>NC_089846.1:36366470-37108137 GCF_035609145.1 Eleutherodactylus coqui
ATAAATAATAGAGACGAGCTCTAGTTTTTATTGGTACCATTTTGGGGTACATAAGTCTTTTTTGCTCCCTTTCATTGCGGTTTTTTTTTTACGCTTTTTGCCATGCAGAATAAAAAGCATTTGCAATTTATTGTACACAACATTACATATGCGATGATACCAAATATGTGAGCTTTTCTTTTAACCTTTTTTTTATGCTAATATGAGAAAAAGCACCTAGAAAGGGTTTTTTTTTAACATATTTTTTTATTTTTATTTTTGTACATTATTTTGATCTTTTTGTTACACTATTTGTGTCCCTCTGGGGGGCTTACACCTTAGCACCGATGATCGCTGTAATAAGGCATTGCAGGACTTATCTCCTGCAATGCCTTATCGCTTATTACAGCCATCATAGGCAATGGCAATACAGGACGATGGTATCTCACGAGAGCGCGACAACGTCACAGAGGGAGCGCGCTCCCTCTGTTAATCCATCCTATGCCATGATCTGCATAGATCGCGGCAGGGAAGGTGTTAACAGCGGGGGGGCTTTTTGATGCAACCCCGCTGCTGCAGCGGGTGGCCAGCTATTACTGATCGCTTATGATCTCACGCTATCCCCAGGCCGTAAGTTTATGCCCTGTTGTGGGAAGTACTCCGCTGCCAGGACGTAAACTTACGCCCTGGATCGGGAAGGGGTTAATAGAATGAGGTTGCACTGCAACACCTGACACTGCCATTGGACAAGCATGGCACTGCTTCTGGAAAAAAGCAGTTTTGTTTACTTCTAGACAACACCTTTAAGAAGCTTTAAAGATAGGAATACCACTATCGATAAAGCAAAATTATTATCACTAATTTGTGCAGGACCTTGGGTAATATTCTTGACCCTCCATTCCTTTAATATAATAGTTCTACGTATATTAGTTTGACATGTGTTAATAAAGTGTCTGTTATATTCAAACTAGATGCAAAACACCTCATCCAGATCAGATGAAATTTATTGTTCTAAAAGGACGGATATTAGAGATGAGCAAGCACCAAAATGCTCGGGTGCTCGTTACTCGAGACGAATTTTTCGCGATGCTCGAGGGTTCGTTTCGAGTAACGAACCCCATTGAAGACAATGGGCGACCCGAGCATTTTTGTATATCGCCGATGCTCGCTAAGGTTTTCATTTGTGAAAATCGGGGCAATTCAAGAAAGTGATGGGAACGACACAGCAATGGACAGGGCAGGCGAGGGGCTACATGTTGGGCTGCATCTCAAGTTCACAGGTTCCACTATTAAGCCACAATAGCAGCAAGAGTGCCCCCCCCCCTCAACAACTTTTACATCTGAAAAGCCCTCATTAGCAATGCATACCTTAGCTAAGCACCACACTACCTCCAACAAAGCACAATCACTGCCTGCATGACACTCCGCTGCCACTTCTCCTGGGTTACATGCTGCCAAATCCCCCCCCCCCCATGACCCAGTATCCACAGCGCACACCAAACTGTCCCTGCCCAGCCTTCAGCTGCCCTCATGCCACGCCACCTCATGTCTATTTATAAGTGCGTCTGCCACAGGAAAAGCAGGCACACACTGCAGAGGGTTGGCACGGCTAGGCAGCGACCCTCTTTAAAAGGGGCGGGGGGGCGATAGTCCACAATGCTGTACAGAAGCAATGAGAAATCCAATCCTGTGCCACCTCCATCTGGAGCTGCACACGTGGGCATAGCAATGGGGAACCTATGTGCCACACACTATTCATTCTGTCAAGGTGTCTGCATGCCCCAGTCAGACCGCGTTTTTTTATATATAGTCACAGGCAGGTACAACTCTGCAATGGGAATTCCGTGTGCACCCACAGCATGGGTGGCTCCCTGGAACCCACCGGCGGTACATAAATAAATCCCATTGCAGTGCCCATCACAGCAGATGTAATGTCGTGCTTAATGCAGGTGGGCTTCGGCCCACACTGCATGCCCCAGTCAGACTGGGGTTCTTTAGAAGTGGGAACAGATGCATTTACAACTCTCTGTGGACCCACAGCATGGGTGGGTGCCAGGAAGCCACCGGCGGTACATAAATATATCCCATTGCATTGCCCAACACAGCTGAGGTAGTAATGTCATGTTTAATGCAGGTGGGCTTTGGCCCACACTGCATGCCCCAGTCAGACTGGGGTTCTTTAGAAGTGTAAACAGATGCATTTACAACTCCCTGTGGACCCACAGCATGGGTGGCTCCCTGGAACCCACCGGCGGTACATAAAAATATCCCATTGCAGTGCCCATCACAGCTGAGGTAGTAATGTCATGTTTAATGCAGGTGGCCTTCGGCCCACACTGCATGCCCCAGTCAGACTGGGGTTCTTTAGAAGTGGACACATGTAGTTACAACTCCGTGTGGACCCACAGCATGGGTGGCTCCCTGGAACCCACCGGCGGTACATAAATATATCCCATTGCAGTGCCCAACACAGCTGATGTAACGTCAGCTGTAATGCAGGTGGGCAAAAAATTAATTTGATTACACTGTAGGCGAGGGCCCCCAAAAATTGGTGTATCAACAGTACTAATGTACCTCTGAAAAATTGCCCATGCCCAACCAAGAGGGCAGGTGAAACCCATTAATCGCTTTGGTTAATGTGGCTTAATTGGTAACTAGGCCAGGAGGCAGCCCAGTTAAAATAAAAATTGGTTGAGGTGAAAGTTTCAACGCTTTAATGAGCATTGAAACGTATAAAAATTGTTTAGAAAAATTATATGACTGAGCCTTGTGGGCCTAAGAAAAATTGCCCGTTCGGCGTGATTATGTGAGGTTTCAGGAGGAGGAGCAGGAGGAGGAGGAATATTATACACAGATAGATGAAGCAAAAAGGTCCCCGTTTTGGATGGTGATAGAGAACGATGCTTCCATCCGCGGGTGCAGCCTACGTATTGTTTATGTATCGCTGCTGTCCGCTGGTGGAGAAGAGAAGTCTGGGGAAATCCAGGCTTTGTTCATCTTGATGAGTGTTAGCCTGTCGGCACTGTCGGTTGACAGGTGGGTACGCTTATCCGTGATGATTCCCCCAGCCACACTAAACACACTCTCTGACAAGACGCTAGCCGCAGGACAAGCAAGCACCTCCAGGGCATACAGCGCGAGTTCAGGCCACGTGTCCAGCTTCAACACCCAGTAGTTGTAGGGGGCAGAGGCGTCACCGAGGACGGTCGTGCGATCGGCTACGTACTCCCTCACCATCCTTTTACAGTGCTCCCGCCAACTCAGCCTTGACTGGGGACCGGTGACACAGTCTTGCTGGGGAGCCATAAAGCTGTCAAAGGCCTTAGAGAGTGTTCCCCTGCCTGCGCTGTACATGCTGCCTGATCTCTGCGCCTCCCCTGCTACCTGGGCCACGGAAATGCGCCTTCGGCCACTAGCGCTGTCGGATTGGAAGTTTACCATCAGTTTGTCCACCAGCGCCCTGTGGTATAGCATCATTCTCGAACCCCTTTCCTCTTCGGGAATGAGAGTGGAAAGGCTCTGCTTATACCATGGGTCGAGCAGTGTGTACACCCAGTAATCCGTAGTGGCCAGAATGCGTGTAACGCGAGGGTCACGAGAAAGGCATCCTAACATGAAGTCAGCCATGTGTGCCAGGGTACCTGTACGCAACACATGGCTGTCCTCACTAGGAAGATCACTTTCAGGATCCTCCTCCTCCTCCTCCTCCGGCCATACACGGTGAAAGGATGACAGGCAAGCTGCGTCTGTACCCTCAACAGTGGGCCAAGCTGTCTCTTCCCCCTCCTCCTCATGCTCCTCCCCCTCCTCCTCCTCCTCCTCTGGCCATACACGCTGAAAGGATGACAGGCAAGCAGCATCTGTCCCCTCAGCAGTGGGCCAAGCTGTCTCTTCCCCCTCCTCCTCATGCTCCTCCCCCTCCTCCTCAACGCGCTGAGATATAGACATGAGGTTGCTCTGACTATCCAGCGACATACTGTCTTCCCCCACCTTCGTTTCTGATTCCAAAGCGTCTGCCTTTATGCTTTGCAGGGAACTTCTCAAGAGGCATAGTAGAGGAATGGTGACGCTAATGATTGCAGCATCCCCGCTCACCATCTGGGTAGACTCCTCAAAGTTTCCAAGGACCTGGCAGATGGCTGCCAACCAGGCCCACTCTTCTGTAAAGAATTGAGGAGGTTGACTCCCACTGCGCCGCCCATGTTGGAGTTGGTATTCCACTATAGCTCTACGCTGCTCATAGAGTCTGGCCAACATGTGGAGCGTAGAGTTCCACTGTGTGGGCACGTCGCACAGCAGTCGGTGCACTGGCAGATTAAACCGATGTTGCAGTGTCCGCAGGGTGGCAGCGTGCGTGTGGGATTTGCGGAAATGTGCGCAGAGCTGGCGCACCTTTCCGAGCAGGTATGAAAAGTGGGGGTAGCTTTTCAGAAAGCGCTGAACCACCAAATTAAAGACATGGGCCAGGCATGGCACTTGCGTGAGGCTGCCGAGCTGCAGAGCCGCCACCAGGTTACGGCCGTTGTCACACACGACCATGCCCGGTTGGAGGCTCAGCGGCGCAAGCCAGCGGTCCGTCTGCTCTGTCAGACCCTGCAGCAGTTCGTGGGCCGTGTGGCTCTTCTCTCCTAAGCTGAGTAGTTTCAGCACGGCCTGCTGACGCTTGCCCACCGCTGTGCTGGCACGCCGCGTGACACCGACTGCTGGCGACGTGCTGCTGCTGCTGACACATCTTGATTGCGAGACAGAGGTTGCGTAGGAGGAGGAGGAGGGTGGTTTAGTGGAGGAAGCATACACCCCCGCAGATACCACCACCGAGCTGGGGCACGCAATTCTGGGGGTGGGTAGGACGTGAGCGGTCCCAGGCTCTGACTCTGTCCCAGCCTCCACTAAATTCACCCAATGTGCCGTCAGGGAGATATAGTGGCCCTGCCCGCCTGTGCTTGTCCACGTGTCCGTTGTTAAGTGGACCTTGGCAGTAACCGCGTTGGTGAGTGCGCGTACAATGTTGCGGGAGACGTGGTCGTGCAGGCCGAATCTTTTCGTCCGAGTAGTCAGTTACTCAGAAAAAACAGTGCTCGAGTCCAAAAACACTCTAACCGAGTACGCTCACTCATCTCTATCAATTAAGTTAATTAGTTCAATATATGCTATTTACATGCACAAATGCGCTGGAAAATAGAGCATGTTGTGTATTTTTGCAGGCAAAATGCACACAAAGTAAACTTAGGCCGAATGCACACGACCGGAGCGGATCCGCATGCGAGATCTTGTAGTAAAATCTGACCCGGTGCCTGGCCAGTGATCCCTGCGTATCTGTCCGGATGCTTTTTCTTCTGTACTGCGTATGTGCCGGCCGGCACACATGCCTAGTACAGATGTGACCGTGCCGTCGCTGGGAAATGACACGGATCCCATAGAGTTTCCACAGTGATGATTATGGAAGGGTCGCGGGACGAACGGCTTCCTTTGACTTCAATGAAAGTTGTCTGCACGGAATCCGGCTCAAAATAGAGCAAGCTGCGATTTCCCCCCTGCGAGGGGAAAATCGCAATTGAAACTGACTTTTAGACTGCATGCTATGGCAGGTATTTGCTGGGGAACCCGGAGACGGACACCAACTCCGGATTCCGCAATGCAAATCCAGCTGTGTGCATTGGGCCTTATGTGAACGAACCCATTGAGATCAATACTTTACATTCACTGGCCTTAGGGCTTATTCACATGAACGCATGTGCACGCAAAATTTTCACGCACATCACACAGTGATTTTAATGTGTTCGTTCATATAAGCGCATTTTGTGTATTTCGTTCCCGCAAAAAATACGCAGCATACTCTATCTTCCTGTATATTTAGGCCTTAGTCACACGGGCGTTTTTTCACGCGATTTGCGGATCGCATGACGGATGCGCATCCGCAAATCGCGTGACCGGTGCGCGAAAGTCGCCCGCAAATCGCCCGAAAATCTGCTCCTAGCCGCGTTTTATTAGAAACGGGCCGGAGCTGTCCAGCGCATTGCATTCAATGGAGACGGCAATAGAGCCGGCTCCATTTAAAGCAATGCGCTGCGGGCGAGCCCGGGATGAATTGTCAGGAAGGGCTTAAATATATAAGCCCTTCCCTGCAATTCATCCTAAAATGTGTAAAAATAAAAAATATATATATACTCACCTTCTCCCGGCAGCCGGAGCTCCGCGCGGCCGTCCTGCAGTGGGTGTGAAGGGGGTGTGAGTCAGACCTGCCCCCTGATTGGCTCAGCGCTGAGCCAATCAGAGGCATGCCTCACTCACACCCATTCATGAATTCATGAATGGATGTGAGTCAGACCTGCCCCTGATTGGCTCAGCGCTGAGAGGCAGCAGTCACTCACCCATTCATGAATTCATGAATGGGTGTGTGAGTGAAACCTGCCTCTGATTGGTCAGGGCTGTGACCAATCAGAGGCAGATCATTCAGCAGGCGGGGATTTTAAAGCCCCGCCGGCTGAATAGTGCCGAGAAGCAGTTCAGGAGAACTGACAGCGGCCGCAGCTGGACTCCGGCTGCAGCGGAAAGGTGAGTATACAATTTTTTTTTATTTTAACACATTTTAGGATGAATTGCAGGGAAGGGCTTATATATTTAAGCCCTTCCCGACAATTCACCCCGCGCATGCCGGCAGCCCATTGCTTTCAATGGAGCGGCTGTATTGCCGGCTCCATTGAATTCAATGGGCAAACATCGTTCTTCTCTGTCACAGCTGTTACAGCTGTGGCAGAGAAGAATGATTTGTCTTCTATATGTTCTCAATGGGGTCGGCGCTGCTGCCGCCGGCCCCATTGAGCGCATATAGAGAGGAGAACAGGAATCGCAGATCGCAGATAGGTGCGATCTGCGATTTCTGTTCTATAATTTATCGGACGAGCGCATAAAAAGCGCTCATGTGTCCGATACCATTGCAAAGCAATGGTTTTATAAAATCGCCGGACGCATGCGCAAATCGCGGCTAAAAACGCCCGTCTGACTAAGGCCTTACAGAGGGAAAGAGCCTAATTGAACTGATTACACTAATTGGCCATTTCAATGAATGGGAGCATGGCTGTGTATTTGCGCGTGCAAAAAGTATAGTAAAACACGCACATGCACACGCAAATACACAATGCCCATTGCATAAATATGTGGATAAATGTGCTTACGCCTGTGTGACACCGGCCTTAATCATCCCTTGACTACTGATAGCATGGATGTCTGACAAAGATGACAATTAGCAGGGCTGGTTCCAACTCTCCCGCAGCACAGGATGTGGAGCATGGCCATTGCTTACTTGTATGGCAGATGTCCCTACTAATTATGTACATTTATTGGAACTACCGTTTATATAAGGATTTAGTCTATTGAGCTAATATACATTATGATGCCATTTACTAAAAATATAGCAACATAGATTGGATGACTCCTAAAGAGATGTGAAACAAAGTATTGTTCTCAGACGTAGAAGTTGCAAAAGCGAATATTTTTCCAGTAATACAAGATTTCATTTTTGGCTTTGTGGTGCTTATTTACAAACAGTGTTATTTAGACAGGAAAAGTCCGAGAGCCAATTTACTTTCAGGCATGAAGACTGCAAGATGTGTCTTATGTTTACATACTGGCGGCAGGAAGGGGAATGACATCAGCGGTGACCAAAGGAATGGAACAGGCGGCACCACTGGCTTGTTCTAGCTTTTTATCCACAGACAACACTTTGTCATAGAGAATAAAACCCTTCTAAAAAAGCAAACCCGCCCTCCAGTCTGGAGCTCCTGTCCAAACAGTCATCGGTTCTAATGGGACTCTTCAAATTACAGTGTGAGGAAGTTAGATCAGTGTCACCTGCACAATCCGAGCTCAAGAACCTGTCTATCGTTGTCGGCGTACTTTTCAAAGTTTTTAGTGGCACTGGTTGATCAGATTTTGCTTTACCACCAAGGACAATATAGAATACTATTCTTCCTAGATCATAGTAACTACTTTTGACGTGTAATTGTGGCAATTGTTATGGAAGATCAAGTTCAATATATGAAGATACCTTAATTATATTATGGAACTGCATAGGCCAAAGTTACCCAATTTCATTATATTCTGAGTACTGTTCCCTCTGGCTGGTGGGGTGTTTCAATAGTAGCAAAATGTGATTGTTCTCAGTAAGAGAAACCGAGCAATTTTGTAGATATGATACCTTTTAATGGCTAACAAAAATACATAAGGGTTACCGAACCCCTTTTTTTTTTTATTTTAATAGTTGCACATACTCAACAGGGGTGCAGAGGCTGCATTCGCACCTGAGGCTTGGAGCTCGAGGGGTCCAAAACATGTGTTTGCCGAATAATGTTTTACGGAAAGCAGGGATCTGTGTATGAGCCAAAATAGGCCCCTTCTCATCATTTTAACACAGTTTTGCTTATAATATGCATATAGGCATGTAAAACGTGCATAGGTATTTGCCCTTTACCGGAATGTTTACATGTGAACACTGCCAAATATTGCATCCATACAATATAATTCATACAGTGCCTAATACTCCAAGCAATGCATGATTACTACCTCTGTGAATTATCTAGAAACTGCTAATTATAGCAACCCTCCAGTCCTGGAGAAACCACTTCTCTGACTACCTGATGCACTGTGCACAGTATACACTGGTAGACTAAGACCCTACATCTTGCTCTGACTAGTCGGTGCTGCTCATATTGGCAGCATTGGTCAATTAAAGCAGGCGTAGTGTCTTAGGGCTCTTTCACACGAGCTTATATCGGCCGCCGTTTTCATGGACGGCTGATATACGTTACGATGCATTGGGTTCCAATGCATCAGATCACATGGCCTGTTCCCACGGTGTGAAAGCGCCCGGCCGGGCCAATATAGCACCAGGCGCTTTCATGCTGTGGCGAAAAAATAGTCCTGGAACTATCTTTCTAGCTGGAATACATCAACCCCTGCATGGGCTCCTATGGGAGCTAATGACAGTGAACAGAGAGGGGAGGTGGGAGGGAGTTTAGCACCATGACTGCTAAACTCCTTCCCCCTTCTCTCCTGCCCTCCGGCTGTTTGCAATGGGAAGGGGTGGGATGGGGACAGAGCTAAGCGTCGCTCTGTCCTGCCTCTCCTCCCATTGCTGGCTGCTGACAAGGGGTGGGGAGGGGGCGGGAGCTTAGCTCTTCCCTATCCGGCCCCCTCCTATTGCAAAAAGCCAGAGGGGAGGAGAGAGGAGGTGAACCGGCAAGGGGGAGGAAAGGAAAACGGCATGACGGCATGGCGGCCTTGGCATATATACGCTGGGCCCATGCCATCTGAACGGGCGCACAAATATTAGATTTGTGTGCCCATTTACGCGTTTTTACGGCACTGGCGAGCGCACGTAAAAATGCCTACGGCCGTGTTGAGGAGGCCTTAGACTGAGGCTGTTTTCCCACAGCTGAGAAAATTGCGTGAGAAATTCCTCCTTGATCGGGCTTATACTGAAAATGCACTGATGGCTACTGCCCTGGACATAGTTAGTGATCTACATTTACTCTGATCTGCATTATGCTCTATGGGATTCAGATTGTGTGGGGATTTTTTTGATTTATCATGTTTTTATACTTATGTCTATTTTTGTGTTTCTTTATATGCATTTTTTTATATGTTTTCTTTTATTTGCTACATGTTATAGGAGGGACTTTTTGCTATTTATATGGGTTGTATGAAGTAGATATTCTCTACCCCTGACATGTGATTTGTGATGCTCTGCAGCTTTTGTTAATCCACTTAACACAAAAAAACCTGGTTTCGGCCTTCTGAAGATACTTTTATATTACAAGGCGATTCATATTGCAGGTGGACTTCCTTTGTTGACCACAGACTGGACTCACCCGCACTTAATCTAGACAGAACTTTGATAGACGAAGCAGGAAAATCTAATTTGGACTAGCAATAGCTCCCTATGTAAGACATGAGCACTTGGCCCTACTACAAAAGGCACAATTAAGGTTATATGTTCCATTCGACTGAAAGGAGGTGAACGCCACAAATTAGCACCAATGACATCTGCATCTTTAATCCCCTCGATCTTAGCTAACAAACTACTGAGAATAGTAAGTCCATGGCCAATACTACATTCCCTGACAGTTTATGATATTATCAAAGGGACCAAGATTACAAACTTGTCTCACATTAATGCACTGCTACCTAATAACTCCGCAAACTTCCTGGAAACTTTAAACATTTATTCTTCATTAAAAACTTCAGATGACCTACCGAAATGGGCTGGGAGACCCATTGTGGTTCGAAACATATCTTTCCCTCCCTGAGAGGCCACGTAAGATCATCACACATGTCTATAGGGGCCTACTGCTTGGCTCCTCCTCTGATAAACCATAGTTTCTGAGTGTTTGGGAAAAAGAATTGGGTGTAGCCTTCAATAGAGAGGAGACTAAAAGAATTCTAGCCAATTCACACGGATTTTCCAACTGTGCTTGCATACAAGAAAATTTGTATAAATTACTCACAAGATGGTATGAAACCCCAGGCTCATTATGTAAATCTAAACTTTCACAAATAGACACATATTGGAGGTGCGAATCAGGCATAGGAAACCTGTGACACATATGGTGGCACTGCCCAAAAATTAAGTCCTATCGGCAATTTATAACGGAACACAAACAAAATCTGTGGATCCTCCTTTTATTCTCACCTTAGGAGATGCTGCTTTGGAAACCCTCCAACAACTTAAGCCATCGAAAAAACATCTACCTACAATCTTAATTGCCGCAGCGAAACTTCTTATCCCACTCTTTTGGAAAGAAAAACAAATCCCCACTGTGTCCCACTACAGAGATAAGGTATCACAACTATATAGATTGAAGGAGATAGCCTGGGAGTCAGGCTTGAGATCCAAATTCCTAGCAATCTGGATGCCATGGACAACATTTATAAAGAAACAACCTTTATAGAATAAAAATATACTTCCACCATGGCGATGCTTTTAAGACACCCACTGACAAATGCTTACTTAGACAACCTTCTCGTTTGATTTTGTTTTCTGCTTTCCCTTTCTTGAGTTACACTTTTTGTGCATACTTTCATCAAGGTGTTGCGTTGATGCTCAGTAACCAATGTTGATTGAGAGTCTAAAAGAACTTCAGACTAGCTCTACTGATAGAATCGGGTCGGTAATATGTTCCTCTTGAAGCTGGCACCGGACAAGGTAATATTACGTATCTTCAGTTGAGTTAACCCACAAGAGAGACTGCTCAGTTCGATACATTGTTTGACTATTAAAGTGGTTAAAGGGGTTGTCCCGCGCCGAAACGGTTTTTTTTAAATTTTTTTAACCCCCCCCCCCCCCCCCCCGTTCGGCGCGAGACAACCCCGATGCAGGGGTTAAAAAAGCAACCCGCACAGTGCTTACCTGAATCCCGGCGGTCCGGCGTCTTCATACTTACCTGCTGAAGATGGCCGCCGGGATCCTCTGTCTCCGTGGACCGCAGGGCTTCTGTGCGGTCCATTGCCGATTCCAGCCTCCTGATTGGCTGGAATCGGCACGTGACGGGGCGGAGCTACACGGAGCCGGCATTCTACACGAGCGGCCCCATAGAAGACTGCAGAAGACCCGGACTGCGCAAGCGCGGCTAATTTGGCCATCGGAGGGCGAAAATTAGTCGGCTCCATGGGAACGAGGACGCCAGCAACGGAGCAGGTAAGTAAAAAACTTTTTATAACTTCTGTATGGCTCATAATTAATGCACAATGTACATTACAAAGTGCATTAATATGGCCATACAGAAGTGTATAGACCCACTTGCTGCCGCGGGACAACCCCTTTAATTAGTGCCTATATATAGCAGAAAGATTAGTTAGGCGATGGGGGTTAATTCTTTACTTGCCACTTGAGCATGTCGGACCTGCGTGTGCAGCATATCATGTTATTACCGACATGTAGCGCACCACTTAACTGTTTTCGGTGTTCTCCGTTGCATTTAACTCGTCTTAATAAAAGGGATTGTTTAAAAAAAAAAAGAACAAGAAGTGGTTTCGGTGTGACCAGAATATAACCTAAGAGAGGAAGAGGAAAAAACAACTCAACTGCTGTTATTAATGCAATTTTCCAAAAACCTTGATAGTGACTATTTTTAAAGAATAAACACCAAGTTTGGAAAAAAAGTGTATTATGCCAAGATATGAATAAAAATATCTTTATTGTAATTACAAACTAGTAAAAAGGGCAGTGCCATAGTGAAACAAATCCCAAAGATTACCCTCAGTACATGATCCCTTACTCTCATCCCATTTCAGAAACCAAGAAATACATGTCACACCCCAAATGATGAAAACTCATATACAAATAAAGTGCTAGTGCATAGGAGATACCAACATGAGATGATGACTAGAGATGAGCGAGCATACTCGATAAGGCAAACTACTCGAGCGAGCAATGCCTTATTCGAGTACCTGCCCGCTCGTCTCTAAAGATTCGGCTGCCGGCAGGGGGCGGGAGCGGCGGGGGAGAGGGGTGAGGAACGGAGGGGAGATGAGCGGGCAGGTACTCGCAATAGGCAATACTCGCTCGAGTTTTTTTTTCCTTGCATAACATCGCAGCATGGTGCCATGCAAGGAAACATTGCAAATGTGAATGAATCCCTCTTATATTCACGTAGCGAACATCGGGTCAATCTAGTTATAGTGAAAGTACTTAACCCATGTAGATGGAGAATCCAGAAAGCCCAATACACATTTTGGCACACAGCCGCCTTCACCTGGGGATAATGGAACCATATAATCCTCACTATTTAAATCTACACCAACCAATCATAGACACAGGCATGTAATTTAAGAATCAGCATATTGCTGCGATCACAAAAGGAGTCATGTTGTAACTACAGATGCCTGACAGAATTGGAAACCAAATAGACAAGCTCCGCAAACAGGGGAATACAGGGACCCAAGACAATGCACACAAATCACAGTCACATCAAAAAGCCATATTGTTAGATATGGGGTTACCACTGTGGGCGCCAGTGTCCCGTTGTTGCGGGCTGTTCGACCTGGCACTGTGGGGGCCCGAGCTGGTGGTTGGTTCTTCCACTCTGGTGGTTGGTCATGGTGGCCGGCAGCACGCCCGTCCGCTGGTCGGCCACGCTGTGCTCGGGTCGGTGCGCGCCGAGGCGGCTTTATGATTACCCCCAGGTGTCATGTGACTTCTCCCCACCCCTCTGGGCGTGGAGTTCTGTATATAAAGCTGGCTGGCCCAGACTCTGATTGCCAGTGTTTGGTTCTGTCTCATTCAGCCTACACCCGCATTTATTGACCTGACTCTCTTGTGTTTGACTTCGGCTTTTCTCCTGACTCTGCTTCTGTTTTGCCCTCCTGTACTCCGCAAGTGTTTTCCAGTTTTGATCCTGCTGGTGTACGACTACTCTCTGGTTTGCCCCTTTGTAGCTCCCGTCAGTTACGCGGTGCCCATCTGCCGGTCGCCCTGTCCCTCCTCCTGTTGTGGTCCCTGTCACTAGTGCAGCGCAGGGACCGTCGCCCAGTTGTCGTTCTGGGGCCTTGGTGCATATGAGGGTATTTAACTGTGCTGTTTGTGATGGCATTGCACAAAAATATAGTCAAATGTTATGTATCTTGTATGTTGGGTTGTTACCAGGTGACCAGAGATAGTTCTGTATAGTCTACAATAGTTGCAATTTTCTCCTACTTGAAACAAATAGTATATCAGCTCTGATGTACAAAAATGCTACAACAAGTAAAGTAATTTGTATATTGCATAATATCATGGAAGTTATATTACTTATATACAACTTTTTGAACTATAATAAGACCTGTTAATACGACTGCCGCTTCACTCTCAGTTCAGTACTGAAGGATGTATGTACCATACAGGCAGCTGTAATACAGCTCAGTGAAAGTGATGGAACAGGTAAATCTCTGCCCTTCCCATTCATTCCATTGGCAGTTTGGAGGTGCACAAGATTTCCCTTCTCTACTACACAATCTTATAAAAAAAAGTTAGAAAAGAGGAGCAAAACAAGCACTTATTCTGGATGTAGGAGTTTAATAGTGTGAATATACACCATTAGAGGACGCTATTGTCATTGTTGCCCTCTCTGGTCTATATATGACTGACTGTATGATTGTCACATATGTACTTTCAGGAGCACACTGCTGCAGGTATGGATCTCTCCAGCCAGCTAATTGCCTGGGTCTGTATATATAAATACCAGCCCCTCTTGCTAGAGGGCGCTGGTCATTATCCATTCCTCATCCTTCCCTCTTAGAACTCTGGTGTTTGTAGTAATGAATGCCGTAAGGCTAGTTTGGGTAATTCTCTTACACTCTCCCTGAAAATGGTCTGGACACTTGATTTCCCTGTTTGCAGGCCCCTTCTCTCTTATCCTTCTGTCAGGTGTCATACCAGACATTGGATGTCCTTTAAGCTGTTAGATGGGTGATGTCTGATGCTTTGCCAACTATGTGTGTGGGTGTGGATGTTTAAACTATGTCTGTTTTAGTATATGCATGCATGAGGTTCTGGGTGGGATTCCCCTGTGTCTGCTATTTGGTGTGCAGACATCTGGAGTGAACTACAACTAGTTCACTTTCGGTCTGTAAGTGTGCAGGCACCTGGTGTGAACGATGACTTGTTCAGTGTCTGTTAGTGTGCAGACATCTGGTGTGTATTATGTTGTATGTTGTAATTCTCTGTGTCTGTAGGAGTGCAGACACCTGGTATGCATCATGTCCTATGTTGGTGTTCCTGCCTATACCTATCTAGGTTGAGACAGGTGGTCTCTAAGTTCCAACGTGGGTCCGTCCTTATTGGGACGATCGCTCCGTTTTTAGGCAGGGTTCCCTTTCCTGGGTTTAGATGTCTTGTTAGTGCAGGGGACTCACAAAACAACAAGAACCCTTGACGTAGGTTTGTGAGCTTATGTACTTTGGCCAAAATACTAATACTTTGTACTTATTTATATTCTAATCTGCTTTGTTGTATTAGTACAAGTATTTTGCCACCTAGTGTTGGTGTAGGGTCCATGCCCCTGTTTTCGATTTGTTGCGTGCACATTAAGTTTATGTTTGGTGTGAATGGTGTCCGATCGTGTGTATAACCCTAAATACTTTCCCATCAGCTATATTCATATTACTTTCATGCAGACAAGGTGAATAAGACCTGCACATGAATGTAACAATCTATTGGAACACATGGGTTAATGTACTTTTTATAGTTATTTGAAGGTTTGTGGGTGTATCAGGTGTTAGTGAAAAAAAACTCTGATGAAATGGAAAAAAATCTCAGAGTACAGGAGCTGAACATATGTCTACAACTAGCCTGCAGCGAAAAGGGCTTTTCAGCCATGGTATTCTGAAAAAAAAAGAAAGTTTCCCTTTAACATTCGAGTAAATGGAGAAAGCCATTTCCACCTCAACAAACTCATCTTTCAACCATCTGGCAAGTGCATTGTCTTCTGTTTCCAAATGATGAAGAAATATTTCCAATTTAATACAAAGATACATTTAAAAGGGAACTATTGACTAAAAGTTCATTGATGTACAGAGTCAGAAACAGGTTAGTGAGCAGGCCAGTGAGCAAGATAAAACTGGCAGTAAAGCCTTGTATTTGTAACACACCAGCCTATGCTGGATGCATTCATGCAACCGTAATACAGATGAGTGTCCCGGCCTGACCGCGGGTCTCCCGACCTCAACTCTTGTTGAGGGAAACGGTGGGCGATACAGGTATCAGCATACGAGACGGACATCGGCAGTACACGCATATAAATGTTTATTACAACTATTAACAACAAAGAAGTTTGATTATGTATGGTTAATAACTAATTCAAGACAAGTTGCGTACTTTAAAGATTTTGTTTCACAGTCCTGACACTAACTAACACTACCAACTGTTACTATATGTTCTGTAGTTAATACCATGTTTCCCTGAAAATAAGATCTGCCCTGACTTTTCACGATTTTCAGGGAGGCTTGAAATATAAGCCCTACCCCAAGTATAAGCCCTAGCTGCTTTCAATGAAAAAAAAGCAATACATTACCTAGCAGACTCAGTCCAGGTCCCTACCATTGCTCTCTGGAGCTTCAACGCGCTTCTTGTAGTTCTTGGCCACCCACAGAAGATCCCTTCCTGGTTACGGGATTCATAAATCCCACCTCCAGGAAGCGTTGGCTCTGATTGTTTCTTGAGCGCTGCTCAGTCAATCAATGCAGCGCTCGATGAACCAATGCGTGGCTTAGCCAATTCATAAATCCTGCCTCCACAACGTGATGGCTGTGATTGGTTCTTCAACCACTACTCAGCCAATCAATACAGCAATCGATGAACCAATCACAGCCATTGCATTGGCTCATCGAGCACTGCATTGATTGACTGAGCAGCGCTTGAGAACCAATCAGAGCCATCACTTCCTGGAGGTGGGATTTATGAATCCCATAACCAGGAAGTGAATAGTAACCTAAATATTGATAACAGGCTTAAAATAACGAGTAAACAATTTAGTAACAGTAAGTAATAGTAATTTAGCCAGTTTGACTTGCTGCACTCAGTCTAAGGAAACACAATTAAATATCTGAATGCTTGCCCGCAACTGCTGGATCTGTACATCTAAGGTGAAGTTTCTGTCATTCTCTGGCTGAACTCCAAAAATGTCCTTTTGCTTTCACTATGTGTTCAGGCCAACAAGTTCTCTTGGAGAAGATGTAGCTGTCATGTGTCATCAGGGGCATAACTAAAGGCTCAGGAGCCCTGATACAAAACGTGAGCTGGGCCCCCCCCCCTCTATCTGTATCTGTACCCGTACCCATACCTAAACCATGCTGCACAGAGACATAACTTGAAGCTTCTGGGCCCCAATGCAAAACCTGTAACAGGGCCCCCAACTATAATGCTTTATTCATAGTACTGGGCTCCCTATATGGAGAAGAGAGGCCTTATGGGTCCCCTAAGGCTCCTGGGCCCGGGTGCAACCACATCCCCTGCATCCCCTATAGTTACGCCCCTGTGTGTCATCCATTGTACATGTGCTACATGTACTCACTCGAGCACTTGGCTAAGTGCCATTTATGGCAGTATTACCAGTGAAGCTTGTGATTGGCTGAGTGGTCATGTGTACAATGAATCTCATGCAGCTTCTTCCGGGATGGGGGGCTTCTGCACTAGGTTGGGCACCTCTGACCAATTAGCACGATTTTTTTTGTTTCAACCCATTACATGGCCATACAATCTTTTTCTCTTGGAAAGATGTGGATAAAAAGTAGCATAAATGCGTTGGGTCCACGCAAACAATGACTATGCCTATGCCAGCTCACTGCTTAACTACAAAACAGTGTGACTCTGCCAAACAGAATGTAATAATGAATCACAGTGGTGAGATAAAGAACATGTAGACTCGAGAATATTTCTAGTTTACCATATGTAACAACAGGAAATGTGGAGGATGATTCCCGTCAAAGAACATATAAGAGATAGCAGGCCTGTTTATAATGGTCACACCAATAGTGAGGTAATGAAGAATAAGAATGAGGAATTCCAGTTAATGAAATAGATAAGGAGTAAGGAGTAAGTACTTGGTAAATGGAAAGTAATAATCGTATAGAACCCATTTTAAACTAGATGAAGTCAGGCATGGATTACTAATCCAGGAAGGGAACGACACACAATGCTAGGGGGTTTGATTCCTTTTAGTTCTGCAAGGTTGCTGCATGTTTATAGTTTATAGATTTATTGGTTTGATTCACACTTCTCTTTTGTTCATTCACCTTACATTTTGTTAATTGACCAAAAAAAACAATTAACACTTCTATTTCTGAAAGCATTCTTGCTTTGCAGCATTTTTTTACACACCTGCCTAAAACTTTTGCACAGACTTGTAGATGTACATTAGTTCTGTATTAGAGTCCGTAAAACACATAGGAAATATAGCGAGAATACGCGCATCTGAAAATGACCTCACTACTAGAGATGAGCGAGTATACTCGCTAAGGCACATTACTCGAGCGAGTAGTGCCTTAGCCGAGTATCCCCCCGCTCATCTGTAAAGATTCGGGGGCCGGCGGGGGGCAGGGAGCGATGGGGGAGAGCGGGGAGGAATGGAGGGGAGATCTCTCTCTCCCTATCTCCCCCCCGCTCCCCCCTGCTCACCACCGCAACTCACCTGTCACCCGTGCCGGCAGCTGAATCTTTAGAGATGAGCGGGGAGATACTCGGCTAAGGCACTACTCGCTCGAGTAATGTGCCTTAGCGAGTATACTCGCTCATCTCTGCTCACTACAGATTTTCTTTTTCAAATGAAATTTGAACATTTTCAAAATCTGAAAAAGGTTGATTGCATAAGTGTTCCACCTCCTTCGGACTAGTGCTTGGCAAAAACACCCTCTGCTGGAATAAGTGTCTACCAGCTGTGTACACTGTTTGGGAGTGATTTCTGTTCTTTCTTTCAAATTTTCTCCAGGTTCCTCAGGTTGTTTGGAGGTTTGTGGATTGTAATTTTCAAGTACTGCCAGACATTCTCTATTGCATTGATGAACATTCGGAAGTTGTCACCTCCCTCCCGATAGGTCTGTTTTTTTTTCTGGTTTTCATTCTACTTAATTTAATGGAAAGAAATTTAACCTCCAGTTACCCTGGGATTTAATACAACCTCACATTTATCTATCAATTAATAGGCTCTAAATGGCTGCAAAACGAAGCCAAAAAGTTTATTTGGCACCTAAATTCTTACTTTAGAGCCATAGACTTAGGCACACAAGAGACATACATTTAAAACATCTGGACAGCTTGCAGCTGCCACTAGAATGAGCAGGGGATCTTACCACATACTGGGGCAGATTTACTGACCCTGTCTAATATTCAAGACTTATTCACATGGCTGTTGGTGCTTTTACGTGCACCCACTGGGCTCGGGCCATCTGAATGGGTGCACAAATGTTAGATTTGTGCACCGATATACGCGTTTTTACAGCGCCAGCGGGCACACGTAAAAGGCCTATGGCCATGTGAAAGAGGCCTTCGACTGTGTAAACTTAGACTTGGCCATCTAAGATGTGCCAGCGTTATCAGAGTGGCTCATGCTGGATGACAAATTTTCTGAATCTTCACACACTTTTGTCTAAAGTTACACCACCTTTTGGTTGGCTTACCATGAGACAAATTTTTTTTCACAAAAATGTTGGTGGAACTTGTGTAGCTGCTGTGCTCAATGATTAACAGTATGCAGCAAGATCCTACTCTCCATCCAATGGTAACTACAAAAACATGATGTCGACCGAGCCTGGCTTAGGGCAATTTAGGGTCCCATGTAATGTCTGTTGTGTGGCTACTGTGCGAGCTCCAGCTCTGTAAAGCTTCTTTCACATGAGCGCATATCGGCCGGCCTTTTTCACGGTTGGCCAATATGCGCTACGATCTGATGCATTGGATTCCAATGCATCAAATCACATGGGCGTATTACTGAGACGTAAAAGCACCTGGCAAGGCCAATATAGCGCTGCGTGTTTTTACGTCCTGTAACTATCTTTTGGGCCGGAATACGTCTGCCGCTGCATGGGCTCCTATGGGAGCCCATAGCAGCGGCCGTAGGTGGAAGGGAGTTTAGCAGCATGGCTGCTAAACTCCCTCCCTCTGCTCTCCTCCCTCCATGCAGGCTCATCTCTCGTCTCCTCTCCGCTCGTTTTGTACAATGGAAGGGGCAGGGCAGAGCTAAGTGCTGTCCCATCCCGTCTCCTCCTATTAATGGCTATGGACAAGGGGCGGGACATGGGTGGAGCTAAGCTACTGCCCTCTCCCCGCCCCTTGTCCATAGCCATCAATGGGAGGAGTTGGGGCGAGGCTTAGCAAAGAATGAGCGGAGAAGAGACGAGAGACAAGCCTGCAATGGGGAGGGAGGGGAAATGGGTGACGGCATGCTGAGCTCGGTGCATAAGCACCGGGCCCCATGCCGTGTGAATGGGTGCACAAACATTAGATCTGTGCACCTGTTCACGAGCTTCCATCCCCAGATGGAAGTGTATATTGGCCGGCCGCAAAAATGCCGGCCAATATGTGCTCGTGTGAAAGAAGCCTAAGGCTCACAAATGGTTTATAAGATTTTAAGCCAATTCCAAATCAAATTTTGGTGTGGAATTTACTGCGGCTTGCAGTGCATGGTGCAGCCTATTCCTTCCCACGTAAAAGGTGTTTAACAGGGTCTTTTATTTTGAAAAGCCCTAAAGCCTTAAAGGGGTTGTCCCGCGAAAGCAAGTGGGGTTATACACTTCTGTATGGACATATTAATGCACTTTGTAATATACATCGTACATTAAATATGAGCCATACAGAAGTTATTCACTTACTTTCCCTGCGCTGGCGTCCCCGTCTCCATGGTGCCGTCTAATTTCAGCGTCTAATCGCGTTCTGGCTCCGCCCCCTTCTACGCATCATCGCGTAGCTCCGCCCCGTCACGTGTGCCGATTCCAGCCTCCTGATTGGGGGCGGAGCCAGAACGCTGCTCGTGCCCGGACCGACCAGAGGGGAGAAGACCCTTCTGCGCAAGCGCATCTAATCGGGCGATTAGACGCTGAAATTAGACAGCACCATGGAGACGGGGACGCCAGCGCAGGGAAGGTGAGTATATAACTTCTGTATGGCTCATATTTAATGCACGATGTATATTACAAAGTGCATTAATATGACCATACAGATGTGTATAACCCCACTTGCATTCGCGGGACAACCCCTTTAAATCTCAGCTAAGAGTTTGCAACAAGTGTATCCACTCTGTACAATCTCCTGCAGCTGAAACAAACCAGCTTTGATACAGTTTACCTGTACTGCTACATTGTTGCAAACTATGAGGAATGAAGAGAGAAGTGTGCTGCTGCAATATTCAGCTCACAGAGGATTGATCAGACTGGATACATATTCAGCAAACTTAGCTGTGAGAACTATTAGATCTGTACAGCTATTAGCTTCTAAATGTAAGCAAGAACGTTCTGCTTCACTGCCAGCAAACAGAGATCTTGAAATGGTGAGAAATTAAAACTCACCAGTCTGTGTTGAATTCAAACTTGCAAATGTTACTCTTTGAGACCATCAATATGTAATACAGAGTCCTGCTCTGGCAGCCTGTAATGAGTCTCTGGCTCAGGCGAAAGATCCCCTTATCTGTTATTAGGAAACCCCCATGTGTATTAGAAAACAACTCAGGCAATGGGTACTGTAAATATATAAGGGGCTGGTAATTATACAATTGTGTCATATACAACGTAACCTTACAGTACATAATAATTACTGAACATTTCCTTACATGATTATTGCTTTAACAGTTAAGCAAACTGCTATCTAACGTTAAGCAATAACCATTATATTGTCTAATTTATTGATGCTTAGGCAGTGAAAGTGATTAATTTGTTGTCAGGCTTCTAATTGCATGTGGTGGCTTTTGGAAGGAGTGTCGTGTTAATTGTACAGTTGAGCTGCAGCCTCCTGTGGCACTCAAGAAATGTTCCTCTCTGGGGGATAGAGTATTTCTTCGCACTTAGCAGAGTGCTACTAAATAAATAAACATCTCCAAAATAGAATGGTGCAGATGGAAATCCTCCTCACCAGGTACAGCGTGTTCCGCCTTGTTTTCGTCCTATGCCTTATAAAACTGCACAAGCACTTGCAAGTCTTTCAAGATGTAGGAACATGCAGAATGGAAATAGGATAATATGCTAATACTTAACACTTTCCCCACTCTGCTTTACCGAGCTGTAGCTTTAATGTTAGAAATGAGGGTAGAGCTATCAAAAGATGATGGGATTTTGAAAGAAGGTTAATTGGGAGAAAGGAGACTGTGATCATATTACTGACCTGCTGCCTAGGAAGTGATGAAGCTATGAAAAATCCCTACATTCTCTATATGGCTGGAGAAAAAAAGTGTATGGAGAGAGAAATGAAAGGAAATGCCGATTACAGCAGGAAGAAAAAAGGCACAAAATCTATGTGCACATTGAAATATTAGAAATAATGTAGTTATTAACATTTAAGGGAACAAAACTATTTAAAAAAACTTCCATGATGCTCCGAAAATTGCCAATACAATAAGAGACAATTCAAACTGCATGACAAGAGACTAGAGATGAGCGAGTAGTGCCTTAGCCGAGTATCTCCCTGCTCGTCCCTAAAGATTCGGGGGCCGGCGGGGAGCGGCGGGGGAGAGCGGGGAGGAACGGAGGGGAGATCTCTCTCCCCCTCTCCCACCCCCCAGCTCCCCCCCGCACCCCGCCGCAACTCACCTGTCATCCGCGCCGGCCCCTGAATCTTTAGAGATGATCGGGGAGATACTCGGCTAAGGCACTACTCGCTCGAGTAATCTGCCTTAGCGAGTATACTCGCTCATCTCTACAAGAGACCCAAATACTCCATATAATAAAGTGGTGAACGGACTGAAAATAGATAAGGAAATAAATCAACTTTCATACAACGATAGAGTCTAAAATAATTAAAGGGCACAAAATGCATGTAACAAATAACTAATTAAATTCATCCAGTACTATAATCCAGAAGGAAACGGCATAAAGTGGCCCAAAGGGCATATAGTCAGAATATGGAAATACAGAGCGATGTAGCACATAATACACACAGGTATATTGTTGAAACAAGATCAATGACTATAATACCAGTAAACAAGTAATGCTGCCAGGGAGCCAAAAAATTTAAAAAGGAAATGAGGGAAAAATAGGCTGCAGAAAATGGACCCCACACATATCACAACATTGTAAGTTTCCTCAAGGGATAAAAAAACCATACTTAGAAGTTGCCTTAAATAGTAATGTTGTTTATTGCATGCTCAACCTAAAAGCATTGACCCTGTATCTAGAAAGTAAATGTTATAGTGCATAGTTATACCTCAGATCAAGGGGCATAGCTAAAGACTCATGGGCCCGGGCCCCCCAACTTCTCTTAACCCCTTAATGCAGAGGCATAACTTGAAGCTTCTGGGCCCCAATGCAAAACTTGTAACAGGGCCCCCAACTATAATGCTTTATTCATAGAACTAGGCTCCCTATATGGAGAAGAGAGGTCTTATGGGCCCCCTAAGGCTCCTTGGCCTGAGTGTGACTGGATCCCCTATAGTTATCCCAGTGCATCAAATGGAACGCATAGCAGATCTCATGTATGTCAATGCCCACCCAGTGGCATGCTACCAATGTAGGAAGAACAAACGACTGTTATGGGGCCTGTGTGACAGGGGTCCAGAGCCGAATTGCCCCACCCCCTGTCTCATCGCTGACTCGTCCCCTCACTTTCCCAGAGCATCCAACAGCATGTGCTTTACTTACATTCACACTGCTCTTTCAGTCCATGTATGTGGCTCCTCCCTCTCCTTCCTGCTTGCCAAGAGAGGAGAAGGAGGCAGCCTCTGCACTGACTGAGAGAGCAGTGGAAATGTAAGTGAAGCTCGTGCTGCTTTATATTCAGGGGAAGGGGGAGGCACGGGGGGTGGGGAGATGGACACCGGTGCTTTGGTGGGCCACAGAGGGAACATCAATGATTTGTGGGGCCTAATGGGGACACCAGTGCTTTCGAGGAGCATAGGAGGGACACCAGTGCTTTGAGAGGAAACAGGGGAGACAGCAGTGCTTTAAGCAGTCACAGGTGGAACACCAGTGCTGTGGGGGGGGGGGGGGGGGGGGCACATAGGGGAAACTAGCATTATAGGGAGGGTGAGAGAGGTTTATTAGGGGTAGTGGCAGGATGCTAAGAGTGCTCAAAGATGAACCATGGCTGGAGAAAACCTTCCAATAAGAGAAGACGCCACCTGTAATCACTGAAGGTAACTGAACAGTAATCATTATCACTACATAGAATTGGTAGCTATTATTCTGTGACTGCATTATTTAGAGGTATCCTTGAGCTAAACAACTTTATCTAAACCTACCGCACTATAGATGTGCTGCTTCTAATACAATTTAATGATTTCCATGTACGCTCTGTGCACACCTATCAAAAATTGCGCAAAACAACTGCTTCATACCCATAGAATCATAGGATGGTAGAGTTGGAAGGGACCTCCAGGGTCATCTGTTCCAACCCCTTGCTCAATGCAAGATTCACTAAATCATCCCCAATACCCCTCATCTTCTGCTATTTTTTAACATGAAGTTGTGAATAGAATTCAATTTCACTAATTACAGTAAATTTTAACCCACCGTAAGTCTTTCCTAAGAGTCCTCTTACATTGGTAGATAAAATTCCCATAAGAAGCACTGTATTAGGAACTCCTGTGCAATGGAACTCTTTACAGCAGCTTTAGATGTTATCAGCTCTGTCTGTGTGCTGATATGTGTGGCTGCTGAACTTTCAGAGCAGTGCTGCTGTTTGCTGGCATTACAGGTTAGCAGCATTACGTTTTCACAAACATGATAAATTATTAATTTTTGCTGTAATGTACCACCCGCCCTCCTTCTGAGAGCCTGAGGCACATGCTCTCAAGTGCCTTGTTATAATTACGATCCTGGGTGTGACCACCCGGGAATATTTACTGAGGTGGAACGGAGACAGAAAGGCTCTTCAACAGGAACAGCAGGTGTTGCTATTCTAACATTAGTCCTGGAATATCTGGGAATAGAAACATTTTTCTTATTTCATGTGAATACAAAAAATGTTTATAATTAATGGTTAGATTTAACTAGAGACAATATTTTTCATGGGATAACCCTTTTAACGTTTTCAACCTTTCCTTTCCTCACTACTATTTGTCTTCCTATTCTTTGTTTTACAGTTCTCCTTTCCCTTCAACTCAGTTTCACTTCTCTACAAATGTGTTAGGCCTAATTCACATTGTTTGGTGTGTTAAAAATGACCCAAATGCGAAGATGGAACAATACCTCTGTAGAACCACATATTGGAAGGTAACATTCCCACAAGTCAAATGTCAGACTTTTTAACAAGCCTTGTAATAATGACTGGAAATTGTGAGCCAAATCGAGAATAACTATGCATAGACAATAGAGATGAGCGAGCATACTCGTTCGAGTATTAGGGTGTTCGAGATGCTCGTTACTCGTGACGAGTACCACGCGATGTTCGGGTTACTTTCACTTTCTTCCCTGAGAAATTTGCGCCCTTTTCTGGCCAATAGAAAGACAGGGAAGGCATTACAACTTCCCCCTGCGACGTTCAAGCCCTATACCACCCCCCTGCAGTGAGTGGCTGGCGAGATTAGGTGTCACCCGAGTATTAAAATCTGCCCCTCCCGCGGCTCGCCACAGATGCATTCTGACATTAGTTCAGGGAAAGTGGTATCTTGGTGGAGCTGCTATAGGGAGAGTGTTAGGAGTGATTTTAGGTTTCAAGAACCCCAACGATCCTTCTTAAGGCCATAGAAATCGCAGATCGCACCTTCCCTATATGCGCTCAACGGGGCCGGCGGCGGCAGCGCCAACCCCATTGAGAACATATAGAAGACAAATCATTCTTCTCTGCCACAGCTGTAACAGCTGTGGCAGAGAAGAACGATGTTTGCCCATTGAATTCAATGGAGCCAGCAATACAGCAGGTTCCACTGAAAGCAATGGGCTGCCGGCGATCGCGGGATGAATTGTCGGGAAGGGCTTAAATATATAAGCCCTTCCCTGCAATTCATCCAGAAATGTGTTACAATAAAAATATATACCGGCATATAAGGCGACGGGGCGTATAAGACGACCCCCCAACTGTCACCTTATACGCCGGCAATACAGTGGAGCAAAGAATAAAAATCATTACTCACTTCTTCTGACGTTCTGCGGTGCTGCTGCAGGCTGTCGCTCCCTCCTGGTTCCCGGCAGAGCATTGCTTTCTTTACGAAGGGCTTTAAATCCCCGCCTCCAGAAACACAGGTGCCTTCAGCCAATCACAGCCAATGACAATGATGCTCTGCCAGGAACCAGGAGGGAGCAGGGAAGGGCTTATATATACTTACCTTGTCCCGGCAGACGGAGTTCAGCACGGCCGGCCTACAGTGGGTGTGAAGGGGGTGTGAGTCAGACCTGCCCCCTGATTGGCTCAGCGCTGAGTCTGACTCACACCCCCTTCACACCCACTGCCGGCCGCCGCGGCTGAACTCCGTCTGCCAGGACAAGGTAAGTATATATATATATATTTTTTTTTTTATTTTAACACATTTCTGGATGAATTGCAGTGAAGGGCTTATATATTTAAGCCCTTCCCGACAATTCATCCCGCGCACGCCGGCAGCCCATTGCTTTCAGTGGAACCTGCTGTATTGCTGGCTCCATTGAATTCAATGGGCAAACATCGTTCTTCTCTGCCACAGCTGTTACAGCTATGGCAGAGGAGAACGATCTTTACGCTGACAGTGCGGGGGGGGGGGCACTCTTGCCGCTATTCTGGCTTAATAGTGGGACCTGGGAACTTGAGATGCAGCCCAACATGTAGCCCCTCGCCTGCCCTATCTGTTGCTGTGTCGTTCCCATCACTTTCTTGAATTGCCCAGATTTTCACAAACGAAAACTTTAGCGAGCATCGGCGATATACAAAAATGCTCGGGTCGCCCATTGACTTCAATGGGGTTCGTTACTCGAAACGAACCCTCGAGCATTGCGAAAAGTTCATCCCGAGTAACGAGCACCCGAGCATTTTGGTGCTCGCTCATCTCTAATAGACAACTTTTCGGGGTGATTGCCCCTCATCAGTGTGCTGCAGGTTTCTGGCTTGGCTAATGAGAGGCTTATAGATGTGGGTCAGGAAGGGTATCATTTCTCCTTAGGGAGAGCATGCACCTAATAGCCTACTAGGTACATAAAAAACAGAGCGCACATATATGTCAAGTGCATTCCATTTTTTCACGCACCCATTGACTTCAATGAGCAATTATAGGATGTGCTGCGATTTTTTTTTTTTTTTTTTTAAACATGGAGCGTCTGTAAATTAAAAGAAGAAAACTAACTAAAGAATGAATACATTCACTTTAAAGTGTCCAAGTTCAATCAGTTGCATACTCAGAAGGAACTTCAATGTTATACTCGCCCATGTGAATAGGACCTTAAGAATAATGCAGGGGTCCATTTAACATAGGGCCTCCATTTAATACAGGCGTGCACAACTCCAGGCCTCAAAAGGTCCAAACAGGTAATGCTTTCAGGATATCCTATATGAAGAACACCAGTGGCAATGTCTGAGGCCCCGACAAGAATTACATCACCTGTGCAACACTGAGGAAATCCTGAAAACATGACCTGTTGGGGTCAATTGAGTGGAGTTGGAAAACACTGATTTAATGCACAGTGTGTGAGCTTTTTCCAGCATATACATTAAACTAACTCTTAAGACACAGGAGGAAATTTACAAACTTTTTTATACCAGATTCAGCAAAATTCCAGGACCAGAGCATTTTTAGTTTTCATTCAACAGAGCTGTATCAGGCCTGATTTTTGTCCTTCAATTTGTAGTATTTATTGGTAGCATTTTAAGGTATTTTGAGGACGTTTTAATTATTTTTATTCAAGTTTTTGGGAAGCAAAATAATCAGAAAACTACTATTTTGTCGTATTTTTAAGTTATTTTTAAGGAATTTACTGTGCTGGATAAATATTGTAATATTTTATAGTATGAGCTGTTATGGATGTGGTGATACCAAGTATGTTTTTTTCTGTTCTTTTTATTTTTCTGTATTTAAAGTCTTGTGTAAGAGGAGAAAAGTTTAACAATGACTGCAGCATCTGGAAGGTTAAACATGTAGGGAAGTGATTAAGTGAGCAGGTCCTTATCATTTCACTCCTTTTCTGGGAAAAACCCCAAATGTGAAAATCAGAGAGCAAATATACTCTCTGAGTGATGGAAGGGTAATAACATGAACAAAAATTCAAGTCCCCCTTCCCTAGGACAGGGAGATATATGAGAGAATTACAGATCTTCTCTGCTGCTGACTGATCCCTTCTCCCCCTCCCTCTCGTCTCTGGAGCTACACCCTTTTGAAAGTAGAACGAACACTGTTCGTTCAAAGCTGTAATGTCCTCTTACTGTACAATGAACAGAGCTTGTCCTAAACTACTGGGGGGTTAATACTCACCTATGTAATGACAGATTTAACCCTTTCCAATCCACTGTCTGACATCTGAAGACATTATGATTTAAGGCTGTACAGCTCCGAGGTTGGAAGACGTCCATCAGGGTTCTTTTACTGTATATTGCCGGCCTCTCTGCTGTCGGAGCTTATCCAGCAAGTCACCTCATGCAGTACTGGCTTTAGCCAGCAGATAGCGCAGTTGTATAAAGGCAGAAAAAGAGTAAGCCCCCTAGGAAAACCAGGATACAAATTGGATTGGAAAGGGTTAATAACTTTCCCATAGTGTGAACCTAGCTTTACTATAATGTACTGAATGATGCTGTGTTTTATTGTGTGCCTATAGTTTTGGAGACCAATTTGCTGTTGTGGGAGCTCATGGTAGATTTTTCTATTGGGGGTTAATTTGTTCATCAATGATTGACCTTAGGGACTACGCTTCTATCTAACAAGCAAGTCAATTTTAGCTGCAGTCTAATCCCCTTCTCCTTCTGCAATAGGTGGGTGGTATTTAGAAAAGGATTAGCATATTCTTATATGGATTATGTGTACAAAGGAATAAAAGCATTGTAGGCATTTCTGTATTGATGCACTGATAAATATACTTTTGTCCCTGAAAGATATATTTAGAATTACATTGTAGTCACCGTGGAGCTAAACTGCACCATGCTTTTACATCTGCATCAGTTCTGCAAAATGACTCCTTTAACATAAAATAGTTGGGTTGTCTCGCACTATTCTTTTTCGTCAATGTCTGGTGGATTGATGGAGAAAAAAAATGTATCAGTTATGCAATTCTGTTCCACTTGAATAGGCTATTTAAGTGCTGTGTGAACAGAGCCTCGGTTCTATTAGCTGTCAGCCTGTAATAAAGTCCTTATATAGAGAGAACTTCTTTCATTATTTGATGTAGTCTGACTAGGCTGCCATAACACCTGCCCTGCACTATAGTGTTCAATACCAACAGTTGGGTCTTAATAAAATTCTATAGTGGAGTTTTATTCAGGCAGCCCATAAATCACTGAAGCAAGTCTGCAGCACTGTGTGTACCCTCCCGGGGGAACAGAAGATGATATTTAAACTCCAACACAATTCTCTGCAGCACTCCATATCCCTTCGGTGACATTAGCAGTCAAAGCATGAGAAGTGGAGTATATTCCATCATAAATTGCTCACTGCAGAGAAATGGCTACATTTCTAGAAAATCTGTTTGTTTTGTACAGTATATGTGTCATCCGCACATACTGAGGAGAGGGCACGATCAATACGTAAAAAGTAAACACAGCCCATCAATAGATGTGATCAATACTATTAGGTCATAAGGACTGGCTTTAGACAGTGAAAACTCTAGAACAGGGTACAAGGATGAGGCCTGCCATACGAACTGCACATACAGTACTGTAATCTCCTTCCTTAAAATGCAGATATCCAGATATATATAAAAAAAACAATAGAACTTACTCTCTTACTACGTTTTTAGTCAATTTCCAGATATTATCTCTTTAAAATCCCCCCCCCCACCCCCCACACACTATGAAAGCTCTGTCCTAGGACCCCTTCTCTCCTTCATTTACACCTTTGTTGCAGGACAGTTTATAGAATTCCATAGCTTTCAGTATCATCTTGATGCTGATGACACTCAAATCTACCTCTCTGAAACAGATGGTACCTCTCCGCTATCCAGAATCCCAAAGTGTCTGCCACATATATCCTCTCATCCTTCTCTTCTCGCTTTCTAAAACTCAACATTGAGAACTTACCTCATCATCTTTCCCCATCTCACTCAACACCCCAACTAGACAATTACAACCAATGGCTCCATAGGTTCCCAGTCCCAGAAGTCCACCATCTGTGTGTAACATTTGATTTCTGATCCCTCTTTCAAACCACACATACCGGGTCTCCTCACCTCCTGCTGCCTCCAACTCAAAAACATCACTCAGATATGATCCTTCCTCAACAAAAATAGTAATGCATGCCCTCATCTCTCGCCTAAACTACTGCAACATCCTTCTCCTTGGCTCTCTTACTCAATACTCGTGCCCCCCTTCAATCCATTATCAACTCTGCCTTCTCGCTAATCCACTTCCCTCCCCATTACTCCTCTGCTTCTCCACACTGCCATTCCTTTCACTGGCTATTCATTGTCTGGAAAATCCAATTCAAGATATTATCAAAGACCTACAAGGCTGTCCACAACCTGTCCCATCCATACATATCTGAACTAATCTCCCATTGTCATAAGACCACCTTCTTTGCTCTCCTCTAGTCTCCTCCACACATAATCGTCCCTAAGACTTCTCCCATGCCTCACTAGTACACTGGACCTTGTTACCCCAACCCATCAAACTCTCCTCAACCTTGGAAAGCTTCAAAAATAACCTGAGAAACTATTTCTTCAGAGAGGCCTACACTCTGCAGTAACCCTTCTGCCACCACTACATGAGCAGCTTCGACCCTCACCTACTATCTCCTTTTCATCTTCCCGTGTAGATCGTAATACTTCGCAGGCAGGGTCCTCTCTTCTTCTGCATCAATTTGTGATTAATTTAGTCCATGCTTATTGCTCCTATTTTCCATATGTATTGTATTTAAAGCGGTTGTCCACTGGTTAACTACTAATTGCATATTCTCAGAATAGGTCATCAATAGTAGATTGGTGGGGGTTTATTGTCCAGGATCTTCACCAAGCAACTGTACCTAGGGCCAGTGAACTTGTGCACATAGCAGATTTTTGCAGGATGCAGACAGCTCTGTTCCTACTGCAGTGGTCAGGTTTGGCATTACAGAGTTCCCATTGCAAAGTTCCCATTGAAGTGAATAGGTACTTGGCTTGCAATACTAAGCTTGGTCGCTGTAGTGGGAACAGAGCTGTCTGCTTCCTGCGCAAATTAGATCTCTGCATGAGTGCAACGGGTCAAAGAACAGCTGTTTGGTGGGGGTCCTGGATGACGGACCCCTTTTAATCTACTATTGATTACCTATTCTGAGGATAGGCAATCAATAGTTTATAAATGGACAACTCCTTTAAACCCCTGTTCTCATATGTACAGCACCTTGAAATTAATGGAACTTTAAAATTATTATTAATGATAATCTATATATCTATATATATATAAAATTGAATGTATGCGTGTCTGTCTGTCTGTGTCTGTCTGTCTGTCCTTTATGCGCTACTACACCATTCATCCGATCGCCATGAAACTTTGGGAAGTTGCTGAGTACACTCCTGGGAAGATTACTGGCATAGTACATCTATCCTATGATAAATGACGCGCGTGCGAGTGTCGTCGACAGTTACGCCCCCCCCATGTAGATCGTTCGATTTCCATCATTGCCACTAATTCTCTCACTTCCCAATGTCATAGAAACCTAAAATTTGGCACGAGCATTGACTATGTCATAAATAGGAAAAGCTAATGAGTCCCAACTCGATTATTTAATTCTAAGTGCCAAAGAATTAGCGTCCAAATTTTACATACAGAATCTAATTTTCTCACTTCCCGATGTCATAGAAACTTGGAATGTGGCACGAGCATTGATTATGTCATAAATAGGAAAAGATAATGGGTCCCAACCCGATTTTTTAATTCTAAGCGCCAAAGAATTAGCGTCCAAATTTTACGTACGGAATCTAATTCTCTCACTTCCCAATGTCATAGAAACTTGAAATTTGGCACGAGCATTGATTATGTCATAAATAGGAAAAGCTAATGGGTCCCAACTCGATTATTCAATTCTAAGTGCCAAATTTTATGTACGGAATCTAATTCTCTCACTTCCTGATGTCATCTATATATATAAAAATGAATGTATGTCTGTCTGTCCTTTATGCATTACTACACCATTCATCCAATCTCCATGAAACTTTGGGAAGTTGTTGAGTACACTCCTGGGAAGATTACTGGCATAGTACAACTATCCTACGATAGGTGGCACGCGTGCGAGCATCATCAACAGTTATGCCCCCCCCCCGACAAAGATCGTTTGATTTCCATTTCCAGCACGAAAGCAAAAGGCATTACGAGCAAGCGTGTTCAACTACAAAATGATGCATCAGCCGAACGTTTCGCAAGACATTTGCTGGATATTGAGAATGCTGAGGTAAAATGAAAGCTGTGCTGTGATTGGTTGCCATTTCTTATACTGCTGAGGTAACATGAAAGCTGTGCTGTGATTGGTTGCTATATATTATACTGCTGAGGCAACATGAAAGCTGTGCTGTGATTGGTTGATACTTCTTATACTACTCAGGTTACATGAATGCTGTGCTGTGATTGGTTGCTACTTCTTATGCTACTGAGGTTACATGAAAGCTGTGCTGTAATTGGTTGCTTGCTATATATTATACTGCTGAGGTAAAATGAATGCTGCGCTGTGATTGGTTGTTATTTTTTATATTGCTGAGGCAGAATAAAAGTTGCGCTGTGATTGGTTGTTATATATTATACTGCTGAGGTAACATGAAAGCTGCGCTGTGATTGGGTGTTATATATTATAAAGCTGAGGTAACATGTAAGCTGCGCTGTAATTGGCTGTTATTTATTATACCACTGAGGTAACATGAAAGCTGCGCTGTCATTGGTTATTATCTAGATATATAAAAATGAATGTATATATGTATGTCTGTCTTCGCAGCAACGCACGACGGGTAAGCTAGTATATATATAAAATAGGATGTATGTGTGTATGTGCCACCATAACTCATGAACGCCTGGAGCAATTTCAACCAAACTTGGTACATATATAACTCATCCCATGGGGACAATTTTTTTGGGGGGGGGGGGAATAAGACAGCCCCACTACCCCTGCGGGAGGGGATACCGGAATTGCACTTGAGCAGATGGTTTTTAATTCAGTCTTATCTAAGACAGATGACCTCCTCCTCATCATACACTAATCTATTACACTGAAAACCTCCTCCCCAAATACTAATATATTACACAGCACTCCTGCTCCTCAGATAATATCTTACACAGACAACCTCCTCCTCTGCTCCAACTACCACACAGCTTCCCACCAGCACTGAGCCACTATGTACCACACAGAAATGAACCCAGCGCCCACTCTTATGAAAGCTGACCAAAAGAAAATCAGTGTTGCCCATAGCAACCAATTACAGCGCAGCTTTCGTTTTATGTCAGCAATATAACAAGTGAAAGCTGAGCTGTGATTGGTTACTATCGGCAACAAAAATTACAGGGGAAGTCGGTGAGTTTTTGGATTTTTAATTATGCCAGTATTACACAGACCCCCTGCTCCTCAGATAATAATATCTTACACAGACAACTTCCTCCTCCTCAAATACTAATATTACACAGATGACCTCCTCCTCGTATACCAATAAATTACACAGACGACCTCATCCTCATGCAGTAAGATATTACACAGATGACCTCCTTCTCATAAACCAAAAATATTACCCAGACGACCTCCTCAGGCAGTAAGATATTACACAGACGACCTCCTCCTCATATACCAATATATTACCCAGACGACCTCCTCATGCAGTAAGATATTACACAGACGACCTCCTCCTCATATACCAATATATTACACAGACGACCTCCTCCTCATGCAGTAAGATATTACACAGACGACCTCCTCCTCATATACCAATATATTACCCAAATGACCTCCTCATGCAGTAAGATATTACACAGACGATCTCTTTCTCATATACCAATATACTACGCAGATGACCTCCTCCTCATGCAGTAAGATATTAAACAGACGACCTCCTCCTCATATACTAATATATTACACAGACCTCCTGCTCCTCAGATAATAATATCTTACATAGACAACTTCCTCCTCCTCAAATACTATTACACAGATGACCTCCTCCTCATATTCCAATATATTACATGGACGACCTCCTCCTTATGCAGTAAGGTATTAAACAGACGACCTCCTCCTCAGATAATAATATCTTACACGGACAACTTCCTCCTCCTCAAATACTAATATTGCACAGACAACCTCCTCCTCATATACCAATATATTACACAGATGACCTCTTCCTTATGTAGTAAGATATTACACGGATGACCTCCTTCTCATATACTAATATATTACACAGACGACCTCCTCCTCATGCAGTAAGATATTAAACAGATTACCTCCTCCTCATATACTAATATATTACACAGACCTTCTGCTCCTCAGATATCTTACAAAGACAACTCCCTCCTCCTCAAATACTATTACACAGATGACCTCCTCCTCATATACCAATATATTACACAGATAATCTCCTCCTCATGCAGTGAGATATTACACAGACAACCTCCTCCTCATATACCAATATATTACACAGATGACCTCCTCCTCATGCAGTAAGATATTACACAGACAAACTCCTCCTCATATACCAATATATTACACAGACGACCTCCTCCTCATATACCAATATATTACACAGATGACCTCCTCGTTATGCAGTAGGATATTACTGCCAACCTCCTCCTGATATACTAATATATTAAACAGATGACCTCTTCCTCAAATACTAATATATTACACAGATGACCTCTTCCTCCACATATACTAATATATTAAATCAGTACACACATATATGTACACACACATATTTTAATTATTTTCGTGTCTAAAAATAAAATACACGGGCAGCGCTGGGTAATCAGCTAGTAAATAATAAAACCCAATATAAAAAGATATAAATATATTTCCTGCAGTATAACTGTTTCCTGCAGCCCCTCCCGAACCTAAAGTGCAAATACAATACCACACACTATATAAAAATATATTTGAAAAACATGTAACTTTCAATCCAAATGCACTTTTCTGGGAATGCTTCTTTAAGAAATTCCAACTACCAGCTCCACGGTAAGAAATCTCATTAGTAGGCAGGAGTATTTTTCTTTTAAATATTCCTTTAGAAAAAAACATTTCTCAGGTTTGTTTTGCTGTGCAGAGAATTCTCTAGATGCGTGCATGTGTGAGCAATGTTACATTGATTGCTTTGCTCATGCAAAATATAACACTGCTTCGAAATTCCAGTGGGGCATATCCCTCTGAAACTAAATGATGAAGAAATATGGTAATAGATCTGCTTGGAGTTAATAAGCAACATAGTATTAATTAGGCAAAACCTTGTATTGTGATAATAATACATTGGCCAGTTCCAGCATACTTTTAGATGGATCTTAAATGATGATTGAGATATGAAAAAAGTTATGTTGCCAGAAATAGCACCACTCTCGGCCATGTCTGGCATTACATTGACTTGAATGGGTCTTAGCTGCAATACCAGACACAGCCAGTAGACAAGAGTGGCACTATTTCTGGGAAAAAAGCTCCTTTAAATCCTTAGACAACCGATTAAAAAAATCGGTTCTATCAGGAGTGTACAATACACAGGGATGAGGGGGCCAATTAGCAAAGAGAAGAACGAGGAACCTTTCTGGTGCTGGTTAAGACCACCTGGTAATATTTTCCTCATTGACTTCAATAAAGAAACAATGTAAAAAAACTACATGTACAGTAAATACAGGCAAGAAAGTTTTTTTTTGGGGGGGGGGGGGCTATGCTATAGCTTTCAACTTGCTGAGGGTCCAACCCCTGAAACCCTCCATGATCTGAAAAATAAAGGGACAGAGGTCCCTTTAGCAATTTTCCTGTTCAGCAATACTCCTGGCCACCAGTTGTGCAGGGAATTGCAGTTCATATGAATGGGGCTGAGTTGCAGATCACTGCACAGCGAGTGGCCGGGAACACCGCTAAAGAAAAATTAGAGCTACAGCTACTTAATTCTCAAAAATCATGGGGGTTCCAACAGTAGGACCCCTACAGATTATAAAGCGATGGCATATACTACCAATTTTAAAGGAGTTTTATAATGGAAAACTCCTACCATCTTATGGGTCACTGCAAATACTATACCAGCAAATCACTGATCATTCGCCTCTTCATGTTCTGTGCCCAACAACGCTGAGGAGGTTCTTCATTTAAACTGACTACCTCCTTTTATATGACAGGTATCAGGGGTGGTAATTGCTCTTTTCAATAATTTATAACTACCAGCTACTGTATGGTAAGTGAAGTCGTGCTTCACTCCGTAGTGACTGTGGATACCCTATTTTTTAAATTTTCTCTAGTATCAAGAGTAGAGATGAGCGAGCATACTCGGATAAGCACTACTCGCTCGAGTAATTGGCTTTATCCGAGTATCGCTGTGCTCGGGGCTAAAGATTCGGGTGCCGGCACGGAGCGGGGAGCTGCAGGGGAGAGCGGGGAGGAACGGAGGTAAGATCTTTCTCTCCTTCTCTCCCACCCGCTCTCCCCTGCTCCCCGCTGCGACTCACCTGTCAGCCGCAGCGGCACCCGAATCTTTAGCCCCGAGCACAGCGATACTCGGATAAAGCCAATTACTCGAGCGAGTAGTGCTTATCTGAGTACGCTCACTCATCTCTAATCAAGAGTGCCAATCTAGCTTAGGTCTAATATACCTCTAAATAGTGCAGCCACCATATACTGGTAATAAACGGATACCAGTTATACACTGTAATAGTGAATACAGTGCTGTTACCTCCAATGAACACGGATGACATATTTTGTGATTGGCTTCACTCACTTTTGTTTTTCTTCTCCATCTGGTGTGGCAAGTTGGGGATTACTCGCCTCTGGATTGCCCACCTTTCTACCCGGAGTGGCAACCACATGCACAAAAAAACGCTCAGGAGATGTGGATTTCCTTATCTGGCTCCTGCCAGCCTTTATTTTTCATCACCGCAATCACAAAACACAGTTCAAATAAGCACCCCACCTGGGTGTGAAGTTTAGGGTCGTCTTCCCTGTCAAACTCCTGGTCTGCACTAGACCCTTGGCTAGCAGCCCTCCCAGCTCCGCGAATCTGGCTCTCTCAGCCAACGTCTCTCCCAACTTTGGTGTGAGTCCAGGGTTGTTGTCCCTGTCGGACTCTGGCCATTGCTAGACCACCAGCCTGCAGCACCTCAGCTATGCTGCACTGGTCCTCTCCTTGCTTGGGTGAGTCCAGGGTTGTCATCCCTGTCGGACTCTGGCCATTGCTAGGCCACCAGCCTGCAGCACCTCAGCTCTGCTGCCCTGCTACACTGGATAAAACTACCATGGGTACACCTTTCAGTCACTACTCATCTCTGTACACTCCCCATTCTGCCACTACTGCCAATGCCCTCTCAGTGCCCCCCATAGTACTAGTGCCCCCTTTCTGCCCCACAAAACTAACAGTGACACTACACAGTAATAATTCCCTCAAAATGCCCACCACCAGAAATAATTACCCTTTATGCCGTGCAGTAATAAATTCCCTTTTCGTGCCTCCCACAAGCTAATAAAGTCCACTGTGGGATATTGAAAAGTAGACATGCCCCTCTGTGACCCCTACAAAGTATATGTGCTTCTCACTGCCAAGGCCCTTCCTTTATCTGCCCTCCCCACCTGAAACTCTGGCAAATTCATTCTATTGCACTGCACCCTGTCACAGCAGCAGCTTGCAGAGCCCAGTATCTCCACCATCTTCTCTTCTGTTCACAGCCGCTGTCACTCTCCTTGCATTATGGCCAGCATATGTGACGACAGCAAGGAGTCTGACAGCGCAGGAGCCGGGAAAGGGAACAAGGGTGAGCGGCATAGGAGGGGAGAATGACAGGAGACGGCAGGGGAGATGATGGCAACCCATTCTTCTGGCCAGCCAATCCAGTTGGGGGCGTGCATCTTGTCTCCGCCCATTATTCTGGTGGAGACAAGATACAATAGTACCGATGTCAGCTGCCTATCAAGCTACAAAGCCAAGCAGTCCCAAAGCACAAAATACCTCCATATAGCAAATGACATAGGAAGAACATCAGAAAGTGATTGTAAGGAGACAGAGGTGAAGGACGAAGATCTTCGGACTTAAAGAAAAGACGTTCAAGAATCGGAACTCACACTGTGATTGGAGAAAGATATGACTTAGAGAAAGCCAGAAATAGAGAGTATAATCCTGTCTTTTTGTAAGAGGATTTATCAAGAGAAAGCTAGAAGTAAACTCCGGAGTCTTGGTTGTAGAGGAGGGTTCTGTACTGACAGCCAGAAAGTCAAGTGCCAGTGACCAGCTGTCATACTGCAGGCGAATCTTTTATTATCCATCTCTCTAAAGCAATCAGGTGCTGAGCTCCATCTTACTGATACTAATAGAGAAGCTGACAATTCATGCTGAGTATTATAGTGGGGGCATTCTCTGAGGGCACTACAGCTATTCAGCTATAACTATTATACCTGCTAGACTAGGACAAGTCTTCCTACAACTCCAGTCATATAAGTGATAATTAATAGTGCACCAACGATAGCTGTACCTAAGCAGCTCCTACTGTGGGGTACTTGTACTTAGCAAGTGATTTATTGTTTTTGTGGGTATCTATAAGGAGAGAGTGTAAGTTTGGGGTGTAATATTGATTCTAGAGGTGCAAATAAAATGACATCTTCTTTTGGGTGGACATTTTAAATCTTTTTAATATTTCCGAGAGGAATTTGGGATATATAACAGATGCTTTTGTCAGTATTTACAACCACATCCTGCCTTCATTGTTCAAAGTTGACAGTCTCCGATACAACCTGCTGCACAAACCTTGATTTTAGATCTAATAGAAAACTATTTAAGGATTTTATAGTGACGGGGTCTGTTCCACAGGATTGGTGCATACAAACGTGGTGTCATTATTTAAAAAGGGGCCAAAAACTGAGCCCAGAAACTATAGGGTGGTAAGTTTTACTTCTATTGTGGGTTAATTGTTTGAAGGGTTTCTAGGAGATTCTATCCTGGAGTTCCTCAAGGAAATTAGCTGTATATTAGCACGGCTTTATGAGGGGTCACTCCAGTCAAACCAATCTGCTCAGCTTCTACGAGGAGGTAAGTTCTAAACTGGATCGGGGAGAGTCATTGGATCTCATACAGTCTGTCTTGATTTCTCCAAAGTGTTTGATACTGTGCCACATAAAAGGTTGGTATATAAAATGAGAATACTTGGTCTTAGTGAGAATCTGTGTAAGTGGGGAAGTAACTGGTTCGGTTAGAAAGCAGAGGGTGTTTATAAATGGTACATACTCTAATTGGGTCGCTATTACTAGTAGTGTAGCATAGGAGGCAGTCTTGGGCCCTATTCTTTTCAATATATTTATTAATTACATTGTGGATGGATTGTACGGTAAGATATCAATATTTGAAGAGGATACAAAACTATTCAAAGTAATTAACCCAAGAGAGGAGAGTATACATTTGCAAATGCTTCTGGATAAGTTGTGGGCTTGGGTAGAAAAGTGACAAATGAGGTTTAACACTGATAAATGTAAGGACATGCACATGAGCAGAGGAAATACATGTCATTATTACACACTAAAGGGGAAACCACTGGTAACACTGACATGTTAAAGGGAAACTTTCCCTAAAGGGAACTATAAGGGGACAACCCCTACCAATTAGTGGATGACCCGCCCTGATAAGGACGCATCTACTCCTCATGCCTGTGCCACTCACTAACCCTGATAAATGATAATGTAGAACCACCATACGACTAAACAAAAATATTCAAAGAATAAATCTCTGTACTTCTCTGTAGAGTTGCTGGAAGCACCACTAAAACCAGATCCAGAGATGTCATCTTTCTAACAGCAGAAACAGACTGAACTAAAATTGACTAGAACAGATCTCAGTCCAAGAAGGAACTAAAAACCCTCCCTAATTGCCCCAAGGTGGACACCAACAGCTGACACACCCACCAGAGTCAAAGAAGATAAATGCACAGTCAGGCTTCAAACTGGCGCAACATTAAGTTAACTGGAGCAACCAGTGTCAGGCAGCTGCTGCCAAGGGAAGTAGGATCATGGGGTGCATCAAGAAAAGTCTAGGAGCACATGATGAGAACATTGTTGTTCCTCTTTACAAGTCACTGGTCAGACCACACATGTAAGATTGTGTACAGTTTTGGGCACCAGTACTCAAGGAAGGACATATCAGAGCTTGAGCAGGTTCAAAGGTGGGCAACTAAATGGAATGGACGGACTACAATATCCAGAGAGGTTGTGAAAATTGGGGTTATTTAGTTTTGAAAGAAGAAAACTGAGGAGTGACCTACTAACTATGTATAAATAAATACATCAGGAGACAATACAGAGATCTCTCCCATCATGTATTTATGCCCAGGACTGTGACTGTAACAAGGGGGTGCCCTCTACGTCTAGAGGAAAGAAGATTTCTACACCAACATAGAAGGGAGTTCTTTACTGTAAGAGCAGCGAGACTATGAAACTTTCTGCCAGAGGACATGGTGATGGCAAACTCACTAATAGAAAGTTGAAGAGAGGCCTGCTCACAATTCTGTAGTGTAATACTACATGTTATAGTCAATGATTACTTCAGAAGGGTGAGTGATCAAGAGAGTAAGGGTACTTTTACACAGCATGATTATCATTTGCGGAGTGAAGGAGCAAATAAAGTCACAGTTTGCTTGTTCACTCAGACAGTCAGTTTAGACACAAGCGTCTGACAAGGAGAAGAAAAACATGGCTACTTTCTTCTAAACGCAGTGTTGCATCTGTTGATGGCTTGCATCTGGTATTACAGCTCAGCTTTATTGAAGAAAATGGAACTGAGTTGCAATACCACACAGAACCTGTGGACTGGGGTGGAGCTGTTTTTGGAAGAAAGCAGCCATGTTATTCTAGTCCTGCACAACCTCTTTAGCAACCCAAGATTACTCAGGTCTGGCACTGACCTGAAGGACAAGTAAGGATGCATCGTAATCAAACTCCTCTTTTCTCTATCCCTCACTGCTATATTGTTCAGAATTTGGTATAAAACTTGCTTGAGGCGATAGAACCTTTATAATAAATGCGGAGTACCTTTTCTATTGTTTTGTCCTCATCTGTTAAAATAATGCAGCCTCTGAGCAGCTGATGCAGCATCTCACGTGTGGAAATTCTCAGAGAACATTTCATGCTCTGGCAGTTCTTTTGAGTTTGGATGAAAAGCTTTCTGTGTCACTGGAGTAGATAAAATAACATGTAGTCCTGCGGAGATGAATTTCACATGGGTGTTTTATCCACATTTCTCTGCATTCCACAATCAATGCTGAAAAAGCGTCTCCAAGTCAAGCTGTACATAGGCTCTGAGTTATTGCCTGCAGCTAAAGATATGGACAGTGAGCGGCTACATCTCCCTGTAGGGGGTGCTATGAGATGGCCCTCTAGTAGTCACAGGCATAGTATTAAAAAAGTCAGAGAGGGACAGTGAGTACAGCATGGCCTGCTGCAGAGAAAGCAGGAGATGAGGACCACAAGTGACCAAGGCCCAGTAAAGAAACCTTCAGAAAGTAGGGTCAAACATGATCATCAGGGCCAGAAAAGCAAGGGGCACTAGCAGTTCTGGTCCAGTGTAAAGACCCTTGCAAATGAAGACCTGTGTAGCAGCTGCACAGGTGAAAGTGGCGGTCAGTCCAGCAGAGCACCGGGGCATGGGAGGTGAGGGAACCTCCCTAACATTACCATTGATGTTTAGACGGCTGTGATGATGACACAACCATGGACCAAGCTGAGGTCTATTAGCGAGAGGCTCTACGAAGAAAAGGCCCTGCTACTTAGGCACGGGTGGGACAGTGAATTGGGATATGGATCAATTGGAGTATGTGAGTGGACAACACCTTGAGGAGATGCTGGCCCATTTTTTTTTTAAATGGGTCATAATATAGTTCCAGAAAGGAGATACCTATATATAGTTCCAAGAACAGGATTGTTTGGGATGGCTGGGCTGAGGAGAAGCCTCTAAAGGAAGTGTTCCTAGAGAATTGGACCGCTACATGGATAAAGAGACTGTTGTGATCAGAGACTACTGGGGTCCAAAGTGCCCTTCCCAGTTATGTTCAAGTGAGTTACCCTTTGAAGTTAACAAAGACTGTAACCAAGAATATCAATGGACCCAAAATCTAGAAAAAAAGAAGGGAGACAACAAGGGCGCAATTTAACTGTAGTATTTAAGGAATCTTAAGGCAAATATGGTAATAAAAGGGTCTCACCTGATTTAGTTGAGCTGGTTAGGGTACAACTTCAACAAATGCATATTCATTACATGGGACCCATTATTTGGGGGTGAGGAGCCTCTAGCTGTAACAGAAGCAAGGAGATTCTGTCCTGGAAGCTCAAACCCGCTGAGCTGCAATGTGAAGAAAGCTAAAAGAACCTCAATTCAAGGCATTGCATGTTTAATGACCACCAAATAAAACAATTGGAGACTTTTTACTACTATTGTGGTTACTACGGGATCCATTGGTGGTCATTAAACAAATAGTACATTGAAGTGTCATTCTTTTCCTTTCTTCTTATTAGAGACTGTAACCAATTTGCTGTGTGCACTCAGAGAAAGACTAACTAAAACTCTGCGTGCCCTATTTACAGACTGCTCATTGCTACAGTACTAGTAACCGCCACGTTCTGTGCCCTTAAGAGACCCTGTAACTGCTAAACTTTGTACCCATTGTGCCTATACCCATTAGGCACTGTGCTTCATTTTCCTGCAGTGAGGTTTCTCAAGTATTTCACTATATGTCTGTCTTGTTACTGCACAAGCTTTAAGTGCAGCCCCAAAAGTAGGGTCAAGTGGCACGCACAGAACTGACCCTCTTTGATGTCTTCCCAGCATATCTAGCATATAGAAATTAATTTGCCACATCTGGTCAGTGCCAGGGGTGTTCACTATTCTGCACTAAATAACTGCAAGTGACCACATATTAGGGAAGATTTATATTAGCCTCTCCCCCAATGCAATATGAGCTAGATTCTTCACCCGGGCACATGACCACCAGATATTGTTTTCCTACTATATTGCTACTTAGAAAAGTTCATAAACTGGTCAGGCTTGACGAAATACCAAATTCAGGCCAACTTTTAACAACACGTTTGTATTGTATGTGCTGGAAAAAATGATGCATGAGCTTCATAAAAATGGCATTTTACCAATATCAGCTTTTTTTTACCAATCATATCTTTGTCTATGTGCTGTGTATGCCATTGCAGCTAAGCCTCATTTATTTGAAAAGTTCTGAGCTGCAATTCTAGACACATTGGACAGATGATGTTGGCACTGTGTCTAGTAAAAGCGGGAGATGCCATGGCACACCACCAAATGCAGAATCAGTGGGAACTGCAATGATCACACATATTCTGTGCCATCCATCACTATTCATACAGAACCCCTTTAAGTTATAGCAATCACAAGCAAAGTTCCAAACTTAAGTATCTTTATTTTAATTTTCTATTCACTGTGCCCGCTTATTAGAGGAGTTCTATATCACACATTAAGCATGCATGTGGCAAGAACTATAAAAAATGGAGTTCTCACCATAGTTCTCTAAATTACCTAATAGCATCTCCCCAAGGATGCTGCGCACAATCTACCCTGTCAGTCAAGCAACAGACTTTCAGAACTGGCAATACCCAAGACCATTCATGGATAACCTGTATCTCTTAGAACATTTTTCTGCTGATGGCAATATTCTACAACTAACCTGTGAAAAAAGCAATCTCACAAGAAAAGTCCATTGCGTCATCCTTAGCAAAGTACAACATCCAAATAAAAAAGTAATGCTGAGCAAAATTATTTACAGATATGTATGGAAAAGCGCCTGAAACTCCTTATAATGGGATTTGGAAGATAAAAGTAGTGAAAATTGTAGCAATTATTACAGCTAAGAGCTTTAGAGGCAAAGACCTCAGGATAGGTTATCAATAGTTGATTGGTTGGGGTCAGCCGCTTGGGACCCCGACCGATTAGCTGTGCGGGTGCATGCAGTCAGCGCCGCAATAACAGAGGTCAGAGCGTGACCCTCCGTGCCGACCTCCCATATAGTGGCTAGTGTTGTAACTGCAGGCACTACTGCTAGGAAAGTAAAATAAGCCATTCCCTGAAAATAAGACCTAGTATCTCTTTTGGGGCAAAAATTAATTTAAGACAGGGTCTTATATTCGGGGAAACACAATATGTTGAAAATTGTGCCCTTCATATGAAACACAAGGTCAAGACCTTGGCTAGATCACATCATAAGCTTTCATGTAGAGACTATGTAAAATAGAAATTTATAAACTCACTTAACCTCTGAAATCGCATCTATGCATTCATTTATACTGCGGTGCTACCTGTAAGGTCTTCCTATCATTCTTACTTGTCTGCTGGCTAAATATAGTCATTTCTGCATGAAATATGTATGTTATCTCTGAAATTGCAGAATGGTTGCTAATATATGCATTATGTCAAAATACATATTTTCTGTTCCTGATCCAAATCCAGCAGGGAAATATCTAACGAGATGAAATACCCCAACCTCAGTATTTATCTCCTCAGTCACTTGTCTCAGTAACAGACTGTACACCAAACTAAATGTACCATATTAGAAGAGCAGTTAAGATCTTTGGTTCGGAGAGCTATGACCTTGCTGAGAGTCACCCAGTCTGACATCAATTAATGATTGCAGAATACGGAAGCAGTGTTCTCTGCATTCAGCCAGTCCCGTGGGAAGAATAGATCTGCTTAAGGGTATAGGCAACATCAGCCTCGAAAATTCTTCTCCTTTGGGATGGATGACGCCAAATTACTTATAACCTTCAGCATGTATGCAAAGCATATGGAAACTGGAAGAACAGCCTTATGTGACTATTTAGTTGCTGATTGCATGAAAATGAGCTACTGAGACTGTTGTTGTACACGGCCCATAGACAGATGTGGTACTGTCTCGGAAAAACAAGCAAATCCTTTTTTTTATTTCATATCCTGGACAACCCCGTTACAAATTAACATTTTTCTCCTTTTTTATGCAGCTAAGTTTCAGGCTGCTGTAATACTGATGTTAACTACAGCCTGTTCGCATCAGCATTTACATTCGGAGCTGAATTCCATTATAAACAGAAATACAATATAAGAACGGCGCTCAGGTGGACCTTCTTAGTGCAGAAACAATATATACAGTGTGTGAAGGACACTAACTTTAAAAACACGGACTCCCCTGGTGCACAGGATCTAACCCAAAATGATGTGGGTTGACCATTGCACCCAAACGCGCTCCCTGTTGCCAGACGAAACTTAGGTTTTTTTGCTCCCTCCAAACCAGTAAAGTGGTGAGCTGCTGGACCTTCACCAGATACCAAAATAGGTACCCAGGAGGATAATAGAAGAAAATTGTGTAAAAAAGAGAGATCCTGAGCTTCTTAGGGGAGCAATAGGTAAAGCACTTGATGAATTTTCAATTACAAGTAACTTGCTTGGGCAGGAGGTCCCCTCCATGGAGACCCCTCAAAAAACGAATACTGCGCTTGTTCAATCACCAGAAGGGACGTCCAGGGAAGCTTTGGTCCGTGTTTAGATGAATAGGTAGATATTTACTTAACACACATGGCAACAAAAATAAAAAAAACATATAACACACATAAATATGCATGCGGGAGGCAGATACGACGCGTTTCGCGGTCCTGTCAGCTTTTCATCTAAACACGGGCCAGATCTTTTTTGATTCCATTATAACACAGGATGCAATAGAACTCCATGCAATGGTATTTCGTCCTGTAAATTGCCGGGTGGAAACTGAACAGATCAATGCAGTCTGTTTGGTGCCATTTGGTTCCATCATAAGACAGATCTGCTGAGCCTGTGGGTACGGTCTTCCTGCTCCCATAATGCTCACAAACTCTTAGCGCCGATGTGAACTAGCACTAAAAGGGGTGGTATGAGATATAAAAGCATGGCTGCTTTCTTCCATAAGCAATGCCAGTCTTGCCCATGGCTTGTGTCTGTTATTGCAGATCAGTTCCATTCAAGTGGATGAGGCTAGGCTGCAATATCATGCAAAGCCCCAAAGTAGTGTTTCTGGAAGACAGCAGCCATGTTTTACTAATTTCATACATTCTTTTTAAAGCCATATTAGAATAAAAACAATTTTTTACCTCTTTTACTGATGTCAAAATTAGACTATATTTTACTGGAGATAGTCTAGAAAAAATGAAGGAAAGCCTTTACTGTTGCCTTTTGAGTCTAGGTAGTAGCAGGCTTAAAGCAACCCACCAGGAGAAAATTCTGTTGGGGTGACCAGAGAAGTCAGAGGTAAATTACCTGCAGTTGTTCTTTGCTGGCCTCTGATTCACTGGTTCCAGGTCCTGTTTTTGCCCATCCAAGATGGCCGACGCAATCTTCAGAACACCTAATCCCTAAAGTGCATTGGTAATATAGACTACTAATACACTAGACCTGTTTTCTGATTGGCCAGGGCTGCTCCCCTGATAAGTACTGGCCAATCAGAGGGCAGTGCTCAGCGTGGATTAGGTAGTTAGGAAATTGTGACCACCATCTTGGAAGGGTGAACATGGGACAAAGGGACAACAGAGAAGTTCAACTGCAGGTCATATTCCTTCCTTCCCCTCTAGTTACGAGAGAGAATTTTGTTCCAAAGTTGGAGGGTCGCTTTAACCTTGAAAATATTTGGAATTGAAACACTGAAACAAAGTCCAAAATTGAACTGTATGTATTCTTTGGGTTCTTGGTCTATGTAAAATGAATACCGAGCCGGTGTTGATAATTTATATGATTGCATGATTGGGAGGTCCCAGGACACGAATGGACCCTGTCTCCCTCCACACGGCTGAAATTATACACAATGTGTCCCCAGCTTAACTGAGGAAGGGGCATTTTTTGCACCGAAATGCATAGCGTTTTACTAGCTGGTTTTGATTGAATAAATTTCACAATTTATTACCTATCAGCAGCTGCAATAGACCACAACACCCTGCAAGCTCTTAACCCTTTGCAATCCAATTTTGGATTCAGGGTTTCCTAGGGGGCTTATTCTTTCTGCCATTATGCAATGGCGCCATCTGCTGGCTGGAGCCAGTACTGCGGTATGGGACATGCTAGAGAGGTCTACCGACAACAGAGCGACCAGTAATCTACAGTGAGAATACCCTGCTGGACACCCTCCAACATCCGAGCTGTACAGCCTTCAATCAGAATGTCTTTAGACGTCAGACAGTGGATTGGAAAGGGTTACTGCTCCTAGCCACATCAGAGTGGAGAATTAGAAAAAGTATTTTACTGGGAAAATGGAAGTAGCTATTAATGTCAGATTCTATAAAGAATGTTTTCTTGTGCGACGTGGACGTGGTAAGGTGAAGAGTCCATGTGTAGCTTTTACAGCAGGGCTTTCCTCTGTCACCTTATTAGTGCCGCCACGATGCGATCACAGGATGTCAATGGGCTTTCATGGCAAACAGAGGCCTAATTAAGGGCCGCAGATCTGCAATCTTTGTACTCCTATTGGGCTTTGCCCATTTGAACTCACATGGTAAAGAGAGACTAAAAAAGATGTAGAAAAGTTAAATCAAAAGTTAGAGATATTAAAATCCCTTTCTCCATTAAACACAATGTTTTATCACATCAAGAAATATAAAAAAATTAAAAGTACATGTAATTGGTAATTCTACAACCATAATGACTAGAGATGAGCGAGCGTACTCGTCCGAGCTTGATACTCGTTCGAGTATTAGGGTACTCGAGATGCTCGTTACTAGAGACGAGCACCACGCGATGTTCGAGTCACTTTCATTTTCTTCCCTGAGAAATTTGCGCGCTTTTCTGGCCAATAGAAAGACAGGGAAGGCATTACAACTTCCTCCTGTGACATTCCAGCCCTATACCACCCCCCTGCAGTGAGTGGCTGGCGAGATCAGATGACACCCGAGTATTAAACTCTGCTCTGCCCGCGGCTCGCCACAGATGCATGCTGACAGAGATCAGGGAAAGTGCTGTCTTGCTGTAGCTGCTATAGGGAGAGTGTTAGGTGTTATATTCGTCTTCAAGAACCCCAACGGTCCTTCTTAGGGCCACATCTGACCGTGTGCAGTACAGTTGAGGCTGCTTTCAGCAGTGTTGCACATTTTTTTTTTTTTGTATATCGGGCGTGCAGACCATAGCGTCCTCAGTCTGCAGTCATTTTACATAGTATAGGGGCAGTACTGGTGAGGCAGGAACAGTTGTACAGGGAAAGAGATATACTGTCTATATAGGCAGTGGGCTTTTTCAAAAAAATTGGGGAAAAATACTATATTTGGCTGTGACCGTCTTCAGTTTCCTGCGTGTCTGCTGGGGGTAGTAGTCGCTAATTAATACCCAGCTAAGCGTTACAGCAGGCTTGCGGCTTGCAGGCTTGGCTCTGCTGTGTCCGTTACATGATCGCCGTCATCCCGCCACAGGGAAACAGTATACATATATACGCTGCATACGGTGTCTGTCTGCTTTTTCACCTCACCATTTTAAAAAATTGCAGCAAAATACTTAAGGCCTACCACTGCCCTTTGGTCACTTGACTGGTTCTGCGCTGTGAATTACAGTAGCTCAGTCATACGCACCTAGGTCTCACGACAGGCTTGCGCATAATTGTTTCCTGGCTTTGCTGTGTCCGTTACATGATCGCCGTCATCCCGCCAGAGGGAAACAGTATACATAATTTACGCTGCATACGGTGTCTGTCTGGTTTTTCACCTCAACATTTTAAAAAATTGAAGCAAAATACTTAAGGCCTACCACTGGCCTTTGGCCACTTGACTGGTTCTGCGCTGTGAATTACAGTAGCTCAGTCATACGCACCTAGGTCTCACGACAGGCTTGCGCATAATTGTTTCCTGCCTCTGCTGTGTCCATTACATGATCGCTGTCATCCCTCCACAGGGAAACAGTATACATATATATGCTGCATACGGTGTCTGTCTGCGTTTTCACCTCACCATTTTAAAAATGTGTAGCAAAATACTTAAGGCCTACCACTGCCCTTTGGCCACTTGACTGGTTCTGCGCTGTGAATTACAGTAGCTCAGTCATACGCACCTAGGTCTCACGACAGGCTTGCGCATAATTGTTTCCTGGCTCTGCTGTGCGCTCCGTAAGCGAAGTCAGCCTCCAACCACAGGCCAATAAGCGGCACATTTAATTACAGCGTTCTGTTTCTGCTCTACTCGTAATACACCATGCTGACGGGTAGGGGTAGGCCTAGAGGACGTGGACGGCGGCGAGGACGTGGAGGCCCAAGTCAGGGTGTGGGCACAGGCCGAGCTCCTGGTCCAGGTGTATCGCAGCCGACTGCTGCGGGATTAGGAGAGGGGCAAGTTTCTGGGGTCCCCAAATTCATCTCACAATTAATGGGTCCACGCGGTAGACCTTTATTAGAAACTGAGCAGTGTGAGCAGGTCCTGTCGTGGATGGCAGAAAGTGCATCCAGCAATCTATCGACCACACAGTCTACTACGCCGTCCACAGCTGCAACTCTGAATCCACTGGCTGCTGCTCCTCTTTCCTCCCAGCCTCCTCACTCCATGAAAATGACAAATTCTGAGGAGCAGGCAGACTCCCAGGAACTGTTCTCGGGCCCCTGTCGAGATTGGGCAGCAATGGTTCCTCTCCCACCGGAGGAGTTTGTCGTGACCGATGCCCAACCTTTGAAAAGTTCCCGGGGCCCGGGGGATGAGGCTGGGGACTTCCGGCAACTGTATCAAGAGCTTTCAGTGGGTGAGGAGGATGATGACGATGAGACACAGTTGTCGATCAGTCAGGTAGTAGTAATTTCAGTAAGTCCGAGGGAGGAGCGCACAGAGGATTCGAAGGAAGAGCAGCTGGACGATGAGGTGACTGACCCCACCTGGTTTGCTAAGCCTACTGAGGACAGGTCTTCAGAGGGGGAGGCAAGTGTAGCAGCAGGGCAGGTTGGAAGAGGCAGTTCGGTGGCCAGGGGTAGAGGCAGGGCCAGACCGAATAATCCACCTACTGTTTCCCAAAGCGCCCCCTTGCGCCATGCCACCCTGCAGAGGTCGAGGTGCTCAAAGGTGTGGCAGTTTTTCACTGAGAGTGCAGACGACCAACGAACTGTGGTGTGCAAGGTTTGTCGTGGCAAGATCTGCTGGGGAGCCACCACCAGCAGCCTCACCACCACCAGCATGCGCAGGCATATGATGGCCAAGCACCCCACAAGGTGGGACGAAGGCCGTTCACCGCCTCCGCTCACATCCTACCCACCCCCAGAATTGCGGGCCCAAGCTCGGTGCTGGCATCTGCGGCGGTGTATGCTTCCTCCACTAAACCACCCTCCTCCTCCTCCTACGCAACCTCTGTCTCGCAATCAAGATGTGTCAGCAGTAGCACGTCGCCAGCAGTCGGTGTCGCGCGTCGTGGCAGCACAGCTATGAGGGTTAAAATTCTAAGTGCAACACCAATCGGGCCCACCCCACTTGCCCCGTTGCCGGCCGTAAGAAGAGACACCACACACAGGAGTCTGGTCTAGCTCCTCACACAGGAGAAAAAACTGCGCTCTTTATTACAGATTACATGAGATCTTATACCCTCTGCCCTCTCACCACTAGGGGGTGATGGGCTCATAACCATATATGGGCAGTCCGGTTTTCTGGCCTGAGACAGTGAAAATTATGTACATGGTTGAACATCTTGATATGGGCTTCTGGGAAAACAGCCAAGTACATGCGTCCTTGCGTCTGGTTCGGTATCTTCTCTGAATTTCTAGAACATCTTCTTGCAAAACCTTGGGATATCTGATGTAAGGCGACATATAAGTTTTTTTTCATTTGGAATTGAATAAAACTTGCATATAGGTATAAAAGCATAAAGAACATATGGCAATATATATATATATACCCTCACAAACCCCCCTAAAAAACTTAATATGGAGATCAAGCATCAGACCTTGCACTCTTCCTCGGTCGTCTCTCCCTTGCGTCAGGGTTTCTCCACTGCCCGTAAGTCCCTACTCCTAAAAGGGAAGGGATCCCTACCTCACCTCAGAAGGAGGCCATGGATTCCCTGGGCTTATTTCTGGGCATCCATACCCTCTATCTGTACAAGTTAACACCCCGCAGGGTGTGCCCTCGCCGGAACCTAAGGTCTGCTGCACTTTCCCTAGGCAAATGGGAAGTCCACTGACAGTCCATCTTATGAGACTGAGGCAGACACAGTACTAGTCCATCTCTCCATTCTTCTGGTAACGTATCTGGTTGGCATTATCGGAACTGGCTCTTCATTTTTTTTCAAACAAGGGAAATTTTGGTGTCACATTGTCCAGTCCCTTACTCATACTCTTTGATCAAAGGGATAATACACATACAGGAAATTACATACCCCACCTCTTTCTGCTAAAATCATATCCAGGGCTACTCTAGGGCCATGGATGCAGTGGGCCCTAACTGGTCAGCTAACCCTTGCAAAAGCATCTCTGGTGTAGTTTACAAACCTCTGCTGATTGTAAAAGATATAATTCATCCAATCTACATTATTATTAACAGTGATAAAAGCAAATAAGGACTCAAAATCTGCTTTAAACTGATCTCTAAAATTAAATTCATCTGGCACCCCCCTTGGCACTCCTATTGCATCTAGGTATACATGTGGATTAAAGTTACCACCTGGAGTGTCAAATTCTCACCCTCAGTGTAGTCTTCATATTGCACATTTGATTGTATTAATTTGTTCTGAAACAGGGGGCTAGTGTACAGTAGTCAAAGGTGTGTGTTAGAGGAATTGTACCACATTATAGCATGTAAAGGATATGCAGGATCATTAGTTTTTTCAGTGCGAAGTGTGGATCCAAGTGGGCTTTCCTTCGAGCTTGACTGCAGTTGGGGTGGTGAACAACATCTGGTAGGGACATTCAAACAGGGTTTCTCGCTCAACTTTTTCACATAGACCCTGTCACCTGGTTTTAGATTGTGACACTCATCTGTAGGACCTGGGAGAAAAACAGAGACTACAGAATACATTACTAACAATTCCTTGGAGAGACCTATGACAAAATTAACAAGAAAATCATTCCCCAAACTCTGATACTGTGGCATATATCCTCCTAAGAGAAAAAGAAAAACTAATAAAAGACACTCAATTCAAAATTTTACCCATTTCCTCCATCGCCTTTTGTATCTACTTTCCCCCTACTCCGTGGATGGTAGGGTGTGTGAAAAGCCTGGAATATACCCAAAACAGACATAATGTGTTGCATTATTTCACCTGTGACAGTTGTACCTTTGTTTGACTCAATCACTTCCGATACCCCGTATCTGCGGATTACCTCATTCATGAGCTTCTGTGCGGTTACCTGCTTATTTACTTTGGTAACAGAGTAGGTCTCCAACTTGAAAAGAAATCAACAACAAGCACATATTCATGCTTCCCAACAAGTGGTAGCTGAGTGTAGCCAATTTGCAATCCCTGAAATGGGTAGAGTGGTCTAGGCAAGTGTGATGTGGCAAATTTACTTCTGCCCTGTTGCTTTACGGCAAAGATCATGCAAAATTGGACAAATGATGCAGCAGCTACAGAAAACCAAGGAGCCACCCGTCCTTGTTCAAGCGTCGACATCATTACTGCTTTGAGAGGTGCGTCTTTCCGTGCGTCAGCTGGGCCATTATGAGGCACAGGGACTATGGTGGGCAAGTTCTGTTGACTGTTCACCATACGCCGTCCCTTTTTAGTCCATTTCTCCTTTTTCTTCCTTGCTGGCTCGTAACTGTAAAGTCTTTAGCATATCAAAGTCCAATGTTTTTATCAAAGTCCAAGTTCAAATCAAAGTCCAAGTTTTTATTGTCAAAGTCCAAGTGTAGTCAAAGTCCAAAATTATTGTTAAATTCTTCTTTTCTTCTTTCTTCAACGGCTTGAGGGCCGCTGCTTTTGCTGTGTGGTCTGTGATGGCGTTGCCTCTTGCTTCTCTGGTGTAGGGATTGGTGTGAGCTTTCCACCTTGTCAGGTAGAAGTAGGGCCTCCATGAGACTGCACCGCTGCAACATTCTTAATTGGCTGTCCTGCTGAGGTAAAAAACTGTCTGGCCTTCCATGTTGGGCCTTAATCATGAGCTATGCCAAATGCATATCGGGAGTCAGTGTAAATGTTTGCCGTCTTACCTGTGGCCACTCCACACGCCTCCGTGAGTGCTTTTAATTCCGCTTCTTGTACTGCGACATGCGGAGACATTCTGCTTTTTAGGACATCTTGTTGTGTAACCACCGTATATCCAGTGGGGAGTCGTCAATCACCCTGGGTATCATCTATAAAAAACAACTCAAAATATGCATTATTAACAAGGGCTTTCAGTAACTTTTTTAAAACTTAAATTTTCTTGTTGCATCACTGCTAGACAATCAGGCTGGTATTCTATTTCAAAAAGATTAGAACCTTGTTGCAAAAAATTAAAAATTAAAAAATGACTTGCAACAAAATTTAAAAATGGCTGACTTGCAATACCTAAAATGGCTGACTTGCAATACCTAAAATGGCTGACTTGCAATACCTAGATCACCTATGCCTTCTCCTCCCCCCCTTTAAACCAGGGTACGCAATTGGAACAATAGTAGCCGGGTTTAAGTTATTACAACATTGTAAAAAGATTTGATGGAAGCAGATAAGGCCTGTAAAATGTTAGCATCAATAACAGAAACATGAGTTACATCGGGGAAGAATAATCTACAAACATCTACTAATATTTGAAATGTGATATCCCTTTAAGTGAATTCATTATTAGTCTGATCCTGCATGCAATGTCTTTATCAAATTTCAGACAGGAGAAAAAAAACAAAACAAACAAAACAAAAAAAAAACTAGCTGCTCAAAATCCTCACCCCTCCCTCGTGGAAGAAGGATGAAACATTACGTACTATTACATCATATAGCTCCACCCCTTCGATATTGGCACATTGCGTCCGTCTTCTCAGAACCATTTCAGCTTAACCGTCCACACGTCCACATCTCAACCAAGCAAAGTCCCATGCATGGGGAGGACTGTTATCCCCAGTCAATTATCCACATCACACATTCCACGCAGCCCGAACACGGGTCACTAACTCTCATCCATCCATGCTCTCAAGTTTGCTCCGTCACCCCCTATTGAAGGTGTACCAGTACATGCAGATGCACGGACAAAAAAAAGTTTGACAAACATACATACATCAGCTGAAAAACACCGAGGTGAGTGCTATAATTTTTATAAAGTACATAATTCTATTGAGATGAGATTGTAAATGAGCGCTATTTATGACAAAGTATGTGAAAAAAAAAGTTTGCTGAGTGACTGAAATATTCTATATTTCTTATCTACTGAAGCTATTATATGCTGTATTAAACGCTGAAGTGTTTTAGAATCTCTGGGTATTTTTCAACCCCCCTTGTGACCCTGAGCTCAGAGTGAATCTGAAAGCCCCCACCTTTTCAAAATAAATCTCTTATCTCTCCGCGACTATGAAACACATACTGAAATAAGTTTTAGCTTAAACTATTGAAAAAACATTTTGAAATCATAATTAACACATATGCTGGGACCTTGCAACATTCATTTTCAACCCCTGTATAAGTAAGAATATACATTAGAAATTACTATATTTCCCTGCCTACTAAGACAATATAACTAATTAAATTCATTTCAATTCATTGCAAGCAAGCCAAGATATTAACCAAGGATGTTATTACATTTTCTCTCTCGCTGTTATCTTCCTGACCTTGGAAGGCTACACAGAGTCGCAGCTACATGTCAACAAGCCTCTTCTCCCCTACAAGCAAGCTGTTAACTATTTGCACTACAGTATATATATATATACACACATATATCCACCTAGTATGGATTATACATATTATCTATTATCTATCTTGTATTATACACATTTCCATCTCTCTTTACCAACAAATCACGTGCATTGTAACTTACTTATCGACTTTCTTGCTCCTTCAGCACTTTTCTCCCCTACCTAACTGCCAATATAACCTTCAATAGACACTCTCCTGATGCCCTCTTGATCACTTACTGTACTTTTCAACATTTCACTTACGGATACTTTCTTAAACAAATAATGTGTACATAGTTTCTCTGACTGTCTCTCTCTCTTTAGCAAACCTTGGTCTTCCAAGGCACCTCTCGGTCCTAAAGACCTCCTCCCAGACACCATTTTGTAATCTACCGTGCGGGTCGGTGTCACACATTTTCATTAGAGTTTTCTTACATTTTACAGATTCATCCACACGGCGGCAGCCCTTGAGGGGCTCTATCTTCTTTAATAAGATCTTACGCATATTAGAACATCAACAATAATAAAAATAATAACACGCTCCATAGAATGCATCCCTCTTAATTCTCAAATTGTCAGCCCCTTATATACCGGCAGAACAACCGAGGGTCCCTTCTCCTTATGGAACCAGCCCCCATAAAATGCATCTCTCTGAAATCAAATCGCTAGCCCCATATATAAGGCAAACCGACCGAGAGTCCCTTTTTCTTATGAAGCCTCATCTCACAAAATGCATCCCTCTCTGCTAAGCCATTAACAACTAACTAAACTAACCTGAGGGTCCCTTCTCTTGTGAGATTAAATGAAAAGTAAGAGAAAAAAAATTCTGCAGATACACCAAACAATCAAACAATCTCCACTATCGCTAAAACGCTACGGACTTCAAAGTACAAATAAACTACAGACTAATTTCTGGGTGAGCCATTGGTGCGCATATCACAGTCAGTGGTCCATGACGGCAAACCCGGAGCCCACACGAGTTACCGTGTAGAACTCTTAACCCAACCCGTCCGGTCACAAACCACAGATAGTCAGTCCTGCTGCAAGACTCGCAGTGTAAAGCACAACATAAATATATGTTTGTCTTACCTGGAGTTCTTGTGAGTTGATCAGGCTCGGTTTGCAGCAGGACGGTTTCTCAGTGGCGTGGATCCGGGTGCATTGCGCTGTAAGCTCCGATTTTACCGCCCCACGTTGGGCGCCATTTATGAGGGTTAAAATTCTAAGTGCAACACCAATCGGGCCCACCCCACTTGCCCCGTTGCCGGCCGTAAGAAGAGACACCACACACAGGAGTCTGGTCTAGCTCCTCACACGGGAGAAAAAACTGCGCTCTTTATTACAGATTACATGAGATCTTATACCCTCTGCCCTCTCACCACTAGGGGGTGATGGGCTCATAACCATATATGGGCAGTCCGGTTTTCTGGCCTGAGACAGTGAAAATTATGTACATGGTTGAACATCTTGATATGGGCTTCTGGGAAAACAGCCAAGTACATGCGTCCTTGTGTCTGGTTCGGTATCTTCTCTGAATTTCTAGAACATCTTCTTGCAAAACCTTGGGATATCTGATGTAAGGCGACATATAAGTTTTTTTTCATTTGGAATTGAATAAAACTTGCATATAGGTATAAAAGCATAAAGAACATATGGCAATATATATATATATACCCTCACACAGCGGTGGGCAAGCGTCAGCAGGCCGTGCTGAAACTACTCAGCTTAGGAGATAAGAGGCACACGGCCCACGAACTGCTGCAGGGTCTGACAGAGCAGACCGACCGCTGGCTTGCACCGCTGAGCCTCCAACCGGGCATGGTCGTGTGTGACAACGGCCATAACCTGGTGGCGGCTCTGCAGCTCGGCAGCCTCATGCACGTGCCATGCCTGGCCCACGTCTTTAATTTGGTGGTTCAGCGGTTTCTGAAAAGCTACCCACGCTTGTCAGACCTGCTCGGAAAGGTGCGCCGAGTCAGCGCACATTTCCGCAAGTCCAACACGGACGCTGCCACCCTGCGGACCCTGCAACATCGGTTTAATCTGCCAGTGCACCAACAGCTGTGTGACGTGCCCACACGGTGGAACTCTACGCTCCACATGTTGGCCAGGCTCTATGAGCAGCGTAGAGCTATAGTGGAATACCAACTCCAACATGGGCGGCGTAGTGGAAGTCAGCCTCCTCAATTCTTTACAGAAGAGTGGGCCTGGTTGGCAGACATCTGCCAGGTCCTTGGAAACTTTGAGGAGTCTACCCAAATGGTGAGCGGCGATGCTGCAATCATTAGCATCACCATTCCTCTGCTATGCCTCTTGAGAAGTTCCCTGCAAAGCATAAAGGCAGATGCTTTGCGCTTGGAAACGGAGGCGGGGGAAGACAGTATGCCGCTGGATAGTCAGAGCACCCTCATGTCTATATCTCAGCGCATTTTGGAGGAGGAGGAGGGGGAGGAGCATGAGGAGGAGGGGGAAGAGACAGCCGGGCCCACTGCTGAGGGTACCCATGCTGCTTGCCTGTCATCCTTTCAGCGTGTATGGCCTGAGGAGGAGGAGGAGGATCCTGAAAGTGATCTTCCTAGTGAGGACAGCCATGTGTTGCGTACAGGTACCCTGGCACACATGGCTGACTTCATGTAAGGATGTCTTTCTCGTGACCCTCGCGTTACACGCATTCTGGCCACTACGGATTACTGGGTGTACACACTGCTCGACCCACGGTATAAGGAGAACCTTTCCACTCTCATACCCGAAGAGGAAAGGGGTTCGAGAGTGATGCTATACCACAGGACCCTGGCGGACAAACTGATGGTAAAATTCCCATCCGACAGCGCAAGTGGCCAAAGGCGCAGTTCCGAGGGCCAGGTAGCAGGGGAGGCGCAGAGATCAGGCATCATGTACAGCACAGGCAGGGGAACACTCTCTAAGGCCTTTGACAGCTTTCTGGCTCCCCAGCAAGACTGTGTCACCGCTCCCCAGTCAAGGCTGAGTCGGTGGGAGCACTGTAAAAGGATGGTGAGGGAGTACGTAAGCGATCGCACGACCGTCCTCCGTGACGCCTCTGCTCCCTACAACTACTGGGTGTCGAAGCTGGACACGTGGCCTGAACTCGCGCTGTATGCCCTGGAGGTGCTTGCTTGTCCTGCGGCTAGCGTCTTGTCGGAGAGGGTGTTTAGTGCAGCTGGGGGAATCATCACAGATAAGCGTACCCACCTGTCAACCGACAGTGCCGACAGGCTTACACTCATAAAGATGAACAAAACCTGGATTTCCCCAGACTTCTCTTCTCCACCAGCGGACAGCAGCGGTACCTAAACAATACGTAGGCTGCACCCGTGGATGGAAGCATCGTTCTCTATCACCATAAAAAACGGGCACCTTTTAGCTTCATCAATCTGTGTATTATATTCATCCTCCTCCTCCTCCTGCTCCTCCTCCTGAAACCTCACGTAATCACACCGAACGGGCACTTTTTCTTAGGCCCACAAGGCTCAGTCATATTACTTTTGTAAACAATGTTTATACGTTTCAATTCTCATTAAAGCGTTGAAACTTGCACCTGAACCAATTTTTATTTTAACTGGGCTGCCTCCAGGCCTATTTACAAATTAAGCCACAGTAACCAAAGCGATTAATGGGTTTCACCTGCCCTCTTGGTTGGGCATGGGCAATTTTTCTGAGGTACATTAGTACTGTTGGTACACCAATTTTTTTGGGCCCTCACCTACAGTGTAATCCTAGTAATTTTTATGGGCTTCGCCTGCACTCATGCTACAGCAAGGTGTGTGGGGTTGGCCTACACTTTTGCTACATAAATGTAACTGAGGCCTTGTCTATACTGCAACTACTGAAATGTGAAAGAGACTGTTATCTCCCTAAACTGCTGCCACGGGAATGTTACTGGGGCCTGTCTTGACTGCTACTACTACTGAAATGGAACTAAGACTGTGCTCCCCCTATACTGCTGCTTCGGAATTGTTACTGGGGCCTGTCTTGAGTGCTACTATTACTGAAATGGAACTAAGACTGTGCTCCCCCTATACTGCTGCTTCGGAATTGTTACTGGGGCCTATCTTCAGTACTACTATTACTGAAATGGAACTAATACTGTGCTCCCCCTATAATGCTGCTAGTGATATGTTACTGGGGCCTGTCCCTAATGCTACCGCTGAAATGTTACTAATTCTGGGCTCTGCCTATACCGCTGCTAATGCTATGTCACTGGGGTGTGGAAACGGAGGCTTCCCAAAGACATGATGGCGGCGAGGCCATTTCCCACCAACGCGGTTACTGTTAAGGTGCATATAACCACGGACACGTGGAGAGGACAGGTAGTGCCTCAAAAACATCCCCCTCCTCCTCCAACAATGAAAACATTCTTGGCAAATACCTTTGCATTGGTCCGTCTGGTGGCAGTCCAAGAATTTCACCTTTAACGACACAATAAGAGAGCCCCCCCCCCCCACCATCCCCCCGCCACGGCCCACTTAATCCTGGCCACATTCCAAAAACCAACTAAATAAAACCGCGCTACTAGGTCCGCAGTCGACACCACATTCCCACCAACGCGGTTACTGTTAAGGTACATATTACCAGTCTGACTGGGGCATGCACCATGGGCCGAAGCCCACCTGTATTGTATCTGATGTTAGCTCTGCTGAGCAGGGCTCTGCAATGGGATACATTTATGTACCGCCGATGGGTTCCAGGGAGCCACCCATGCTGTGGGTCCACAGGGACTTCACATTAGGGATTTGTACCTGCCAGTGTCTATGTATTAAAAACCCAGGTCAGACTGGGGCATGCAGTGTGGGCCGAAGCCCACCTGCATTTAATCTGACGTTACCTCAGCTGTGCTGGGCAATGCAATGGGATTTATTTATGTACCGCCGGTGGCTTCCTGGGACCCACCTATGCTGTCGGTCCACACGGAGTTGTAACTGCATGTGTCTACTTATAAAGAACCCCAGTCTGACTGGGGCATGCAGTGTGGACCGAAGCCCACCTGCATTTAATCTGACATTACCTCAGCTGTGCTGGGCACTGCAATGGGATTTATTTATGTACCGCCGGTGGGTTCCAGGGAGCCACCCATGCTTTGGGTCCACACGGACTTCACATTAGGGAGTTGTACCTGCCTGTGTCAACTTATAAAAAACCCCAGTCTGACTGGGGCATGCAGTGTGGGCTAAAGCCAACCTGTATTTAATCTGACGTTAGCTCTACTATCCGGGGCACTGCATTGGGACAAACTACAGGAGCAATACAGCGCTAATGAGACGTGCACAGCTACGCTAGCATTGAAGTCCGCTGTAGGCCCGCGATTGCTGAGGGTTTGTGCAGAGGCCTATGTCCTGGGTGCAGTGAAAGTCCGCTTCCTGCCTAGGATTGCTGAAGCTGTGGGCCGAGGCCTATGTCGTGGGCGCGGTGCAAGTCAGCCATGTTTGGCCGGTCAGATCAATTTTTGGTTCATGTCTTGGGTTTCCTAGGACCCACCTATGCTGTTGGTGCAAACTTAGCTCCCATCGCGGTGTTTGACCTGTCTGGCACAAAGACACTGACTGACTGGGGTAGGGGGCAGAGCGCAGACGGCTTTCCCCTTGCAGTGTCGATTGAGCTATGCGACACCTTGACAGAATGAATAGTGTGTGGCACATGGATTCCCCATTGCTATGCCCACGTGTGCAGCTCCTTATGGAGGTGGCACAGGATTGGATTTCTCATTGCTTCTGTACAGCATTGTGGGCTATCGCCCCGCCCCTTTTAAAGAGGGTCGCTGCCTGGCCCTGCCAACCCTCTGCAGTGTGTGCCTCCGGTTCCTCCTCATGGCAGACGCACTTATAAATAGACATGAGGGTGGTGTGGCTATGAGGCCAGCGTGTGACATGAGGGCAGCTGAAGGCTGCGCAGGGACACTTTGGTGTGCGCTGTGGACACTGGGTCGTGCGGGGGGGGGGGGGGGTTGGGCAGCATGTATCCCAGGAGAAGTGGCAGCAGAGTGTCATGCAGGCAGTGATTGTGCTTTGTTGGAGGTAGTGTGGTGCTTAGCTAAGGTATGCCTTGCTAATGAGGGTTTTTCAGAAGTAAAAATTGTTGGGAGGGGGGGGCACTCTTGCCGCTATTGTGGCTTAATAGTGGGACCTGGGAACTTGAGATGCAGCCCAACATGTAGCCCCTCGCCTGCCCTATCCGTTTCTGTGTCATTCCCATCACTTTCTTGAATTTCCCAGAATTTCACAAATGAAAACCTTAGCTAGCATCGGCGATATACAAAAATGCTCGGGTCGCCCATTGACTTCAATGGGGTTCGTTACTCGAAACGAACCCTCGAGCATCGCGGAAAGTTCGACTCAAGTAACGAGCACCCGAGCATTTTGGTGCTCGCTCATCTCTAATAACGACCTTTAAAACTAATGCATTAGGCTAATTTCACATGGGCGAGTGCCATATCGAGCTGTGAAGCTCTGACTGATATCACGCTCGCAAACATGTGATTTTGCTGTGAATGCAAGGCGGCTTTGATACACTTCGGGGAAGTAACGATTCAGATTGTGGAGTGTTTCCCCTTGTTTTTAATGGAAAATCTCACATCACACATGCATGGACCCAACACGCGGTGCAATGCTGCCGCCAATCCTACTGAAAACAATGGGCAATGTGATGCGAGAGAACGCCCAAAGATGGGACCTGCTGCTTACGTGTATGAATATATTTAAAAGAACAGGGTTCATATTCGTACATTTCGCAACGCTCCAATCTCGCATGAGAATCTCGGCCATGTGAAATAGGCCTTATTTATTTGCCACAGTGAATACCATAAAAGAAAAAAACAATACTATACATTTTTTGTTTTTTTTTAGCCATTTGTTCTTGTTCACCCTGACTCCCAAAAAGTGGAATAAAAAATGATCAAAAGGTTGTATATCCCTCAAAATTGTGCCAATGAAAAAACACAATTTCATGGCTTAAGGGCTTATTTACACGAGCGTATATTGGCCGGTGTTTTTACGGCCGGCCGATATACACTTCCATCTTAGCACTTCCCCCCTACCCTCCCCCTCACCGGCTCTGATCAAAATAATCTTGGACCTTAAGGAGTTTAAAAGGTTTTCTTATCACAAATAGACAACCCTGTAATACATGAAAAGGCTAGGTCTGCCAGAATGAGAGCTGATCTTTGCTAGTGCCTCTCCGCTATAGCTAATAAAGAGGTTTCTAAGCCCCCTCCATTAGGATGTCCTTATGACCCTATAGGACATATGGAAAGTGACTCTGTGATTGAGAAAATCTATTTAAATACAATTCTGAATGCAATTGATTTTTATATATATGTTTATAGCATCCCAGCACAGGAAAGCATCTATAGGTGAACAGATTGATGATGGCTGAAAGGATCCCCCATATCTGCTACATCTGAGAAAGATTTCCCATGGGACTGCTCAACTTGCAGCAATGTACAATGTCCTCTTCAGAGCCTCATTTACCGCCATAGGGTGTGATCACTGAAGAACAGCTAGTAGGATGTAAGGATTGACAAAGACACATAGAAAATACCATAATTAGTGACAGGTCTAATGAGCAGGAGGGATCTGACCCAGCAGTGACTCATTATATCCAAACCTGTCATGTATAATTCTGCAACACCTACCACCAGAAGATCCCTATGGCACATACCACTGTGCATATCAGTCTTTTAAGAAATTAATTGCCATTTGTGGTCTATTCATTACCATAAATGAAAGCGTGGATGAGGCTGGTGGGGCATGTGCCCCGGGTGCAAGATGCCAGAGTTGGGGGGGGGCGGAGATGATGTGGCAGCAAGCCACTCCATGATGACCTGGGTAGAGCACTGAATCTTTGCTGTGGCTGAAGGGAATACTAGATGTCTGGTGATAAATGAACAGGAAAGCGTTGCAATATCTGGAAGTAATGAAGTCTGTGTGTTGTTTCCCGCGGGTTTAGCTGTTCACTATGTCACCTTCAAATTAGTGTCGCAGAAAAACGCAGTCGCCAGCTTCATTGGGAACGGAAACATAAATTATAATGCTGCTGAAGAAAATATATAATTGTGTGATGAAAGTGTGAACTGATTGATTGTTCTCTAGTAAAAGCAGATAATCATATTGTGTAGAAAGCGATTAGAAGTGAAACTTAAATGACGGGGGCTTGACATTTGGTGGGTGACACATTGTAATTAAAATAAAGCAAGGATCAGTAAACCCTGTCATAATGTTGGTATTGTTATTGAGGGAGCTGATGGAATACTGCACAGCAGGCATTGTCTGTATGCCACTACAAGGCACGGCATGTAACTGATGTAAAGCTAGCCTAGAATGGGAAGATATTGCAAAGGCGAGATAAGACGGTTCACAATATCGTCAGGTTACATTGCTTTGCTGGAAGAAAAATAAGACACGTAACATATATGGCAAGTTCAAGTGCTAAGTATCTTAGGAGCCTAAGGCTCAGAGCGCCCTTATGTCCCTGTGCTTGGGTCAAGCACAAACATTTTTCAGGCTTTTTTCATCTTTGCTTATTTCCCAGACTGACATTAAGGAACAGCAGAAAAGAAAAACATCAAAATACATCAAATAGCTCTATGATAAAAGCTACTTAGGGCAATGGAAACTGGCAGGAAGTCTGCGAATGTTTAGGTTGCTGCTGCTTTATTTAACTCGCGCTTCAGTCTGCTTCCTGCAGAACGTACACCGAATGACCACTTTGAGAAACCCAACTTGTTGGACCTCATGTGGCCTTCCGAAACAAAGAAATTTATCATGCATAGATTCCACAAAATTTTGAAATCGTTCTATAGGAATATTGGCCAATGAGGGCAAGAAGCGTCTTGTAGTTGCCACAAATTAGATGGACATGCTCTGAACAGCTGACAGGAAGGGTTCAGCGATTTATGCTGTTAGCGCCAAACTCTAACCTTCCCATTAGCATGGTGCAACATAAAGCTGGATTCATCTTACAAGGTGGTGTTTTTCCACTGATTAGTGATCCAATTTTTGTGCACAGGAATCTCACCATTCTGTTTCTCTTAGGGTTATTCAGACGACCGAATATTGGCCAGGTATTCACGCTCAGCCGATGTACGGTGTCCCTCTGTGCAGAGGGAGGAGACTGGAAGAGCTGGAAGCAGTGCACTGAGTTTCGGCCCCCTCTCCGCCCCTCGGCACTATTTGCAATGGGAGGGGCCAGGATGGGCGGAGCTAATTCCTCGAAACTTAGCTCCGCCCGACCCCTCTCATTGCAAATAGTGCCGAGGGGCGGAGAGGGGGCGGGAGCTCAGTGCACTGCTTCCAGATCTTCCAGCCTCCTACCCCTGCACAGAGAAACACCGTATATTGGACGGGCATGAATACACGGCCGATATACGGTCGTCTGAATAAGCCCTTAGACAGTAATGGCACTGGCCCTGGTCGTCTGTTGTTATAGCCCATCCGTACTAAGGAAGACAAGCTGTGTATTCAGAAACGTTAGCTGAAGCATCAATGTTGTATTCAACTGCAATTTACTTGACTGTGCGCCACCTGTTCATTAAAATGATTCTTGACATCTTCCTCTGACCCCTTTCCCTGACTAGTTGTTTAGTTCCACAAGATGCCCTTTCACTGGATGTTTTTGTTTGATCTCCCTATTTTCAGTATACTGAACTCTCTACGTCATTGCATGAGAAAGCCCACAAGTTTGGCAGTGCGTGAAATCCTGTCTCCGGATAGTCTAGTACCGATGAGCATCCCTCATTCGCTGGATTTTCTCATTCCAATTTGGAATAAAGTAGCCATTTAATGTGCATCTCACTGAATTCATAAATTTACATATAAGCTAATTCCATTGTTTTCATGTTAAAAATGTTATGCCTTTCACAATGTAACATAACTAATGTTACTTTATTCTATGGGTCAGTTGGATTACAAGCTTCAAAGTAAAAAAGCTCTTTCCGTGCTCCTGCTGGAGCTCCTCTTCGGAAGAAATGAACTTTTTGGAGGTGGGGGTTACAGGTGCTTGGCGCGCACCTCCGCGGAAAGAGCTTTTTTACTTTGAAGCTTGCTTTTTAACCCATTGAGGGGAGTTTTCTCTCTATGGGATTGCTTTCATTCCGGCGGCTCTCCTTCTCCATCGAAGGATATCTGAAGTCTCTTCATATACCACTACAGCCATACTCGGATCACAGGTGCTGGCGGGTGGTTCCCCTAGGATCTAACGGTCTACGGGAACCCCGCTGGGCACCAGGTGAGTTATTCTCATTAACTATTATATGGTGGCGCGGATCGTTACTTTGAATTCAGTTGGATTACAGCAATACCAAATATGTATAGGGTTTTTGGTTTTGCTACTTTTGGACTGTAAAGCAACACTTGTGTGATGGCTTGTTTGTTTTCATTGGTACATATAAGTTTTTGATCACTTTTTTCAGTTTTTGGAAGGCGGGGAGAACATAAAAAAAACAATACTGAAATGGTTTTTGGTGCTCCTGTGCTCCTGTGTGTGCTTGACCAATACACTTAGTAGTTTAACTTCCTTCGCAGAGGAGACCTGAGGTCCACCAGATCTCCTCTGCGAAGTAAAGGCTGATTTACATGCAACGATTAGCGCTCAAAATTCGTAGTTTTATTGGGGGTAAAAACTAAAAGAATGATTTTTTAACATTTATAGTTATTTTTTTTAATTAGTATATTTATGCTAAAACAAAGTATGGGAACGGGTTCCTCTATTCGTTTCGGACATTTTGATATAATATGTTTGGTTTTGGTTTACAGGGCACATACGGCGACGGTTTTGGTTGGCGTCTGCTTTGGGTTATTTTCTTTCTTATGTATATATTGTTGTATTCTGTAATTTTTATTTACTTATGTATGTGATTATATTTTTTACTATCTATGTTTCCCATGACGTCATATAAGACCTCTGTGGTACATTCACATGTTTTTTTGTTTTTTTTTATTTGACACTTTTCCACTGTAGCTGGGGCATCCATAGAGGCCGCATCCATAGGAGCCCCAGTTACAGGGGAAAACATCCCCTGTAGTGACATTAGTCACTGGCAGAGCTGATCAGGGCCTGCTGGGACCCTGCAGCTCTGCTGTAGCAGAGAATCTCGGCGGTCACATGACCCCCAAGCTCCCATAGTGGAAGTTATACTTCCACTTTCACTTTTCAGTACACAGCGCTCATTGAGTGCTGTGTACTCGGGGAAGGAAAAGGCAGAAAGGGTTAAAAAACCCTCCTGCCTTCTCCTCTGGGTTATCAGCTGTGACTAACAGCCAACAACCGTCCTGCTTCTGATTGATTGCAGAGCAGATGACTCTTAATTTTAATATCGGCTGGGCTTTAAGCCCGGGACCATGCGCCATATGTTTACTGGGCTTGGTCCTTAATGGGTTAAGTGTTGGTACAATCCCTTTAAGTCACAGCATGAAATCATCACATTGTAGCTAAATTACAGATATTTGCTCATAATGTAAATTCCTGAAGAAAGTCCTTGACTTGTCCCCTGTGGTGAGCTTGTTAAGAATTCTATACACATTTCTCAGTTATATCTGATTCTTGACAACCAATATGGCCACAATAACAGCTCTTGCAGGGCTTGTCATCCCGCTTTCCTTCAGTCATCAAAGGTAAACCTTGATATTTAGGCAGAGTTACTTTTAAAGAGGTTTGAAAAGTGGGTGATATATCTGCTTACTATCTTCTCATTATACCGGTATGGTTTTCCCATTCCATATCATTCACTATAAGCTTTATATGCTTTTGTAGTAAATGGCAAGAGCAGCTTATAAACATGACAAACATTCAGACTGTAGGTCCGTATTACACAAGAATCGTCCTCGGTCTAACATTCTTACTATATTTACTATCACGGTTTGTACTCGGTCATTGCAGAGAGATTGCCAAGGACAAGATTTCTGTGTCTGAGCATCTGCACTGCAGCATCACATAAGCCGGGTCTCTGCTTAGCGAGACTAAACACTATTATTACTGGAATTAACTCCAGGGCATTCACATAAAGAGGAGAATGTGTTACATTACAGCCAAAAAATACATAATAGCAGACTGTAATAAAGTTAGAATGAAGTGCAATAGATTGAAGCTCTGCTCCATAGACACAAACATTATTCTGCAGACGAGAATTCAGATATCGGAACGTTCATCCTCGAACTTCAAAATCAATTTAGCATTTGCATTGCCCTAATGCCCTCAGCCGGTTGTCATTCAGTGCCTTGACTGCAGTTATAATAGTTAGTAACCTAGAATAAAGTTCATTGTCGGACTGGGGTACTTTGGGATCAGCAGAGGAAATAATAATATCATCAGTAAGGTCTTGCAAGTTATTTGTACATCATCCCATAAGAAAAAGTACCTAGTGACAAGTGAGTGACTCCAAACTTATCTCTAAGGTGTCTACACAGGGAAATATTTGAGCACATAATATACAGAACCCAGTGACCCAGCAAATACATTAGTCCTTCTGTGTACTTTTTTGCATGCACAAATATGTAATGTATTTGCACACACAAAACCCCACAAAAACGGGCAAAATACAGGGGCATAAGTGCATGTAGGCTTCGGCTAGCTCACAGTTGAGCATGTGAATTCCCCAGTGGGCCCTGAGCAAGAAGTAACCTTCCCAGCACTTCATTCCCCGCAGGAGCACCACATGGCACAATACACTTGCTGCAGTATATACAGATATTGTGGTGCTGTAAAGTGTGTGTATAGAAATGGTACCGTTTGTCCATAGCTCTCCATGATAGGGATGATGCATAGAGAGGGGCTAGGCCCCACCTGAGCCCGGCCAACTTCCCAAAAGCCCAGGAAAAGTTTATAGGTGCCTACTATATGAAGAAAGGGAGCTGCGTCACAGCTCAGTGTGAAGCAAACCATCAGCAGCAGAGCAGGGAGAGACCGCAGCAGCAGCCTGATGTAGTGTGGTGGTGGCCATTGTAGAGGGACCACCAGAGAGACCATGGCCCTGATGACATGGGGGCCAAAGAGTGACACCTGATGTAGAAGCAGCCAGCCGCTTGGGGTGAAACACCATGCAGCGCATGGGACAAGAGGGAGTCTCCCTCTCCACAGTGCCCGACACTGTAGCTTTAGTGCCAAAGAATTCCTACGGGTGACTAAAGAGGTTTTGTTTAAACAACGAGTGTACTGTGTAATGTAAAAGTCCTTTGCCAGGGTGGGGATGATAGGCTCATGGGACTGTGATATTGTTTTTATAGTTATGGCACCATAGGTATAGATTAAATCAAGGCCTTGCGTGAAGGGTTAATGTCTACATGGTACTTATATAGTTAAAGTGTGATCTTACTAGAGTGGTTTTATTGATGTGTAATGCGTATGATGTGCTTAGGACAAAAGAGGTGTAATGGCGCAGTGAGGCACATGACATAGAGTGGTAATACGGTTTCCAGTAATGTGATGCGTAAATTGGACCACCTTTACATGTGACGATATCTGTATGTATAAGTGATGTCTATGATGTGTATCGCTGTCCGTGCGGCACACGGGCACCACGCTCTGCACGGACATAGGGTGACGTTCACAACTACTGCAGTTGATAAAACTATGCACTGTAGAACAGTGCACACCACAACAGGAGTACGTAAACCAGAATGTAAAGCCCGTGCGATACAAGTGTACTACGATCAGTACGGTGTCAGGTAATGTACACACTGCTGGAAATAGAAGCACCACTCCAGGGAGGAGGAAGCCTGGCCCTCACCTAGCAGGGAAGTGAAGGGTCCCTGCCTAGAACCGGAGTCATCCTCTCGATAGAGGCGGTCTGGGGGCAGTATATTTGACAATGAAAGGACCAGTAGCCCTGTGGTTCATTAAACACAGGGTGGCCATTTGTAGTTATTTGTCATTGATAGCAGCCAGTCCTGTGTATAATGTGCCATAGTGGCCGGCCCAGAGAGTGATTGGCCCATTAGGAAGTTGCCCAGTATAATATAGGGCCAGTTTGCCTTTGGTTGCATTTTCTGCCCCTCCACGATACCAGCAGCACCTGTTGCTCTTGGCCTACCTGTGCCCCATAGCTATGGACCTTGTGGGATCCGTACCGGCAATACTGCACCAGGCCACTGCACAATGTATGGAGCTATCTTCTTCCTGCTCTGTACATTGTGACAGCATCCCAGTGAACAGATGACACTACATGGGAGGTCAGTGCAGAGACTTTGGCTCCAAATACACAGAGGTCGGAGCGGAAGCCTCCGCGCCGACCTCCTTATATTGGCCGGCGCTTGTAACAGCAGGCACGGCTCCCATTGATTTCAAATCAGAGCCGTGCCTGCAGTTAAAGGTGTCGGCCACTACTCTGAGGTCTGCTCCGATCTCTGTATTATTGCGGCGCTGACAGCATGCACCCGCTCAGCTAATCAGTCAGGATCCTGAGCAACGGACCCCAGACAATCAACTATTAATGACCTAGCCTGATGATAGGTCATCAATAGTATTTCCATGGAAAACCCATTTAAAATAAGTGGCCTTAGGCTGGATTTGCATGTGCAGCTTTGATACCGTTTTTTGAACCAAAGCCAGGAGTGGATACCAAAGCAAAAAAAAATATAAAGGAAAGTTATACTTTTACTCTCTGTATCCATTCCTTTCATTGGAAGATGAAAAACTGCACCAAAACAGCATCAAAACTGAACATGTGAATCTAGCCTTAAGATGTCTGTTTTCTTTATTGATCTTTATCACAAATGAGTCCTCTATATGCTAAAGAGCCGAGCAGACCAAACATGGAACACGCTAACAAGCGGGTGTGCAGGTGCTTCCGTGTGTGCAGGGATCACACTCTCCATAGAGATGAATGATCTCTTTGACTCTATGGCGGTGAGGATGCTGGAAGCCGCGGCAGTGAAATGCCTGACGATTAACAAGTGCTTAGCCTTTCAGCATCTGAAGGCTTCAGACAGACAAAAGCCTGTCGTCCATACGTATATCAATAACGTCTTTGTGCATCTGCGTTCCCACAGTTTTACCTATTGCTTGCAATTTATAACATCTGCAAGCACAATGAGGGAATTCAGATGTCATTCTAAAAATGGACAAAATGCTGCATTTTGTTACGATAAAAGCCAATAGCGACAAGAGAATAAACATTGAACTAGAACTGCTATGTAGGCGATCACATTTCTGCTTACCTCTTTCCTACATTTTTAAATAAAAGAAAAAGTGTTCTGTGAAATAACTGGAAGATATATATTGGCATTTAAAGGGAATCTGTCAACATTTTTGCACCTATCAAACCCTCTATACCTATGGCACGCATGCCAGAAGGGGTACTCAGAGCCCCGTCTGTGGGCAAGCTTGCCGACACCTGATCACCATGATAGTGATTACCAACCGGGGTGCTGCGGTTGGTAATCCCTCAGCGATAATGTTACGGATGAACAAAGTGATGGCATTTTATGCACCCAGGATCCTCCTCCCCTGACCTCTCAGCCTTGATTCCGCAGGAGCAGAGAAGGGTGGAGATGTCCGGGGGCACACATTTCCGCCCACAGCAGCGCTGAGAAGAGGAGCAGCGGCACTAAGACTACAAGAAGGAGGTAAGTATTTGGGTTTCAGGGGGGGTGCTATTACTACTGGAGCCGATATAAGGGACGCTTACTTACTACTGAGGCCACTGTGGGGGTCACTATTACTATTGGAGCCGACAAAGGGGACATTATTACTACTGAGCCCACTGTGGGGGTCACTATTACAACTGGGGCTGATATAGAGGATACAATTACTACTGAGGGCACTCTGCACGTGGCAGCATTCCTCAAGCAAACTTAGGATATGCATACACGTAGCAGAAATGCTGTGGAATGGCAAAATATGCAGCATTTCCGCATCCAAAAAAAGTCAAAATCCATGCCATTGCTGTGAATTTTGACAGAAAATCAACAGCATTTCTGTAGCTGATTTCATACTAAGGCTGGGTTCACACAGGGCAGATTTGCTGCGGTTTTGCCGCGGATTGCCGTTGCATATCCGCACTGCGGCAAATCCGCTGCATTTGCAGTGCAATGCAGCACAAATGAGATTTGCCAAAAAGCTATTCTCACAGTGCGAATTTTTTCCGCACAGCAGCAGTGCGGAAATGCAACTGCGGCGCGGTTTTCAAAGATGCAGCATGTTCATTCTACGGTCTTTTCTGCAGCGTTTTTTTGTCCATAGACCTCTATGGACGCAGCCAAATCTGCATCAAATACGCGGCAAAAAGTAAAAATGCACTGCGGAAAAAAACGCTTGCGGATTTTTCTGCACGAAAATCCGCAAGCCCAAATTAACCTTTGAAGCGCTTTTGCCGCAGAAGCAGTTCTTCGGAAAAATCGCAGCAAATCTGCCCTGTGTGAACCCAGCCTAAAGGGCGCTCCCCCTTACCTCCTCCATACGCTTCTCGCTGTCTGCGCTCTCCGGCTTCCAGTTCCCAGTGGCCTGGTCAGGTGCGATGCCGCTGGTTAGGTGAGGCCACTGCAGGCCGTTGGGAACCAGAAGCTGGGGAGCGCTGACAGATTTCCTTTTTTTAAAGTAGTGCAGCAAAAAACCTATATAAATTTAGTATCATTGTGAACATACTGACCTATAGAATGAAGTCCTAATGACGTTTTTGCTGCAGTATGTACACCGTAAAAACAAGACCCCCTAAAGATGACGGAATTGTGGTTTTTTTTTCATTTCACTCCACTTTTTTTTTCTTTTTTTTTTTAAGTTGGCAGGAAAAACCAAACATGCGTCATTAAGGGGTTAAAAACAGTTCTGAAAAAAGTTTCTGGAACTGCCTCTTTGGAAAATGGTGTTGTATCATTAACATGGTTTGCAGTGCAGACCTGATCCTATCAATAATGTGGATTATATAACGATTATAAAGTAAGTACCTGCACTGTGCAAAGCAAAGATCAGTAATCCCTACCGTGATCCTCATTCATAGCAATCCTCTTTTCTTCTAGCAATCACATTTACTGCACTCATTTTATTAAAATGCAAACATTTATGTCTAATACATCTTACAAATATATGCTTTAGCTAATGACATGAAATCTGTTTGAAAGATAAAGGTGCATGTCTATGTATATAAGAGGGGCTCTGCAGAACACAGATGTTGCAGATGGACAAAAATCTCAACTTTCCCAAGCCATCGTTAAAACTGAGGTGAGAGACATCACCCCACATAAGAGGTGCCACATACTCAGGCTGTGCCAAAGTGGCTCATGCCCTTTTGACCGCTCACTATGCCGCTATGGGTCTTTGAGAGGTTACTCTTTCACAGCTTGCTCGCCTAAGTGATAGGTGCAACTTTCGGGGTTACTTCAGTCACTTAAGGAATTGTTTTGTGCCTCTGCAGATCATCATGGCTGCTACTCCGCTTCTCAAGAGTCCCGACTATCCTTGTGTTACATCCAAGCTGGATGCCAAAAGACTTTGTCCGGATTGGACATAATTAGTTATCCAAAAAGGTTAGATATACGCACAATATATTAACGAAACCTAAAGTGTGAGAACAGGAAATCTGACCTTAACTACTATTGTGATGAGACCCTCCTAAAACACTTGCCCTGGTGAGGGTGATCCCACATCAAGAACCTGGGGCGACCCTGACTCTCCTTAGTTGGAAAGCAGGGATATCTTGGCTACAAATAAAAAGAAATACAGTTTAGATGAAAGATAGCATACAGTTATCCAGATGAAATACAGTAGATACATAGTCAGGAATTCGAAGTTATAGCACCCCAAAATATCCATTACACTAAACAGACTTATCAGACAATGGAGCAGGACAGGAACTGGCAAAATGAAAAGAACCACCATCAGACTTGAAGTACTACCATTGTTCTCCATGAGGAGGAACCAGAATAAATGTCTACAGAAAGGCACTGATTGTGTCACACACCTCCCAGCCAACGAATCGATCCACACACCTACAGAAAAGGGTCGGCGACCAGCGCCAAAATGACACAGGGCATGCACCGGCATGTACATCATGTGGGCCGGTGCTGATGCCATGACGTCACCCCAGCCCTGATCGAACACATTGAGTGAGCCATGACACTTTGGCTGCAAGCGTGCAAAGTGCTCGACACATAATATTCTATCCGATACTGGAATATGGCCCTAAACCACAGTGTGGCAAATTCAAGCCCAAGGCCCTTTGACAAGTGTGTTGTCCCTTTAAGTGGATACCTGTCAACTTGAACATCCTCTCCAAACCACAGGCTGCATGTTATAGAGCAAGATGAGCTTAACACATTGATATATAGTTTTATAGGGGAAGATTCAGTGTGACTTGTATTTTATTCATTTAGATCTCTGCTAATTTTGAGCTTAGAGGTCCAGTGGGCGGTCCTATCATTGATTGCCTGTGCATACAAAAAAAAAGTCATTCCCTGATAGGTCTGCCCACTGGACCTCTAAACCCATAATGAGGAGAGATTTAAATGAATACATTGCAAATTATACAAAACCTTTCCCATACAACTATATATCAATCTGCTCAGCTCCTCCTGCTCTATAACATGCTGCAGAATGGACTGCTTTTTTAATCTGACAGGTCCCCTTTAAAGAGATGGTCCAAATATGGCACGAAATGTCTGCTTTTCATGGAGCCTATGGAAACTTGTCCTAGGATGAGAGAATGCATGTCTAGACCAGAAGTGGAAGGGAGCAGGACCGAGTAGAGTTAGGCTTTGCTCCCTTCCGGTCTGCACATGCATTCTCCTGTCCTAGAATGGGTTTCCACAGGCTGTTGTGATGGCAGCTATTTTGTGCCATTCCTGGACAACCCATTTAACGAAAATGTGTCATCTCTGAAAAGTCCCTTAAAGTATAGTAATCAGCTTAAAAGACCAATCTGTCATTTATATCTTTCTACTCACTTGCCTTCCCTTGTTTTAAGGCCACAGGAGGGCATGGACTTCTAAATTCATATGATATAATGGAGAAGACTCCAATATTAGAGATGAGCGAGCACCAAAATGCTCGGGTGCTCGTTACTCGGGACGAATTTATCGCGATGCTCGAGGGTTCGTTTCGAGTAACGAACCCCATTGAAGTCAATGGGCGACCCGAGCATTTTTGTATTTCGCCGATGCTCGCTAAGGTTTTCATGTGTGAAAATCTGGGCAATTCAAGAAAGTGATGGGAACGACACAGCAACGGATAGGGCAGGCGAGGGGCTACATGTTGGGCTGCATCTCAAGTTCACAGGTCCCACTATTAAGCCACAATAGCGGCAACAGTGGGCCCCCCCCCCCCTCCCAACAACTTTTACTTCTGAAAAGCCCTCATTAGCATGGCATACCTTAGCTAAGCACCACACTACCTGCAACAAAGCACAATCACTGCCTGCATGACACTCCGCTGCCACTTCTCCTGGGTTACATGCTGCCAAATCCCCCCCCCCCCCACGACCCAGTGTCCACAGCGCACACCAAACTGTCCCTGCCCAGCCTTCAGCTGCCCTCATGCCACGCCACCCTCATGTCTATTTATAAGTGCGTCTGCCAGAGTCAAAGCAGGCACACACTGCAGAGGGTTGGCATGGCTAGGCAGCGACCCCCCCATAAAAGGGGTGGGCCGATAGTCCACAATGCTGTACAGAAGCAATGAGAAATCCAATCCTGTGCCACCTCCATCTGGAGCTGCACACGTGGGCATAGCAATGGGGAACCTATGTGCCACACACTATTCATTCTGTCAAGGTGTTTGCACGCCCCAGTCAGACCGCGTTTTTTTATAAATAGTCACAGGCAGGAACAACTCTGCAATGGGAATTCCGTGTGCACCCACAGCATGGGTGGCTCCCTGGAACCCACCCGCTGTACCCATCACAGCTGAGGTAATGTCGTGGTTAATGCAGGTGGGCTTCGGCCCACACTGCATGCCCCAGTCTGACTGGGGTTCTTTACAAGTGGACAGATGTAAGTTAAACTCCGTGTGCACCTACAGCATGGGTGGGTGCCAGGAAGCCACCGGTGGTACATAAATATATCCCATTGCATTGCCCAACACAGCTGAGGTAATGTCGTGCTTAATGCAGGTGGGCTTCGGCCCACACTGCATGCCCCAGTCTGACTGGGGTTCTTTAGAAGTGGACAGATGTAGGTTAAACTCCGTGTGCACCTACAGCATGGGTGGCTCCCTGGAACCCACCGGTGGTACATAAATATATCCCATTGCAGTGCCCTACTCAGCAGAGCTAACGTCAGATACAATACAGGTGGGCTTTGGCCCACACTGCATGCCCCAGTCAGACTGGTAATATGTACCTTAACAGTAACCTCGTTGGTGGTAATGTGGTGGTGACTGCGGACCTAGTAGCGCGGTTTTATGTAGTTGGTTTTCGGAATGTGGCCATGATTAAGTGGTCCGTGGCGGGGGGATGGTGGTGGTGCTCTCTTGTTGTGTCGTTAAAGGTGAAATTCTTGGACTGCCACCAGACGGACCAATGCAAAGGTATTTGCCAAGAATGTTTTCATTGTTGGAGGAGGAGGGGGATGTTTTGGAGGCACTATGTGTCCTCTCCACGTGCCCGTGGTTATATGCACCTTAACAGTAACAGCGTTGGTGGGAAATGGCCTCGCCGCCATCATGTCTTTGTGAAGCCTCTGTTTCCACACCCCAGTGACATACCATTAGCTGCGGTATAGGCAGAGCCCAGAATTATTAACATTTCAGTGGTAGTATTAGGGACAGGCCCCACTAACATATCACTAGCAGCAGTATAGGGGGAGCGCAGTCTTAGTTCCATTTCAGTAATAGTAGCACTCAAGACAGGCCCCAGTAACAATTCCGAAGCAGCAGTATAGGAGGAGCGCAGTCTTAGTTCCATTTCAGTAATAGTAGCACTCAAGACAAGCCCCAGTAACAATTCCCATTGCAGCAGTTTAGGGAGATAACAGTCTCTTTCACATTTCAGTAGCTGCAGTATAGACAAGGCCCCAGTTACATTTATGTAGCAAAAGTGTAGGCCAACCCCACACACCTTTCTGTACCATGAGTGCAGGCGAAGAACATAGAAATTACAATGATTACACTGTAGGTTAGGGCCCAAAAAAATTGGTGTAGCAACACTACTAATGTACCTCAGAAAAAATTGGCCATGCCCAACCAAGATGGCAGGTGAAACCCATTAATCGCTTTGGTTAATGTGGCTTAAGTGGTAACTAGGCCTGGAGGCAGCCCAGTTTAACGAAAAATTGGTTCAAGTTAAAGTTTCATCGCTTGTAAGAGCATTGAAACGTATAAAAATTGTTTGGAAAAATTATATGAGTGAGCCTTGTGGCCCTAAGAAAAATTGCCCGTTCGGCGTGATTACGTGAGGTTTCAGGAGGAGGAGCAGGAGGAGGAGGAGGAATATTATACACAGATTGATGAAGCAGAAATGTCACCGTTTTGGATGGTGATACAGAACGATGCTTCCATCCGCGGGTGCAGCCTACGTATTGCTTAGGTATCGCTGCTGTCCGCTGGTGGAGAAGAGAAGTCTGGGGAAATCCAGGCTTTGTTCATCTTGATGAGTGTAAGCCTGTCGGCACCGTCGGCTGACAGGCGTGTACGCTTATCTGTGATGATTCCCGCAGCCGCACTAAACACCCTCTCTGACAAGACGCTAGCCGCAGGACAAGCAAGCACCTCCAGGGCATACAGCGCGAGTTCAGGCCACGCGTCCAGCTTCGGCACCCAGTAGTTGTAGGGGGCAGAGGCGTCACGGAGGACGGTCATGCGATCGGCTACGTACTCCCTCACCATCCTTTTACAGTGCTCCCGCCGACTCAGCCTTGACTGGGGAGCGGTGACACAGTCTTGGTGGGGAGCCATAAAGCTTTCCAGGGCCTTAAAGAGTGTGGCACTGCCTGTGCTGAACATGCTGCTCGATCTCCGCACCTCCCCTGCTACCTGGCCCTCAGAACTGCGCCTTCTGTAACTAGCGCTGTCGGATGGGAATTTTACCATCAGCTTGTCCGCCAGGGTCCTGTGGTATAGCAACACTCTCGAACCCCTTTCCTCTTCGGGAATGAGAGTGGAAAGGTTCTCCTTATACCGTGGGTCGGGCAGTGTGTACACCCAGTAATCCGTAGTGGCCAGAATGCGTGCAACACGAGGGTCACGAGAAAGGCATCCTAACATGAAGTCAGCCATGTGTGCCAGGGTACCTGTACGCAACACATGGCTGTCTTCACTAGGAAGATCACTTTCAGGATCCTCCTCCTCCTCCTCCTCCGCCTCCTCCTCCTCAGGCCATACACGCTGAAAGGATGACAGGCAAGCAGCATGGGTACCGTCAGCTGTCTCTTCCCCCTCCTCCTCATCCTCCTCATGCTCCTCCTCCTCAACGCGCTGAGATATAGACAGGAGGGTGCTCTGACTATCCAGCGACATACTGTCTTCCCCCGCCTCCGTTTCCGAGCGCAAAGCATTTGCCTTTATGCTTTGCAGGGAACTTCTCAAGAGGCATAGCAGAGGAATGGTGACGCTAATGATTGCAGCATCGCCGCTCACCACCTGGGTAGACTCCTCAAACTTTCCAAGGACCTGGCAGATGTCTGCCAACCAGGCCCACTCTTCTGAAAATAATTGAGGAGGCTGACTCCCACTGCGCCGCCCATGTTGGAGTTGGTATTCCACTATAGCTCTACGCTGCTCATAGAGCCTGGCCAACATGTGGAGCGTAGAGTTCCACCGTGTGGGCACGTCGCACAGCAGTCGGTGCACTGGCAGATTAAACCGATGTTGCAGTGTCCGCAGGGTGGCAGCGTCCGTGTGGGACTTGCGGAAATGTGCGCAGAATCGGCGCACCTTTACGAGCAGGTCTGACAAGCGTGGGTAGCTTTTCAGAAAGCGCTGAACCACCAAATTAAAGACGTGGGCCAGGCATGGCACGTGCGTGAGGCTGCCGAGCTGCAGAGCCGCCACCAGGTTACGGCCATTGTCACACACGACCATGCCCGGTTGGAGGCTCAGCGGCGCAAGCCAACGGTCGGTCTGCTCTGTTAGACCCCACAGCAGTTCGTGGGCCGTGTGCCTCTTCTCTCCTAAGCTGAGTAGTTTCAGCACGGCCTGCTGACGCTTGCCCACCGCTGTGCTACCACGCCGCGCGACACCGACTGCTGGCGACGTCCTGCTGCTGCTGACACATCTAGATTGCGAGACAGAGGTTGAGGAGGAGGAGGAGGAGGAGGGTGCTTTAGTGGAGGAAGCATACACCGCCAAACATACCACCACCGAGCTGGGGCCCACAATTCTGGGGGTGGGTAGGACGTGAGCGGTCCCAGGCTCTGACTCTGTCCCAGCCTCCACTAAATTCACCCAATGTGCCGTCAGGGAGATGTAGTGGCCCTGCCCGCCTGTGCTTGTCCATGTGTCCGTTGTTAAGTGGACCTTGCCACTAACCGCATTGGTGAGGGCTCGTACAATGTTGCGGGAGACGTGGTCATGCAGGGCTGGGATGGCACATCGGGAAAAGTAGTGGCGACTGGGAACTGAGTAGCGCGGGGCCGCCGCCGCCATCATACTTTTGAAGGACTCCGTTTCCACAACCCTATACGGCAGCATCTCAAGGCTGATAAATTTGGCTATGTGGACGGTTAACGCTTGAGCGTGCGGGTGCGTGGCGGCGTACTTGCGCTTGCGCTCAAACACTTGGACGGTGCGGTGCGAGACATTGCTGGATGGGGCTGAGGACAGCGGAGGTGAGGGTGTGGGTGCAGGCCAGGAGACGGTAGTGCCTGTGTCCTGAGAGGGGGGTTGGATCTCAGTGGCAGGTTGGGGCACAGGGGGAGAGGCAGCGGTGCAAACCGGAGGCGGTGAACGGCCTTCGTCCCACCTTGTGGGGTGCTTGGCCATCATATGTCTGCGCATGCTGGTGGTGGTGAGGCTGTTGGTGGTGGCTCCCCGGCTGATCTTGGCGCGACAAAGGTTGCACACCACTGTTCGTCGGTCGTCAGGCGTCTCTGTGAAAAACTGCCAGACCTTAGAGCACCTCGGCCTCTGCAGGGTGGCATGGCGCGAGGGTGCGCTTTGGGAAACAGTTGGTGGATTATTCGGTCTGGCCCTGCCTCTACCCCTGGACACCGCACTGCCTCTTGCAACCTGCCCTGCTGCTGCCCTTGCCTCCCCCTCTGAAGACCTGTCCTGAGTAGGCGTTGCACACCAGGTGGGGTCAGTCACCTCATCGTCCTGCTGCTCTTCCTCCGAATCCTCTGTGCGCTCCTCCCTCGGACTTACTGCCCTTACTACTACCTCACTGCAAGACAACTGTGTCTCATCGTCATCATCCTCCTCACCCACTGAAAGGTCTTGAGACAGTTGCCGGAAATCCCCAGCCTCATCCCCCGGACCCCGGGAACTTTCCAATGGTTGGGCATCAGTGACGATAAACTCCTCTGGTGGGAGAGGAACCACTGCTGCCCAATCTGAGCAGGGGCCCGAGAACAGTTCCTGGGAGTGTTCCCGCTCCTGAGCAGGTGTCATTGTAGTGGAGTGAGGAGGCTGGGAGGAAGGAGGAGCAGCAGCCAGAGGATTCGGATTTGCAGCACTGGACGGCGCCGAACTGTGGGTGGATGATAGCTTGCTCGAACCACTTTCTGCCATCCACGACAGGACCTGCTCACACTGCTCATTTTCTAATAAAGGTCTCCCGCGTGGACCCATTAATTGGGCGATGAATGTGGGGACGCCAGAAACGTGCCTCTCTCCTAATCGCGCAGCAGTCAGCTGCGATACACCTGGATCAGGAGCTCGGCCTGTGCCCACACCCTCACTTGGGCCTACGCGTCCTCGGCCGCGTCCACGTCCTCTAGGCCTACCCCTACCCCTCAGCATGCTGTATTACCAGTGATTTCCCAGCCAGGAAATAAATTGGCGCAAGCCTGCAGGCCAAATAGAATTTTTCCCTTTTTTTTAAAAGGGAAGGCCCACTGACTATATTCAATCAATTAACAAATGTGTTCTGTGGCCCTGCTGTGTGTCACAGAACTGCAGTGTTATATTAACTGCAACAGAGCGGTGATTTCCCAGCCAGGAAATAAATTGGCGCAAGCCTGCAGGCCAAATAGAATTTTTCCCTTTTTTTTTTTTAAAGGGAAGGCCCACTGACTATATTCAATCAATAATATATGTCTTCTGGCCCTGCCTACACAATTCTGTCCCTGTAGTATTACTGCAGGGCGCAATGCTCTGCACAGCCGATTTTGAAAAAAAAAAAAGTGCAACACTGCTAACAGCAGCCTGCACAGTACTGCACACGGTTAAATGTGGCCCTAAGAAGGACCATTGGGGTTCTTGAAGCCTACACTCACTCCTAACACTCTCCCTGCCTAACCACCACTTCTGTCCCTGTAGTATTACTGCAGGGCGCAATGCTCTGCACGGCCGATTTTGAAAAAAAAAAAAAATGTGCAACACTGCTAACAGCAGCCTCCACAGTACTGCACACGGATAGATGTGGCCCTAAGAAGGACCGTTGGGGTTCTTGAAGCCTACACTCACTCCTAACACTCTCCCTACAGCAGCTCCAACACAATAGCACTTTCCCTCAGCTAACTCACAACGCATCTAAGGCAAGCCGCGGGAGGGGCCGATTTTTATACTCCGGTGACATCTGATCTTCCCAGCCACTCACTGCAGGGGGTGGTATAGGGCTGGAACGTCACAGGGGGAAGTTGTAATGCCTTCCCTGTCTTTCAATTGGCCAGAAAAGCGCGCTAACGTCTCAGAGATGAAAGTGAAAGTAACCCGAACATCGCGTGGTGCTCGTTAAGAGTAACGAGCATCCCGAACAGCCTAATATTCGCCCGAGCATCAAGCTCGGACGAGTACGTTCGCTCATCTCTATCCAATATCATTCAACTCAACTTGAATGTGGCTGAGATATAATACAAGAGACAACCTATGAAACTATGGACGAAATTGGCGTTGTTTCTAATAAAAGAAGAGCAGGCCTTTCTCAACCTCAAAACCCATTTAATTCATTCAAACTAGAAATTACCAGTTTTGGGTGGTAGTTCAGTAGATCCAGTATGTATGAGTTATTCTGCTTGGTGAATAATGAGAATAACTGATAACCGCACCAGATTGTGGGAAGATTTCAGAAGCCTCCATTTATCACGAAGCATATACTAACAAAGCAAACAAGAAGCTCTTGAAATAATCGGATGTGCTTCAAACGTCTGGGAAAATACACCATCTGATGGGATGTATCCTGAGATCCAAGTCTTCTCTTCTGTCTTTGACATCATCATTAATCACTTTCTCAAGAAACGTGGCCAGTCACCATCTGTCTGTAGGGCAGTTCCTCGCACCTTCTCCCGTCATCGCATTAGGCTTCTGTAAACTATTTTTAGTCAAACAGAGATAGACTAAACTCACAGGTTTTAAGCTTTTCTACATCCCCAGAAGACTATGTGTTTCTTGGAAATTATTAATGATTTATGGGCAGATTTTACAAGAAAACTGTGAGTGAATCATGTAAAACAAATCTGCACTTCAGAGGGAAAACTCCAGACCTCAAGGAAAAGTAGGAGGTAGAAATCACATAAAATTTACACTTATTAATTAATGTAATAAAGCAGCATATGGTACATTAGTATTATCATTACATGCTGTAAATAATGAGATGCAGTGTTTTTATTGTGTTTATGGTCAAGAACTGCATTCCCACATTTTTATCACGTCTTGCCATATGGAGTTTAGGGTCTAGTATCCTGGAAGAAAGTCTGACATTAAGACAAACCACTTTTAATTGTTTAAGGGCACGGCTAATTTTAGTCATCAGCATATGACCTATTTTTGTTTTTCCTTCACCCTAGCCTATTCTGAGAATTGCAAGTTTTTCATTTTTTTGCATTGGTGTTGCAGTGTGACATCATCTTTTCAACAAAAATTTTTTTTAGTATTGTTCAGTATATATACATTTTTTGTATTGTTTTACCTAATGTATGGGTTATAACAATTAAAGGGATAGCTGATGTATATTTTTGTTTGTGATATTCTTAACTGAATTTGTTTTCATTATTTTATTAATAATAATCTTTATTTATGTAGCGCCAACATATTACTTTGTTTTTTCCATCTAAGGGACTTTTACCTATTGTGGCAAGGTAGTACACAAAATGACCTGCAGAGGGCTGTAAACAGGCCTTCTGTGTAGTTAATAATGAGAGAGAACACCTATGGGTGAGGCAGAAAGATCACAGCCGATATAAGCTGTGATTTGATGCATTGGATTCCAATGCATCAGATCACATGGACTTATTCCCACGATGTGCATGGCCGGCCAAAATAGTGTCGGGCGTTTTTAAGTTGGGCCCAAAAGATAGTCCTGGAACTATCTTTTGCGCTGGAATACATCGCCCGCTGCATGGACTCCTATGGGAGCCAATGACAGCGGCTGGAGAAGGAAGGTGGGAGGGAGTTTAGCAGCGTGACTGCTAAACTCTCTTCCTATTCTATCCTCCGCTCTGGCTGATTGCAATGGTAGGGTGTGGGATGGGGGCGGAGCTAAGTGCTTCCCTGCCCCGCCTCCTCCCATGGCTAGCTGCGGACAAGGCGTGGGGTGAGGGTGGAGCTAAGCTCCCGCCACTTGTCCGCAGCCAGCAATGGGAGGGGGCAGGAGGGGGCAGGAGGGGGCAGCGCTTAGCTCTGCCCCCGCCCGACCCCCTCCCATTGCAATCAGTTGGAAGGGAGAAGAGAGGAGGTGAGCCGGTGAGGTTGAGGGAAGAGAAAGGGGCAACAGCATAGTGGCCTCGGTGTATATGCGCTGGGGCCCATGCCACCTGAACGGGCGCACAAACGTTAGATTTGTGCGCCCATTCATGAGTTTTTACACCTTACATCATAGCGTATATTGGTCGGCCTTGAAAACAGCAGCCGATATACGCTCGTGTGAAAGAGCCTTCAAGGTGAAGAGGTTTCTTAGGCAGTTACAGGAGCTGCAAGCCTGAGGTCTGGTGTGGACCAGACTGGGTCTGTTGTAAGTCTAACAGCGAAGTGTGTCCCCTGGATGCCCTGGTTGGGTAAAGCGACAAGGGCACTGCGGGTTGTAAACCCAGAAGTTATGCTGTGTTCTATATATATGCATTGTGTTGATGCTGTAAAACCTTTGCTGTGGGAAATAAAGCTGGAATACACCAGATATTTAAAGCTGTTCAAAGTATCTCTGAGAGTGGTGCAAACCATATTAGGTGGAGAAGATGGCGATAAGTGAGTAACCTCCAAGCTATCACACTATGTATTACTACGCATTATTGCCTGTAAAAAACTACAGGTATGTTCTAAGAAAGAGTGTTTTAAGATAACCCTGAGGATCTTTATTAGACTCAGGACTGTCCCTAAGGACGGTTTCACATGAACAGGAAATGTGGGCAAGTGGATGAGCGGACGACTGTCCCAGCCTGATCACAGGTATCCTGACCCAAACTTCAAGCTTCACAGAAATCTACGATGCTCAGAGTTTGGGTTAAGATACCCCTGATCTGGCCAGGACACACAGCCATTATCTGGCCTTATGGTAGTTTCAGACAGGTTTTGTGGCAGTTTTTCAAATGATTGGAAAAGATATTAAAGAAGGACTTAAGCCATGACCACATGGGGCGGATCTGCAGCAGACTTTGTAGGTAGAATCTACACAGGAAAATCTACAGCATTTACAGTAGCAGCAAAGTGGATGAGATTCTCATAATGTCATCCCCACACTGTGGAAAAAATCCATACTAAATCTACTTGTAAAAGGATAAAACAGCAAGCAGACAAATAAAACTATGTTCAGACATGTAAACTGACAAGATATACGTTTTTACTATGTTCACCCCATATTTTATAGAAAGTATAATAGAAATACACCGGAATAATAGATTAGTACGAGATATAGTAGAGTAAAATAGAAACATTAGCACCTTTTCTGTATTTTGGACCCGTTTCTAGCTTTGACTTACAAATACTGATATTAAGTAGAGAGTAAATGTAGAACTAAAACAATTATTATTCCAAAAGAAATATATTATACTTTGCTTGATTTAAGAGCTTTTTTCAAGGATTTCATGCTGATCATGGCTTGTGCAAATATTCTGGACAAACATGAGCAACTAAACGTTCTGATTGACCTGCGGATACCTAAAGCCCACATTGAGAATGGAAATTTGAACCCTGAACGACAGAGGACGTATATCTATGATCCTGTGCATTCGGAGTTTGTATGGAGGGGAATTGGGAGCCAATTCCAGTCCGTAAAATGCAGATGCCATGTGTTTCTCACAGCTGACACTCGGCTGCAACAGCCATGATCAGCACTAATGCTGATCGCAGCTGATAATCCCGTGTGCCGCTGTCAGTTTTGATAGTGGCATTTAAAACCTCCGATTCATTTTACAGGGCCCAGATTGGCCCTCCTGCGATGTGATCCCAAGGTGCCATTTGGTTGCCATGGTAGCCTGGGATCTTATAAAGGCTCCCAGTGCTGCCATGGCTAATTGCCTATTAAGCCATGCTTGTGGCGTGGCTTAATAGAATACCTGTCAGATCGTGGTATAATGTAATACTATGGTATTATACTGCAAAAGCAATAAAAGTTCAAGTCCCCTCCCTATAGGGGACTTTTAAAAAAAAGTAAAAATTAATTTTAAAAAAGTTGTATTAATTATTAGAAAAAATAAAAAAAAGGTATTAAAAGTTGTTTTGTTGTTTAAACCATCAAAAACAACACAGCTTGAATATAAAATATTCAAGTACAAAAGAATCAATCAATTATATCCACAAGATCTTTCTATTGTGATAAATTATATAGTACAAAATACAAATCAATAGTAATCATCAGTTGATGTGTCCATAAAGTATATCGGTGAAACCGTCGCAGTTGGAGCTGTAGTAATGCAGGATTCCGGATACGATGGAATAGATTGGGTAAGCAATGTTTACAATATTAATTCATAAACACAGGGTTAGAAATTAACAATAATAATATGGCAAAAATGGTAAAGCAATTAAACTTTTACTTTCGATTTCTTGTTGATAACTACGGCTAACTAAATTTTAGGAAAGATGCTACTATGCGCACAATGCAAAACAGTGCCGAAAGCACAGAATCAGTAATGCTGTACAAAGATCAGTCCTCTAGAACAGAAAGACAATGTACGTAACACATAGTTCTTCTTAAAAAGGGTTAATGCTCTACTAGTATCATAAATTTCACAGAATTACCAGGAACACATTCCCCTTTCGGCAAAAATATACCAATTACAGACGCAATAGTTTCAAGGGTTCACTGAAAAGTGTGTTGTATCATAAACTAAAATAGAACTTTTATTGATATTCATATAAAAACCTAAATTTGTACCCTAAACCATCCCAAACACTAATGTATAGTTGAAACTGCGGAGTAACTGCCCCCGAAAAGAGCGACCCCACATGGGAACCTAACCCTACCTCACTCTACCTTTCCCTAGTTAAAAAACAGGGAGGGGAAAAAAGGGGAGGTACCTAATGTCCAGGGTTAGGAAAATAATGGATATTAATTAAACAAAAGCAAAAGTTTTTATTTCTGTTGTTCCGTTGATAATAAATTCGATGACCAAAGTGTAATTCAAGAATAGACACACAAAAACTTTCCAAATATGAAACTAGTACCCATGACATCAATTTATACAGATGATGAACTTACTCCTTTTACCTTATGCATTTCACCCTGAATTTAAGGGGCTCATCAAGGACCACAAATCAACACCTTGTGTCACGGTGAGACTTTATCAATAATATATATAACCAGATATTGCAGATATTGTCAATAATGATGTATATTACCAAATCCTCTGTATTCTCGATTATGAATCAAATCTTATATTCTATAGGCTCCCATTCTATATCTTCAACTGACATTTCTCACCCCAAAGGGTGGAAAAATTAGAGGTTATATCTGCTTCACCACTTAGAATACTAACAGACGGTAGAAAGATCCCCAAAAGAAAATTTATACAAAACAGAGTGTACTAATATATTCCGTACTATGTAGTACTCCAGATATCCCAATTATTGGTAAATTGAATATATCAGAAGCAGCTATCCACTTCAAAGGTTCAACAATTGAATGAAGAGGTGATAAAAAAAATACTTCCAAAGATACAATCTTAGAGTGGTAGATATGGTACTATATTGGGACCGCATACATAAGTACCAAAAATGCTATATGTTCCATATTGCAATGGCAAGCAGATATACAAAGTATACTCATATATTCTGTACCATGCAGTGTTCCAGATATCACAATTATCGGTATATAGAATATATCAGAACCATATATAGACTTCGAAAGGTTCAAAAGTCAAATGAAGATGTCATCACATAGTAATTCCAAAAATACAATCTTAGAATGATTGATATGATGTTATACTAGGACTACATATATAAGTGTCATAATACTGCATCATACCAAGAATGTCAAAAGTTCCATATTGTAATGGCGAGCATATCCAGGACAAATCAGATAGTGAAGGCATAAGTGAACAACTTAAATAAAAATAGATAAAATAAATCTTGTTATTTGTACAGCGCCAACTTTTTCTGCAGCACTCTCAATTTTCCTGACCTCGGAAGGATTGAACTCACAACCTTGAGGTCGTGAGTGAGAGCTTAAAACTGCATTTTTGCTGCCTTAGCACTCTGCGCCACACGAGGCCTTAAATTTAGATGACTTTAAAAATGCAAAAAATTCACAAATATCAGGCTATATCAAGATTAAATAAAGCCTGACATTAATACTGATGTCTTATCTCATCACTCATAATGAAATATTAAAGCTTATAGGAAACTATCTAATTATATCATAAATCCCATCTGTTCTATACTATACTGCTAAGCGTGTCCCCGAATAGCAGATTGTGAGAGTGGGACCAAACATGATGAATATAAATAGTACAGTTGGTACAACACAATCCCGTTCCTTTAGATATTACACAGGGTCTTTGTTACATCCATGCTGAGTCTTTACGCACCACGCCCAGCACGAATGCAAGACAGTGTTCACATGGGACAAATAGACTCCAGAAATTCCCATGTAAAACACTAAAATTAACACCCAACACAAACAAGGGGAGATGATGGGGAATGTAGCCCAAACAGTCAAATACCCCTGCCTAAAGTGGGGCGATCGTCCTGACAAGGAGGACAGGACGTCCTGAGCCTAGGCCAACTATACTGACCCAGGATAGATAAAGGAAATAACAATAATAAGGTGGTAACAACAAATGGCAGGAGGAGCAATGACAGAAGCAACTCCAAGATACAAATAATACACCTGCTACATAGTTTGATCCAGATTGCAAAACCAAAGGAAAAAGGACAAGACCAACTTCACCCAAAAGAGACGAATATTCAGCAACTAGTGAGAGCAGGGGCTGAAATATATTAACCTCCTCTCAAAGAGATTGGCCAGCCCATGAAAACAAGTCATCTAGGGGAATTTCAACATATGACTCCAATGACACTTTACCAATGATTAGGAAACCCAAGGGGATAACAAACATACAACCAAAAAAGTATCATAATGTGGCTCAGACTGACCTAGTACCGCCAGTCCATTTCCACCTTTTGGCCAGTATACTACGGCCCTGTTATGCCTTTCGAGCTGTGACAATACCTCTCCTCTGAGGTGGAGCCTCAGGACCCTTAAGACATGGCTTACTAGGATTCAGGCTGTGGAAACTCTTAATAGGACAGTCAGCATTGACATCCGCGGCTGGAACCCAGGTCCACTCTTCAGGACCATACACTCTCCAATGTACCAAATATTGCAATGAATTCCTAACATGGCGTGAATCAATTATTGGCTGACCTCAAACTAAAAACTCCTATCCACAACAACTGGAGGAGGGGGAGATTCCTTATTCACACGATTAACATACTTAATTACAGATTTGTGAAAGATATCAGTAATATTAAAGAAACTGGGGATCTCTTATCTGAAAATGGCGGTCAATTACCTCTTTGATTTTGTGTGAACCAATGAAACACAGACTCAGTTTAAAAGATGGCAGTTTAATCCTAATGTTCCGAGTGGACAATCAAACTAAATCTCTAATATGAAAATTGATCCCCCCCAACTGACTTCTGTCTGCCACCCTTTTGCAATGTCTCTCTGACCTCCTAAGATTTTTCTGAACGTCCTTCCAAATCATTTCAATATGGGATGAAAATTAATTCTCATTACGTAGCTCAGAGAAAAATTTGGAAAAGGAACCAAAACACGGATGGTATCCATAATTTAAAAGGAGGAGAGGAACCAGTAGACTCCAGAGACCTATTGTTCGGTGCAAACTCTACCAAAGGCAAATACCTTGCCCAGTCTTCCTGATTGTCATAAACAAAACACCGTAAGTATTGTTCAAGACTCTGGTTAAATCTTTCCGTTTGACCATTTGTCTCAGGATGATATGCAGAGGAGAAAGATAGCTGGATGCCCAAACGATGGCACAGGAGGCACTAGAATTTAAACACAAACTGAACTCCCGATGTGAGACAATATTAAATGGCAACCCATTCAACCTGACAATATGAGTTAAGAATAGTTTAGCCAAAGTCTTTGCATTTGGAAGACTAGGGAGAGCCGGTAAATGACACATTTTGCTGAACCAGTCCACCACTACCCAAACAGCAGTATTCCCATCAGAGAGGGGTTAATTTAGTGATAAGATCCATGGACAAGTGCTATAGGCAAATGCAACAACCTCCCAGCCAGGGGAATTTTGTTCTAGCACAAACATCACAAGAAGACACATAACTGTAAACATCACGTCTCATAGAAGGTCACCAATAGGTTCACATTATCAGTCTCCTCATATTGTTAATATCTGGATGTCCCACCAATACAGAATTATGAATTTCAGATAGTAATTGCAAGCTAAAGTATAACGTGACAAAGGGTTTTCCATCTGGAAGACCCAACGGAGCCCGATACTGAGCCTTACGAATCTGCTCCTCTAGATCCAGAGCCACAGATGACACAACTACCCCTTCAGACAGAATCGGCATAGGAGGTCCAACTGAAACTACCAGAACAAAACTCCTAGAAAGAACATCAGCTTTGACATTCTTGCCACTGGGACGATATGTGATAACAACATCAAAGCGAGAAAAGAATAACAACCACTAGACCTGTCTTGGATTGAGTCTCTTTGCAGTATTTTTCCATGGACTTCGATCACTGGTGGAGATGCCCAGAGAATGCCATGTTTTAGCTCCATTAGAATACTGTCTGTGTGTGGTTTTCTGGCTTTTGGCTTTCAATTCCTAGTCATTGTTATAAAGACTTGTATAAAAGGTTTGACATGGACTTGCAGGAATGCTGCCTTCCAATGGGTCGTGCAGCTTGCAGAGGTGACTCTAGGCATTTTAGCATTCCCTTCTTTTTAGGACATAAATTAGAGAAGGAAATCCCCTATGGGCACCAGAAATCAGGAAAAGCTGGTAAGAATTCTGGGATATGCACTCACTACGTATGTGGCATATGCTGGTGCCACACTAAATCCAATCACACAGTGAATCGAACTAACAAGAGATACTCCACCAGAAGAATGCGCCTTTTTCCACCCGGGGACAGTAGCCTCTGTTTATAACTGCAACAAAATGGTCATTTGGAAATGAGCTCCCTATCTCTTTTTCTTTTTTACTGTTCCATGTGTTATTTTCTTTTTGAGAGTGACCTTCTGCAATTTAGTTTGCTCCACCTAAAGCGACAAAACAAATACAAGCACTTGTCACGCCAACAAAGTCTTCTGCGTAGTCTTAACTGTTCCCTCCTCTCTTGCCTACAGGGTTGTTTATATGGTGCATAGAAAATTCACCCCTGTGACATTGCCCTTACAGTTTCACATGCCAGTCATAGCTAACACATTGCTGACTGCGCAACTGTTTCCCTTGACCAGAATGACAGCTACGCTATATTGTGCATTCAGCAGATTATTGGTTCCATCACAAGCCCTTGTAAAGGGTATACAAAGACATAAAAAAATTAGCATTTTGTTGTATGATGTTTTTCCTTAAAGATCTGAGCAAGCAAATCTGATGTGAAGGTGCTGGGGAGGCTAAAGGACAAAAGAGGTGTAACTGTTTCCTACTTTGGTTTGAGAATATAAAGTAGAAAAGTCCCATGCTGAGAACAAGCCTGTCTAAAGACGGCTGGAGGAAATGGTTTGATCTTTAATACTTCAAAGAACCATACAGTGCAATATTTTCAAAGACAGGATGGAAAGTGTAGGATTGTGTGTGGAGGTTCTTCAAGACATCCATCTCCAGTCAAGAGATCTTGTATATGCTCGGCTATATCCGTTATATTCGTCTATAGCACATCAATCATTATATGTTATTATGAGCCTAAGGCCACATCCACACGGGCGACACGAAAGCGACCCAAGAAAATCACTGCAATATCACTGCGTTTTCTCACGGTGATAACGTGATTTTGTGGTGCTACAAAGTCACATGTGATGCTACAAAGTTGTGCATCTTTGTAGCACCACCTATGAGGATTTGGGGTGGGTGGCTTGAAATATAAGCCCTAGCTGCAGTAAAAAATAAATAAAAATAAAAAATAATAATAGTAATACATCTCCTCAGAAGATCTTCTTCACGTCCGGCACTTGTCTTCAGTCTTCTGCTAGCCCTTCCTGGATTGGAGGATCAAAATCACCGCCTCCAGGAGGGCTAGCTGTGATTAGTTCACGAGCGCTAGGGGCTCAGCCAATCAGAGCCAGAGCTCGATGAACCGATCACAACCATTCATTCATTAAATGGCTGTGATTGGTTCATCGGGCACTGGCTCTGATTGGCTGAGCCACCACACTCGTGAACCAATCACAGCCAGCCCTTTCTGGAGGCTCATGTTACATGTTCATGTTACTAGTGGATTCTTCAATGATGCACGCAACCAATGGTTCTCTAGCTGTCTACTGCCAAATCAACACACCACATATGTGTGAAAGGTAATAAAGTATGTTTCAACAGATCCTCAAAATGGAAAAGATAGAAAGAATCCAGCAGAAGGAAAATTCATTAAAACTAGTTGTTTATTTCGTCAGGTTAAAAAACAGTAAACAGTTCACATGGGGACAAATTTAGTTGACGCATTTTGGGTGGAACATCCTTAGTCATAATATAACACATAATGGATTCTCACACTATTTATCACATGATGTGGAACACACAATGAATGATTACACTAATTAAAATCTCAATGTCTAAATAAAAATGATCAATAGTGATGGATAATATCTTGTCTAATGTTCATACGTTTTGGAATACGGGTTTTGTAATTTAAAACAAAAATTAAATATCTCTTGGCTTAAAAGCTTACGCCTGTAATCTCCTCCCCTTAGGGGTTCGGTTACCTTCTCAATAGCTTTTAATGAAAAAGAATCACAGTTGCCATTATGGCGTTCCGAAAAATGCTGGGACACTGCAGATATATGTAATGAATCATGATTGCTTACATCAGAGAGATACCTATGTATTCTGCTTTTAAGTGGACCTGTAGTGCACCCGACATACTCTATGCTACATAAAGTGCAAGTTAATAAATAAACTACTGCTGTTAAAATTAATAAAATGTCTAATATAGGTTTGTCTGCATGTGAAGGGTTTACTGTTTTTTAACCTGATGAAATAAATGCCTGATTTAAATGAACTTTTCTGCTGTTGGATTACTTCTATCTTTGCCATTTAGTGGCGCCTTAGCCTGGAAACATCCATGCACAGAACATATCTGGATGTTGACTATATACAGGTGAGCTGGCTGAGGCTTTTCAATGTTTTTTCTTAGTGTAGAAGTTCAGTATGTAATCTGTGGTCACCAGCAAAACTCAGGGGGCATTGCACTCCAATGTCTTTCCAGGCACAACTCATCTGTACATATTGGTCCTCCTTGTACTCTGTCAGCCCCATTCACTTGTGCTGGTGTACCTAGTTAATATCACGTTCAGCCAGCACACTGTCAAGTCTCTGCCAGCACACCTTTGCTTCTGTGGGTTCTATCCTAACTAGCTAGAGTTAATATCTCATATGCTTACTCGTTCGGGTTAATTAGTCCTGCAGCTGTTAGCTGAGGTAGTGGCTGGTGATTGACAGTTCTATCACCCAATCAGCTTCTCCCCTTTCCCTATATAACCCAGCTCTTCCTGGCTGGGAGTTGATGGTTATTTTTCAGTGTTCCTGATAAAGTCAGCTTGCTCAGTTCTCCTGTCTGTCTGGCTCCTGCGTTCTGGTTTGTCCTCTGTGTTTCTGTTTGTATTGCATTTTGTGCGCTTGCCTTTATTTATTGTTATTCTCTGTTTTTCCCTGGTTATCTGTACTCTAGTTCCCCTCTGACCTTAGTCCTGTCCTTGTGGAAGTAGTGGGGTCTTCCCTTTCGGGACAGATGCTCCACTGCGACGTGGGTTCTATTGGAAGGGTTCTCAGTGCCCACTCTGATCGCTACCTCACATTTCTGTTGGCTCCTGCATCTAGCCACCTGTATAGCAAGCTAACACCCCCCTCCTGACAGCTCCTGTGCCAAATCTCTACATGGTTTTGACAGCAGTCCAGAACAAATGTAACAGTTAAACAATTAGGCTATGTTCAAAAGGGCAAAACCAGTGTCGGATTTCTCACCACAGATCCCGCTGGAAAACTGCGGTAGCGGTCCATGGCTATGTATTTGCATGGGTTTGTGCACAGATTTAGCACTTTTTAAAGGGGAAACCCACGTGTTAAATACGCAATGCAGAATATGCATTAAGAAGCGATATATAAGAAATACTGCAATGTATTATCTGAGGAATCATAGGACCAGAGGTTCAAGACCCCTGTTGGGCCATAGAAAAATGGTAACATATAATAAATTAGTGAAAAGAAAATCCAAAAAGCCCTGCTTTTTTACGCACTTTTTCAGTGTGATTTCACTGCGTCCATAGTAATTTATGCAACAAACTGAACACACGTTTTATCTCACATGGAAAACACTATAAGGCCTTAGTCAGACGGGCGTTTTTTGCCGCGATTTGCGCATGCGCATGCGTCCGGCGATTTTATAAAACCATTGCTTTGCAATGGTATCGGACACATGAGCGCTTTTTATGCGCTCGTCCGATAAATTATAGAACAGAAATCGCAGATCGCACCTATCTGCGATCTGCGATTCCTGTTCTCTTCTCTATATGCGCTCAATGGGGCCGGCGGCAGCAGCGCCGACCCCATTGAGAACATATAGAAGACAAATCCTTCTTCTCTGCCACAGCTGTAACAGCTGTGGCAGAGAAGAACGATGTTTGCCCACTGAATTCAATGGAGCCGGCAATACAGCCGACTCCATTGAAAGCAATGGGCTGCCGGCGTGCGCAGGATGAATTGTCGGGAAGGGCTTAAATATATAAGCCCTTCCCTGCAATTCATCCAGAAATGTGTTAAAATAAAAAATATATATATACTCACCTACTCCCGGCAGCCGGAGTTCCGTGCGGCCGGCCTGCAGTGGGTGTGAAGGCGGTGTGAGTCAGACCTCCCCCCTGATTGGCTCAGGCCGGCCTGCAGTGGGTGTGAAGGGGGTGTGAGTCAGACCTGCCCCCTGATTGGCTCAGCGCTGAGCCAATCAGGGGGCAGGTCTGACTCACACCCCCTTCACACCCACTGCAGGCCGGCCGCACGGAACTCCGGCTGCCGGGAGCAGGTGAGTATATATATATTTTTTATTTTAACACTTTTCTGGATGAATTGCAGGGAAGGGCTTATATATTTAAGCCCTTCCCGACAATTCATCCAACACTCGCCCGCAGCGCATTGCTTTCAATGGAGCGGGCTGTATTGCCGGCTCCATTGAATGCAATGCGCTGGACAGCTCCGGCCCGTTTCTAATGAAACGCGGCTAGGAGCAGATTTTCGGGCACCGGTCACGCGATTTGCGGATGCGCATCCGTCATGCGATCCGCAAATCGCGCGAAAAAACGCCCGTCTGACTAAGGCCTTAAAGAAAAATTTTAAAAAACAGCCAAAATACTGTTTTTTACATTTTGCCCCTCAAAAATTGCAATAAAGCTAGCAAAATCATATATACTCCAGAATGGTAACAGTCAATACTTCAGCTTGCCAAATAATAAACAAGCCATAACACAAGATCATCAATAAAAAAATAAAAGTTACAGGTCTTTGAAAGCAGCAATGACCAAACCAAGTTATTTTTCAAAAAAGGAGGTTTATTGGGCAAAAGTGTAAAAACGTTAAAAAAATTATAATTTTAGTATCATCATAACCATAGTGACTCTCAGAAAAAAACTTATTCTGCATAGTGAACACAGTTAAAAAAAAAGGTAGAATTGAGTGTTTTTTTCACCCTATCTTCTCCCAAAAATAATAAAAGTTATATAACACATTATACACCCTCAAATAGTAGCAAAATAAACTACAGCTCCCCATGCAATAAGACATTATATTACTATATTGACAGAAAAATAAAAAGGTTACGACTTTTGTAAAGTGGAGATAAAAATCTCAGTACCAAACTAGACTGCATCCTTGAAGGCTTACATGTTAAACTGCTGTTCACTTGCAAAACTGTGTCTGTAATTAATTTACATACTGGATTGCAGCTGCATGCTGCTGCGTGGAAGTCGTCCACATGTGGCTTCCACTCTGTGTCTTTACCCCAAGAACTGTGAAAAAAAGCATTAAGTCCTTGTGTTCAAGGTGGTTAGGAATATAGTGGTATTACCAGCACATGAAGGGGCACCTTATTTAATACTTGTTATGGGGCCTTCTCACTTCTGCATGGCCTGTAAGCTGCTATTACATGGCAGTATATCTTCATCACTAACTGCAGGCAAAAGAACATAGACTGCAGCTGGTACCTGAACTTGGCATAATATTTGAAGTGATGAGTTGGCTATACTTAGCGGAGTTTTGCCTGCATTTTGCTGGGGAGTAACATTGAGTGCGCTAGAACCCTAGGTCTAATGGCACACGGCCATAGTTGCGATTTGCAACTTGCATCAGACAGCCATGGATCGGACACCCATCCATGTGCTATCTGATATACACAGACCATATGTTTGCATGTCCTATTTCTCATCCATGAAACAGACAGGAATAGGATGTAACGTGAACTTTTCCACGCAATGTGTATAGCCTCATAGGCTATAATGGGGCTGTGTGCTGTCCATGGAATTACATGGACAACACATGGCCCCAAAATTCTCTTGCATGACACTAGCCTAAAGGCTGATTTACAGGCAATGATTATAGCTCAAAATTCGTCCAAACGATGGCTTTGAGCGATAGCCGTTGTGTGTAAATGCGGCCCATCGTGCACTTACCGTGCACTCTTCATCCATCGCTGACTTCAGCTCAGCATAAAATCAGTCATCCCTGATAAGAGGGACGGCATGCTGCGTTCTCCGCGGGCAGCACTGATAGCACTGCATGCACCCGGCAGCCTGAGGGAGAACAAAAGTGATGTATTCAGAGAACAGACCACCTTCTGTTCTCTAAATACATGCAAATGAAGCTAGTTAGCTACAAATGGGCTGATTAACCACTTAGTGACTATGCAAAATGATCGCTCAAAACTGCCAGCTTCTGACAAATTTTGAGCAATCATCTTTACATGTAAATGGACCTTAAGTCAGTATGAGTTCCATTACCTTATATCATTTAAGCATCTAATTAATAATAATATATAATCTTCTCATATGGAAGGGTTATTTGCTCTACATCTCATTTGCAGAATACAGACTACCATTAAAAGGGAAAAGCCAGGTGACAGCCCTGTATAAATGAATATAGTGTTGTTGTTTTTTATGGAACACTTCATAAAGATACAAACTATCCATCGTTTAAAAACAATGTCACAAATCAAAAGACCCGTTTTATATACAATGTATTTCCTAGAATTTGACACTTGCACCCTTTCCTGGAAAATGAAAACTACTGAGTACATGAATCCATAATACCCAATAATCCAGCGCTCGGCATTGTTTTCTCTGCCTTTCTCAGCTCAATGATCAAAAGCAGCATCCCTGCACTGAGGCGTCCCTTTACGTCTTTTTCCTGATTTTTAAGAGAACAAATAACAAAGCATCGTATCAATTATTCACCAGTAATGCTCTTCTGTCTTCTGGACGGGTTATTTTTGCTTGCCACTGTAGAATGGCTATGCGCTTGTAAGCACTAACTACAAAAATAACTCATATCTCACACATAATCAAATTTAGCATCTCAAGCACAATCTGGTTGTAGGCATGTGCACTTAACCCTACCTGCAGTCACTGCCAGCTAGGTATTAACAAGCAAGTAAATCCATCTCCGGCCACGACACTGACTTAAGAGTTTCGCCTTAATCTGTAATACAAGAAAGAACTAAAGTGCACAAGTGCGTTCGTGTTACGTCTGTGAAAGCCACAGGATATTGTGTATTCAGATCATCAAAAAAGGATTTGCCTAGTGTTGTTTAAAAAGGATTGTTGAGCCGGAAATGCGGGCTTCTATCTGCAAGAAACCACAAGGGATGGATTTATTTTGTTGCTATTAGAGTTATACGTGCTCCTTCCATTATTTATGTCATCCAAATTCTTTGGCTGTGTATATATGGAATTGGAAGGAAAAAAAGTATGCAAATGAGATGCTTGCCTAAAACTGTACAGCCAATAACCAAGCACAATCAGTAAGTACTTAAATCATTGGCGAGTCGCAGCTAGCCGGAGATTGCGGTCATTTCAGTCATATGGCAGATACGTAGTGATCGCTATGTGTGCCCCCAGTATATTAGTGGTTAATAGCAATATGTCAGTGCCCCATATGGAACTCCAATAAAGCCAAAAAATTAATGGTATATTTTGAACACATATTAGTTGAGGGTACAGGCTGACAAGACAATTTTCAGAGATATTACGACACATGAAGATTGTATGGTAATGGAGAAAGTGTGCAGGACGATGTGAAGCTATGGTGGCATGTGCTGATTACACAAGCATGGTATATTTCCATTTCGGTCATGGCATAGAAACTAATATTGTATAGACCCCCTCTAGCTTGGTAAATGCAGGAACTCTACAAGGCATTGATTCCACAAGTGGACAAAAAACGCCTGAAGGGATGTTGAGCCATGGCGTATTCGTAGGATCTCAGGTGCAAATGTACATCTCCAACACAGCCCATAAATGCTTGATTGGGTGCATGTTGAGTAAATGTGCAGGCTAAATAAATAAACCTTGGTATTTGTATAGCGCCAACTTATTCCGCAGCGCTTTCAGGTAATAATTACTTATTACCCCCCACCAAGCTGGGTTCTCATTTTACCGACCTTGGAAGGATGGAAGGCTGAGTCAACCTTGAGCCGGCTACCTGAATCATACGGGGATCGAACTTGCAGCCTTCAGGTTGTAGGTGAGAGCTTACACTCTGCGCTACACAAGGCTACACTATTCATAGGAACCCTCTAGAATGTTTTTTGAACCCCATTCTAGACAACTTGGGCCTGATAGCGCTGTGCATTACCCTGTAGGAATATCTCATCTTTGTGGGGATATGAAGTCCATGAAGGGCTGCAAATGATCACCAAGCAGTAAAACAGACACCAGTTAATGACATGTTTAGGAAGACCCAACTTATGCCATGAGAACACACCAGTATGAAACCACCAGTATCTTGTACAGTGGCTTGTTGACAACTGGGGTCCATGGCTTTAGTGGCTCTGCGTCACACATACACTCTACCATCAGCCCGAAACGATTGGTACCATCCCTCATTGGACCATGTCACATGTTCCCAGGCTTTTAGGGTCTAGTAAGCAATATCATGAGCCCAAATGAGACACTTTGAGGTGCAGAGGCACTCTGGTGAGTCTTCAGCATGGAAGCTTAAGAATGCTGCACTGTCCTGTAGAATTTGGGTGTGGGGCCTCCTGTGTTGAATGTGGATGCGATTTCTACCATAGTTGCTTGTCTATTTACACGGACAATTCTAGCTAGACAATGCCGGTCGCGATCATTAAGCAGTCACTGTTCTGGCCACAGTGAATGGTAATGCCTTCCTTAATGTTAAATGCCGGCACAACTTTAGAAATAGAATGTCTCATCCATCTGGCACCCACCATCATGCCTCGTTCGAACTCGTATAATTCACGTCGCTTTGACATGAGCATGGTGGCCATTGTTTAGCCTCACTTACAAGATAACACCTCCCAACTTATACAACGGCGGGCGTTCACAAGCCGTCACACCACTTCATAATCAATTTACATACTGCTATCCCATGATTTTTGGCATGCTAGTGGCATAGCCCTAACTTTATACAGCAGCCAGTGAGTCTTGACACAATCTGCTTAGGCCACATCCCCTTAAAATAAAAAAAGCAAAAAGGGGTCTTAACTTTTTATACTCCACACAGTAATAACTAACCAAGCCAGAAGAAGTAAAACAACAAAACACTGCACTGATAAACTCTCCCTGGGGTTTATAACCCAAAGGAATATCATGATGTTGAGAATATATTAGTTGTAGCAATGATCTGGTATTTAGTTCTGGTGTTTAAAAATTAATGCACTCTCTTAATAAAGATTAAGACCACACATAAAGTGTTTCACACTATACACATTAATATACTGCATAAATCAATTCAGTCATTAACTTATTATTGATTATTACTTTCCTAATGGAAATATTAAGTAGCCAAAGTCCATATTCTCGCACCAAACAGCTCTACCGCTCATGTGTTCACCCAATTCAGCCTATTTTCCCTAGCGCTCTTTCACACGAGCGGATATATGATGATAGCGTTTTTACGTTTTCACACCTGCTCCATATAAGCGCCTGAATGGGCGTTTTTCCGCGATCATGGCCAGCGTTTTCCCATCCATTCACACAACCGCGAGCATCGTTTTCAGGTAAAAAATATGCCGCACCTCGGAAAACTCTCGCTCTGCCAAAATCCTCAGAATGCCTTTCAGTACCTATATAGAGGCACGTGTAAGCTTTTCGCAGCGTTGAACACTGCAAAAATGCCTCCCCCTCCCTTCTTCCCCCCCCCCCCCCCTCCCATAGGAGTCTACAGGACCCCCCGGAATATATTGGCCAAAAGATTGTTCCAGAACTATATTTTTGGCCACCGTATACATGCTGGACATATTTCGGACACTTATGTTCCATCGTTCATGGTGCTGACGTATTTACGTGCCGTATAATCGCCCATTTGAACGAATGCATTGGGAGCCAATGATTCACATGGGTAGCGTATATACGCCCGGGCGTGAAAACGTGGCGTATATGCACTTGTGCGAATGAAGCCTGAAGTGTTGATCCAGAGGAAGGCAAGACTCTCAATGAGGTAAAAGCCAATTTTGCTCATTTTAGGGGGAAAAAAATCCTTCCTGGCTCCAACCTAGCAATCAGAATAATCCCCAGATCACCGACTCTTCTGAAGTAATTAGTGACTATAACATGTAATATTGTTATACTCCAGAAAGGTGTGCAGGCCTCTCTTGAACTCTGTTAGTCAGTTCCCATTCACCATATCCTTAGGCAGAGAGTTCCAGAGTCTTACTGCTCTTACAGTAAAGAACCCCCTTCTATGTCAGTGTAGAAACCTTATTTCCTCTAGACGTAGAGGGCGCCCCCTTGTCACAGTCACAGTGTTACCATGCAGGGCGGCGCTGGGTCCCGCGGCCGGCGCGCGCCGCTTCGAGCTCGGCTTCGGCGTCCCGGAGCTGTGCTGTCAGGGATCTCCCGGCGGCGTGGAGCAGCCAGCGTGCAGCAGCGTGGAGCAGCCAGCGGGCTGCGGCGTGGGCGTGTCCGCCCGTAGGGTGCCGCCCGCTCTCATCCACCTCCCTTATGCAACAGTGGGAGAGTCGGCTCCTCCCACTCTCCGCCCCTGGGCGGAGGCTTTTAGTTAAAAGGCTGGCAGTGACCTGAACTCACTGCCAGTTATTGGTTCTGCTAGCCTCTAGTCAGGTCTATTCTAGTCTGTCCTAGTTGCTTGTCAGTATCCTTTCGTTTGCCTGTGAGCTACACCTCCAGCCTTGATTCACCTAGTAGTTTTGTTGGTCTGTTACACCTGCCTCTCCTGTCGGCACTCTGTCCCCTGTTAGTAGTTCCATCCAGGTAGTCGCCAGGTCCCTAGCCAGCGCAGGGACTGCCGCCCAGTTGTCCGCCTGGGGTTAGCCAGGGCCGAGGCAAGTAGGCAGGGACAGTGGGGTGCAGGAGATCAGGGCACCCCAACTGGCGCTCGGGGGGCAGAGTGCCGTAACATAATAACTGGCCCTTAAAACCGTTTTTTTCATGGAGGCGATCAGTTCCCTCACGAACCAGCTGCAGGCCCTGGTGCCTGTGATCCAGGATTTATCCGCCCGCATGGTGGCCCAGGAGCGGCGGGGGGTGTCGCAGTGGTCGGACGCCTCAACCAGCCCCGAACCCAAGTGCCCTCTTCCCGAGGTGTTTTCTGGGGAGAGGAACAAGTTTTTTGTTTTCCGACAGGCGTGTCGCCTGTTTTTTCGCATGCGTCCCCGTTCTTCCGGGTCGGAGGCTCAGAGGGTCGGGCTGATAATGTCCCTGCTGCGGGGCTCGGCACAGACATGGGCTTTCTCCATCCCCGAGGGTTCCTCCTGCCTGCAGTCCGTGGACTCCTTTTTTCAGGAACTCGGGGGTATCTTCGACGAACCGGACCGAGCGGGGTTGGCGGTTTCACCGTTGTTGGCGCTGCGGCAGGGGTTGTCGTGTGTGGAGAATTATTGCTCCAACTTCAGACGCTGTGCGGGGGACACGACATGGAACGATAGCGCGCTGAAGGACGTTTTTCTGCAGGGCCTCTCGGACGCAGTTAAAGACCTGTTAATTTCCCATCCCGTTCCCGGGTCCTTAAGGGAGGCTATGGAGCTAGCGGTGAGAGCAGATAGGAGGCTCAGGTCTAGAAAGCAGGACAGGCAGACCCGTAGAGTCAGGGAGGTCAGTGGCCCTGATCCCTCCTCCTCCTTACCAGTCTCTGCGCCCGAGCCGATGGAGGTGGACCCGCTGGACCCCAAAGAGCAACGCCGGATCCGTTTGTTGCATCGTCTCTGCCTCTACTGCGGGAAAGCTGGACATCGGGTGATAACCTGCCCACTGAGGTCTCAACGCCCGCAGCCGGAACCGGCGGAAAACTCCGAGTCCTAGGCGATTGCAGGGAGGATCGCCTAGGACTTCAGGTACTTCCTAAACTTTTGGTACCGTGCCATGTTAGATTCGGGGATTTTTCCCGATCAGGGCGGGCGTTTATTGATTCCGGAGCAGCCGCTAACTTGATAAGTCTGGGTTTTGTCCGTTCTCTGATGGCGGAATTTGTGGCGTTGAAGACGCCAATTCATTTTACCAGCATTGATGCTACCCCTCTCTCTACAGGCTTGGTACGATGGAGGACCCCAAGATTACAGTTCACGGTGGGGGTCCTCCACTCGGAAGAACTGTCTTTCTTGGTTATGGAAAAAATGTCGGTTGATGTGGTGCTTGGTATGCCCTGGTTGGCACTGCACAACCCCCAATTTGATTGGTCCACCCGGGAATTGACTCATTGGGGGTCATCGTGTCACAATCACCTGTCTACCATAGCTGTGTGCTCCGCAGATACGGTGCTCATTCCGGAGTATTTGTCAGACTTTCAGGATGTATTCTCCAAACGACTGTCTAAGGCTCTGCCCCCTCATAGGGAGTGGGACTGTGGTATCGACCTGATTCCCGACGGTCCCATCCCTAAGGGAGCCATTTTCAATCTGTCAGGTCGTGAGCATGAAGCCCTCAAGTCCTATGTCTCGGAAGCTCTGGCCAACCGACATATCCGGCCGTCCAGGTCCCCTGCCGGGGCAGGTCTCTTCTTTGTAGAGAAGAAGGACGGGACACTAAGGCCTTGTGTGGATTATCGGGCCTTGAATAAAATCACCGTGAAGAACCAGTGCTCCTTGCCCCTAATTCCTGACTTGTTGAATCAGGTGGTTGGGGCTCACTGGTTCTCCAAACTGGACTTAAGGGGGGCTTACAATTTAATTCGCATCAAAGAGGGAGATGAATGGAAGACAGCGTTCAACACCCCGTTAGGACATTTTGAATGTCGGGTCATGCCTTTTGGACTCTGTAATGCCCCCGCTGTGTTTCAGGGTTTTATGAACGCAGTCTTCCACGACTTCCTGGGGGTATTTCTGGTCATTTATCTGGACGACATCCTGGTGTACTCACCTGACTGGGATTCACATGTGCGGCACCTGAGGTTGGTCCTGACCCGTTTGCGCGAGTATCAACTTTTTGTCAAATTAGAGAAATGTACATTTGGCTCTAAACAAGTATCCTTCCTTGGTTATGTAATTTCCCCCACAGAGATTCAGATGGAGTCTGATAAAGTAGCAGCAATCTCCCAATGGGTCAGACCCGACAACCTCAAGGCTCTCCAGCGGTTCTTAGGTTTTGCAAATTTCTACCGCAAATTCATTAGAAATTACTCAGTTATTACTCAACCTCTGACCGACCTGACTAAGAAGGGGGCTGACTTGGGTAAGTGGTCGCCTGCAGCCCTTGAGGCCTTTAGCCGTCTAAAAAAGGCATTCACGACTGCCCCGGTGCTAATACAGCCGGACGCACGACTACCCTTTTTTATTGAGGTTGACGCGTCGGAAGTGGGGACAGGAGCAGTATTGTCGCAGGAAGTCAGTGGGAGGTCTGGCTATAGCCCATGTGCGTTCTTTTCGCGAAAGTTCAATTCAGCAGAGCGCAACTACGACGTGGGTAACCGTGAATTGTTGGCTATCAAATGGGCTCTGGAAGAGTGGCGACACCATCTTGAGGGTGCTAGACACCCAATTACCGTATATACTGATCACAAGAATCTGGTATATCTCGCCAATGCGAAAAGACTCACTGCTCGTCAAGCCAGGTGGGCGTTGTTCTTCGCCAGGTTTAACTTCGTCGTGACATATATCCCCGGAGAGAAGAACGTGAAGGCGGACGCCCTGTCACGGAGTTTCGGGGTACCAGACAGTGGGACCATGACTCCCGAGAATATCTTAGCCCCCGGCGTGGTGGTGGCAGTGTTAGAGTCTAACTTCGTCCCTCAACTACAGGATGCTCAGCAGGACGCTCCGTCAGGGGTGCCGGAGGGCAAATGGTTTGTGCCAGAGACCCTACGCCCTAGAGTCATGGATGAGTCCCACTCGTCGGCTCTCGCCGGGCATCCAGGGTTCCAGGGGACCCTGGAGCTTTGCTCCCGATACTTCTGGTGGCCAGGCATGTCTCAGGAGATCCGCAAATTTGTGAAGGGTTGCTCGGTCTGTGCTCGCAATAAGAGTCGGCGGCGTCCTCCGGAGGGTCCTCTGAGACCACTACCGGTTCCTTCCAGTCCCTGGTCTCACTTATCAGTAGATTTCATCACTGACCTACCAGAATCCCAGAAGTGCACCACTATCTTAGTGGTGGTCGACCGGTTCTCAAAGATGGCACATTTTGTGGCGTTAAAAAAGCTACCCTCGGCAAAAGAATTTGCCACGATTTTTGTAAAGGAAATAATTCGCCTACATGGGGTTCCCCAAAATATTGTATCTGATCGCGGGGTTCAGTTTGTGTCGCAGTTTTGGCGTGCCTTCTGCAGAAACCTGGGAACGTCGCTTTCCTTCTCGTCAGCGTTCCACCCGCAGACTAATGGTCAGACTGAGCGGAAGAACCAAGACTTAGTGCAATATTTACGGTTGTTTGCCAGCGAAAAGGCTTACCAGTGGGCAGAGTTCCTGCCGTTGGCAGAGTTTGCACTAAACAACCGCCTTTGTTCTTCTACTGGGGTGTCTCCATTTTTTAGTGTATACGGTCAGCATCCTCGCTTCCTTACAGCAATCCCTACTCCGTCGCTCTGTCCGGCAGCGGATGACGCCACAGATATGCTTCGGGGAGTATGGGAAGAGGTGCAGAGAAACTTGGAGGCAGCGGGGGCCCGTATGCAGTTGCGCAGTGGGAAGAGTCTGTCTGTGTCTGAACTTTACAGGGTGGGACAGAAGGTATACCTGTCTTCTAAAAATCTCAAATTGCGGGTCCCGTCCTTGAAGCTGGCGCCACGTTACGTGGGGCCATTTGCCATCACACGTGTGGTGAACCCACTCGCCTACGAGCTGGGGTTGCCAGCCACATGGAGGGTTCACAGGGTATTCCATAAGTCGCTGCTGAAACCTTTTGTCCCTTCGGTGATACCCACCTCCGGTCCCCCTCCGCCCACCCTGGTCCGGGATGAAGTCGAATACGAGGTCCAGGAGATACTGGACTCTCGTCGGTGTCGAGGAATCCTACAATACTTGGTGGCCTGGAAGGGTTTTCCACCAGAAGATCATTCCTGGGTGGCCGCATGTGATGTTCATGCTCCCGTGTTGGTACGGCGGTTCCACCGACGTTTTCCAGATAAGCCTGGTCGAGTTTCCGGGGGCCCGGAGGTCCCCCGTCAGAGGGGGGGTAATGTTACCATGCAGGGCGGCGCTGGGTCCCGCGGCCGGCGCACGCCGCTTCGAGCTCGGCTTCGGCGTCCCGGAGCTGTGCTGTCAGGGATCTCCCGGCGGCGTGGAGCAGCCAGCGTGCAGCAGCGTGGAGCAGCCAGCGGGCTGCGGCGTGGGCGTGTCCGCCCGTAGGGTGCCGCCCGCTCTCATCCACCTCCCTTATGCAACAGTGGGAGAGTCGGCTCCTCCCACTCTCCGCCCCTGGGCGGAGGCTTTTAGTTAAAAGGCTGGCAGTGACCTGAACTCACTGCCAGTTATTGGTTCTGCTAGCCTCTAGTCAGGTCTATTCTAGTCTGTCCTAGTTGCTTGTCAGTATCCTTTCGTTTGCCTGTGAGCTACACCTCCAGCCTTGATTCACCTAGTAGTTTTGTTGGTCTGTTACACCTGCCTCTCCTGTCGGCACTCTGTCCCCTGTTAGTAGTTCCATCCAGGTAGTCGCCAGGTCCCTAGCCAGCGCAGGGACTGCCGCCCAGTTGTCCGCCTGGGGTTAGCCAGGGCCGAGGCAAGTAGGCAGGGACAGTGGGGTGCAGGAGATCAGGGCACCCCAACTGGCGCTCGGGGGGCAGAGTGCCGTAACACACAGTCCTGGGTATAAATAGATTGTGGGAGAGATCTCTGTTTTGACCTCAGATATATTTAGGCTGGGCATATTCTATTTTGCCATGTTCAGTCTAAACCATAAGAATGCCACCAATCAAAAGAAAAAAAGAGATTGCAGCACTCTCGTAGATAAGGATCGGGCCGTTGGATTTCAAGTTCTCATACATCTTAAATGATTGGCCAGACCCAATCTTTATCTGTAGCCGGCTTCACACTGGAGAGGGCAATATTGGGCTGTGATTCAAGGCCCGATATCGCCTTTGCAATCCTTCTAAAAACCCCTGGATGCGAGGTGTTTTTTCACAAGGAAACAGCCTCGCATCCCTGTGGGGCTGAAGGAATCCCCTGACGCAGCTGTCCGCAATGTTCTTCTAATGATTTCAACTGGGCCGGAGCTGCTGCCACCGGCCCTATCGAAAACTATGGGCAATTTCGTAGTTTTTTTTTGTTTTATCGTAACTTGGCTTGAGTTAAAATATCGCAAATGAGAATGAAACCATTGAAAATCATTAATTTCATATTCATGCGTTTTCACTCACTCTCGCATCGCGCCATTTTATCGCTAGTGTGAAGACTGCCTAATGGTGCATTTACATGGGACAACCTGTCTGGTGTAGATGTCCAACAGGCCGTCGCAGTTATGATCATTCTTGTGCTTTTACAGAGAGCACGCTGGGAATCTTCCCGACCCACCCAACTTCACTCACAGTAAACAAGCAGACGTTCATAGATGTACGATTGTCTGTTTATATGGTCCATACATCATCTACTTTTATATGTGCAAAAACTGAACGATGAACTAATTTATTGTTTGCTGTTCAGTCGTGCCTGCATTTAGACTGAGGGATAATTGTTCGGATTCCAGCGATCAGCGAGAATCTAAACAATTTCTTGGCCCGTGTAAAGGGTCCTAATTAGAGATGAGCGAGCATACTCGTCCGAGCTTGATACTCGTTCGAGTATTAGGGCTCATGTCCACGGGCAAAATATGATTTAAGATCCGCAGCGGATCTCCCGCATGCGGATCCGCACCCCATAGGGATGCATTGACCACCCGCGGGTAGATAAATACCTGCGGATCGTCAATAAAAGGGATTTTAAAAAAAATGGAGCATGGAAAAATCTGGACCATGCTCCATTTTCGTGCGGGTCTCCCGCGGGGACGGCTCCCGCGGGCTTCTATTGAAGCCTATGGAAGCCGTCCGGATCCGCGGGAGACCTAAAATAGGAATTTAAAGTATTTACCATCCGTAGCGGACCGGGAAGGTCTCCTCTTCCTCACGGCCGCATCTTCCTTGCTTCGGCTCGGCGGATGTGCCCGGCGCATGCGCGCGGCACGTCGACGACGTGCCGGCGACGTGCCGCCGGCGTCAGGAATTCATCCGCCGGCCGAAAATGAAGATCCGGCCGTGAGGAACAGCTGACCTTCCCCGCCCGCGCCGGATAGGTAAATGCTTTTAAATTCTTATTTTCGGCGCTCATGTCCGCGGGGCAGGAGGGACCCGCTGCAGATTCTACATGGAGAATCTGCAGCGGATCTGATTTTCCCCGTGGACATGAGGCCTTAGGGTGTTCGAGATGCTCGTTACTCGTAACGAGCACCACGTGATGTTCGAGTTACTTTCACTTTCTTCCCTGAGAAATTTGCGCGCTTTTCTGGCCAATAGAAAGACAGGGAAGGCATTACAACTTCCCCCTGCAACGTTCAAGCCCTATACCACCCCCCTGCAGTGAGTGGCTGGGGAGATCAGGTGACACATGAGTATTAAAATCTGCCCCTCCCGCAGCTCGCCACAGATGCATTCTGACATTAGTTCACGGAAAGTGCTATCGTGTTGGAGCTGCTATAGGGAGAGTGTTAGGAGTATTTTAGGTTTCAAGAACCCCAACGGTCCTTCTTAAGGCCATAAATCTTCTCTATATGCTCTCAATGGGGCCGGCGGCAGCAGCGCCGACCCCATTGAGAACATATAGAAGACAAATCCTTCTTCTCTGCCACAGCTGTAACAGCTGTGGCAGAGAAGAATGATGTTTGCCCATTGAATTCAATGGAGCCGGCAATACAGCCGACTCCACTGAAAGCAATGGGCTGCCGGCGATCGCAGGATGAATTGTCGGGAAGGGGTTAAATATATAACCCCTTCCCTGCAATTCATCCAGAAATGTGTTACAATAAAAATATATACCGGCGTATAAGGCGACGGGGTGTATAAGACGACCCCCCAACTGTCACCTTATACGCCGGGAATACAGCGGAGCAAAGAATAAAAATCATTACTTACTTCTTCTGACGTTCTGCGGCGCTCCTGCAGGCTGTCACTCCCTCCTGGTGTTCTGCGGTGCTCCTGCAGGCTGTTGCTCCCTCCTGGTTCCCGGCAGAGCATTGATTTCTCTACGAAGGGCTTTAAATCCCCGCCTCCAGAAACACACGTGCCTTCAGCCAATCACAGCCAATAACAATGATGTCATTGAATGGCTGTGATTGGCTGTGTTTCTGGAGGCGGGGATTTCAAGCCCTGCCTCCAGAAAGCAATACTCTGCCGTGGACCAGGAGGGAGCAACAGCCTGCAGGAGCGCCGCAGAACGTCAGAAGAAGTAAGTAATGATTTTTATTCTTTGCTCCACTGTATTCCCGGCGTATAAGGTGACAGTTGGGGGGTCGTCTTATACGCCCCGTCGCCTTATACGCCGGTATATATTTTTATTGTAACACATTTCTGGATGAATTGCAGGGAAGGGGTTATATATTTAACCCCTTCCCGACAATTCATCCTGCGATCGCCGGCAGCCCATTGCTTTCAGTGGAACCTGCTGTATTGCTGGCTCCATTGAATTCAATGGGCAAACATCGTTCTTCTCTGCCACAGCTGTTACAGCTATGGCAGAGGAGAACGATCCTTACGCTGACAGTGCGGGGGGGGGGCACTCTTGCCGCTATTGTGGCTTAATAGTGGGACCTGTGAACTTGAGATGCAGCCCAACATGTAGCCCCTCGCCTGCCCTATCCGTTGCTGTGTCGTTCCCATCACTTTGTAGAATTGCCCAGATTTTCACAAACGAAAACCTTAGCGAGCATCGGCGATATACAAAAATGCTCGGGTCGCCCATTGACTTCAATGGGGTTCGTTACTCGAAACGAACCCTCGAGCATCGCGAAAATTTCGTCCCGAGTAACGAGCACCCGAGCATTTTGGTGCTCGCTCATCTCTATTCCTAATATGTATGGCCACCCTTAAAATAAAATAGAGCTATGCATTATGAAATCTCTAAAAACTTCCTAATGAATAGATACAATGAGGATATTTGTTCTGGAGTTAGTCTGGCGTCACATGAGCATATATGCATTTGTGCGCAGATGATCGTAGCATTTTTGCGGAATGAATGATGCTTTTTTGCATGGGCGACTGTTAATTTTACTGTAATTTTCGCCCACAAATCATGGTCATTTGCGTTCAGCAAAAAAATATGCACCAATTCAAATGGCTTATTAGTCTAATGAGCTTCAGATGAGTTCTTTTTCCAGCACAGTGTTTCATGCATCTGCTAGCGTATTTTGTGCACACATTTGCACATCCCCATTGACTTCTATGGGGACTCTTGGTACGCAAATGCACAGGAAAATAGAACATGCTACGGTTTGGTTTTTTTTCGCATAACTGAAATGCTTAGGGAAAATATGCGCATGTGAAGTGGCCCATTGAAATCACAATTCAGGCATTTGATATATACTTTGTATAATTTTGGATTACAGGGCGCATATCGCAACAATTTTGCTTGGCATCAGTGTTTGGTCATTTTCTTTTTTATGTATATATTTTTATTTTATTCTGTAATTTGTTTTTACTTATTTTTGTAACTATATTTTTTTACCATTTATGTCTCCCATGACATCATATGAGACCTCTGGAGGTCATTCACGTGCTCCTTTTATATATATTTCACACTTTTCCACTGTAGCTGGGACATTCATAAGAGCCGCAGCTACAGGGAAAAACATATCCCTGTAGTGACAATAGTCACTGGCAGAGCTGATCAGGGTCTGCTAGGACCCCACAGCTCAGCAGTAACTGGGGGCACCCGGTGGTCACATGATCACCATGTCGCATAGTAGAAGAAACACTTCCACTTTCACTTTTTAGTACATGGCGCTCATTGAGCACTAAGTACCTGGCAAGGTGAAGCTGTTAAAAACCACTTCGCCCTTCCCCTCTGGGTCCTCTGCTGTGTCTAACATCTCAGGCCCCGACCTGCTCCTACTTGATTGCAGTAGTAGAGACTTTAATCCCGCGCTGTACATCTGCTATCGGCGGGCATTAAAGCCCAGGACTAAGCGCCATATATTTACCGTGCTTGGTCCTTAAGGAGTTAGTCAAGAATATGTTGTTAGCAGATTAGTCATATTAACATACAATGACTAGTTATGTGGATTATATGGGCAGCACAGCAGATTACGGCTAGCTGTAAGAACATGTGAAAATTCAACAGTGTCTGCAGACGGAGACACACGGCATTATAATACTATAATAAACAGTAGGCAAAGTAACACATTACTCTCAATAGGAAACGCCGTTTTCCTGTCACACAAGAGCTACTGTGTATTTAGCTTTCAAGCATTTTTCTTGTGGAATAAAATAAAAATAGTTTCTCGCTGAGAATAAATCGGAAGTCTTGTCTCTTATTTTCAGATGAAAAGGGTTCTGATCAAATATTATGGGATGTGATCTTAAACCTCCCACTAAAGCAAAGCCTTCCGTTCAAACGGTACCTTCTATTTCTTTTTCAGTAAATCGCTATGTCTATGGCAAACCCAGGACTAAGGGTCAATAAGGAGAGTAAAAGATATGAAGTACAAAAAAAGAAACCAGAGAAATGAAAAAGTCAAATCAAAATGAGTGCAAAGTGACCTCCTAACTTCCATCCCTTTAAGTATACTCATTGCCTTAGAAGCCTTCCCTTCATCTTACCCTCCTGACTGCCTTCTATGTCTGCTTTGTTAATGTGTCAATGTGTTTTTCTAGGAACACTCCTGATACATTGTTTTATGCCTAGAACAAGGCTTGAAGGGGTTGTGCAAAACAAAGGGGTTCAATATTTAAAGGGGTTGTGCCAGGATTAAACGTTATCCCCTATCCACCGATTCTGAGAACAGGGGTCCCATGTTCTCCTCTTTTCGTTACACTGAATGAAGCACTGGCTGAGCATGCATAGTTGCGCTAACATTCATTTCAATGGGGTTGATAGAAATACCCAAGTGTTTGCTATTCGGCTATCTCAGCAGTCCCATTGAGAATGAATGGAGCGGCCGTGCAATTGCATGGCTGTCGCACCATTAATTCTCCTCCCCACTGTGAGGGATGCAAAAAACCCGCATTGTGGAGGCAACATGAGACCCTTTCATAATCGGTGGGGATCTCAGCAGAGAGATGCCCACCAACCAGCAAGTTCTTCCCTATGTATTGGATATAGGTTAACTTGTAATTGTGGTACAGCCCCTTTAATCCCCTGTGTTATGTACTGGCCTTGCACTTGACTTAAAGGGATGGTGTCAAAATACACAACCCCTTTCAGAACGTGTGGCCCAAGGCAAACTGATGATTGTCCCGGGTACTGCTCTCAGCACCCCCAGCAAACAGCTAATATTGTCTTTGGAAGCTATGGCCAACCGGGCATTACAGGACATCATCACAGATAAAGTGTCATCCTGTAATGCAAGGATGGCACATGGTGCACCAGAGAGTGTCTCTCTCTTTCCAGGTAATATAGGTGGTCCCAAGCAAGGAACCCAACTCTATGATGTTTATGTTCCCTAATTGGGCATATGAACAGAAGTTGCCTTCTTGGCGTAACTTCTTTAAAGTAGACTTCCAATATGTAAATTGGGCAATGCAATGTCAAGAGGGTAGCCATTGGCATGAGTTCAAAAGAGGGATTGAAACGATCACCAGGAACTCATGTCAGTGCCAGTGACCCCCACTCCCTTGACAGTAGATGGCCTCATCTATATATCTGCTACTGCAATTAACACCACTAATTGCTTGGAAACAGAGGGACAGTTACAAAAATAAAGTAAAAAAACAGCAGAATCCATGGAGTGGCAGCTATAAAGAGAGCTGCAATTGTTAGAGAACATGACAGGTCCTCTTTAGGCCTCGTTCACACGAGCGATTTTCCGTGCGATATGCGCATGCGATGTGCGATTTTATAAAACCATTGCTTTGCAATGGTATTGGACACATAAGAGCTTTTTATGCGCTCGTCTGATAAATTATAGAACAGAAATCGCAGATCGCACCTATCTGCGATTCCTGTTCTCTTCTCTATATGCGCTCAATGGGGCCGGCGGCAGCAGCGCCGACCCCATTGAGAACATATACTAGACAAATCATTCTTCTCTGCCACAGCTGTAACAGCTGTGGCAGAGAAGAACGATGTTTGCCCATTGAATTCAATGGAGCCGGCAATACAGCCGGCTCCATTGAAAGCAATGGGCTGCCGGCGATCTCACGATGAATTTTCGGGAAGGGCTTAAAAATATAAGCCATTCCCTGAAATTCATCCAGAAATGTGTAAAAAGTAAAAAAAAAAAAAAACTTACCTTGTCCCGGCAGACGGAGTTCAGCCGCGGCCGGCCGGCAGTTCTCCTGAACTGCTGTGAGTAGTATTCAGCAGCCGGGGATTTAAAATCCCCGCCTGCTGAATGAGCTGCCTCTCATTGGTCACAGCCCTCACCAATCAGAGGCAGCTCTCACTCACCCATTCATGAATGGGTGAGTGAGTGCTGCCTCTGATTGGCTCAGCGCAGAGACCAATCAGGGGCAGCTCTCAGCTGAATGACAGCTGAGAGCTGCCCCTGATTGGTCCCTGCGCTGAGCCAATTTTAAATCCCCGGCTGCGGAATACTACTCATAGCAGTTCAGGAGAACTGCCGGCCACGGCTGAACTCCGTCTGCCGGGACAAGGTGAGTATTTTTTTTTTTCACTTTTTACACATTTCTGGATGAATTGCAGGGAAGGGCTTATATTTTTAAGCCCTTCCCGAAAATTCATCATGAGATCGCCCGCAGCCCATTGCTTACAATGGAGCCGGCTGTATTGCCAGCTCCATTGAATTCAATGCGCTGGACAGCTCCGGCCCGTTTCTAATGAAACGCGGCTAGGAGCAGATTTTTCGGCCGCAAATCGCGGGAAAAAACGCCCATGTGACCGAGGCCTTAAAGGGATTTTCTCAGACTAAAAAAAAAAAATTATTTTGTGATTTGCTGAAACAGTCACATGAAGATGAATTGCACATGATAACTGCACGAGCTTCCAGTACCAGAGCGGCTGCGCTAGACTGGGGGGCTATTTCATGGTGAGTAGTGATTTTTTTTTTCTTATTTATCCTATTCCCATTCCATACGTTTTTTTTGTCTTGGAAAACCCCCTTTGGAAAGGGTTATTACCATCTTATATGGTGATGACATATTACTTGGATACGCCGTTACTTTACGACTGGTGAGCATTTGACCTCTGAGACTCCCGTGAATCCCGAGAATGAAAGGGAAGCAGGGCTGATTTAGGACTGCATCCACTTTACATTTTCCCTGCACAATAGCCACCTGCTCTGCATTTAATTAGAGCATGGCCCCATTCAAGAAAAGGCAATAGTAAAAGTAGAATACCCCTTACAATTACAAAAGTTACTTAAACTTTTTCTATGCAAAATCAACATGGCAGCATAGAAGGTATTTATTTAATTGTTCAACTACATCTGCTTTTATTCTTTATCATCATTAGGCCATCATTTGGACCCTTTTATGACCCTGAATGATAATCGTTCAGTATAAATGCCAGCAGCAACTGAACGATGAATGAGAATTCATTCAGTTTCTGCAGGCTAAAAATTCTAACAACAATCGGCCTAAGTAAACAGGCAGTCATTCATCTATGAACAACTGCCTGTTTACTGTAGTGGAGGCAAGTGACCAGAGCGATCTCCAGCCCAGTCTACCTCCATTTACTGAAGAGTCCTTGCTCCTGTTTTTTTTTTAACAAGGAACATTGCTCCATGTGAAAAAAAAACATGTATGAATAGCCAAATTCACTTTAATGGATCCATGTGCTGTTCATGTGCAGTCAGTTACACACACACACAGCACATGGACTAAAAATACGCTCATGTACTTAAGCTCGTACAAGTTGATTAAGACTAGAGATGAGCGAGTAGTGCCTTAGCCGAGCATCTCCCCGCTCGTCTCTAGAGATTCGGGGGCCTGCGGGGGGCGGGGAGCGGCGGGGGAGAGCGGGTAGAAACAGAGGGGAGATCTCTCTCTCTCCCTCTCTCCCCTCCCCCCCCCCCCCCCCCCCGCTCCCCACCGCAACTCACCTGTCACCCGCGCCGCTTCCCTCATCTTTAGAGACGAGCGGGGAGATACTCAACTAAGGCACTACTCGCTCGAGTAATGTGCCTTAGCGAGTATACTCGCTCATCTCTAATTAAGTCCATAAAAGGATTTGGTCTCCAATGTAAGATTTCAGATTACTTTTGTTCTTCTTTCCTTATTTTTTTTTTCTTTTCACATTTTTATCTAGGTTTTACATAAATGTGTTTATTTTTTGGTGAGCATGAATTCATTTTGACCACTACATGCAAGATGTTAAACAGCAGAGTTCATAGGTTCATTATAGCCGTTCCTGATTGCATAGTGGTGGTGCCCAACAATCAGCATGATGGGAATGTTCATCATGGTGCTGACTAACTCTTGACAAGCAGAAGGCTAAGTTTATGTGTCATTGCACATATTTATTGCTCATATTCTTGTATCTGCTGTCATCTCTTGATCAAATTCACTCTCACATATAATGTATAGGCCTCACCATCCGACATGGACTCAGAGGTCTACCTACACTGACAATTGCTACTGTATGCCAGTTTTGAAAGTTCAATGGGATATCTGTCCCTTGATAATGATCTCTTTCCAGTTCTCATAAGCAGATACATATCAGTAACATAGCTGAACATGTCCTTCCACAAACTCAATTCTATCCTTTAGGGCGGCCATCATCTTGACTTCTTCATCTAACCTCGCCGCACTCTGCTAGGAGTCCTCTTTCATCTGCTCTGTCCTAGTTTCCACAGATCAGTTGCATGATTATGATTTATAAGAGGAGACTATACGGTAGCTGTATGCTCCATCATGCCGAATCAATGTATTTCTGCAACAGTTTATCTTTTCGGAGAATCTTATAGTCTTATCGAATTTCACAAGTTATTGAATTAGTAATAGACTTAAATAAGCCTGAAAGGTATTTCAGGTCTTTATTTTCAGGAACTGAACATAAGAATAGTCCTTGAGTTTATTTATTTTCCTCTCTTCCTGCTTAGCTTCTTTACAAAAACACATTTATGGCAATTACTTATCAAAAAGTCATTTTTGGGGAAGAAATTGGGATTTTTTTTCCCCTATTGGCATTATTTATAAAGAACATTAAGTGCATTAACATTTTAGTGCTATCATTAAAGAGGAATTGAGCTTTCTAGATCCTAGGTTTGTATGTCTCCTGTTAAATAAATAATGAGAAGAAGTGGATGCCCGCCAGTGACTTTCTGGGAGATTGAAGGGCGTGAGAAAATCCAATAGTTGGCAGGCCATACTGTTGCCAGCTGTGTATTAGACAACTATAACACAAGTTATTGTAGTTTTATACAACTACGGAAACTGTAAATTTAAAGAAGAGTAAAAGGTCATCCATTAGAATATGTTTGTCAAAGTGGTAGTTATTTCATTATTCTAGGACCCCTATGAAGACCATAAACCATCCTTGACTTCATTAGCAGGACCATCCCTTGCCGGTTGTGAGGTCTAGTAATGATCTTAAGTTATATTAACAACTGTGTTGGGGATTCCTTTTTTCTGGTCTGTTATGAGAGCGGAAAAACTGAATCCCCTCACTGAAGGGTTCCATTATATGATGAAATAAATGGTTAATGACTATAATGGGGTCCATTCCGCTCAGTCATCCTGTCCAACATTTTACCGGGTTGAATAAGCCCTGCATGCAGAACTTTTTCATCCAGTATTTTATGCCGAATCTTCGGATGGAGCCTCTGGTGCAGATGTGAATAGAGCGTTAGATTGTGTTGTGCTGTCTATGCTAATAGCAAAAGCAATTTTGATCCAAATGGCCACTGTTTTTGATATTACAAATTTTTATCATCTTTTTCCTATATCACCATTATCTTTCACAGCAACATAGAATGTGGGGTAAAGAAATATACAATAAGTACACAGATACTTAAAAGAGTAGATCAACAAATATCATTAATGCAATGGTCACAACAGTGAACCTCCAAAAAAAATCTTTGCGCCACTTATATGGAGTATAAAATGAATATAATAACTTACCTCCCTGGGGGGGGGGGGGTTAAATAATCTCCAACTCCCCCCCTACCCCCCCCCCCCCCCAAATCCAAGTCAGCCAAACGCAAGTTGGGAAAGTAATGAGAAACCTTCATCCAAGATTTTTTTATTAATGATGCTATCAAGTATCACACAGACATTCGAATAGACAGACAATGTGTTTTGGGATGCTCAGGACCCCTTTCTCAAGCCTAATATACATGCCTTACATTAATGCCTTATTTTCCTGCCTTTCTTATTGCCTATCATATGATAAATGACAAGTGGATGGTTCATCAGTCCAACCCCTAGGATCCCCACTGATCATGAAAATGGTAACCCCGAATGTCTCTGAATGAATAGAGTGATGGTCACACGTGTGCAATATGGCTCCAATCATTTCAATTGGATTTCCGGAGGTAGCAGAATGCTTGTACTCAACTACTTGGCAGACGGATTGAAATTAATTCATTCATTTAGACACACTTTGGATCTCCATTTTTGTGACCAGTGGGAGTTCCAGTGGTTGGGTATCCATCAATAAGTCATTTATCATCTATCCTGTGGGACAGCACCTTTAAAGGTTCACGGTCATTTCACAAAATGTCTAATATGTCAGAAGTTCTGATTGTGGGTATCTGGGAGTTGATATCCACCCCAATCACTGGTAAACGGGCAGAAGCTATGCACCAATCTGTTCTTATCTGCTTTTTGTTCGTCCTGGAACCCTGGCAGAGTGGTATGCAGACTCAGGGGCGTAACTATAGAGGGTGCAGGGGATGCGGTTGCACCCGGGCCCAGGAGCCTTAGGGGGCCCATAAGGCCTCTCCTCTCCATATAGGGAGCCCAGTACTATGAATAAAGCATTACAGTTGGGGGCCATATTACAGGTTTTGCATTAGGGCCCAGAAGCTTCAAGTTATGTCTCTGTGTAGACTTCTATAAAGTCTATAATGGAAGACAGCTAACTCCAGCCAATCGGTTACAGAAAAGGCAAGTTGAATTGCTGCTATTTCGTTCTAGCAATTGATGGTCTGATCATCCGGAACTACACTGACCAAAACTTCTGGCATGTCAGAAATTTTGTAAAATGACAATTATCCTTTAAATGGAAATGCCCGTGAAACCTCACGTTTTTTTTGAGAATTCCTCATCCTGATTTCTGAAGGCAGTTCTATTTCTGTTATCATGCATAATAAGATACCGTACAGGTTGGAGTTTTCCTGAGCTGCTGCATAGTAACACCCCATGCTTGGATTAAGTGACAACTGTAGATATTCATCATCTTCTATGATATGCTTTTGTCAGTAAGAAATTCTCCAGGCTGCTTCCCGTGCCCTGTAGATGACATATGAGTTCTGCCATACAGTCATCTATCTCATTTATAACAGATGAGGTTTTTTTGTCCTCAGAGTTACAGCTCGAATCCATGGAAGAAATTTCTGCAAACAATATGGCAGCAGCAAAAGTGCATTTGAACAGTAAAATAAACTGATTCCAGATTTTTTTTGGTGGAGGAGGACAGTTCACCATTACGGGGTCGGGGCTGATGGAGGTAGAATTCACCTTAATTCTGTTAGAGTATTCCACTAAATGAACAAACATAAAAAAGGAACCATCGAAGCAGTAGGGACTAAAGATTCATTGTGAAATAAAATAAGCCTAAAGAGACCAACAAAGGACTAGGACAAACAACACATAACCAAAATGCGAAGGGAAGACCAATTTCTATCAAAACCACTAGCGCATACCTTCATACTATTAAAAGGGTGTGTTACCCCTCCATTCACACCTATGCTGTCTAAAGTGGCTTCAATATAAGATATAAACTAAGACCAGAACTACTGACAACAATAGTGACATGCAGAAAGGCTATTGTTAGGATGTGCTGCTGGAATCTGTTGTTCTACTGTACTTCTAGCAGCCCAGCTCTCACAGGGTTAATTGATTGACCTGGCTGGGTGTGGTACTTCCTGCTAGCCAATCCCCTGGGTCTGTGCTCCCATATAAACCCTGCTTCTGTCAGTCTCTGTCTAGGTTCCAGAGTAAGCAGTCATGAATCCTTGTCTGTTGCAAGCAGGTCTTTTGTGTCTCTCTGCTTCCCAAAGATGGTTTGGACACCTGTAGTCTTTCTGTGTTATATGCAGATCCCTTTAAAAGGTGCGGCCTCCAAACGTCTTATGTCTCTCTCTCTGTGTCAGTTGGTGATCCTTGACACTGCTCCCTATGTCAGCTCAGTGGCTGACTGTCTATCCCCCATGTATGAGGACACATGGACTTGCTGTGAGTTTCATCTGTGCGCATATGAGTTCTGGGTGGAGTCTGTGTGGTTTTCACTATATGTTGGAGTCTGTAGCGGTAGAGTCCGTGACGGTTTGCAGCCTTCTGTGTGATCTGTGATCTGTGACCTGTGTCATGTTACCTGTTCTGTTGCAGCTTGCTGTGTGATCTGTGCCTTGCAGTTCATGTCCGTTTGTACGTTTATTTTGTGTCACTTTGGTCTGCTGAGTTTGTTTGCCATTTTTGCGCTAGGTTGGCCCCTAGGGCCCTCTAGTAGATGTGTCTTGCTAGTGTAGGGACTGCAAGCCATGAGGGGCCTTTCCAGGGCTTGTAGCTTAAAGGGGTTGTCCCGCGGCAGCAAGTGGGTCTATACACTTCTGTATGGCCATAATAATGCACTTTGTAATGTACATTGTGCATTAATTATGAGCCATACAGAAGTTATAAAAAGTTTTACTTACCTGCTCCGTTGCTGGCGTCCTTGTCTCCATGGTGCCGACTAATTTTCGCCCTCCGATGGCCAAATTAGCCGCGCTTGCGCAGTCCGGGTCTTCTGCAGTCTTCTATGGAGCCGCTCGTGCAGAATGCAGGCTCCGTGTAGCTCCGCCCCGTCACGTGCCGATTCCAGCCAATCAGGAGGCTGGAATCGGCAATGGACCGCACAGAAGAGCTGCGGTCCACGGAGACAGAGGATCCCGGCGGCCATCTTCAGCGGTAAGTATTGAAGTCACCGGAGCGCGGGGATTAAGGTAAGCGCTCCGGTAAGCTTTCTTTACCTCCCTGCATCGGGGTTGTCTCGCGCCGACCGGGGGGGGGGGTTGAAAAAAAAAAAAAACCCGTTTCGGCGCGGGACAACCCCTTTAAGTTCATTGGCCAATGTACAAACACCTCGCTTTTATATTCAGGTAATCCTCTGCTATTAGTGTTTGCATTTTGGCTGCTGTATGCTGTGTATTCTGGCTCCGTGTGTCCTGTGCTTCAGTCCCTGTCATGTGGCATGTGAATGCGTCCTGTTCTGGTGCGTGGCTCCTAGGATCAGCTAGGGCCCAGATCCGAAGACCGCTGGGGCGCCCTTTATTGGGGCGAATCCCCCGCTTAGGTAGGGCCATGCCATCCTCCCCTGTAGCAGAGGGCCAGTTGCCTAAAACACGTGTGAATACCGTGTGCAAACTGTGTGCATGCATCCAGTCCTCTTTGGCTACGATCATGTGGGCCCCGTGCTTAGTTTGCCCACATGATCGCAACAGCTATTCAAATACTGTTACCCTCAAAAGAGCAGGGATCTACCCCATGGGGTCTCCTGCAAAAATTCTATAGGCCCAAAATTAATGAATTATGATATTAAGCCCAATGTAATGGGTAATTTTCTCAAATAATAGTACTCAAAATTACTACTCTTTACTACTTGACGCTTTTCTCTAGCCTTGAGAATCGGTCATCAGGAAGCGGATATCTGTATCCAAGATTGACAAGTAAATCGATGTACCTACTGAGAACTGTAATGGCTATCTCCAACCATTATTTATAGTAATGCTCTAATTATATATTTAGAGAGACAAGCTGCCCTTGATATATAGTAAACTGGCAACTATAGTGCTCTAATTAAAGTGTCCCTTGCAACGAGAGGCATAGGTGCTAAGCTGACTAACTAAAATAAAAGAAGCATGATATATCGCTAAAAGAACTGTGTAGGATCAGAGATGCAAGATGTAAGTAAATTGATGTGATTACTGAGAACTGGAATGGCTATCCCCAACCTGAACTTCAAGTTGTACTCCAATGATATAGATAGAAAGGCAAACTGCCCTTGATGTCTAATAAACTGGCAATGTTAGTCCTTTAACTAAAGCGCCTTGTCCGTTATAATGAGAGGCATAAGTTATAAACAGAGTAGCTAGATTCAAAGAAGGAAGCTGTATCACTAAACTAACTGTATAGGACAAGAGACACAAGATATAGAAGATAGGATAAAAAAAGATGACAACAATCAGCCCTGATGGTGGGATGACGGCGTTAAGGTTGAGCCTGTGTACTGATGGAAAATATTATTTTATTGAAAGAGTAGTAGTTGTTGGAACAAATTATCAGCAGACGTGGTTGGAAAATCAACAATAAATAAGTGTAAGCAACTCAAAAAAGTTTATATTATAACTTGCTTTTCAGCCATTTCTTCTTTTCTCTCTCCCCCCCCCCCCCCCAATCTGTATAATTTTGAGCACCTTTTGTTTTGCATTAATCAGAGTGTAAGCAGATACCTATCACAAGAGAGGAATAATGTAATGGCAGACTAGATGGACCATGTGGTATTTTTCTGCCATCAATTTTCTATGTTTCTATAAAAGATGGAATAAGAGTTGGAAAGAGAACCTCTAAGGCCTCGTTCACACGAGAGTTGTTTTGCGCGCACCTATTAGAACCATTGTTTTCCTATGGTGTGTTCACATGTCAGTGTTTTACAGGCGTGCAAATTCGTGCACCTGCAAAAGATAGGACATGCATGCACTGCATAGGTCTGTGCTACATGTAAATATTCGCCGCGGGGAGTTCCCTCATCACTGAACACTGTGACAGCACTATTATAGTGTTCAATGATGATGGCACTCCCTGCAAGGAGTACAGAATTCCTGCAACAGCTGTCCCAGCTGAAACAGCTGTGGCAGAGGACCGCACTGTTCTCCCATTGCTTTCAATGAGGCCGCCACTGCTCCTGGTGGCCCCATTGAAAGCAATGGGATGCAGGCAACCACTGCAGTGATTTTCAGGGAAAGGCTTTAAATATATGCCCTTCCCTGAAAATCATCCCTAGCTTGTTAAAAAAAAATAAAAAAATATATACTCCCCTCCCCACCGCTGTCAAAGCACGGCGCATCTAGTGGCTTGGCTTTACTGCACTGTACTGAAGCTCTTTCAGCAGCCAGGGATTTAAAATCCCCGCCTCCTAAAAGGGCTGTATCTGATTGGCTGAGCGCTCATCCAATCACAGGCAGCACTCAGCCATTCATTGAATGACAGCTGAGAGCTGTCTATGATTGGTCACAGCGCTCAGCCAATCAGACACAGCCCTTTCAGAAGATGGGGATTTTAAATCCCTGCCTGTTGAAAGAGCTTCAGTACAGTGCAGGGAAGCCAAGCGGCTAGACACACCAAGCCCTGACAGCAGCGGCAAAGTGAGTATATATTTTTTTACACAAGCTAGGGATGATTTTCAGGGAAGGGCTTATATTTAAGGGCCTTCTCTGAATTGAATGCTGCCCAATGATTAAAGTCGTTCTGAAGGCCTAAACTTACTGCAGTAGTAAGTAGCTGTAGTAAGGGAAGGGACTTGTTATTTCTATTGCGCCAACGTATTCCGCATTGCTTTCAGGTAATTCTTTTCCTATTTATTACCCCCCAGCTGGATACTCATTTTACAGACCTCAGAAGAACAGAAGGCTGAGTCAACCTTGAGCCAGCTACCTGGACCATGCAATCTTCAGGTCATGAGCAAGTGCTTAGGATTGCATTCTGCTGCCTAACACTCTACGTCATTAAGTATAAGTAGTATCTATAGGTTTTTAGTGGCTTACTTGCAAATCATATCTACAACCCCAAGAGGTTTGCCAATTATAATTTTGGCCCCGATCTACCACCAAGTTGTGCAGGCCAGCTCTATTCTGTGGATACTGAATAACTTTCAATGCTGGCACAACTCCTTTAATTCAACAGTCTATGTGTAAGAAAAGTGATGATGTAATTTGCTATTATTAAGACAAATTTTCCATTACTACACAGACAATTTGTTGTGCCTTCAGTTACTTTGCAAAAGTATTTGTAAGTCCCAACCAGGACTGGGTCCAAAACACAGAAGAGGTACAAATTCTTCCATTGTATGTTTTCTGTGTATTTTCCATTCCTGGTTTTGGCTTCCAAAATGTTGATGCAAATTATTGCCTTGTGTGAAGGTTGCCTACGTCTGGTCAAGATACTGGAATAATATACAGTACTAAGTTGAAAGTGTAAAACGTATGTTCTTGTCCAATTCTTAATTTTATGTAGCTATGCATGTGTTTCTATTATTTTGTAACTTGCTGCTTCAGTACAGAACCGCAATTAGTGGATAGAGAAAGTACTGGGCATTATTTTCATGCCTACTACTGCTCTGCTACAATGTGCCAAAGGACGACTTAATAGATCCTTCAGATTTTGCCAGAAACAACATACGTGAAGAACATAAACAGACAAAGCGAAAAACAAGGTCTAGTGACGAATGAGTCACCAATTTTAGGAAAATTCCACCTAATACTAAAGAAAGAACTGAGCATTGAGTTTATATGTGGAGCCTGCAGCTGCAGTGATACAGACAATTGTATTGTAAGACTTCTGCGGGGCCACGGTGGAGACAGGAGTCAGCACACTGAATATCTGTGGAAGGACCGCCGCTGAAATTGGACTCAGAGGACCCCGGCTAAGTAGTATTTGATTGCAGTGGATGACAACGTAATATTCTATCCTAAGCTACATTAACCTCTTAGCTTGTAATATGAGTTTTCTAGAACACACACATTCACATACTTGTCAGTATTCCTAAACCTTCCTAAGTGCACCGTAGTGTTCGACACATATTCACGGGTGTACAAGCATTCCGAGCATCGCTACATTGTTCTCATAACACTTAGAACATTCAATAGGTGCGTATATAAAAATTGAGCGCCTTTCTGGTGCTAGTTGACATTACCACATCTCTAACCTCCTGGTCAGGAGGACTTGTCCACCCCTTCTCCTTGCCAGGACACTTGTGTCTATTCCCCCTAACTTTGGTTATAGGGCCTGTAGAGTCTTTCTACAGGAGTAGCATAGCTAGGGCCGTATTGGGGCCAAAAAGCAGCCCTGGTTACACAAATCCCACCAGCCCAAGTACAATATGGACCCCCACTATCCCTGAACACAAAAACAGGCATGACATGCATGCAAATTCTGCTTTACTTGGGTAGGCCCGTCACCACTCCTTGACTTATGTAGACCACACCTTCAACGCAAGAGTGAAAATAATTGTAGAACACAAAAACACCTAATCAAGTGGTCAGGGACAGGCATACAGATGATTTTATTAGTCAGGGATCAGTGAATGCTAGCACTATACAATCACTGTTAGGTTGTGCTGCTGGGATCTGTTGTACCACATAGGTTTCTAGCAGCACAACCCAGAGGTGTGGAATGATTGTGCTGGCTGGGTGTGGTGATCTCCTGCTAGCCAATCCCCTGGGTCTTTGCTCACATATATACTCAGCTCCTGTCAGTATCTGTTTGATGTTCAGGGTGAGCAGTCATGTATCCTTGTTCGTTGCAGCTTGCTGTGTTTTGTTTGTTCATGGCCGTTCTTGCGTTTATTTTCTGTCAGTTTTATGTCAGTTTGTTTTTGCCAAGTCATTTGCAATTTCTGAGCTAGGGTGGCCCTTATGGTCCTCTGGTACATGTTGTCTTGCTACTTTAGGGACCCGCAAGACAACGAGGAGCCTTGATCGTGGCTTGTGGGCTTAAGTATTTTGGCCAACATACGAACCAATACCTCGTACTTTTATAGCTATAACATCAGCTTATGTGTAAAAGTATGTAATGTGAGTGTTTTGGTCATTTGTCAGTCCCTATGTTATGTCTGTCTGTCAGTCCAGTCCGCAGTATTCAGTTCTCTGTTTAGTTGGTGTTTCGGTCAGCACGTCCAGTCTGAAATCCGTTTTAGGTTCCTTTGTTTGTGGTCCCTAACCTGTGTTTGGGCATGTTCCTGTGGGCCTTGTGCTTATTTGCCCACATGAATGTAACATAATGCACCCCTTTTTGGAACTGGGGGGGCATTATGTTAGACACATTATGTTGTATGGTATGTTGTTAGGCGTTACTATGTTGGTATGCGGTATGATAGGCACATGTTATTATGTTTGTATGATATGTTGCTGTCAGTTATGGTTTATGTCTGTATTCCGTCTCTCTGATCCACCTGTCCACTGGTGTTTGGACGCCTGGTTCCTGTCTCTGTATGTCTACCCGTCCGTTGGTAGGCAGACTTTAGGGAGAGAGAGAGAGAGAGAGAGAAAATATGCTCGAGTCTCCCATTGTAGTCAATGGGGTTCGTTACTCAAGTAGAGCTCTCGAATTTTCTGAAAGGCTCGACTCGAATAACGCGGACCTGAGCATTTGGGTGCTCGCTCATCTCTATTGTCCTTGCTACTTTAGGGACCCACAAGACAACGAGGAGCCTTGATCGTGGCTTGTGGGCTTAAGTATTTTGGCCAACATACGAATCATGTACCTCGTACTTTTATAGCTATATCATCTGCTTATGTGTACAAGTATGCAAGGCATAGGCGTACCGGTAGGGGGTGCCGGGGTCGCAACGGCGACCCGGCCCCTGCGCTTGAGGGGGCCCAGAGGCCACCCTCCAGCATATACAGTTCATTTTCGCTTTGTACTGTCGGCGGCCGCTTGCTCCAGCCGACAGCACAAGCCAGGAGGAGAGTAGGAGAAGGGAGGGGTGGGACTTGGAGAGAGGACAGGGGAAGATGAGGGGGGTGGGGGAAGGAGCAGAGAGGACTTACCGGCACACGGGCACAGCACAGCAAGACATCGAGTGGCCCAGGGATGATGTCATCTCCCTGCTGCTTCCTTCCTGCTGACACTGCGTACACCTGCTCTCCTGAGCAGAGAAGTAGTCCAGGCACCAGGGTATGTATCTGTCTATCTGTCTGTTTGTATGTCTTTCTATGTGTCTGTCTATCTATCTTGCCTAGTCTCATATCTATCTATCTATCTATCTATCTATCTATCTATCTATCTATCTATCTATCTATCTATCTATCCCATCTATCTCTCTCTCTCGATCGATCAATCGATCTATCTATCTCATATCTATCTATCTATCTCTCTCCTATCTCTCTCCTATCTATCTCTCTATCTATCTATCTCTCTCCCTATCTATCTCTCTCCCTATCTATCTCTCTCCCTATCTATCTCTTTCCCTATCTATCTCTCTCCCTCTCTCTCTCTCTCTCTCTCTCTCTCTCTCCCTATCTCTCTCTCTCTCCCTATCTCTCTCTCCCTATCTCTCTCCCTATCTCTCTCCCTATCTCTCTCCCTATCTCTCTCCCTATCTCTCTCTCTCCCTATCTCTCTCTCTCTCCCTATCTCTCTCCCTATCTCTCTCTCTCTCCCTATCTCTCTCTCTCTCTCTCTCTCCCTCCCTATCTCTCTATCTATCTATCTCTCTATCTATCTCTCTTAGGCCTCATGCCCACTTGGATGCACGGATTTCACTGCTAAATCCCGCAGTGAAATACATGCATGCCTGCGGACATGGAGAGGGAAAATACATTATACTCACCTCTCCGGACGCTGTGGGGCTCTCCTTTGTGCTGGCCGGATTTTCTTTCTTCCAGTCGGTGGACGGGCTCGGCACACCGGCAGCAGGCCGCGTGCACGCGCACCAATATTTTTAAAAATCTCCTGTTCTCCCGCATATCCGCGGCACAGTACAAAAACAGCTGTGGCTGTGCCGCGGATACAAACGGCTTCCATATGCTTCAATGGAAGCTGCGGGAGCTGTCCATTTAGCAGATCCGCAGGAAAATGGAGCATGCTGCGATTTCTTCCTCTGCGTGTGACCCGCAAACCGGAAAGGAATGCCATCTGCATGCTTTTAGCTGCCCTACCGATGCCAATGCATCCCTATGGGCAGTAAGATGCACAGATCTCCACGGGGGCCACATGCAGATTTTATAAATAAAATCCGCACGTGGACATTGGCCCTCAGGCATAGATACAGGGCGAGGGGGAAATAGGAATTGGGGGGGCCCAAGCTGAACTTTTGCACCTGGGCCCCTGAGCCTTTAGGTACGCCCCTGATGCAAGGTGAGTGTTTTGGCCATTTGTCAGTCCCTATGTTATGTCTGTCCATCAGTCCAGTCTGCAGTAGTTAGTTCTCTGTCCAGTTGGTGTTTCCGTCAGTCTGAAATCTATTTTCGGTCCCTTGGTTATAACCCATGTCTCTGGCCCATTTGTGTCGGCCTTGTGCTTATTTGCCCACACGAACGTAACAATGATCAATATAACCAATAAAATACTGCAATAGAGTAACCATAAAGTGATTAAATACCATGTTTATACAGGCTCTTAGCAGCATATCATCACACTGGAGGCTGTACAACAGAATTCAGCACTGATCAGTCACAGGCAGAATATACTGTATCATTATTAAAGAGGACCTGGCCACTCTCCTGACCTGTATTAGCAAATACTTGTATTCCCCAGCACAAATAAATCTGATCTCAGGCCAGAACCCATAAATATTTTATTTGAGAAGCCTATTGGAAAAATTAATTCCGCTACATGTGAATGCACCCAAAGTGTGCAAGAACGCCACAAAAATGTATTGCATCAAATGAATTCCCATTGACCCGGAGATAACATTTGTTAATAGCATTTCTTGCTGCAAAAATGCATGAAAAATGCTAAGATACTATGTGGGGAAATCACACTACATATGAATAATTGCTCATTCTGGGGGCAGAGAGATATACCATACAACACACATTGTTATAACTGGGGGCACGCAGGAACCTATTTTAATACTGTGACCCAGAACAATCGCTTTTTGGTGCTGATATGGGTTCTACAAGGGTTAATAATCATAATCAGCCTTGTTCTCCTGGCATCACCACCCAGATGCTCGGAGCCATTATGCCAAGAGAACGGCACATGACTGTTGCGGCCTCCGATAGGCTGCAGTGGTTAGGTGGTAACAGGAGGACCACAGGAGCTGCAGTGATGGATTGCCGGGGGTTAGGATAGGCGAGTACCGCTGACTTGTTGACACCAGGACTACCTCTTTAATACTGACCTCCATTACACATGCTGGTCTAGGGTGCTTACAGGTTTTATTTTAAAGGGGTTTTTCAGCATTCTGAAAAAAGTGTCCCTAGGTAGGTTGTGGCAATAAAAAATAAAAAATAAAAAAATAATAAAAAATAACCATTACCCACGCTTTGCCCATGCGTCTGGTCCAAGTGCTGCTGATTCTGTTGATACACGAAGCAATGAAGTCACTTTCACCCATCACATGCTATTGCAGCCAATCACTGGCATCAGCAATCAAGGGCCATTCACGCACACATGACAGCTGCGGCCAGCAATTAGCTGTGGCGACCATATGAGTGATGAACATGATGTTGAAATTTCTTGTATCAGAGGGGACGGGAGCAGAGGGATCATTTTTATTTGTTTATGCCATTACCCACCCTTTTTTCTGAATGTCGGAAACCCCCTTTTAAGTTATAGGATAGTGAAATGATTAATAAAGGGTGCTTCAACTCATAGTTTTAGTAGAACTGTGCTCATTTTTAGGAGTTTAGTGCTTATCGATGACATATTGTTTCTTGCTACAGGTATATTGTTCATCAGGAAGCATCACCTGCTGGAGTGCAGTTATCATTTCCAGAGAAGGTTGGCTTATTTATCAAAACTGCCTAACTTTGTTGGATGCACATTAGGGAGGGCAGCCGATAATGTCAGCGGCCAAAGTCCAGGATGTGGGGGTAACTTTACTCTATCCTCTGACAAACTCTTCATCATTTATCACAAGAAACTGGTCAATCCTTGGCAACTTGTCAGAGAGTCGCTAAGTAAGGGAAGTTGAAACCCTACAGCGTCATGGTTTTTTAGGAACTGCAGCCTTCTGATATGGTGAAGCATGTGAAGTACGAGGAGTGGTTCCAGCAAAATTTGGGCCAACATCAGGAACTGTTGGACATCATGTGGTTTACAGATGAAGGGTTGTTCCATCTGTTTAGCCATGCGAATAGCCAAAATGCATGGATTTGGCAATAACTAACCCACCTGATATTTACAAAAACCCCTGCATCCCGTAACTGTCAATGTGTGGTGCACATTGTCCCGTTGTGGCATAATTGGCCCTATCTTCTTCAAGACACCATTGTTACTGCACATTCCCTGGCAATATTGACAGTATTCATAAACTAGCTGGATGATAAGAAGCTGCAGAATGGTAACTTTCAGCAAGACCGTGCAACTTGTCCTACAGACAACCAGAGCATGGCGGAAATTCGTTCTTTCTTCAGGGACCAACTTGAAGGGTCTGTAGACACTGAGATCACTGGACCTTATACCAGCAGACTTTTTCCTGTAGGGGAACTTAGAAGGTAGAGTGCTCGTCATTAGATGTGACATTGCCACAATCGATGTAGGCGTGTAGCAACGTACATTCAACAACATGGAGCGTTGGGTTCAGAAGTGCTTGGAGGTCAGCAGTGGGCTCTTTCAGCATCTTCTATAATAACTCTGAAGTCAGTAAGAACTGAAGTAGGCAGCAGTATTCACTCTTGTTGGACATCATTGTTCCAAATACAAATATTGCAAAATTAGTGGGTTTCGCTGCAAGTGAAGCGCCTGTAGTAGTTTCAATGGCAGTGTACCTATGATGAAATTTTATACTATCTTAATTAAGCCAGAATTATCTATAGGAATATTCCAAATTCCCTACTTCCCCTTCTTACAAAAAGTAGCAAAAAGATAACATTTTCACTGTCTGCACTTGCCGCTAGTTAGCTCTTATTCACTATATAATAATTTATACAACCCAATTAAATTCAATAGAAAATCCGTATACAGCGAATTCCCCCTACTGGCCTTAGAAAGAAGGTTATAAATAAATAAATAAATCTTGTTATTTGTATAGCGCCAACTTATTCCGCAGCACTTTCAGGTAATTATTATTTATTACCCCCCACCAAGCTGGGTTCTCATTTTACCAACCTCGGAAGGATGGAAGGCTGAGTCAACCTTGAGCCAGCTACCTGAATCACACGGGGATCGCACTTGCACCCTTCAGGTCGTAGGTGAGAGCTTACACTCTGCGCCACACGAGGTTCATTCTGCATCATATTATACAGTTTATCATGCTATTAGACTTTCTATAATGCTATTCCCACAGTAGTATATAGATAACATATGGGAATGTTTGTGGCAAATGCGTATTTGGACTAGCAATCCTATTGAATACAGTATAATTGGAGTAAAGTCATGGCGGATGGGATTTGCTTTTTGCCTGTTACATATTTCCCTCCGTAATGCACATACAATAAATTTATATGACACAGAGCACATTTACTGATGCAAAAATCCTCCTCTTTTCTCTGTCCTCTAATGAATCAGTTTAGGCCAGATAGGGAGAGAAATGTCTCATCAACCAAATGGATTTGGATACTTAATTCAAAAGACTCATACTTGTTTGAGCCTTAAAGGAAAACTGTCACCTACCTTGAGCCCTATAAGCTAAGCTCATGGCTCGACGCAACTGATTTGTAATGCTGCAATGCATTGGGGAGCGTGCCAAGTAGTCCTCCAATCTCGAGTAACTGCCTTCTCCTCTGTGCGTGCTCGGGGGGGCGGCGGGCGGCGAGGGGGAGAAAGAGATCTCTCTCACTCTCCCCCCCGCCGCCCCCCCGAACACGCTCAGAGGAGAAGGCAGTTACTTGAGATGAGCGAGGCTCGCTCGAGTAACTCACCTTATCGAGCAGGCTCGCTCATCTCTAAAAAATAACATTTTTTCGAAAAATTTACCAATTTTGGCACTTTTAATAAATATACACATTCTTTTGGTACAGAATTTTTACTACCTAAATGAAGAACAATATGTGGCGAAAAAACAATGACAATCACTTGGATATGCAAAACCTTGACGGAGTTATTCTATGTTAAAGTGACACGTCAGAGTTCCAAAATTTTGCTCCATCACTGAGGAGCAAACAAGCTTCGTCACCAAGGGTTAAAATCAAAGAAGATTTTTGGATTCTTCGGCTCAACACACTAATCCCAAATGGCCTCAATGAAATTGTGGAAAAGGTGTGACACTGGGCTTTTATGATTTTTAGTATTTTGCTATCCGTTTTATATTCTTAATTATATAACAATTTTATGATTCTTGGACAGTCCAATGTGGAAACCTCCATCATCTCAGCACTTCTAACTCCATTCCAATATTATGTTTTCTATTATGACTTTTTACATTATGACTTTCACATTTTATGTTTTATGTTCTTATTCCATATTTTATATTTTAATAGTGTTATTATTTAAATTTTTTTGCTATTGTTTCAAATCCTCTACATACGTCGTATATAATTGTAATGCTTCTTTTACCCCATTTTATCACTGTTTTATTTATGATCACATTTTATATATTTTTTTATGAATATCATTATTTTATTGTTTATTTTTATTGCTCCTTTTTATTGCTATCTTTCATTTAACACTATTGTTATTAACCGTTGGAACATAATCTGGTATGTATGGCTAAGGCCTCCTTCCCACGAACGGATTTACGCCGCGTAAATTCGCGGCAAAAATCCGCTGCGTTGCCCCCTGCTATTAGGTTCTATTGAACCTAATAGCACAATGCTCACGATGCGGAATTCCACCGCGGAATTTCACACCGTGAAATCACCTGTCCTCACCCGCGGCATGCTCTATTTGCCACGGGTGTACGCGCTGACGGCTTCCATTGCAGTCAATGGAAGCCGTCCGTTCACGCTATCTCCCGCTGTAACACAGCGGAAGATAGCGTGAAAACGCTTTCCCGCCTACCGCCGCCGCGTCATATGACGCGGCCGGCGCGTCACGTGACACGGCCGGCTGCGTCATGTGACGCGGTGGGCATGTCACATGACGCGATGGCGGTGGGCAGGGAAGCGTCTTCACGCTATCTTCCGCTGGTAAGTATGGGGTCTCTGGGGGGCGCCGTGACGGGCTTCACTGCGGAATATTCCGCGGCGGAGCCCATCACGCTCGTGTGAAGCCGGCCTTAAGGTTCAAATTTCTTCCCTAATTTTAATACAAAACCACAAAACATCAATCTTCCTTATCCCTAAGATTTTGTATTCTCATTTTTAAACATAATTTTCAATCTCTTATGGGACATGTATATTTTCCTTTATCTTCAATTTCAGTTTGTTGTACTGGTATGACCACATATCATTATTTTAATTACTTTAATTGGTACAAGTAATATGCATTTCTGGCAGGTCCAAATCTGGACGCTGGAACGCATGCAAAATCCTATTGTTGACACGCACACTATCCACGCATTTCCGGCGGTGCAATGTGTGAGTTCCAGCATTACTATCCACGCCTAGACTTCCAGCGTAGGATAATGCACATTTTGGCAGCCGTTTAGTGTGTCAAAGTGAGCGAAATGGCAGGAATTCATACCACACGCCTAAAAGATCATATTGACTGACCCAAAGAGAAATGGTACAACATTTTGTGGACTGATGAAAGCAAAATTGTTCTCTTTGGGTCAGGTGGTCGCAGACAGTAAATTGAAGCCACAGTATAGTGACGACAGTAAAGCATAGTGTGGGCATGTTTCTCATACCATAGTGTTGGGCCTATTTATCACATGCAAGGGATCATGGGTAGGGATGAGCGAGTGTACTCATTAAGGAAAATTACTCGAGCGAGTATAGCCATTTTCGTATATGCCTGCTCGTCTGAAAAGATTCAGGGGCCGACAGGGGTGAGCGGTGAGTTGCGGGAGTGAGCGGGAGGGGGGGGGGGGGAGAAAGAGAGAGAGATATCTCCCCCGCTGCCCCCCGAATCTTTTCAGGCAAGCAGGCATGTACTCGAAAATGGCGATACTCGCTCCAGTAATTTGCCTTATCAAGTACACTCGCTCATCTCTAATCATGGATTAGTTTGAAAAATAACAAAATACTTTAGGAGATCATGTTAACCTATGCCGAAGAAGAAATGCCCTTGAAGTGGATGTTTCAATATGACAATAACCCAAAACACACTAGTAGGTGAACAACATCTTGGTTACAGACAAACAGGATGGAGGTAATATAGTGGCCAGCCTAATTCCCTGACCTCAATCCCATAGAGAACTTGTGGGGTGACATACAAAATGTTACTTTGAGTTGTTTGCCAGAAACTTCAATAAAATTTTTGCTGTTAAACCCTTCCTGACTCTTGAAGCTCCTTCCCACAGAGAGACCTGCAGCTTGCTACACTGTAATAGCTGCCCCAGGAATACAGAGCAGCGCATAACATCAAGTCTTCCTTACTTCACTGTAGTGTAGCCTGGGTATGGGTTATGGATTGTAGCCGCCATGACCAGAGGCGTAACTTGAAGCTCCTGGGCCCTAATGCAAAATCTGTAATGTGGCCCCCAACTATAATGCTTTATTCATAGTACTGGGCTTTCTATATGGAAAAGAGAAGCCTTATAGGCCCCCTAAGGCTCATGGGCCAGCGTGCAACCGCATCCTCCGCAACCCCTATAGTTACGCCCGTGACACTAGCCGCTCCCACTCTGGCGTGCTACAGTAACAGAGGTGAGATTGTCAGTTCACTCTTTGAGGCTGCATAGCAATGACTAGAGATATTAGGAGTAGGCAGAAATCATGAATCCATCAACACAATCACTATGACATTCAGAAATCACATTACAAGAGACATATTTTTCAATCTAAAAAAAACCCCAACTTTGTGAGGAGGCCTTGTGATGGCCATAAAGAGTGAAGAAATGCAGCTCCGGAGAATATTGCTATTTCAGAATTTTTCAAGTTATGTATTACGTTCTCGGAAGTTATATACAGCAGTTCCTCAACATACAATATTAATTGGTTCCGGGACAATCGTTGTACGTTAACAATATTGTACACCGAGACTATAGCTCTATAAAAAATTGGTGGCTTTTATTGAAGCCCCCAAAATGTCACCAAATGTAATGCAAAATGAAGATTAATGAAAAATAAGCAGAAAGCTAATAACGATAAAGCAAGTCCACACATATAAAGTCAGAATTAGCTACTGGAAGCTGTAATTCACCTTCCATGAAGAGGAGAGGAGCTTCTTCGACGTCCTGTACAGTAAACATAGTTTACTAGAAAATTACATGGAGCCACCCTTACCTGGTATCCAACGAAGCAGCTCAGCCTGGCACAGGTAGAGGGCAGTACAGGACATGTAGTACCGTACTGTTCTGTAGAGCGCCGCTACTAGACAGCCAATCAGTGCAGGGACTTCAGTAAAATAGGGGATTTACCAGTGAAATGTTCATTATGATTGGCTGAATTTGCAGGTACCGCAGATCTGGACTGCCTGTGACATTGTATGTTGAGCCCGCTTTCAAGTTATAATGGCCTGGTAAAGAGTAATCTACAGTGATTACTCTTGCCACTATCTACAATGTTTACACTGACAACTGAGCCTCACAATTCATAGATTATGCATTATACCCATTTACTACAAGGCACTCCCATTTACTAATTCAAAATTATTCAAACCTTTGTTTAACCCCTTTGTGACGTCCGCCATATTTGTATGATGATGTGTCTGGGGCTCGTAGGAAGCAGGCTTGGGAAAATGGCTCGTTCCATACCCCGTGGGTGCCAGCTGTGACACCTGCTTGTAGCAGCTGAGATTGAAAATAACTTAGATTCCAACCATTTTATGTCTTAATGCCATGGTCAATGGGGACCACAGCATCTAAGTGGTTAGACAGACAGAAGGTGGCTCCTTCGGTCACCCAGTTGGCTCCCTGTGATGTGATTGCAGCCAGAGTCCTTGTAAAGGTCTTTTTGCCTACTAGTCTAAAATGCCTAGGATAACAGCCAAGGAACAGTAAACTGCAGTTGCATTATACAACTGACGAAGAGATTGTATGTTGAAGTTCTACTTCTGGACTAACATAAATATAACCCCTTAAAGGCCTGAGTGCTTAAGTCCTAAAGGGGCAGACACTTTTTTTTCCAGGTCTGCCAAAATTATTTTTGCTGCTTTTTTCCCCCATCACATATAAAGCTATTTTCGATACCTTTTGTTCAATGAAATTTTTTACTTTTTTTATTTTATTACAGGTAATGTGTACAAAAAAAAGCTTTTTTTAAAATGTATAATTCTTTATATTTTAATTATTCTATTTATGTTAAAATAAAGTATAGGAATGGGTTCACCATTGAACATATGAACATACTCCAAGTGCATGCTGCTACTCATAGGCCATTGTTCTGTTCTTGACCCCCAGGCTAAAATTTGCCACTCAGCCCTTGCCCATAATGTCATATGCGACCTCTGGGAGATATTCACACTGTTTTTTGTTTTTTGTTATTTCACACTTTTCCATTGTAACTGGAGCATCCCCTTATAGCAGGAGTAGTCACTGTCAGAGCTGGTCGGGGTCTGCTAAAACTCTACATCTCTGACATGTTAGGGGTCCCCGGTGATCCCTTGAAGGAAATGGCAGTCCTGGTGAGCGCTATGTAGCCTGCAAAAACCACTTATGTCTTCTCTTTTGGTTCTTCGGTTGTGTCCATCCAATTTGCAGCCTGTCCACAATTGAATTGTGGACTGGCCATGAATTCCGCGAGAAAGTTGTAGTTAAAAAAAAAAATAGTACTGCACATGCGCGCCACCGACACTTTCACACGCATCCGCAGACCCAGAAATAGAACACCCGGACAGCACAGGCAGGGTTGGATTCCGCTGTGGGCTCCCGCGTGCGGAATCCGATCGGCTGGTGGACATGAAGCCTAATGGAGGGAGCATCATAATTTGAGGCTGCTCTGCTGCCAGAAGACCTGGGCGTCTTGTAATCAGTGAGGAAACGATGAATACTAAGGTATATCAAAACATTTTATAGAAGACTATGAGGGCAGCCATCATTCTGGGTGATGCAATAAGACAATGACCAAAATCATGCAAGTAAATTAAATAAAGAATGGTTGAAAAATTTGAAGATTTGTGTTTTGGGATGGCCAAGTCAGAGTCCTGACCCTAATGCTGTTGAAAGGCTGTGGCATTAACTGGAGGGCTGTGCAAATAAGGCATCCCAGAAATATTAATGAATTGAAACACATTGCAGGGAGGAATAGATCAAGTTTCTCTTCAAAATTGTGTAAATCTTATTTGTAGAGTCAAGAAACGTTTGGTGGATGTAATTGCTGCTAAAGGGGATCTACAAATTATTAAATTCAAGGGTTCACTTACTTTTTCTGTGTGCACTGTGGATGTTTACTCAATGTGCTCAATACAGACATGAATGTTCTATGTGTTATTGTGTGTTCCTAGTTTAGTTAGATGGTGTCTATCAATAATGATGACTTAAAAAAAATCAGACCACATAGAAATCCTCATGATGCCGAAGGATTCACTTACATTTTTTTGCAACTGTAACTTCTGGTCAGTGCAACAAAGATGCGCTATGAAATCCCAACCCTAAGGCCTCCTTCACACGGACATCATTTTAACGCAGAGCCAGTGTGCCAAAAAGGACCAATGGTTTCCTATGAGTTCCTTAAGACAAACAATTTTTTTTGGCGTGCCTAGGAAAAAAATCGTGGGTCAAAAGATTTTTTTACCGCCGATATTTTGTCCTAACTTGTCCTATCTGTTGACGGCAAAATGCCAGAAACTCCATAGACTCCTATGAGAAGGGGAGCAGAATACTCGCAATAGTAGCCGCGATGTGGTCGCGGCTACTATTCATCCACACGGTTTTAGGCTCAGATAGTCATGGTGTTTTGACGTGGCTACCTGATCGTTCACCCTTTGCAATCCAATTTTGGATTCAGGGTTTCCTAGGGGGCTTTCTCTTTCTGCCATTATACAATGGCGCCATCTGCTGGCTAGAGCCAGTACTGCGGTATGGGACATGTTGGAGAGGCCCCCGACAACAGAGTGGCCAGTAATATACAGTAAGTATACCCTGCCGGACATCTTCCAACATCGGAGCTGTACAGCCTTCAATCAGAATGTCTTCAGACGTCAGACAGTGGATTGGAAAGGGTTAAACTGACGCCCATGTCAAAGAGCCCTAAGGCTGTCACCGCTATATGGTAACATGCTCCTTTGTGTAGTCCTTATCCCTGTATGTTTTGCAATGTCCTTGACACATAGACCGCCTATTCAAATACACGACATCAACGTACCCCCCAGCTTATAATCATTCCAGGTGCTGCACTTGTATTGCAGTGTAATATGGAAGCTACAATGTTGAAACAGGCCTTACTACGAATCAATCAGAAAATATATTAAGTTCAGAAGAAATGACCCTGATTATATAAGATCATGTAATACTTAAAGGATATCTGGGGAGTATATTGTAAGGATATAATGGAGTCGCATTAGGACATTACCTCCATTACTTGAATGCTGGCCATATGGTATACGCAGCTGACAAATATACCTCAACATATGCCTCTGCAAATCAGTGGGGACAGCAAGGATACATCTCTGCCAGAATGCCCTGCGATCATTTTATGTTGTTACGTTGCGCAGAATTTTTGTTAGTTTTTGTGTGAGGCTCTACTTCATGGTAGCTCAGGCCTTGAGTACAATCGTGTGTTCCATCTCGGTGCCTCCTAATTGGAACTCAGAGTCCCAGCATATTGATTAAGAGCATTACTGAAACAAAGTGTTCAAGCGACACCACTCATATATTATTAAAGGAGAATTTGAAAGGTCTGAGAAAACTGCCTGTCATAAACCTCAAGGACCATTCCATGCTTTTGATTATACTTGTAAAGGATAGATTGTGGTTGAATCATCCTGTATCCTGCTAGGGTCCTAAAAATAAACTCTGTGGTCAGTGACTATTATATAGATGGATGATTACAGTGAGGCCACACAAATGTCATAAAGAGTGGAAGACAAATGACTAAAGGGCTGACTATCCATAAGCAGGCTTATTTAATGGAGTGATATAGACATCATATTCGTTTGCACCATATGGCCCAGTGGCAATTTGTCCAAGGACTAACAGTTGAGTCTCCTATGGATGCCCCAGCTATGGTGGAGAAGTATGAAGCTAAGCAAAACAAAAAAAAAAACAAGGTGAATGACCCACAGAGGTCTTATATAACGTCAATGGGGGACATATATGTTAAAAAAAGTTACAAAAATTAGTATAGTTTTTTTACCCGAAACTAAGACCCTCTCTTATATTAATTTTTGCCCCAAAAGAGGCACTAGCTCTTATTTTGAGAGTATTATTTTGTGTCTTATTATACTTACCTAGCAGGCTCGGTCCAGGTCCCTCCCACTGCTCTCCACTTCTTGTAGTCCTCGGCCACCTCCAGTTCCCACCTCTAGGAAGTGATGACTCTGCTTGGTTCATCGAGCGCTGCTCAGCCAATCTATGCAGCACTCGATGAACCAGTGCGATGGCTGTGATTGGTTCATCGACAGCTGCATTGATTGACAGAGCAGCGGTTAAAGAACCAATAACAGGCATTGCGTTGTGGAGGCGGTATTTATAAATTGGTTGAGCCGTGGCATTGTTTGGCCAATTCATAAATCCCGCCTCCTCAAAGCTATGGCTTATTTTCAAGGTAGGAATTATATTTCAAACCTTCCCAAAAATCTGGGTAGGGCTTATCTTCAGGGTAGGTCTTATTTTCAGGGAAACAGAGTAAATTAAAATTACAGAATTGAAAAAATAAATAAACAAAAAAATATATATATACGAGAAAGAAAATGGCCCACAGCCTACGCCAACCAAAACCATCTCCATATGCACCCTGTACCAATTATATATCAAAACGTCTGATATAAAAACAGGAACCCATTCCTGTACTTTACTTTAGCATAATGTACTAATTTTAAAAATAAACTATACATTTAAAAAAAATTTTTTTTTAGCTTTTTACCCCTAATTAAACTAAAAGATGGGGAAAAAATTGAAAAAAATATATTAAAAAATAGCCCTATATGCCATGGAAAAATTAATGCTGCAAAAATAATTTTGGTAGCTGAAGAAGAAAAAAAAAAAGAGCCGTAAATACATTAAAAAAATACGGTATTATTTTGCTTGGTTTTAATATAAATGAGAAGCGATTTTATCAATGTTTGCAGATGTTATTTCTTTCAATTCTTTAGGGATTTATTGGAATTCTATCCAGGATTATACAAATCAGCTTATTTTTCAGGTGCTAACCTTGTCTGCATTCATCAAAATCTATATCATTTCTAGCAAATGAGTGCAAGATCCGGAAAATACCGCAGTATATTTAATAATGTCTTTACCGTTTCTAAACACAAGAGAGTTAAAACTGCAGTGTGCATATTGATATGCATGTCCAGGGGCGTAACTATAGAGGGTGCAGGGGATGCGGTTGCACCCGGGCCCAGGAGCCTTAGGGGGCCCATAAGGCCTCTCTTTCTCCATATAGGGAGCCCAGTACTATGAGTAAAGCATTATAGTTGGGGGCCCTGTTACAGGTTTTGCATTGGGGCCCAGGAGCTTCAAGTTACGCCTCTATGCATGTCCATAGAAGCATATGTAAACCTAGGATTGCCAACTGGAATAAGGCTTTCACTTCTATATATGCAGTTCATATCCACAGAGCAAGTACTAATTTGATTAACAAACTACAAAACCTATGAGCCTGCAGATTTTTTTTTCACTGCTTGAACCGTTAATAATTTATCTTTTCATCTCATAATCTGATCTCTTACTGACCCAGAATTTGATAAGGGCAATATAAAGCTTAACAATGTGCCTTATGACGCAGGAAGCCGTGTCATGTAAAGTACATAATGTGACTACTCAGTGTGATAAAAGTAAATGTTCCAGTGTGGACTATGTTGCTGTATTGTATACAGTTGTGCTCCACCTTTTCATGGTTTATATTACTGTGTTTCCCCGAAAATAAGACAGTGTCTTATATTAATTTTTGTTCAAAAAGGTTTAACTTTTTTTACATGTATAGCTGCCTGGACATTATTTAAATTGAATTTATTAATTAACTGTTAGCAGGGCTTAATTTTGGAATAGGGCTTATATTTCAAGCATCCTCAAAAAGCCTGAAAAATCACTTTGCATCCTCAAAAATTCTGGAAAATCATGCTATGTCTTATTTTCAGGGTATGTCTTATTTTCAGGGAAACGGGGTAGTTCCTGAAATTAGATCTGGAGTTACGCGCACACCACCAGTTTTTTGACTGATCCAGTTACTTCCGTTTTTCAGCATTTAGTAGATGGTGGTGCCTCCTTTGATGAATTGGATCAGTGGTTAGCACTGATGTCTTGCAATACTGTGGTCCTAAGTTCAAATATCAATAAGCGTAACGCCAACTTTGTAAAACTTCATATAGACATCACCCTTGGTCAGATTTCAACTTACAACTCCAGCACTGCAAGGCAGCAGTGACAACAACTGAGCCACCACGCTTGATCTTTCATTGCCAGATGAAGAGAAGAGAAAGCACACCTAAAAAAAAACAGCCCATGGTCAGATTTGAACCTACAAAATGCAGCACTGTAAGGTAACATTGCTAAGGACTGCGACACCATGCTTGTCCTTCTGTCTTTCTTCACTAGATGAGGAGAATGAGAAACACAAAGAGAACATACAAAATTCATACAGATGTTGTGTTTGATCAAATTTGAACCTAGGACCTCAGCGCAGCAAGGCATGGGTGGTAATGACAAAGCCACCATAGCTTTTCTTTCTCTTTCTCTTTCTCCTTCTTCCTCTTTCTTCTTCTTCCTCCCATGCAGCAAAACAAAAAGGAAAAGGAGAAGAAGGGGGAGGGGAAGGAGAAGAAAGATGAGAATAAGTAGAATAAGATTGTGTTCTTCTTATCATTCTCCTTCTCCTCTTCTTCCTCTGGAGAAGGATGACACTTGATGGCTCAGTGGCTAGCACGCTTGCCTTGTAACACTGGGGTTCTAAGCTCATGTCTGACTATGGACAACATTTGCTTGGTGGTTGTATGTTTTCCTTGTGTTTAGTCTTCTCTTTCTTTTCTGGTGTGGTAGCTCAGTCATTAGTACTGCTGCCTTGTGGTGCTGGAATTGGAAGTTCAAATCTGTCCAAGGGTGATGGCAGTATTGGCTTTTTAGATTCTCTTTGTGTTTATTCTTCTTGATCTTCTATTTATCTAGAAATGAAAGAACAAGCGTGGTGGCTCAGTTGTTAGCATTGCAGCCTTGCGATGCTGGAGTTGTGGATTTAAATCTGACAAAAGGTGATGGCCACCTTGAATTTTTTTATGTTCTCTGTGTTTATTCTCTATCAATGAAAGAACAAGTATGGTAGTGTTAGAGTACTGGAGTTGTATGTTCAAATCGGACCAAGGGTGATGGTTGTATAGGGCTATGTTCTTTGTGTTTATTCATTAAGCTTTCTGTTTCTTTGGCAATGAAAGATGGTGGTTCATTTGTTAGCACTGCTGCCTTGGGTGCTGAGATGCAGGTTCAAATCTGATCAGGATGAAAGCTGTATGGAGTTTTCAAAGATGATGTTGTCGTTGCTGAGATTTGATCCTAGCATAACAGTGCTAACCACTGTGCCATGTTCATTGCAGTGTGATTGTTCTCAGTAAGAGAAGCCAAGTAATCTTGTAGTTATGATACTTTTTAATGGCTAGCAAAAATACATGATGATACAGCAAGCTTTCTCAGGCTCGGGCTTTTAGAGGATCTGAAAGCTTGCATTAACATCATGTATTTTTGTAGGCATTAAAAGGTGTCATATCTATAAGATTATCTACTATGGAGCAGGTTATTATGGGGAATGATATTTATAAAGGGCTGTAGGAGACCAATAGCACGCAAGAATATCAGGTGTAGGCTATCTGAGCTTTGGGATATCTAACCACAAACTTGTCTATGATAGCTTGCAGAGACATTGAATGGGGCTGTTTTTATCCGCTACTCCTCTAATGAGAGAGGGGTATGGGTATCAAAACACTTTTTTCTCTCAGCCTTTTGGGGTTCTTTTTGGCTCTTGTTGAGAGCAACACAATTGGGGTTGTCACTACTGCTTTTGCAACTATCATAGGAAGTGGCATCGCCATACCCCTATCATAAATATATAATAATACCCCTTAGCTCTATACTCCACAGAATTTTCTGCATTTAACTTTGAACCTATGCGGCAAGAACAATTATACTAGTCATCTTGGTGTTATGAACGTTCGCATAAACATCAACTAGTTATTCTGGTGAGGTTAACTATCTTTACATCCTTTATGGTCTTCAAAATCCCACCACGTGCTATGTATTGGGAGTGAAAGGGCCTGTGTTCGGTCCTTCCTCCACTTGATAAATACGACTAACTGGTTCCTGAAGAGTTGCCAAGTTCGACTGAAATGCATTGGGATAGGTCATATTGAAATTTGGTAGGACTAACTCCCTGTAGTTAATCTATTACCTAAATCCCATAGGTCTACATTTCTGTCAGGGTTATTTACATTTACCTATCCTGATAGTTCGTAGGCCTTAGCGTCTAAGCTCAGACATTCCCTATGGGATTCTCTACAATAGAGATCCCCTAAGAGAATTGACTAGTATTCAAGTATCCACCAGTGTATTTATACAATTCAAGGGACTCCCTGCACATAACTGCCTGGGATATCCTGTGCACTGTACACTGGGAGACCGTTATTACGTGTTGTGTTCTCGTCTGTCTTGTCCTAATAGTCTATTGTCCAAGGACTTTTTAATTATTTTTTAAGAAAGTATTTATTATTTTAGGGTTCCTATCTGCGATACAAGTATCTCAGGCAACCTCACATTGGACAGCACACGGACACCCATCCATCTGGTATTCAATCTGTGGGGACAGTGGATATTGCAAGTCCTACTCTCATCCGTTGTACGGAAAAGAATAGGACATGCAGCAATTGTTTTCATACAGACCATTAGTCAGTGTGAAAAAGTGCCCATGTGTTTTGTTTCATTCCCTTATGCGCCCATGATAAGCACGGCCACATAACGGGACTAAAACACATTCATCTCTTTAAGCCCTTTTAAATAAGGCATTAGGGTATATTCTCATCTGCGACAGAGGCTCCATTGAGAGCTTCTGGTGCACATTTAGCACACCATGACAGACAACATAGTACAGAATGCTTCTGGCAGTTCTGCGATCTGCTCATTTCTAGTAATCTGGTTCAGGTCTTTGTTTCTCTTCATCTTCTGCCTCTGCTGGCAGTGGTACTAGGTGAGATTTGCTTGGTCTCACCTGTGAGTAATTTGGGAGGACTGTTTAACTTGGCCTTGTGCTTAGCTCATTGCTGTTTATTTTCAGTCTTCCTCTGACTGTGGTTGAAGTTAGAGGTTGGTTCTGGATCTCCTGTTTGCCTGATGCTTCACTAAGCTAAGTACTGCAGTTACTATTGTTGATATCTTGCTTTCTGTGGATTTCTCCTCTCTCACGTAAGAGCTGCTAGTGGCCTAGGTACGTGGTCAGGTTCACCCTTGTTAGGGCGGGTTACCAACACATAGGCAGGTCCCATCCCTCGGTACAGGGTTTATAGGAACAGTCTTCCCTTGGTGTCAGTTTTCTTTATTGTTTACTACTGTTTTGTGTGCACTTGCAGTCTGTTTGTTCAGTGCTCGTGAGTATTTCAGGGTTATGGATCCAGCGCATCCAGTTTGAACGTGACAGCTTCGCTATGTAATCTATTAAAATGTAGAGCGGCATGACGGAAACCCGGCAAACTCCATTATAGTTAGTGGAGTAGGTTCATGCATGTCATGTAATAGATCTGGCACTTCAATTGTTTTCATTACTCTGTTCCTATGATGAATTGAACAATTGAAATGCTTACTGGAAGTGTGAAAGTTAGCCTAAGAATACACAAAGAAAAATTAGGCATTTTGATTTACAACATTACTTTGCGGTTTTAATAAGCATGTTCCAAAATGTAGTACATGCATTAAATACATTTATACCGTACACACAAACCTATACAATTCTGTGAATTTGTCACATATTTAAAATGTCTTTGCATTTAAAAGATTAAGACTAGAGATGAGCGAGTATACTCGCTAAGGCACATTACTCGAGCGAGTAGTGCCTTAGCCAAGTATCTCCCCGCTCATCTCTAAAGATTCGGGGGCCGGCGGGGGGCGGGGAGCGGCGGGGGAGAGCGGGGAAAAACGGAGGGGAGATCTCTCTCTCCCTCTCTCCCCCCCGCAACTCACCTGTCACCCGCGCCGGCCCCCAAATCTTTAGAGACGAGCGGGGAGATACTCGGCTAAGGCACTACTCGCTCATCTCTAATTAAGACATATGTGACATGTCAGAGTCATGGCCAGGCTTTATCTTGGGCAAAGATTTACTTCACCGCACTAGCCTTGTGTCTTAACACTCTGTCCAAGCCAGAGTGACTTCCTAGCACCCACTGACACATAGCCCCCCCCCCCCCTCCTAGTTAGACCTCCGTGCCCCGTAGGTTTCTTGCTCTTTCACATATATCTAGGTCATTGCTACTTCTCAGTGCAATGAGCAACTATCACAAAATCTAGTAAATTCATCATCTATTACATTATAGTGTCCCACCTCATGGCAACCAGACAAATTGTTTGCCATCACATACCTTCCTAGTGAATGGTATCTATTAAAAATGAATGAGCTATGAAAATTTAATGTCCCCTCTATTGCTATGAGAAATGGCAGATTGAGCTTTTTTTATCTAAAATTACAAAGATTGACATTAATATTTTATTTTTCATTTGGAAATAAACCACAATACCAATAATAAAATCTGTTCACAAGACTCATAATTACTGCTTTAATTATGGTCAACACATTGAGGCGTGTATGTGAAAATAGTCATATCTGCGGCTTACACTGTAGAGCACTGTAAGGAAAATGGGAAATTAATCACCATGCACACACATATATATATGAGTGCGGGCAGACGAGCGCATAAACGGCGTGTTTTTGCGACCAAACGTATATACGTGACCATCTGAGGCAATGGTTTCGAATGTATTTGTTCACATGGGCGATTTTACGGCGCGTAAAAACGGCAATTCGAAAAAAAACGGAACATATGCGACCGAAATACGCGCCAACGCATATTCGATCGCCGAAAAGACCGTTTGCAAAGTAGGAACAAACGAAAATACGCTTTCTAGCTCTGGTCGTGATCGGTGAAAAACGATCGCTCGGGCGATTATACGTTGCGCTCGTGCGAACGTAAATACGCCTACGCTCGTCTGCCCGCACCCTAAAAGAGGTATAAGATGGATAGCGCTCCAAGAAATGGATTAGGAATGGTTGTCAAGAGAGAGTGTATATAACGATATAAAGAAAATATGGTAGAAAAATGAAGATGACTCACCCTGTGACGCCGGGCCCGTTGGAAAGGCGCCCGTGCGTCAATATCTGAGATAGCGTATCAATCCACAATGTAGGTAGTAGTTCCTCACACCGGTCCCAAAAGACACCTTGATGAGAGCAGCTTGGTTGCTCCCAGCGGTGAAGAAAAAACACAGCGGGATAAAGAACAAATCAAAAACAAAAGAAAATTAACCAGCGCTCCGGTGTTACGGAAAAGAACAAATGATGCAGGATAAAAAGAGGAGTTCGTGTAGTTACGGATATTACTTACTTCGCAGGGGTGCTAATGATTAAGATTGAGAAAGGCCGAGATCACGGCCGAAACGCGTCGCAATAAAAGAATTTTCGTATACATCTTCTGAATCCTATATGCCATCTTGGATTCATGGGTGCTTAATCATTAGCACCCCTGCGAAGTAAGTAATATCCGTAACTACACGAACTCCTCTTTTTATCCTGCATCATTTGTTCTTTTACGTAACACCGGAGCGCTGGTTAATTTTCTTTTGTTTTTGACACACATATATATAGTATATACACCAGTGATCTCTTAAAGGGGTTGTCCCGCGCCGAAACGGGTTTTTTTTTTTTTCAACCCCCCCCCCCCCGTTCGGCGCGAGACAACCCCGAGTAAGGGGTTAAAAAAGAACACCGGACAGCGCTTACCTGAATCCCCGCGCTCCGGTGACTTCTTACTTACCCGGTGAAGATGGCCGCCGGCATCTTCTCCCTCAGTGGACCGCAGGGCTTCTGTGCGGTCCATTGCCGATTCCAGCCTCCTGATTGGCTGGAATCGGCACGTGACGGGGCGGAGCTACACGGAGCTACACGGAGCCCCATTGAGAAAAGCAGAAGACCTGGACTGCGCAAGCGCGTCTAATTTGGCCATTAGACGGCGAAAATTAGACGGCAACCATGGAGACGAGGACGCCAGCAACGGAACAGGTAAGTGAAAAACTTTTGATAACTTCTGTATGGCTCATAATTAATGCACAATGTACATTACAAAGTGCATTAATATGGCCATACAGAAGTGTATAGACCCACTTGCTGCCGCGGGACAACCCCTTTAAGTTAATGTCCTCAGGATACAATCTTTTCAACATGTTTTTACTTATTAGCTTTTTTATGTATATTTTGTATTACTTTTTGGGGTTTAAGAACCAATGTCCAGTTTTTCATCCAGTTATGGTTTCAACATACAATATCTTCAATATTCAATGGTAGTCTGGAAAAAAATTAATATTGTATGTTGAGAGACCGCCATATAATGATGTTGAGGGACCACTGCGTGTCCCATTATATATAATGTGTGTGTATATGTGTACACACACAGCATTACATAATTTCATAGGTAGTCCATTAACCTATCCAAAGTTGGAATGGTCTATGTGGGGTTCCAAAGAATTCACTGGGAAGGTTTGCGCAGATGACAATCCTATTTGCTGCATTTGGGAGGTGAATTTGGAGCTAATCGCTTCACTCTATAGTTAATTTCTCAAGAGTTGATTCACAAATAACCTATTAAATCCTAATGGTGATATGTCCTGTGTGCACGATGAAAACTGCCAAGTCTGCAAGGAAATTGGAAGCTGTTGTACACAGGTTCTCTACAGCAGGAGGGTTGGAGCTTAGTCATTCAGAGCACTGTATGGTAATACTATGGGGACAATTGTAAATTAAGCATTAAGGGCTTATTCACATGACTGTGGCCATGTACTGTCCTAGACACTAGACAGAGAAAACATTGGACAGCCCACGAATGCCATCTGTGTGCTGCCCAATGTTCACAGACTCCATTCATTGTATACCCTACTCTTGTCTGTGAAAATGGACAAGAAAGTGTTCATGTGAATTGTCTCATTGGTTATTATGAGTAGAGATGAGCGAGCGTACTCGGAAAAGCACTACTCGCTCGAGTAATGTGCTTTATCCGAGTATCCCTGTGCTCGGGTCTGAAGATTCGGGTGCCGCTGCAGCTGACAGGTGAGTCGCAGCGGGGAGCAGGGGAGAGCGGGCGGGAGAGAGGGAGAGAAAGATCTTACCTCCGTTCCTCCCCGCTCTCCCCTGCAGCTCCCCGCTCCCTGCCGGCACCCGAATCTTCAGACCAGAGCACAGCGGTACTCGGATAAAGCAAATTACTCGAGCGAGTAGTGCTTTTCCGAGTACGCTCGCTCATCTCTAATTATGAGTCTTTTGCTATCCATGGAATACACAGACAGCACATGGCCCAAAGATATAGTTGTGTAAACGACTCCTAAGAATTTGAGAAAAATAAATAGTAATTGATACAAAAAAAATAAGATATGTTCTAAAAATTAAATAAAAACACAGAACTGTCTGAAACCCCGTCCAGATCTAATTCAGCTCACACAGGTACATGGCTTATTAAGTGTATCACACCTCTAATGTAGGGGCTGAGATGTGGCCAAAAACTGTATTAACAAGTTGTTGCGACAATTTCTAAATTAGTTGTTAAGGGTCACATAATTTTGCCAGTAAATAGATGGTTTATATGCAAAACCAGAGAATCATAGAATGGTAGAGTTGGAAGGGACCTCCAGGGTCATCGGGTGCAACCCCCTGCTCAGTGGAAAGCCAGAAGTCAGCAAAGGGTGGTCTTGGTATACAGTACAAAAGGATGAGGCAGGTAGTGTTGTAGGGAGGGAAGCCAGGAGTCATTATCAGGAAGTCTTCAAGTCACTTGGAGAAGGAGAGGAGCTAGATCAAAGGCTGTGAAACACAAAATTCTGGCACTGAGGGAGTGGCAGGGACAGGCTTTTATAGGAAGTGTTAACTAGCAGCAGGGCGGGGCCAGGACAGAATAACAGGAACTAGATCAGGAGCCAGGACAATGCTATGATCAGCAGAGGAGCTTGTCCAGCAAGTTGGATAGCTCACTGAGGAGAGAAACCATCCAGAGCACAGGAGGTCCCAGGTTTAATCTCCAACACCAAGCATGTTAGAAAATTGCACATCTTCTCATTATATAATCACATCTGAATATATAAGGCGCTACCATAAAGGGTTCAAATATTGCCATAGAGATGGACTGTGATCCAATTTGCAAAAAAATCGCTGTGTGCGCCAAAATTTGCCCATGCCTAGTAGGAATTTTTCAGAGACTAGAGCCTTGGTTATAAAAGTGATCTTTTTGTGCTGAGTCACGGTGGAGAGACAGTGCTGAGCAGAGAGAGCTGGCGGTGCTATTGAAGCTTGGCTTGAAAGAGCTGAGGAGCTGCTGCCTGTGAAGGAAAGCTGCTCAGAAAGGGCAGAGACCGGAGACAGCCTGATATCTGGAGCTGAAAAAGAGAACGTTGTGGCTCCAGACCAGCAGAACATCTGGACAGCGACAAAGATCCATGGAGATCATGGTGGAGAAGCACTTCTGACCCTGGACTAGCCTGGATCAGTCGAATTGAGTATGTGTGGAACGCAACATACTGTAAGTGAGGCTAGCCTCAATCTGACACTAAGGAAAAGGTTAAAGACATTTTTTAAAGACCTAATTGAGATAGACTCATATTGCAGAAACTAACATTATGCAAACTTCTGTTGCTCAAAACCAGGTTAAGGACTGTTTTATTTAACCCCTTAGTGACGGAGCTTTTTTGCTTTTTTCCATTTTTGTTTTTTCCTACTCCCTTTTAAAAAATCGTAGCTCCTTAATTTATCCATCGACGTCGCTGTATGTGGGCATGTTTTTTGCGGGATGAGTTGTATTTTTCAATGGCACTATTTATTGTACCATATAATTTACTGAAAAACTTTTTAAAAATTCTTAGCGGAGAGAAATGGAAAAAAAACGACATTCCACCATCTTTCGGTGCGTCCTGTTTCTACAGCACACAAAAAGCAACAAAAACGACCTGATATTTTTATTCTATGGGTCAGTACGATTGCTACGATACCAAACTTGTATAGTATTTTTTTTGCTGTAGTACTTTTATATTTTTTTTGAAGATATTTAATTTTTTTCAATTATTTTCTGCGGTCACTTTGTGCGTGCACTACCTTTTTTATTTTTTCGTCGACGTAGTTGAGCAAGGGCTTATTTTTTGCAGGATGTCCTGAAGTTTCCGATAGTATCAATTTGGAATACATACGACTTTTTGATCGCTTTTTATTGCGTTTTTTCTGGGAGACAGGGTAACTAAAAAAGTGTATTTCTGGCGTTCTTTATTTTTTTTTTCGGACGACGTTTACCGTGCGGGAAAAATAATGCACTACTTTGATAGATCGGACTTTTACGGACGCGGCTATATCAAATACATATTTTTATTTTATGATTTTGATTTTTTAATAATGGATATGGCAAAAGGGGGGTGATTTAAACTTTTATAACTTTTTTTTTTTTAACAATTAAAAAAACTTTATTGATTATTTTTTTACATTACTTTGAAGTCCCCCTGGGGGACTTTAACATGTGATCCTTTGATCACTCCTGCAGTATGACGTAATGCTATAGCATTACGTCATACTGCTTTTTTACAAGCAGTCTTTCAAGCCACCCTGTGTGGATGGCTTGATAGGTAGTCTGCTAAGGCAGCCCTGGGGCCATTCATTAGGCCCCCGGCTGCCATGACACCTGCACGGATCCCCCGATCTCACTGCAGGGGGGGCCGTGCAGGACCCCCGAACAGCGTTCGGGGGATTTAAATGCCGCTGTCAGAATTGACAACGGCATTTAAAGGGTTAATAGCCGCGATCGGCCGAGTGCAGCTATTGCCCGCGGGTGTCAGCTGTAATAAACAGCTGATGCCCGCGCTGTATGGAGGGAGATAGCGCTGCTACCTCCCTCCATACACGTCCTGCAACAGCAGGACGTAGTTTTACGATAGGGCTGTCACTAAGGGGTTAAAGGGACATTTCCATGGGGATGGTGTTGCCCCATTGAAAGCAATAGGACGCCGACACCCCAGCAGTGATTTTCAGGGAAGGGCTTTAAATATAAGCCCTTCCCTGAAATCATCCCTAGCTTTAGTAAAAAAAATTAAGAAAATATATACTCACCTGTGTGCCAGGCCTCAGGTGCGTCTAGCCGCCCCTTGTTCTCCCTGCACTGCTCTGAAGCTTTTCAGCATGCAGGGATTAAAAATGCAGGGAGACCAAGCGGCGGCTAGACATGCCTGAGCCCCGGCAGCGACGGACAGGTGACTATATATTTTTTACTGCAGCTAGGAATGATTTTCAGGTAAGGGCTTATATTTAAAGCGCTTCCCTGAAAATCACTTCAGGGGTTGCCAGCAGGCCATTGCTTTCAATGGGGTCACTGGCAGCGGCAGCCCCATTGAGTGCAAGGCTCATAACCCAAGTCTTTGTTCTTAAGTCAGAGCAAAACTTTGGGAGTGAGCCTGCTCTCAAGTCAAAAAGCTTGTAAGCTGAGGCACTCTTAACCCAAGGTATCACTGTACTGTAAATTTTGGTTACCTCATATGCTACATTGTATCCTGAGTCCTGCGCTGTTCTGTTCCATCCTGAGCCGTTCAGCCGCACGGATTCCTCTTTTCTGTTTCCCGAACAGAGCAGGAACACGGAACCCCGAGCGCAGATGGGTAAACGCCCTATTTCTGTGTTAACACTATTTTTACCTTTGTTTATCGGTCTGTTATAAATACAATACAAACATGTAATAAAAAATATATAAAAACATAATATCCCCAATGTCTTCTGTCTGTGACCAGTAATGATAGGAGTGGTAGAGTTCCACAATGACTGCTAGTCTACTGAAATACACGTCACAGTACCATGCTAAACCCCTGTTCAAAATGCACCTGGAGGACGCCAATAAGATTATCTCCTGTCATATTAACCAATCTTGGACAATCAATCTTGGGAATAATTAATCCTGCTCTTAATATAACATTGAAGGAAAGTCTGAATTACACTTAGATCTGGAAACTGTCCCTGCATAATTAATGCTAGGAATCAAATTTATGGCTAGTGTTGCAAAGAAAATAATTAGCCTACTTTTGGGGAATAGCAGGAGTAAGTGCATTATTGGTAATTTATAATGGTTATTCTATGCTTAAATATGGAAATATTACCACAGGGACGTTAAGCAAAGCCTGACATAATGAATCACCTCCTAGAGGACAAATATAACCCGCGGAGTATGATTAAGAACTTATGTTATATGAAAATGCTGTTTCAGCAGAAAAAGATATCTCGAAGAAATGTGATCTTTTCCTCTGATGGGTATAACATTATTTATAAACCTATTTAGTTCGGAGCGAGTGCCGTCTATTGCACTAATGCACTACTTCCATGAAAAATATTGACTTCTTCTCCCCTTTGTACATTTGTGAGCTACTTTGTTTACGAAAATTATAAAATGGTCACTGCAACGTCGAAGAGGAAAAATGGGTCTAATGAAATTAATAGAATATTAGAAACCTCAAATTTGATAGTAAGTGATGCACAAAGGAATACCTGAGTAAAATATCTTTGTTCAAGGTCAGGACTGGCATCAGGGTTGATAAACTTTTGAGGATAATGGTGATTGCATGGCCTATAAGACTTCCTACAGCCTCATGGTGCACTCCATAAGTAGAAAAAGTACTCCCTGTACTTACATTGATGGCCTCCCACCTAGCCAACTGGAACCCTACTGATGAGGGGCAAGAACCCCAAACAGCCACATATACAAAGATATTCTGGTTTGACGTACATCCCTAGTCAAGTTGCAAGGCCTGTTAAGAGGTCAGATATTGACTTATAGAGTAGCTATCTTCCAATAGGCCCATCAAAGTGCAGGAATTCCATAAGAAATCCATGTGTCCACTCAAAGGACTCCCACAAGTCATAACAGACCAGTTGCTATATTAATTAGATAGCAGAAGGAAATATAGTAACAAGGTTTGGAAGTAATACAGATACCTCCTTTATCAAGCATAGGCATGCAATGCTATAGGTTTCCTTCTGGTACCCAATACATATGGCAACTGGTCTATTGTGAGTCGTGGGAGGCCTCTGAGCAGACACATGGATTCTATATGGAATTCCTGCACTTTAATGGGCCATGAGGGAAAGTGATACATGGTAGGCTCCTATACCCTAAACCAAGTAAGTTTCCTTTAAATGTGTATTTTCAATTATGCTAGTGTCATATATACTCCTGGTATTTTTTTTATTTTCTCACCCCTAAAGCACACACTAAGTTCATAATGTTCTAATGATGCTCCACCCATCACTGCAATACTAGGACTTTGAAGAAGCACAGGAATAATGGACATCTAAAATAATTGAGTACCATGTTCTGTGTTTTCATGGCAGGCAAAGTATTAGAATTAACCAAAGATTGTACATTTAGTACAGGGTATGTGTTTAAGGATGCTCAAGAAAATATACCCACTGCACTTAAGCTTCTGTTAAAGGGGTTGTCCCATGAAATTAAATAACTATCTGTTTGGTAGAGACCTGACCGCTGGAAGCCTCACCAGGCACAGAAATAGGGGCCTGAAAGTCCCCAAATAAATGGAGTGGCTGCCACAAATACACACCTTCACTCCATTCATTTCAGTGAAACTGTTGGAGATAGCGGAGCACAAGCATACAGTTACCTTAGACAATCCCACTCAAATGAATGGAGTGGTGGTGTGCATTCATGACCATCATTCCATTCAGGGACCCTATATGGTCGGTGTGGGCCCATGCAATTACACCCCAACTGATCAGATAGTTCTTGTTTTAAGGGGGATAACTTCATTCCATGTGACATCCTCTTTAAAGGGGTTGTCTCACGGCAAACATCAAAATTTTACATTACCCCATTCCCCCTGTCACCCCCCTGGCATAAAATAGCAATTTAAAGCGGTTTTTAAACCGCTTGCTACTCACCAATCCGACGAAATATGGAGTTATAAAAATCTTCTCCCTAAGATGGCCGCAGGCCCTTTCTCAGGGATGCACTGCGGTTTTCTCCCATGGTGCACCGTGGGTCTTCTCCCATGGTGCACCATGGGCTCTGTGCGTTCCATTGCCTCCTGATTGGCTGGAATCGGCACACGTGACGGGGCGGAGCTACGATGACGACGCGGTGACCAGCTCTCCGGCACGAGCGGCCCCATTCACCAGCCAGAAGCACGGACTGCGCAAGCGTGTCTAAAAACGCCAGAAGACATCAGAATTAGACGGACCCATGGCGACGGGGACGCTAGCAACGGAGCAGGTAAGTGAATAACTTCTGTATGGCTCATATTTAATGCACGATGTACATTACAAAGTGCATTAATATGGCCATATAGAAGTGTATAACCCCACTTGCTGCCGCGGGACAACCCCTTTAATTCCCCCCCCCCTTCCTTAAAAACCATACAGAAGGGTTAGTAATTTGTTTTGAGATGATAGGACGTAGCTTATCCAAACAAGAAAGTATAAACTTCATTACCTCCGTCATTAAAACAGGCAACGTTTCAACCTCAATCCAGTCCTTGACAAGCATGACAAAGACCGGATTGAGGTCGAAACATCTCATGTTTTTATCACCGAGGAAATAAAGTTTATACTTTTTATACATATGGACTTCTAACCAAGTTCCTGAGTGCTGCACCTATCTTTCTTGTTTGGATATACGATTGGTGGCCAATGGAGTGAGAGGCCTCTTATCTGGAGCATGCACCGTGATTGAGGACTTCCCGAAAAAGTGGCTGTTTTTGGAGTGCTGCTGACGATTCTCCTATTTGCTGATAGGACGTAGCTTGAGACTTGCAGAACAGAACAGAAATGAATGCTCTAGGAATAGAGTGAACACATAACAAGTATAAATGATTGCAACTCAATGGACTCCTTTATGTGTCGGCTGGGGCCCCTGGCACCCCATAGATTCATGTACTTAGAGTGAGATCTCATAGATGGATGGCTTCATAGTGAGTGATTTCATGTACATTTGTTTCTATTTTTTAGAGTGACCTTCAGATGTTTTTCAATCGATAGTATTGGCACAGCTACAGGAAACCATTTTTATGCTGTAGTTTCAAAATGAATGTCAATAAAATGTGTTTACTCGTTCCCATATTCCTTGATTCAACTAAAATTGAAGTGTGTTTACAGTAGCTGATGGCAGGATAACTTAGCGGAGTTATTGAATGCATTATGCTTCCTTTTGTAATGTAATGTATCTACAGATAATCAATGTGACAATAACAAAATAAGACATAAATGTGTAAAATGTTCATGATATTCATATTAGCCATTGTATAACTTGGGAGACATGAAAGCATTACCTCTAGCTAAAAATCAAAACGTAACTGTGCTCATGAATCCTTCCATGGTGTTCTGGCATGTGGATTTGTTCTTAAAGGGCCACTCAGGTGATTTTTTTTTTAAATTCATGATGTAGCTTTTCCCCAATATATATAAGTGAACTAGCGTTACCTTGGTTAGCTATTCCTTTCTATCTGAAACTCCTGGCCTCTTTGTCCTCAGATGGTCATGTGATCTCAATTCTGATCAGCTCAGGTCTACTTCAGGTTAAGCAGCTTGATGCTAATCAATTTCACAGCCTGAATGATGCTGTTGCATAAATCCTGCCACAGACATTGCCTAGAGGGGGTCACAGACACTCCTATCACAGATACTGATGATCACATAGCTCCTGTCACACAGTTATAATAGAGGAGATCACAGCTCATCCTCCTGACTGTATACTTATGGTCTGTAGCTTATTTAGGTGAATATAGAGGGTAATGATAGTTAAACTGTCCCTGTAGCAGACATGTGAACACACCATAGGGAATGCAGTGGTTGTAATAGACACGTGTTTTTGTGCGCGCGTATGCACACGCACAAACACACTCGTGTGAATCCACCCTTACGTTGTATTTATGTTATGAATTTGGTTCTGGTATTGTATTTATGTATTGAAGTTGGTTAATGCTATATTCATGTTATGAGCTTCATTGTGGTACAGTTTTTATTTGGTTCTGGTGCTGTATTTATGTTATGATCTTGGTTCTGGTGCTGTATTTATGTTATGATCTTGGTTCTGGTGCTGTATTTATGTTATGATCTTGGTTCTGATGCTGTATTTATGTTATGAGCTTGGTGTGTGTTGTATTTGTTATGAGCTTGGTTCTAGTTCTGCATTTATGTTATGAGATTGGTACTGATGCTGTATTTATGCTTTGAGCTTGGTACAGTATTTATTCAATGAGCTGATCTGGTGTGGGTATGTTGCTATTTTGTTGCATTCTGCACAAATAAAATAGGCAGTCTGCCTACGTTCTATCAGTGCAATAGATCTTGTTTTTTTTTACTAACGATGGATGGGGAGAAGTACCAAAAAAATCTGCACGGGGTGACATCTAACAAAAAGCCAATATTGGTTACAAGCATCCAATTGGTACGGAATCTGATGACTAAAATCCTGACTAATCATGAGAACAGGAATTCCAAGAATCCCTAAATGAATGGAGTGCTGGTCAACGAGCAAACTACCACTCTATTAATTTCTATGGGACTGCCAGAGATAGCCAAGAACTTTTACTCAGTTTTCTCCAAATGTCCTATAGAAATTAATGAAATGGTAGTGTAGCGGTTACCACTACGATTATATTCATTCAGCTACACTTGGAACCTTTGATTTCATGATCGTGGGGGTCCAGCAGTTGGATCCAACAGAAAAGTTAGCATCTATCCTATGATAAGTCATTTTGTGTAACAATTGCAACATCCGAGGAGTGGGCCTACAGCCGAGGAGATGGCGGGGTAGATGACAATAATTTTGTCACGTTGGCTCTGCCATCTGCTCCCCTGGGGTTAGCTTGGGACCGATCCAAATTACTGCTGGGGAAAGTCACAGTGAAAAGTAACTAGGAATTACCTTAGAGTTCTTTGTCACTTGTGATGCCACCATTCCGTCCTCTGCGGTGAATCTTGATGAAGTAAATAACTTAATCCACACACAGGGAAACTTTCTGGACAAACCTTGAACGGTTGGTAATGTCCATTTACTGTAACTTTGGCACAATTAGACGCATAGAAGGTGGTGTGACTCTGGGTTATCCGGACATTCCACAGTCCCAGTTATCTGTGTAATCCTGCCCCCGGCGACTCTCTTTCTCTTTCCAACACTCTACCAGTCAACACTCACGCTTCTAGTGCCTTTTCTCTCTCAAGCAGCGGTCCTTTCTCTCTCTCAGTGCTTAGTGGTAGCACGGCTCATCCTAGATAGAGTAGGTCCAAGCCAAGCAGAAGGAAATCGCTCAGCTTCCTCCATTCTCCACATACAGACCGAGAAATGTCTGCGGGGTTCACACACAGACTTGAGAGCGGAACGTCTTGCATCGCACTCTTAGACTGCCTCTCTTTGACTACTCTCAGACTTTCTTGCAAAGACTAGCTAGCATGGACTCTCTCCCTAGCATTGCATCCTCACAACCACTTAAATATGACATACTCACTCAATGCATCATGACCTACAACATGATACATTTCTCAGACATAACCCAGACATTAACTCATTCAGTGCTGCAGAGATGCAATACACATACCAAATGCACTCTACAAATAAGACACTGACGAGACAATTGTACGAGACAGACACTTAACATTATGGAGGAGCCCACTAGTTCTGGGCCAGTACGCAATCCCCTTTAAGAGTAGAATAGTTAGATCAGTGGTTGGCATCAAACAACCCCTCCTAAAACTAGAGTTCATTATAGCCAGAATGAATGAGGAAGAGGCTGTTCAGCTCTACCACCCTTCCCCATATGTCTCTATCCTAGAGTAAACAGGGAACATGCACACCATTATATAAAATAATGCATTTTAACATATAGCTATGACAAATATTAATCATCTATATACATAATAAAAATATGAAAGATCTTCCAATAATAACAGCAAACTGTAGTATAATTTGTCAAGGCATCATTTAAAGTAATGCGGAGTAAGACTCACTACAGCGACCTGAAGTCTCGGCACCCTGAAGATGAAAGGCCTTCATTGTACCATTTGTTGAACTACTTTCCCTGCAAAAGTCCATTACCTGCAAATATTTCTAAACTCATCAAATAGTCCCGTGTCCCTGGGAAACTTGTTATATAAATTATTTCTGCCTGCTTCAGATACCTGATGAAAAGGCTACTGCTGCTGCCAATGGATTATTTCTATGCCTACTGTGAGAACGTCCAGTTATTACAATCTTTTGAAGCAAAATCCTCAATTTCTGTTCACTTGTTTTGCAATCCCCTATTCATTCTATCTTCCCATAGAAAAGTATATACAAAATCTTCACCAATATCCACAACATAAGACCTTCCAAAACCTAAACTTCAGCTTTGGGTTAATGGAAAACTTCAGGCATAACAAATACATTGTGCTATCTCTTATACTAGGACTATGAGAATAGTGTGATTTTTTTCAAAATTTTTTTTCTTTAGTTTTTTTTATTATTATTTGCATTTTGATGTCATTTTTTTGGTTTCTTTTTAGCTTTTTATTATATTTTTTTTAGCAGGATGCACTGTTTTTGAACACTCTGTTGGCCATGTAATCAGTACAGAGCAAGTTTGCACAAGGAATGGCTAATGTAAAAGGCTGCATTGTCTCAGAACAGTCCGTGTAGATCCTCCAAATTGGGGCTACTCCTGAAGGGCAGCATCTGGGGTCCTCTGGTATTCACCCTGTTACCCCACCAGTCAAGATCTGATCTATGCCACATGGACACTTAGGCCATTCCTGCAGAAGTAGTCTTGGTGTTGTGGCAGCTGACGCAAATTAGTCAGTGTGACGATAGCGCGCTACCGAAAGAGCAGAGACATGGTCGTGATATAGAGCCAAGGTTGGAACAGGTGGAATTCTTATATAACAAGTCAAGGGTCACAGGGTTAGGGCAGGCAGCAGAAAGATATAGTGTGGACCAGAAACAAGACAAGGTAATAAATAGAGAAGACGAGAAAGTTGAGTAAGGGCTCAGTCACAGGGGCGCATCGGCACCCATACACAGGCGCCGATGCGCCCATGTGACTGAGCCCTTACTGGAGGAAGAAGACGGCTGTACCTCAAGACGTACGTCTCTCTGCAGCACTGAAGAAAGAAAACATGAGCGGCAATGAAGCAGAGAGACGTCCGTCTTGAGGTACGGCCGTCTTCCTCCTGCAGAAAAACGGGCGCCGATGCGCCCGTGTCACTGAGCCCTAAGGGGGGTGTGGGTCAAATCAAGAGTCAGTCAGAGCTTTGCATGCTAGACAAGACTAATTGCTTAGCCACCTTCTAGTAGAGGAGGGTGCCTTAAATAGATAGAGGATTGTCGAGATTGGCCAGAAATGGAAAAGCTTGGTTCATGTATTGCTACTTAAGAGGCGGACCGGCTGCACGTGCACACCATATGGGCACCAGGAAACAACAGCTGAAGTGGCGTCTGCTGTAGAGGCATGAGGACATGGGCATGAGCTGCAATAACACATCACCTAAACAACAACTAGCAAGAAAGCATTCTATATATATATTAGGTCACTTACTATAATATTACCGGTGATCATTGGTAATATTCCATCTGTTTGTGTAAATGGGTCTTAAGCTACATCTCAAATTTATTGTATGGGTTGTAACATTATCTTTATGTGTATGCTTTTTGCTGTATGACTTTGATAAAAACACTTAAAAAAAACAAGACTGCTTTCTTCCAAAAACAGCACCACATCTGTTGACAGGTTGAATGTGGTATTGCAGCTCAGTCCCTTTCAGTGCAGTGGAGATGAGCTGCACTACCAGACATGACCCACGGACAGGTGAGGGGCTATTTTTGAGAGAAAAAAAACTAATCCTGTACAACATAATAATAATAATAATCATCAGCCATACTAAATACATGTCACATTGTCAGGAAGTTTGTAGACCCAGACACACAAACAACACACAAGTTTATTTTTTGCATTGCTTTGGTCGCTGTGCCTTGACCGTTGTCCGGCTTAGCACTCGGTACCGGTAATAAACGAGTTAAGCATTTAACACACCATAATCATAATAATTATTGGCCCGGCTCTTTAAACTTACGGCTTTGAAAAATATTGTGATATCACAGAGGTGCTGAAACACAACAAAAGGCTTTCAACATCAGATGATTCATACATGAAAAAAACAACATTTTGAAAAAAAAGGTTGACTAATAATAGACCAGAGTTCAAACATCGTAATGCATTTTAATTGGATTAAGCCAGTAAATGAAGTGGAGATCCACAGAAGCCATTATCAGAGTGTAAACAAAGTCAATTGTAAATCAAACATATTCATGAAGTGGCTTCCACATAGTGACCTGTGAATGAGCGAGCAGCTGCTAGCGGTTACTACAACACTAACAGTAAGGAGCAGGGGCTCAGCCGGTAGGGCACATGGTCCATTAGTGAGCAGGCGCCTTTCTCTTATGTTACACTATATATTTATCTACTATATATAGTAGATATACTAATACTATACAAAAGGATTTCACCGTATGCTATATAGAGCCACTTTGTGGGCTACACCTTTCAAGCACTGGAGACTGCTCCTTTGTCCTCTGCATTATTTGTGGTGTGGATTTAGCTAAATTCTGAAAACATACCTTAAAGGCTTATTCAGATGGGCGTATATCGGTCGGGTTTTCACGCCTGGCCGATATACGCTGCCCCCCTCTGCAAAGGGGTGGGGGAGGCGGGACGGGACGAGGGCGAGTACACTAAGCTCCTGCCCCCTCTCCCCCCCCCCCCCAGCCTGGATGGATCAGATGTGAACCCAAAAAGAATTCCTTTGTCCTCTTAAAATCCAACGAAGTAGAAGAGCAGCACATGCATGGAAAGAGAGAACCCCCCCCAAAATACCAGATGACGGGTGTGAAACACTATTAGAGGATTTAGCCGTGCGCTTCACATAAGAGAACAAACCAGTAGTCAGGGTATTCACTTTGGAAGGAGGAGGTTCCCCAATGTGGGTACAAGGGGGCAAATCTCCACCCTTAGAGTCCCAGATGGCCTGTAGGTCACTAGAAGATGTCCCTTCATGGAAATCGGAGATCTCACCTGGAGGGAGTAAAATACTCTTTAGTCCACAGTTTCAAGGTACACAGATAAACACAGGTAATCCCTCCCAGAGGGGATATGGATGCAATGCGTTTCGGACACTAAATGGCCCTTATCAGGCATCTGTGGGAGCTACGTTCTGCCCGCCCCACCCCTCCCATTGCAAAAAGTGGGGAGGGGCGGAGAGAGGGTGGGAGCTCAGTGCTCTAGCTCCCGTCCCGTCCCACCTCCTCCTCTTGCAGAGAGGGGCAGCGTATATCGGCCAGGCGTGAAAACCCGATCGATATGCGCCCGTCTGAATAAGCCGCAAGGATTTTAAGAGGACAAAGGAATTCTTTTTGGGTTCACATCTGATCCATCCAGGCGCTGCCCATTTCCATACTTTTTAAACAGTGGCAAGGGGTGGAGAGGGGGCAGGAGCTTAGTGCACCCGCCCTCGTCCCATCCCGCCCACACTCCCACCCCTTTGCAGAGAGGGGCAGCGTATATCTGCCAGGCGTGAAAACCCGATCGACATACACCCGTCTGAATAAGCCGCAAGGCCAGCTTCACATGGACGTATGTACAAAAACACATTAGTTAGCGCAACGTATTTGCGCTGTGAACATTGTGCTTTTGTAAGCATTTCTGCACATTTTACTGTACTTTTGGCATTGACGGGAACATTTCACATGAGTCCTAGACACACCCATTCCGTGATTTAAAAGGCTATGTTGCCTAATTAGTTCTAGATGTGTTCTTTTTCCTGCAAAATTAAAATTGTGCAGTGTAATGAGCAATTACACAGCTATCGAGGGGCTGTGGAGTCCTATGGGGTTTTAGTGGACAATAGTGCACTAAAGTAGAGCATGTTTTATTTTCACGTGCGCAAAATGCATGTGCAAAATCGAAAATGGGAATGAACCCATTGAATTCAGTGGGTTCTATTCTTTGCCCATTGCATGTGCAAATATGCGTGCAAATATTTCCATGGAAAGCCGCCCTAAGTATCTTTTATACAGTACAAGTATTGTGCAAATAATTGTTGGATCGATTGGTTTGTACAATTATTGTTAGGTGTAAATGGGTGCGGCGACCAAATAATCAGTGATTATGTTAGATTATTGGTGATTGGATCTTTCATAGCACCTAAAAATCATTGTTTGTCTGCTGCAAATCTTTTAGTTTAAACAGCTATCTTAAAGATTTGCTGAATAGAAAGTACTGTCGGAAGGGTTAATTGGAGATGTGGGTATGATCCAATGAACAATTGAAACTACTCAAGTATTGTCCATTGTAACTGCATGCAAAGCGAAAAATATACAATCGCTAGATCCCTGCTGTTGCATGCGTGCTCCTTCCAATTTATTGCGCAGTGTAAAAGGGCCTTTAGGTTAATTTTAGACAGGAGGATTGTTGGGTGCTTAAGTGCCTGCCAGTCATCCCCGTGATAATCATTCAGTGAATGGAGGTGGAGCGGGTCGGAGATCACTTCTGGCCGTCCGCCTCCATTTAAAGTAAACAGCCGTTTACACAGGCCAATCAACTTTTGATTTTTCTGCCCACACAAACTGAACAAGAAAGGATAAGTGAATGAAATATTGTTCGGCATTCAGTCACTGGCAGCATTTTACACTGAACGATTATCATTCAGATTTGCGCGATCTAGCAATAATCTGAACGATAATTTTATCAAAGGGCACTTAGATATTTCTATTATTATCAACATGGTAGCATCACCCACTTCCTGCTAAAGGTCATATACACATTAGGCAAAAGTCATCCAAACCCTGTGACCTTGGTGGGACTGGCTGACTGTTAGATGTATATGGAAGCCTCCAGACTTATCCCCAGATGATGTCAAAGAAAGACCGATCAGCCATGATGAATTTCGGTGCCAATGCTTTTCTTTCTCGTGGAGGTAAGCTGTCACCAGAGCTCTCCGGCTGAGGTATACTCCACTATTCCCATGAAAAACACCTGCCTGGTTCAATGGACTGTTGCGGCTTACTGGCCATGTTGGATTGGGACCAGGGTGATTTTACGGTGTAATCCCTGTCCGTGTGATGCACACACCAGCGCATGCTCAGTGTCATTCCGACGTTGGACTTCTCTGCTGGCATGTGGATAATTAGTCAACTGAGGTGTGTGTGTCGCAGCCAACCAATCAGCGCTTGTCTGTACAGATTTATTCCAGCTCCTCCTCATGGAGGACGCCAGTTATATTTCTAATCTGAAGGTCTACTCAGCAGCCACTGTCCTGTTCCACTGTCATACGTTTGTTTGGTGTTAAGGGTATCTGAGATGTTGTAACATCTAACTCCTGACTTATTGCTTATTTTGCATTGGTATAACATCTGGTTAAGCCTGTTAAACATCTGTATAGTACATATTAGTGCCCATTGCAGTAGTCAATATCCCTGCTTTCGAACTAAGGAGAATCAGTCACCCCAGGTTTTTGATGTGAGATCGTCTTAATCAGGGCGAGTGCTCCGCTTTCAGGTAGGGTCTCATTGCTTTACTGAATTCCTTCAAACCAAGCAACAACCTTCTAGCTTCAAACCTTTAACCTTCCTGTTGTGTTCAACTTGTGGTCACTTAACCTTCAAGTTCTTGTTCTTCACTAACAGAAGTGGCACCTTTAGTAATGGAAAGCTGGAAGTCCTGGGAAGTTCTCCTTCATGACAATATTGTAATACATGGTTAGGGCTCATGCACACTCACACAAAGCGTACCGTATATAGCTCATTTAAAGGGCTTGCCCTAATTTAATGGTCTATTCTACTAATAGGCCATCAGTAGTTTACAACTGAACAACTACTTTAGCCCTGTGTGTACGGAGATATTCCTCCCTGAAAGCAATGCTTCAAAAACCTCTGTATGTCTCCATATTAAATCAGAAGCCTACCAAAGTACAATAGAGGGCTCTTGTAACTTTATGGAAGCCATATAACAGCTATAAAAACTGAAATACATTCAATGTACATGATCTGTATATGAATTACTATCACCTTCCCATCAGGGCTATCAACGGTCTATAAAAATGACTTTTTTAACGACCATGAAAAAATAGATGACTTTTTTATACTTTTTGTATAATTATCAGCATCCTACATTTTAGAACCAAGGCTGCCGCTGAGTCCTGGGCTGTAAACATGCATCACTTCTAAATAATCTTTACTGTTCATTATGATTTTCCAAATTGTCAATAAAATTATTAGATGTCCCAGATTTTTTGATAAGTTGTTTAGATAAAAAGATGCGATTTGGCAACTTTGTCTCTTATCAACTTCAATCAGTGTGGCCATTCATCTCTAAGGCATCTGACTGAGGTATTTTCACCCACATAACCGGTGATCACTGGATGTCTTTAGCTCCATTATTTTTTGTAAACTCTAGAGAAATCAGTTGTGATACTCCGATCAGGGCATCTGGCACCAACGATCATTCCACAATCCATTTCACTCATATCACATTTTGTTGGGTCTGATTAATAATGGACTTTTTGACCATGTCTACATGATTGTATGCTTTGAGTTGTTGCTGCATACTTAGCTGATTAGCTGTACCCTTGGTTGGTAAGGCCAATAACTAATGTACCTAAATAAAAGTCTAAAAGTGGTCTCCCATACAGTGACTCCAAAATTAGGTGTGATAAAGACAGGGATGGTTAATCAGACACCTTTTCCGTTCATACCATTCAAGCATCCTAATGGAACAATTCTTGTTGCATCAGCACATCAACCCATGTTCTTCTAGTTTGATGGAACAACGTACTCCTACATGGTGCCATCAGCTGGATCGTACTGAGCATAGAAGCAATTCCTTCATTAATTGCATCAAGGGAATTCATAGGGCAGAGTGGTCCAAAAGGGTTCATGTTCCTTTATGCAAGACACCCGTAACCGTGATCTAATGGTAGGAGATCTGTAAACAGGAACATATGGAATACACATAGCTCAATGGCGCAACTATAGGGGATGAAGGGGATGTGGTTGCACCTGGAAGCCTTAGGGGCCCATAAGGCCTCTCTTCTCCATATAGGGAGCCCAGTACTATGAATAAAGCATTATAGTTGGGGATCCTGTTACAGGTTTTGCATTGGAGCCCAGGAGATTCAAGTTAAAGCTCTGTGTTAAGGGGTTAAGAGAAGTTGGGGGGACCCAAGATAAACTTTTGCACTCGGGCTGTTGAGCCTTTAGCTACGCCCCTGACATAGCTCATGTGTTCCTTTCACAGTAGCATAAAAAACCTAAACTACAAAATTTCCTACACCCATACGTATCAGTCTAAAAAATCCTACATGAAACATACCCATTTTGCACAGGCATTACATTGTTATCCCAAGCACTATTTAGTCTCCTGCCTAAAAGATCATCACACTATTTATGAAGAGGCTGCATGTGATGCTAAGAAGGGTGGTACATCCAAGCCAACACTTGATATCATAAATGTATACGCTGGCAGTGCTATGAACAAGGAAATTAGAAGATTCATTTGTGGGGGTAATCACTGAACCAAGTTTCTTGGAACAGAACATGAATAAAATTAAAAACATTGCCATTCTGGGGGAGTGGTTTGCTAGTGCCTCCCTTGGGGCAACATGCTCCAGCATATACCCTAGGTTCTAAGCCATGCCATGCCAGTTTTCTGATAATCTATGAAAATCTTTTGAACAAACTAGATCATAAATGAGTTGCGCTTGACGAGACTGAAGCTTTGCCCACTTTTTCCTACACATGCATATAGAAGGCGGAAAGGCGGAATGCGTTATTTTTAAGCATTTATGCCATAAAACAATTGTAAATACATTGATAAATATGACCCATGGAAGGCTGTGTATCAGCCGCCGGAAAAGGCAAAAGTGGGGAAAAATATTTCTGGAAGGCACCCAGCCTGCAGATTCTTGATTCTCTGTGAAGAAGCTGCATTTCTGCCGTAACATAGGAAAAAAAGTACCCAGTCAGTGACTAGAAAACCTGTATCATCTCATGATAAAAAGTAGGGGATTTTGTTGAAGTATTAAAGGTTTCTGCATAGTGCTTACATTGTATAAATGTATGTGTGAGTTATGTATTTGACTATACGCCTGATAAAAGAGGACCCGCTTAGCTCCGAAACGCATTCAGCTCACTGTGACCTTCTCCAAACGAATAAAGCTTAACCGTACTGTAAATCTCCAACCTTTGACTTAAGGTTTACATGCAAAGATAATCTTTCAAACACTTGAAAGTTTGAAAGTTTTAGCAATTGTTTTGCATAAAGTACTAATGGGCACTAATGCCCATTGGTACTTTATCAGCTTCATTTGCGTGTAAATGAGCCTCCAGGAGCTGCTTGCAGAACTCAGCAGGTGGTCTGAGCTCTGCAATTAGCTCCATTGTTCTGCCATGGGCTGCTAAGAGAACACAATGTTATCTCTAGCTCTCATGGAGAACACAGCGTGCTGTCTGAACCATGGTTTTTAAGCTCACCTAAAAATCATCGTTGAGATGAAAAATGCACAATGGTAGCATTTACAGGCAACGATTATTGCTCATATGCCATCGTTTTACCGTATTTTAAGCGATAATCGTTGCAAGTAAAAGGGCTTTTAGATACTAAAACTTTGAAGACATTTGTTTTATTCTGTGATGCCTTTTATATGACTTGCTCTTAGTACATGTTATTTATTTCCCGGACTGTTTCTATTTCTAATGTCCTTGTTTTTTCGTGGTTAACCAACACTTTGCCTGCTCCAAGGCTGCTTTCTCTTATCGATCTCCTGTTTTCTGTACTTACATTTGGTAGTGCTAAAAGTGACCTTTTTATATTTAATTACTTGTTTAACAGAAATAAATGCACAGGAGGTCTCGTCTTGGGAATTAGTTTGACCTTCTCCAAAATTAAAATGATTACGTAGAGTGTTTTGATTCTTTTTCCACTTGTACCTCCCAACTTCATTGAATCTCATCACACAGCTAAACAAATTAGCAATAACCAAAGTATTATGCAAAGCAATACACAATGAATTGCATTTTAATCCTCTAAGCCTTGCCTTTCAAAAATGTATTTTCATTTTACTTTTTCCATGAATATATCGAATGATTAGTGTAATCTGACAAAGAGAGCTTTAAATAGAGGAAGGAGAAAATAGTTTCTGGGAAAAATAATGGATCTTATGGGACATATGCTAAAGCGGTAACATACATGCACAACAGCTACCATTTGTCCGATAAATTTAGCCCTTTTGCTGATTTGGATAACTTAAGAGAAACTTTAGGCCGGTTTTGCATCTACGTTGGAACCTCCGGCCGAAAGTTCCATCACAGATCCGTCTGGAAATACTGAACGGATGGGTAAGGCGGAATCCCCAACGCAGATGTGAAACCACCCTTATGCCTCCCAAGGGGTGTGGCTAAAGGCTCATATTTGAAGCTCTTCCCCGAAAAATTAATACAGCGATTGCCAGCAGCCCATTGCTTTTAATGGAGCCGGCTGTATTGCCGGCTCCATTGAATTCAATGGAAGAACATCGTTCTCCTCTGCCACAGCTGTGACAGCTGTGGCAGAGGAGAATGATCTTTAGCATATGTTCTCAATGGGGTCGGCGCTGCTGCCGCCAGCCCCATTGAGCACACATACAAAGAACACCGATTCGAGCAGAACACAGTTACATGCGTTCTGCAAATCGTTGTGTCATATAATTTTCGGTGCATCCGATTAAAAAACAGACATGTGACCGCTGCCATTGCAAAGCATTGGGGTCTATATAAATGCTGATCGCAAACGCATCTGCAAATCGTGCTTAAAAATGCCCGTGTGACTAATCCTAAGTTACCATGCTGTGGACTTAAATGGTCACCAACTTCTCAAACAACTTGTGTTTATATGATAGCCAATTTAATAACTAGCAAAACTGCCATACATTTACCTCAAATGATGATTTTGTGTTGAAACATCACTCTCAACTACTGACCACAGTCATGGCCAAAAGTTTTAAGACTGAGACAAGTTTTGGTATTCACAAAGTTTGCTGCTAAAATGTTTTTAGATCTTTTAGTCAGATGTTTCTATGGTTACTGAAGTACAATTAGCATTTCATAAGTTTTTAAAATTTTATTGACAAATACATTAAATTCAGGCAAAGCCTTAATATCTACAGTGTAAACCTTTTTTTTCAAGACTTCTTGCAGTTCACCCTGGCATGTTGGATATCAGCTTCTGGGCCAAATCCGGACTGATGGAAACCGATTCTTACCTAAATTACCTAAAATCATAATTTTTGTGTTTTTTTTTGTCCACCCACTTTTTGAGGATTCACCACAGGTTCTCAATGCGATTGAGATCTGGAGAGTTTTCTGGCCATGGAACCAAAATTCGGATGTTTTATTCACCAAGCCACTTAGTTATCACTTTTGCTTGGTGACATGGAGCTTCATGATGCGGGAAAAAGCATTGTTCATCACCAAATTTCTCCTGGACTGTTGGGAGAAGTTGCTCTTGGAAGAAGGTTAGATACCATTCTTTATTCATATCAGTGTTCTTAGGCAAAATTGTGGGTGAGCCCACTGCCTTGGATGAAAATCAACCCAACACATGAATGGTCTCAGGATGCTTTATTGTTGGCAGGACCCTGGACTCATGGTAGCGCTCACCTTTTCTTCTCCCAACTATCATTCTTCCAGATGTCCCAAAGAGTCTGAAGGGGGCTTCATCAGAGATAGTGGCAATCCTCATGTGCATACACTACAGCCTATTCTGAAATCTATCTGAAAAGTAAGGTATGCTTTAAAAACCACACCACAGGTCAATTTACACGTGGATTTAGTGCAGATCTTTTCTGCAACATATGGATGAGATTTTGCTGCAACTGTAAATGCTCCCGATCTTCAGTATGGAAATTCTGCAGCAAATCTGCCGCCGAGTGAACATGGTCTTCTAGTTCTAAGGGCAAATATCTACATAGTGAGGGGAAAAGTTCAGCTAGCTGCACCAGGAGCTTCCGGGCCTCAGAGTCACCACCAGCTAGGTGCAACACAGGATCTAAAAGCAACCACAGTCCAGCACTCGGAGGAACCCATATGAAGAACAACTTTATTACAAAATGATTAAAACATCCAGGAACAAAATAAACCGGTGAAATAGCAACTCCAACACGTTTCAGACTGAGGGGTCCAAAGGCTTAACGACTACATAAATGGTAAAATGGTATAAATAGTACATGGTAATGTAGGTGGGAGACCTTGTTACAATTTTGCATTGGGGCTCAGGAGCTTCAAGTCACACTTCTGCCATCTTGTATCTCTCATCTTGTGTCTATAAGGAAGATGGAATAAATCCTCCACAGTGCCACCTATTGGAAGGCAGCATTCCTTCAAGCCAAAGTCAGACTTTTTATACAAGCCTTGTTACAATGACCGGGAATTAAAAGCAAATCCAGACTCCATGTACATACAGCTGTCTCAGGGTTTTTGCCCTTCATCAGTGTACAGTAGGAGTCTGGCTTTGCTAGTGAGAGGCCTGGGACGGGGGTCAGAAACACTTTAAGGAATGCTGCCTTCCAATAGGTGGCACTGTAGAGGATTTATTCCATCTCCCTTATTTGCATATTACCCAGAGGAGCATGCATGGCCATTTGAGTCTCCTCACTAGTTTATAGTATAGTCGCTCTCCCTAAGGAGAAGAGATAGTGTTTCTGACCCTCATCTTGTGTCTGGTACTCCTGAGTATGGACTGATGTGAATGCTGACAATGAATGTTCAGCACTATGGAATATCTTAGTGCTACACAAGACATGAGTAATAAACATGGCGTTTGGGCTCATAAGATGTAAGGCACAATGCAAGTTAACACATGACATTGTGTCTTCCTAGTTATAGATGATTTAACTGCTTTGCAGCAAGCTAATATAAAGTGTTGACAAGCAACTATGGCTCCATGTCACCAGTGACAAGCAAACCCGACCTTGTGGAAAGACAATGTGAAAATGACAAGTCTCTCTGACAAGAGCTCAAACATTTATTAAATATCATTCCGTGTAGACTTGTTAATTTCATTCATATTAAACATCTGCCTGTGCTTGTGTCCCTAATGTCTTCTAATACAGCATGCACAATCAACGGTTCAGTTTTCTGTAAGGTTGGGTTCTTGTTTTTTTCCTTTTTTAGGGGGGGGGGCTGTTATATTTTTCATGTTTTCTTTTCTACTTTACACCTTATCTAAATGGATTGAAAACCAGTCACCAAAATCCCCCATAAGGATGTAGATAATTATATAGAATGTTTTTGTTCTACAGAAAACCAACAGTGAAAGAATATTGGCTATAAAGCGAATAGGATTTAATGGCTATGGACACCTTTGGGGGGAGGGGGCATTTTTTTCATTTATTTGCATGTATTTTTGGACTGACAATCATCTTTGCAATAGGATTTGATTAAAAATGTCACACTGTTCATCTTCTGCAGCTTCTACATATCACTGTGTATACAAATTGCAGTCTGCGTCTCAATAAGAGATCCGTCGGTGTGCTGGACTAACACTTGATTTTCAGCCCTTAACTCTTCTTTCTTGTTTTTTTTTCCTGTCAGATCATTTACAACCACAACAAAAATACTTTATTGTGGTCATAAATTAGATGATAAGAAGGTGCAGAAGAGGAGAGAGCAGAGGGAAACTCAGCTGGTAATCTGGCCTCACTGACAGATCTCCTATTGAGACTCAGTCTGCAATGTCTAAATATAGTGATATATAAGAAGCTGCAAAAGACAAACTGTGCAAAAGTTTAAATTTTAACCTCTGCTCTCAGGCAGAGGCGACAGCCAGGTTTTGGGAAACAGGATACAGCCTCTTTTACAGATGACATAAGGAGCATGGTGCCAGTTATGATCAATGGCAGGAACAGATAAGAGACACCAATGGCCATGGCCAGTAGCTACAACCAGAGGCGTAACTTGAAGCTCCTGGGCCCCCATGCAAAACCTGTAACAGGGCTCCCAACTATAATGCTTTATTCATAGTACTGGGCTCCCTCTATGGAGAAGAGAGGCCTTATGGGCCTCCAAAGGCTCCTGGACCTGGGTGCAACCGCATCCCCTATAGTTATGCCTCTGGCTACAACACTGTTGTGTGCATGCATGAGGGATAACACTATTTATCAGTATTATATGGCTTGTATTCTGGATTTTTCACCAGTTTTCTTCTATGTAGGCTATAAATCTAATTTTCAGTCCTCCCCACTTGGTAGGTTGAGACTGCTGCTATGATGCCTCCCATAGACTACACATAGAAAAAAACAGCAGTTTCTGCTCCCTAACATACTGTGGCAGACACAAAGAAATAACTGCATCATAACGGACATTATACAGCACTGCATAAATGATTTCAGTAGTTGTGGCACAGTAAACGCTTACTATTACCTGCAGCAGCACTTCTGTATCAGTCTCTCTGCTTCTTTCTCACTCTGCAGCAGCTTCCTCTTCCTCTACTCCTCTCTATGCAGTTCCATGGCCAAAAAGTGACAACACTCCCCAATTTCCTACCAGTCTCAGTGTTTCTGTTACTAGAGACGGATTTCACATTGAGATAACAGGCAGTGGAAATCAAATTACAAGAAAAAGAGACTTCTAGTGTCCAGTACTTTAGAGGGATATTTCAGCAGAAAAATGTTATTTTTGATAAAGTGTTTTGCACGTTTACTATCACATTGGTTATCACATAAGCACACATTTGTTCAAAGTGCAGTACTTATTTAAAGGGATCTTCCAAGCTTATAAAAAACATCTAATGTACAGAAAAATATCTAATGTGTTGGAATGTCACTAGATTAAAAATGAAAAGACAAAAAGAACTACTTGTGAGCTCTAGTGACATTATCTTGCCCAGCTCTGTGCAGTACGGTTGTTTACATGCTGCCTGGGTTTCCTGACATAAAGGATTACAGTTCTCAGGATTCCTGTATCCCCTCACAGCTCTACGATAGTGCTGTAACTACTCACTGTCTTCACGGACAACACACCTCTACTCATTGATGCTGCCCAGCATGTGAAAGTGATAGGGGCAGGAAGAGATAGTAGGGAGAGATGAGGACAGAATGTGAGATGTCCCACCCATACATTCAGAGTAATGGCCCATTTACACGGGACGATTATCGCTCATTTGAGCAAATTTGAGCAATGATCGTGCAGCGTAAATGCAAAAAAAAAACCTCACTATTGGTTTGCAAGTCGTTAACACTGGATCGCTGGCTTGTTGCTCCGTGTAAATGCTTTACATAGAAGGTAAAGAACTGAGCTGGAAGCCAGAGATGCAGCGGTGAAGTCTGCCAGTCTAAACGCTCTGCATAAGCGCTAACGACCTTAGCGGTGACATCAGCGCTTCTGCAGTCGTATAGCCGACTGAGATCCCGTGTAAATGGGCCATTTGGCTCCTTTTACACAGAGTGATAAATCGTTTGCATGAGCAAACTATGACAGGGTTTGCTCATTTGCTTGTGCAGCCTGTTTATACAGACAGATGAATTGTTCACGATTTCGTTGGGAATTACATTCGCATATTGTTCAGTCATTCATATTCACTGTACTAGTGAATGACTAAACAACTGCTGTTCACACAACGAATGAGAATGATTATTTTTAAGCCTGCATAAAATGAACAACGAACCAGAAGCTGCTGAAAGAGACAGCACTTACTGTCCCGGGAATCGCACGGCATTAATAAAACATTGATGGCTCAATTGCTCCATCTAAAAGAACATTATCGTTCAAAAAAATCGTTCAAATGAGTGAAAGTGAACAATAATCATTTGGTCTGAAAACAAACCAACAACTGAATGATGAACAAGAATTGTTCACTTTTCACTCGTCATTGATTTTATGCCGGCATAGAAATCCTTGTAGGCTCATTCACTAATCAGTCAATTTAAACAGCGCTCGTTCAGTCTTTCACATTCACTTATACAGCCTAACAGTCTTCGGGCTCTTTTCCACGAGTATATTGGCTGGCCGTTTTCACGGCCGGCCAATATACGCATTCATCTGAGGCATAGAAGCTCATAAACTGGCGCACAAATCTAACATTTGTGCGCCCGTTCACAAGGCATGGGCCCTGGCACATATGTGCCGAGGTCACCATGCTGTTGCCCCTTTCCCTCCCTCCTCATCGCAGGCTCACCTCTGCTCTCCTTCCCACTCCTTCTTTGCAATGGGAGGGGGCAAGGGTGGAGCTCCACCCACATCCCATCCCGCCTCCTCCCATTTAAGGCTATAGACAAGGGGTGGGGAGAGGGCGGGAGCTTAGCTCCGCCCATGTCTCACCCCTTGTCCTCAGCCAGCAATGCGGGGAGGCGGGACGGGACGGCACTTAGCTCAACCACTGTCCTGCCCCCTCCCATTGCAAAGAACGGGGAGGAGAGCAGAAGTGAGCCTGCACAAGGGGAGGAGAGCAGAGGGAGGGAGTTTAGCAGCCACCCTGCTAAACTCCCTCTGGCCGCTGCCATGGGCTTCCATAGGAGCCCATGCAGCGGCCGACGTATTCTGGCTCAAAAGATAGTTCCAGGACTATCTTTTGGGCCTGCCGTAAAAACGCCAGGCGCTATATTGGCCTGGCGCTTTTATGTCTCAGAAATACAGCCATGTGATCTGATGCATTGGAATCCAATGCATCAGATTACAGCGTATATCAACCGGCCTTGAAAACAGACTGCCGATATACGCTCGTGGAAAAGAGCCCTTCCTGTGTAAAAGCACCCTTAGTATCCTGCTTTATTTAGACTTGCAGCAGTACAATAAAGCTCTTATCTGTCATTACTTCCCCACCATCTAATGATTATGAGGTGACTCTGCTGACTCAGTCCCAGTCTAAGCAATAAAACTGAAAACTGATCTGCAGAAACCAGGAAATGTCAGCCTATTGTTTGTTCTCCAGTGACTAGTGTGAATACATAATATATCAATCAGGTTCTTTTATATGGATAGTTAGTCACATAAGCCAAAAAAAAGAAGAAAAAAAAGTTTAAAAATAACTGCGATTTTAAAAATATGTGATTTTCTGAATATACATTCATTTTAAGTTTCAAATTTCCCTGTAGGGTATAGCTATAAAACAAACCCATACATTTTCTATGTTTCTCAATTATCATATTTGGTGGAGTCTATTGTATCTTTAAAGATCTTTATATTATCATTTTGAGTAAACATATAGGAAGTTACACACAATCTAAAAAATACAGTCATTGTCAAAAGAAATCAAGCACCGAGGAGTTGTCGGAATGAATTGAAACTTTCTCTGGGTGATTGTGACGTTTATATAAGTTGGTAGCTTGGGAGAGCAGGAAAAGTAGACAACTAGTTGGGTGACAGAAGGGGTAGAGGAAAGATAACCAGGGAGGCTAGTCCTGAACTGGCACACCCCAACAAGTTTGCAAAGTTGGCAGATGAGGGTGATGCCATTACAGAATCAGCACTGCTGCAGCACGACATGCCCTCTGACTGCCAGGGAGATGACTGCTCCAGTAAGAAGAGGAAAGGGAGCAGAGGGCAGCTTAGACAGGTCCTAGTGGTGGGGGACTCAATTATAATGGGCATAGATATGGCAATCTGCCACAAAGACCGGGATCGTTGAACGGTGTGTTTTCTTCCTGGCGCTCAAGTTCGACACATCGCGGATCAGGTTGACAGATTACTGGAAGGGGTTAGTGAGGATCCAGCGGTCATGGTGCACATTGGCACCAATGACAAAGTCAGAGGTCAATGAAGGACCCTCAAAAACGATTTCAGGGAACTAGGTTGTAAGCTTAGGGTAAGGACTAGAGATGAGCGAATGTACTTGGTAAGGCCGATTTCGCAATCGAGCACCGCGATTTTCGAGTACTTCACTACTCGGGTGAAAAGATTCGGGGGGCGCCGTGGGTGAGCGGGGGGTTGCAGAGGGGAGTGGGGGGAGAGAGAGAGCTCCCCCCTGTTCCGCGCTGCTACCCCCCACTCCACCACGCCGCGCCCCCCGAATCTTTTCACCCGAGTAGTGAAGTACTCGAAAATCGCGGTGCTCGATTGCGAAATCGGCCTTACCGAGTACGTTCGCTCATCTCTAGTAAGGACCTCCAAGGTAGTTTTCTCAAAAATACTACCTGTACCATGAGCCACACCAAAAAGGCAGTGGAAGATCAGGGAGGTAAACAAATAGCTCCAGATTTGGAGTAGGAAGAAGGAGTTTGGGTTCCTGGAGAACTGGGCTGACTTTGCTGTCGGCTACAGGCTCTACCATAGGAAAGGGCTGCATCTCAATGGGAAGGGTGCAGCTGTCCTGGGGGAGAAGATGGCTAAAAGGCTGGATGAGTTTTTAAACTAGGGACTGGGAGGGAGGGCAAAAAGAGTAATAGAGGGGAAGACAGTGCAGACAGTGAACTGGGATCAAGTAATGGGAATGGGGGTCGAGCAGGGGGTGGGGTGAGCACAGTTAGAACAGCTAATAGGATCATAATGAATATAAAGATATATACGTGCGATTGGGCAGTGAATTTACAGGCTTAAAATCTCATGTTTGAGACGCTCATGCCTAGGTATCCAGATACAAAAGTGCTGTTGTCAGTGCCCCAACTAAACCTGGATTAATTGGTGAAAACAACCTGGTTCCACTCCGTAGCATTCCATTTTTGTCATTCATGACACCACTGCAAATGGCAGCAATGGTGGGTGTTAAAGGCAGAACACGTAATGGGCACCGTGAGATAAAATGTGCTCTTCAGCCAAGTGCCTGGAAATGGTTCTGACAGACACAGGAGTGTAACGATGGTGCCACTTGTCTCTGGGTGGCAGACAGTAAAACAGTTGGAGCTGCTCGTGGTTGTTGAAGGATCAATCAAACCTCTCTACTGGTGGCCTGTCAGAGTCCTGAGCCCAGTTGCCTTGTGTGCATGCTTCATGCATCCATTAGCCCCAACACTTCCTAATAGTCTGGTCTAAACGGCCCAGGTGTCAGACAATTTGTCAATACAACCATCCAGCTTCTCACATTCCAATATTGCGCCCCCTCCTAAACCGTAATAACTGGGCAAGATCTATTTTATTGCATCGTAGAGGCGTCTAGTGGTCAACAAACTCTACACAAGAGGAAAAAGAGGTCACTACACACAAGTAGCCTCTGAGAGCCTTTTTATAGGCCAGGGGGAACTACTTTTAGGGCCTCAGGTGGCAAGACCATTCATCTAATCCCACCACAACTCTCATCATTTGTATATCTGCCTGAGATGGAACTGCATGCTGAGTTTTTCTATTTGCTTGATATTTTTTGAGTGTATATCTGCTTTACATTCTACAATATTTTCTTTCCAGCATTTGTTTACTGCCTTCAGTAAAATTCAGGGTGGGTAGCAGGCAAGGTTTGTGTGAGTGGGTGTGTGGAATACATCATGATCTGCAGCATACTGAACATGTGGCAGCACTACTTTTTGTCAACAGAACAGTTTCATTAAATTCCACATGCTCCAAATTGCGATTTGCACATTCTTACCGTTAATTGCCTTCCTTACAACAAAAATCCCATAATGTAAAAACTCTGTGGGACGATTTGTGAAGCCATCATTTTCTAGTAATACTAACCTAACCGAGTGTTATGTTGATCTGAGATTGTAAAACATAAGTGCAAAGTAATTTCCCCTCTCGAGTAAACAACAAAAGGTTTGTAATCACATTGTTATACATACAGAAAGTGGGGAGGTCTGCGTGCAGCTGGAGTTTCATATGTCTTTTGCAAAATCTATTTCTTGTACTAAAGAGACTCAAATGTAAATTTGAAGATATAGTTTTGTTTACTTGAAATTGCAACTTCTTGCAATGTTATGGCTCTATTTTCTTAATGGGGTTTTACAACACTTACAAAAAATGGCCCTCGGGAAGCTACTGGCATAATAAATAGAAAAAAAATATTGCTCACCGTCTCATGATGTTTTCAGAGCAGAGCCGCCCCACCTAGTCCCCTTCACTTCGGTCCCCACTTAAACAGGAAGCAAAGACCGCTAAAGCCGATCACTGGTCTCAGTGGTCAAGCAATTACCTACACTGGGGCTGTTTTTTTGGAAATGTCAGAAATTCCCTTTTGAGGGAACCTGCGGGTTCCTTATACTATCCCTACTTCTCTGGTTAGTACTTAATTGGGTTTTATTAGACCAGCGTTATATAATGAAATAATAGATGATCCAATAGGTGGAAGAATTCAGGGAAAGCATTGGCTATTTGGTAAGAACTCCCCTCTAAGCAAAGAGCATAATGAGCAATCATGACCCCATAGAAAAATGTAGGGGAGCCCTATACCACCAGCACCTCCTAAAGCTTATAGACATAATTCCATTCCCCTGCTCAAGAGTCTCCACTATTAGGGCTTTTACCCGCTAGTGCTTTTTTTTTTTTTTTTTAACACTGCGATAACGCTGCGTTTTTTTCAATAGGACTTAGTAGTGTTAAAATCGCATCACACAAAAATCGCAAAAGCACAAACTTGCGATTTTTGTGTGATGCGATTTTAACATTAGAAAGTCCCATTAAAAACACGCTAGTGGGTAAAAGCCCTCAACCAGATCAGAGTGCTGCTCTCCACTGTGTTATATGGTCACCCATTTATTTGAATGGACACCCTGTAATACCACGTGGCTCCTATAGTAGTCGCCTGCTGCTTCCTCTAGTGGGTGCTAATTTAAATAAGAGGTCATCTAGACCAGTGTTCCCCAACTCCAGTCCTCAGGGACCGCCAACAGGTCAGTTTTCAGGATTTCCTCTGTATTGCACAGGTGATGTAATTATTGTGGGTGTCTCAGACATTGCCACCGGTGTTCTTACCATAGGATATCCTAAAAACATGACCTGTTGGTGGTCCCTGAGGACTGGAGTTGGGGACCCCTGATCTAGATTTTATAATGCCTTTAAGAACATGCCAAGCTCGTGATTATTTTGTCTTTTTGTTCTTTTCTCGATCTAACAGTGAATTGGATTACATTTTTCACTAACCCTTTCAAGCTTCCATTCCACCACTGACAGAGATTACTACCTCCATATACCTATGTCACCATCATGTGATCAGTGTGAAGAAGCTCTCAGTTGGGCTCAAGGAACCGTAATCCAATGCAGCAGATTAAGCTGAGTCTTTAGGTGTGTCTTGTAGAAATATTCCGCACATATGAAAGGTCCTTAACAAAAGGTTTAGAAATGTTATCCATTTTTATCAGCCGGTGCTGTTTATGGGTGTTTTCTTTTTGTTTTGATCGTAAAGCTTGTTTATTATATAACTTTGTAACATTCTTTTTTGTTTGTTTATTTCCTCAGGGTTTGTTCACATGGTGGAATCTGACAACAAGGATGCGTGTACATGGTTCATACTACACTTATTATTAGGACATACATGAATAATACATACATCCTCAAGTGCCGATCTCTGGGATTGCGTGTAAAGCAAGGTAGCGAGAGGTAATGGCTTTTTTTTACCGTCAAGATATACTACTGTAGACTTCATCCATGACTTCCATGTCCATGGATGAGACATCAATAAACAAACACTGCACTCTGTTCTTTCATTTTTTTTTTTACGTCAACCCATTAATCCCACTTGGCAGAGTTGAACTTGCTGACTATAAGGTGTGTTCTAGTCCCTGCAAATCTCCATTAGACTATCTTAACGCACAGCCGCCCTCTTTACTTTGTGTCTTAAATCATGAAGTCAACATGCATACATCCTGCTATGGTGTCCGCTTAAATATTTAATTGGGTTAAGCTGTTAAGAAGGGACATGAAAATGGCATTTTCATAATATTAACCTTAATAATTGATGCTTGCGGCTGCACATTCCCTTAATATAAGGCTTATAGAAATCTGTATTTTGGTAATGGTGCTTCAAGCACAAACACTTGAACTTGTAAAGGATGTCCTTGAATCCCTGACCTGAATACTAATAGATTGATCTTATTAGCTCCCTGTGTTCTACACTTGGTTGGATGCCTTCCGCATAGTCAGACACCACTAGACCTGGAGAGAGATACAAGTCGCCAGAGAAGAGCGCCGCAACGTCCGGTGGGGCATTTCTCTTTGGAACAGATGGAATTCATTGCAGGGACAGATGAAGAATACTGAGCGTTAAATAGGAAACATTGGACACAACATACAGAGATGAGATTGGGATTCAGAAACCAGACGTCTTTGTAATATTCCAACAAATGTCACGCTGCTTTATTTCCGAGTCTTTAGAAGCTCCACAATAAATGATAAGTACATTATTAAAAAAATACATCGGCCTCCTTATTATTTCTTAAGATTCACTTGCTCTGTCTCTTCTCAGGAGCCTGAGAAGTAATTAGTATTTCAGCATGGCTGCTTCCCCACATGACAGCTATTTATACTGTATGTAATGATAAAGACATTGGACTGAGCTGCAGCAAACATAATTGTTCTAAAATGGGTCGGGACTTATTTTTCTCATTTATTTCTCTATGCAGATATATAGATAAGGCAAAATACAATCAGGGAGGCGATGTCTGTAATCACGTCGCTCACAAATATGCTATTTGTTCATTTGTAGGTTGACTTGATTACAGATTTTGCAGAGTTTGCACAGATAGCTGCACTAATACAATGAACAACTGGCAGCCTGGAAATTTTTACTTATTAAAGAACAGTTCCAAATCATAAATTCATTTCTTGGTAAATAATGTGTGAGAGTAAAAAGAAAAGCACAGCACATACTTAACCCTTTCCAATACAGTGACGGACCTTCTCCGACATTGAGCTTTCCTCGCATAGCTCCCTTATCCGGTGAGGTCTGATATATGTTTCTAACACTATGCAGAAGAGAGATCCGACATTGGAGTTCTCTTGTGCGTATGTATATTACAGTATGCGGAGGAGAGCCCCGACAGCAGAGTTCTCTTCTGCATACTGTAATATATGTATATATGCAGAAGAGAACGCCGAGGTCGGGGCTTTCCTTTGCATAGTGTAAGAAACATATGCTATGCACATTGTAAGCAGTAATAGGATGAGATAGATATGAGATAGATAGATAGATAGATAGATAGATAGATAGATAGATAGATAGATAGATAGATAGATAGATAGATATGAGATAGATAGATATGAGAGAGATAGATAGATATGAGAGATAGATAGATAGATAGATAGATAGATATGAGATAGATAGATAGATAGATATGAGAGAGAGAGATAGATATGAGAGATAGATAGATAGATATGAGATAGATAGATATGAGAGATAGATAGATAGATATGAGAGAGAGAGATAGATAGATAGATAGATAGATAGATAGATAGATAGATAGATAGATAGATAGAGAAATTAGAAATGAATAGAGCCTTATTATATAATTTATATCAATATACATACATTTATAGGTTTATTACAAATTATCTTCCCGATGTGAAAAACTCAAAACACATTTCATTTTCAAAAAATTGGTCATAAAATCATCATGACAGCACATTTTTAAGTGTTTTTGTTGAGTAATTCCAAGGAATCCACATTGTGCTTTCCAACCCAAAATAAATAGGAGCAGGGTGGCAGGTAAATTGGATTGAAAAGGGCTAACCTCTTAGGCCTCGGTCAGACGACCGTTTTTTGCTGCGATTTGCGTGACTGGGGCCGACGATTCGCCGAAAAATCTGCAGCTAGCAGCTAGCAGCGGCAGCAGCGCCGACCCCATTGAGAACATATACTACAAAGATCATTCTCCTCTTCCACAGCTGTAACAGCTGTGGCAGAGAAGAACGATGTTCGCCCATTGAATTCAATGGAGCCGGCAATACAGCCGGCTCCATTGAAAGCAATGGGCTGCCGGCGAGCGCGGGATGAATTTTCGGGAAGGGCTTAAAAATATAAGCCCTTCCCTGAAAATTATCCTAAAATGTGTAAAAATAAAAAATATATATATACTCACCTTGTCCCTGCAGCTGGAGTTCAGCCGCGGCCGGCCGGCAGTTCTCCTGAACTGTTCTGTGTAGTATTCAGCAGGCAGGGATTTAAAATCCCCGCCTGCTGAATGGGCTGCCTCTGATTGGTCACAGCCCTCACCAATCAGGGGCAGCTCTCAGCTGTCATTCAATAGCTGAGAGCTGCCCCTGATTGGTCTTTGCGCTGAGCCAATCAGAGGCAGCACTCACTCACCCATTCATGAATTCATGAATGGGTGAGTGAGAGCTGCCTCTGATTGGTGAGGAATCGCAGAATGCAGATAGGCGCGATCTGCGATTCCTCGTGTCCTATAATTTATCGGACATCCGCATAAAAAGCGGCCATGTGACCGATCCCATTGCGAAGCAATGGTTCTATATATGCGCAGATCGCATGCGCAAATCGCACGAAAAAACGCCCGTCTGACCGAGGCCTTAAAGGGATTTTCCAAAATAGAAAAAAAGATGGCCCAAATAATGGTGGAAAATAAAGTACAAAAATCTTACTGTACAGTGCCAACATTCCGGTCCCTGTCAGTCCAATCCCAGAAGTGACTGTAGTAGTCACATGCTGCTCGTTGTTCACGTGACTGCTCACCAATCAGTGGCTTCAGCAGGCATCTGTGCATGAATGGCATGTGACCACTGTGAAAGTATTAAGATGGTCTGTGTAACACTTGTTATTCAGGGGTTAATATAGTATACTCCAAAGCTCATGAAGCTGCGTAAGGTGGATTGAACTGTTCTTGATACTGAAGGTGAGGGATGGGGGGTGAAAGGGGTAGCATTTCCTACAGACCATATTTAGTTTTTGTGTCTGCATTCCTCACTCATATCAATGTAGGTAATGTGTGCACAAGACACATTATGTATTCATTCATCAGTACTAAACTTTTGTAATGATTTACTATTTTCAGGGCATTTTCTCTTCTGATTGAATACTACTAGAGATGAGCGAACGTGTTCTTAACGAACACTTACGCACCCGGACACCGGCTTTGCCGAGGACTTCAGTGTCCGCGCGTAAAGCTTCGGGGGGCGCTGGGGGGCGGGGAGAGGCGCGGCGGCGCGGGCGGCAGCAGCGGGGAACAGGGGGGAGCCCTCTCTCTCTCCCTCTCCCCCCCACTCCCCGCCGCACCCCCCCGCGCTGCCACGGCAACCCACGAACTTTTTTCGCCCGAGCACGGAATTGCTCGCAAAGTTCGGTGTTCGGGTGAAAAGGGGCGGAGCCGAACACGTTCGCTCATCTCTAAATACTACACTTTTCTTTGTTCTACTTTGCACTATTAATAAGGCTAAAGGCCGATTTACACGGAGCAATGATCGCTAAAAAATCGCTCAAACGACAGTGACAGCTTTGAGCGATCATTTTGCATAACTTACTAAGTAGCTACTCAGCTACTTAATAGCTTATTAGCGTGCAAATAGAGCTTTCATCTGATTGCAGTTAATAGCTGCAGGGCTCTTATCTCCATTCAGCTCCTTTGTTCTCCGACGGGTTAAATAGCTGAAACAATGCTATCAGCACTACCCGCGGAGAACTCTGTGTGCTATCCTGATAAGACCGCACAACGATTTTTAGGCTGGCTTGAATTTAACGATCAGCTAGTAGTGCATGAAAAGTGCACGATGGCCGCGCGTTTAAACGCATTTTTTGAGCGATCATCGCTCTATGTAAATGAGTCTTAACTAGAGATGAGCGAGCACCAAATGCTCGAGTGCTCGTTACTCGAGTCAAACTTCCCGCGATGCTCGAGAGTTCAATTCGAGTAACGAACCCCATTGAAGTCAATGGGTGACTCAAGCATTTTTGTATATGACTGGTGCTCCGCTAAGGTTTTCATTTGTGAAAATCTTAGCAAATCACCAAAGTCATGTAAAAAGCACAGAAATGGATTGGGCAGGCGAGGAGCAACATGCAGGGCTGCATTTCGGGCTCCGAGGTCTCACTATTAAGCCACAATAGTGGCAAGAGTGAGACCCCCCTCCCCCACTGTCAGCATAACGATCGTTCTCCTCTGCCACAGCTGTAACAGCTGTGGCAGAGAAGAACGATGTTAGCCCATTGAATTCAATGGAGCCGGCAATACAGCCGGCTCCATTGAAAGCAATGGGGTGCCAGCGAGCGCGGGATGAATTTTCGGGAAGGGCTTAAAAATATAAGCCCTTACCTGAAAAAGAAAGATTTTAGTGTAAAAAAGAATAAAAATGCAGGCATTCTCTTCAATGCAGCCGCTGCTGCTGCCGGCGACTCCATTGAAGACAATGGTCCGCTGGCACACCTGAATTCTTTTTCAGGGAAGGGCTTTACATATAAGCCATTCCCGGGAAATGAATTAAAAGTGATTTAGAAAACAAAAAAATAGATACTCACCTCCCTTCAGCTGCCGGGGCACAGCCGCGTCTTCTCCTGCTGTCCCCTGCACTGTGGTGCTGAACTGCTGTCATTCAGCTGAGAGCTGCGCTGAGCCAATCAGAGGCAGCATTCACTCACCCATTCATGAATTCATGAATGGGTGTGAGTGAGATCTGCCTCTGATTGGTCAGGCTGTGACCAATCAGAGGCAGCTCATTCAGCAGGCGGGGATTTTAAATCCCCGGCTGCTGAATACTACAGAGAGCAGTTCAGGAGAACTGCCAGCTGGCCGCAGCTGAACTCTGTCTGCCGGGAGCAGGTGAGTATATATATTTTTTTTATTTTCACACTTTTCTGGATGAATTGCAGGAAAGGGCTTATATATTTAAGCCCTTCCCAAAAATTCATTGTGCGATCGCCGGCAGCCCATTGCTTTCAATGGAGCCGGCTGTATTGCCGGCTCCATTGAATTCAATGGTCAGTGCTCGTTTAATCGAGACGAGCACCGCGTGGTGCTCGTCTCGAGTAACGAGCATCTCGAGCACCCTAATACTCGAACGAGCATCAAGCTGGGACGAGTATGCTCGCTCATCTCTAGTCTTAACACTAAGCTGGTCCCTCAGAAAGAAGGCAGTAGAGACTTCATACAGTTGATGTCTCTCGTTCAATATTCGATGATCATCGCTAATTAATTTGGACACATGTGGGAACTCAGATCCTGGTAGCCTTATTGCACATTTTACATTTAAAGAAGTACTCCAACAGTTTCTGGTAGAGAATGCAAGCAGACTAAGACGTCCAGTGAAATCCTTAATAAAGACAAAAGCTAAGCACCAGTGTAATAACCCTTTCCAATCAATTGTCTGACGTCTTCCTACATTCTGATTAAAGCTTCTACAGCTTCAATGTCAGAAGATGTCCAACAGGGTATTCTTACCATCTATTGCCAGCCACTCTGCTGTCGGAGCCTCTCTGGCTCGCACACACTGGCTTTAGCCAGCAGATGGCACCGTTGTTTAACAGCAAAAAGAGAACGCCTTTTAGGAAACCGTGAATCCAATATTGGATTGGAAAGGGTTAAAAGCCGTGGTAAGTAACAACCTTTGTTTGTTACAACCATTTACTGCTGCTTTTAGTCTCTGTCCTAGTGCAAGTTTTGGCCTAAGTGATTTCTCTTATGTATTTGTCACAGAAAGGGTTTAGAGTGTCCCTCTTAAAACTTAGCTTTTATTAATAAAAATGCATATAAAAAGGATTTTTAGTGAATCCTAAAACAGACACAGATACAGACAACAAAAATTAGTATAACGTGACCGGCGTTATCTCCCGAAAAAATGTAAGCCAAAGTCAAGTAGCTAGGGAGACGTTTTTAGGTTAAAAAAAAACTCCCTAAGCGGATAAGTGAATCCTGTTACCCAGTACCTAAAAGGTAGTTATTGGCTGGGGATATTTCAAGGGTCAATTTTGAAAAATCAAGTTCCTGACTTGTAAATAGTTATATCAGCTAGCGTACTGTTCAAGAAGACGGTTTGTGCTTAAATGAACAGTGCACGGTTATATCTTATAGAGGTCGCTGTCTGATAAAACACCTATCTTGGACACACATCAATGCATAGAGAACATGGAGACAGTAAGATACTGTTGTAGACTTCTGTGTGTTTATTACACCCAAATCTGTTGTTTAGAGTTTCACAAACAGACAGAACAAAGAATTTAGTACCTACAAATGTCCCATTGTCCCCCTCCCTAAGACAATAGGATATTTAAATGTGTTTGTAGCGTGAGGGTTTGACCCAGAGACAGTGACTTCAGCTGGAATGTGGTGGCTATTCTCAGTGACCCTATGTGTCGTGACAAACAGACTGCTAAAATAGGGAAAAATGTCTTTTTTGCCTGGTGAATCTGCACACTGTTCTTTTCTTCTATGCTCAAGGAAAAAGATATTGATTGGGTCATAAAGAATAGAGCATATGCTCCAGGTTGGATGACTAGACTTGTTTGTAATCACAGAAGAATGCATGTGAATAACCTGCACAACTAAATATAACACATTGTGAGATTGATATGCTGGATAACATCTATCTCACATTGTGTAAACAGTTTCAGTCTCATATTGGTAATTTTGTGTTTATTAGTCTAAGGGCTACCAAACTGACAGATTTCTGCAACCAGGGTCTGGGACTCCAGACTAACAGATTCAAAGATGTCAGGGAAGTTTCTGTTAGTAGTCATTTAGGAAATGACATTGCAATATGGATTCCAAATTAGCAGAATTCCGAATTAGTGGATTAAAAGACTTCAGGAAAGTTTGTTAAATAATGATTCAGGGAATGACATTGCAGCTGCAGCTCAACTAGGAAGAGTAACAATAGCCGGAGGACAAGGAGGGGACCAAGTGAAGGTCATGTTCAATTATTCTGGCAATTGGGCACTCTGATAGTGCCAAAAGATGGGTATGCTAAAGGCTCGATGTTTCAATGTGCATAGTTAAAGTTTTCAAATGATTGTAAAGGATAAATGATCATGAATTGGAAATAAAGGGCTTCTTATTGAAGTTCCTGCTTGGAAAGAAGTGAGATTATGGTCAGAACATGTAGAAATGAAAAGGAAACTGGTGAAATCTGTTATACAATTCCATTACTTGCCTGTAGGGAGTTAACTTTTCATGTCTTCAAGAAATAAAGTACATTCCAGTGGGAAAGGTGCATTCTAGCCAGAGAGCAGAGCATAGTTAAAAAAAACTGTATATTAAGAATATATGGTGGCATGATTTAATTGACTTAGCAGGCTGTGATATCCCTGCACAAAAGGTAGGATATCATTTTTGTCAAATCTGATCTTATTTGATCATTAATAATGTGGATTTGTTATTTTGGTGTGTAAAGGGTATGTATATGGGTCTGTCTGTTTTGTTCCTTAGATGTGTCATGGTTTGTTACCTGCCTATATGTTACTTGTCTCAAGTGTACCATTGCACCGCTGGACATAGACTGGGAGAGACATGCCCAAACAGTTAACAGTTGGCCAGACCACAATTGGTAAAGCTAAGTGATGTAAAGGGAGGGAGGAGACATAAGTAGGATTTCTCTGACAACACAGTATAATCAATATAATAGGCTTTACTTATTTGAATACTATTGAATTGTGATGCTAAAACAGTAATGAGGTGATTATGTACTTGACAAGCCTGATAAGTACAGTACATTACACACAGAGTAAAATAAATAACAATGGTTTATCTAAAGTGCATTACATTTTCAATCTGGGTAACAAACATGAGTATTTAAAAAGTTAATACTAAATACATGCCAATGAAGTTATTTATATGTACTGCACATCACATTAGGTGTAAGTGACTAACACTACTTGCTTGGATTGAATGCCTGCCAGAAATATAAACCTATGTCATGCTTTTCAAGTATAATGCACACACTCAACTGCCAAAGTTCTAACTATAATATATATCTTTATTTTAAAGGTGTCACGTCTCATGCCATAGATAGGTGGCTTAATTGCTGAACATCTAGATGCTTTTTGTATTAGTACCATAGCTGATGCTGCATCTCTCACAGACAAAAATCACAGAAGTAATCCTGGAATATGATTTAATTCTACTGGTCCTTAATGGAGTTCAGGAACTTTTTCATCAGATAGAAACTTAGTACCTTTCTGCTGCCAGGCTCACTAAATACAAGGGTGTTCCCCTAACCACATCTAATCTCGCCATCAGGAAATGTTTGGTGTTGAAACCATATATATGGGTCCAAAGAGGAGTGAAGACCAGATACAGCAGGAAGACCTTAAACTCCACAATTGCCTTTATCTCATTAAATAAAAAAATTAAGAAATGTTAAAGAGATTTCCCTTGCTAATGTAGGTTTTAGGTTTTTGTAGATGGCTTCAGTTAGTACAAAGACAGTACATGCAAAACAGGATATGCACTGGTAATGCAATGTGAAGTACTACTACAACAACCACTTCCGCCTAGGAGACACTCACTGAGGCATGTAGGATGGCTGGATGTAAGCCTGTAAGTTGCACACAAGGGCCAGGTACTTTTTGAGCATCGCCTGCAATTATGGGCCCATTGGTGAAGTTGAAGCTTTGTGGGAAATGCAGAAACTGTATCAAACTTGTTGTCAGCTCTAACTCTACCCAAATAGCTTACAATTGTCAAAGTCCAGGCTCACACCAAAGAGACCACTCCAGAGGCGAGAAGAAACATGAGGACGGATGAGCTGCAGCTCTATTGCCTCTGACTCAGGTAATGGTGGCTACTCCAGCACCCCCTGAAACTGAGATGGACCTTTCCTTGTTATCGGTCTTGCAGGCACAAGCACCACAGAGTGAGTTGGATTAATGCAAAGAAAAGGAGCTGGACAAGGAGATGATGGTATCTGGCACAAGTGTTATACCCCATGATGATGCATCTAACCCATTAACTGATACATTAGTCAAAGGAGGAATGTGTGGTATAGTGTCTTCTGCTTGGATTGCCCAAGGCTTCAACAGTGCTGCTACAAGTTTGATAAGCTTGGCATTATCTGTACCTGTCCTTGCCCAAGTAAAATGTTAAAAGGTAGTTGCCCAACCCACTGTATAACCATCTTACTTGTTTCAGAGACAGCAGGTACGCCTCAACCAACTGCCAGCAATGTGCCAAATATGAGTGTATCCTTTTCTGTTTTGATCTCTTTTTGGATAGTGACCCCAACTACAGAATAGAATATGGCTTAGAAGCTATTGTCTGAAGTAGTATGTCAATATGAAGTCCCCTGAGATATTAGAGGGTGATAGGGGGGACCACATTCTGTTAATGGAGTTCTTGAGAAGATTCAAAATCTCTTGATAATTGTACAAGTGCCTTACACTTCATTTTCAGATAAAGTAGTGGCAAGGAAGAAAGACTCAATGGGAGCCTCAACCTTTAAGATTAGAGAGGCCAAAGAGGAGAAACAGAAACAATGGATAATGCTTACTCATTACTTTATACTATATCAGGCATACATCCAATGGAAAAATGTCACTTAATCCTCTGGGATTTTGTTTGGCCAGGCCCCTGGTATAGAGTTGTACTTCCCACAATGGACACAAGCTAGGCACAAAGCACCTGCCATTAACGGTAATTTATAGTTGAACCCTATAAAATTGGTTCAAGGGCATTGCAACCATAAGACCTTTATCCTCATTTGTCAGAGCATGAGGGTCATTAGGCCTACTCTTACTCACCGGAGGGTATGCAGCTGGAAGAATCATTTCACAAGGACTGGGGTATTTATTAGAATTATAATATGAGAAAACAGTATTAAAATGCTTTGCTTTTATGCTATATTTGTTTCTGAATTCTATCCAATGCTTATGCAAATGTGGAACAAATTAGAAGAAGCCACTGATTATCTAGATGACCTGATTTTTACTGTGTTGGGTATAGTTCAAGCTTTATTCTAAATATTATTGCTATGCTTTGCTGTTTATGCTGCATTTAAAATCATAATGGTTTGTATACAATGTGTAAGAGACAAACCAAAGGAGTTACCAAAGTTGCACGCCCTAGGGAATGTCCATGTGAAGATGTTCACTCTCATCACAGCTAAAACCTGCGTTATCCAGCGCTCAAGGTTTCTCTAACCCAGAGGAGTTCTAAAATTGGGAAACAGAGTGAAGACAAGTCCTCCCTGGAGGCTAGCTTCAAGGAGGTGAAGCACTGAAGTCTTCCCTGTGGGACTAGCCCATGGGATACACCTAGTTTGGGAATAAAAGTGTAATCAACAGGGGGAAAATGATAAAGTATTAGGATGATCTGTGATACACTTGTTATTCAGGGTATCATACAGTATAGTCCAAAGCACATGAAGCGGTATAAACTGGACTAAACTGCATTTGATACTTGCGAGGACGTTGAGCGTTTTCTGGGAGACCATATTTAGTTATTGTATCTGCATTCCTTACTCATCAATGGAGGTAATATATGAACATATCACATTATGTATTCATTTGTCAGTAATAAACTTTCATAAGGATTTGCTACTTTTAGGGTTTTGTCTCCTGTGATTGGACACTACACCTTTCTTTGTTCTACTTAGCACTGAGCTGGTCCCTCAGAAAGAGGACAGTAGTGACTTCATACAGTTGATTTCTCTTGTACTTTCTCCAATGATCATCGCTAATTAATTTAGACACATGAGAGAACTCAGATCCTGATAGCTTTATTTCCAATTCTAAATTTAAGGGAATAGTGCAACACCACTGAAACTAATGATTAATGAGCGATCACATGAGCGATGAATGCCACCTGACAGCTGTAGACACTTCTGGAATAGGAGTGGCAGAGACCAGAGAGGTAATACTGGAAAAGGGAGGCCATCAAAAAGGTAAGTATGATTTTTTTCTTTATTTTCCACTATAACTAAGTTATGGTGCTCATGGGACAGGCAATATGGAGTTCAGGGATGTACTTCTTATACTTACCCTGGACGTCAGTGTCTATTATTCAGTTAGTGCATGTATACTCCCACAGAGAAGTGTGTGTGTGTGCGCGTGTACGCACTGATTGCAGAAAAGGGTCACACGCACAGACCAACCACCGACTTCCAGGGAAAATAGGGAGGCCAGTAAGTATAAAAGTATACCACCAGATTCCACATTCCCTGTCCTATGAGCACTATAGGTTAGTTAAATAGATGTGACAGGTTTTCTTTAAAGGGGTATTCCTATTGTGGTTTTTCATAGCTGAGATGGGAAACCACTGCTATAGTTCCCGGGTACCTGACTAGAACCTACAGAAACAGCTAAGTACTTTAGCCGGGTGCAGTTTCTGTAGCTCTCATTCAGTGAAGCACAGCATTCTTCACTGTTTCCATAACTTGCCAAGTTATGGAAACAGCACAGCACTCTGTTCTATGCTGTTTCTGTAGCTCTCATTTACTTTAATGAGAGCTATGAAAATAGCGCTAGGTTGAAGCGCTGGACTGTTTCTAACAAGTGGTTGGAAACAGAGGGCCAGGTATTCCCATCTCAGCCATGAGAAGCAGAGATGGGAATACCCCTTAAAGGACTAGGCCTGTTTTAGGCAGGAGAACCAGCCACATTATTTTCTTATCTTAACATACCACTACTTATATTGCTTTTAATTTTTTGTCAACATGGCTGACTGAGGGCTTATTTTGCGGGACATGTTGTACTTTGGTTGTTACACACACACAAATACCAAATATGGTATAAAGGGGTAATGTTTTATTATATGTATATAACCCCTTAACACTTCAGGAAGTACATTTATGTAATAGAAATTCGGGGTTTGTATGGAGGGGGTTGGGGGCCGATCCTGCCACCCATTCAATGTGGGTGGCAGCTGTGTATTACAGCCAACACCGGCCTGCAATAGCTCCAATCAGTACAACAATTGATTGCGGTTGCTAACACTTTAAATGCCCCGATTGATGTTTCGGGGGTCCCGAACGCTTTCCCCCCTTCCCATGATGAGATAATAGGGTGCTGTTCAGTTGCCTATTGAAAGCCCCTTGGACTGCCATTGCAGATTGCCTACCAAGCCATGCTTGTGGTGTAGGTTGATAGATTGCCTGTCAGATTGCGGTGTGATGTAATACTATGGTATCACATCATACTTCAGGAGCGATTTAACCATCATGAGTTTATGTCCCCTATGGGGACAGAATCTGCATCATTTAGCATTCAATCGAATGCTATGAAAATCCGCACCATAGTTCATACATTGCAGATTTTTATACATGACCATTTTGGAATCCACACTGCGTAAAAATAAAAACTGGGGCCGAGCTCACACGGCTGTAAGCATAAAACGCTGTTGTGGAGCCAGCGGTGGGTGACCCTATGTACTGCCGCATATGGCGGCGAAATTGTATTGTGCATGACAGTGTATTTCATGTATACTGCCATGTGCAGCTCCTTTCTTTTTTTTATCCTGTTTTTTATATTTCCTGTGCTGTTGTGAAGCGCAATTGCATGCGGATTTGCATCCAAATCCATGGTGTCCGCTCAGAGTTAAAGGGGTATTCCTACAATCACAAGTTATCTGCCATCCACAGGGGATAACTTGCTGACCAGTGGGTTCCAACCACTGGGAGCCCCAACAATCCCGAAGACAAAGGTCTGGAGTGTCCAGTATTAAATGCAGCGGTGGCCACGGGATACCGAAAATAGTTGAGTACAACTTGCTCCCATTGAAAAGAATGAAGCAGCTGTGCACATTCATTACTGAAAGCTCTAGACCCTCGGATAGGTTTGGTTTGACCGATGGGATCCTCACCTAATCAGCAAATTACCCTCTATACTGTGGAGAGAAGATAACTTGTGATTCTGTGAATATCCCTTTAAATATAATGCAGTAATGCAATAGGGATAATGAGATCACAGAGCATATACTTACTAATGACTGGGTCAGATGTGAGTACATTTACCCGTACAGTGCTGTGAAGCATGTAGCCACTATATAAAGGGTAATAAATAACCTTAATTTCCTTGCATGACATAGTAGTGTATGCTCCTATAGCAGCCCTGCCTCTTATAAATCAACTTTTTCATTCCACCCATCACCCTAGCAATCTAATAAGGACAATTTCTCACCCAACCGGTCCTAACTTTTTGTTTCATCTATTTAGACATCCTTTCCTAAATGTTTAAAGCGAGCGGCGTGATTCTAAAGCCACTCCTCTATCTCCAGCCTTACCTCGGTAGCAGTGACCTAGCTGTGTCCTTGGACAGAGGAACAGATGCAGCTCTGTGTGCGTGCTGCAGAGCGGTGGGAGATAGACACAGTTCTGCTTGTGCTAAGGATTTGTGCGCAGTACGGCAGAAGACTGCTGTTTGAAGCCACTGTGTTTGCATTGAAAAAAAAACCTCTACCTACAAAACTGAAAGAGCACAGAAATTTCTTGTGTTTACTAACTCATAATGATTGCGGCAGCGGCTCACGTACCTGATGAGAAATAGATCTTCCTACGAGGAGGAATTCAGCAGTAATTATAAGTCCTTCACTTGTCCTCTTCTTTGCTAAATATCCCATTCCGCTGTATCCTCGTGGATTCTTGGATAGCTGGGTCATAGCTAACATGTCAGCAATTGCAGCTCCCATCAGGGTTTTTAACCAATTTTTCAAGTCTTCAAATAGCAAAATTTTGCCTGTCTACATTTTTATCAAATGCATTTCGGTTAAACAGTATCTCCAACAACTGTATGTTCGTGGAAATAAAAGTTGTGAAATAAAGAGTGGCAGTACTGATGCAGAAAGGTACACCCGATGCCCCATGTCATGGCATACTCACCACCGTGAATTCTTATAGCATTTATCAGTTGTGTTAATGAGTATTACTTACCTGCTATTGATTTTCTATAGAGCTTTGTTTCCATTAAAGGAGTTTTCCGAGTTATTTCTTTTTTATTATAGTTTTGAGCTCCCTATGCCCAAAACTATGGTATATAAAAATATACTCACCGCTGCAGCATCCGATAGGTGCCCTCGCCCAGCCAGAAGGCCTGGTGACGTCCTGTAAACCTGACATGTGAGCTTCTAATATAGAAGCCCCGAGAAAGGTAATTTTTAGAGATGAGCGAACCTACTCGGCCACGCCCCTTTTTCACCCGAGCGCCGCGATTTTCGAGTACTTCCGTACTCAGGCGAAAAGATTCGGGGGGCGCCGTGGGTGAGTGGGGGGTTGCAGCAGGGAGTGGGGGGAGAGGGAGAGAGAAAGGGCTCTGCCCTGTTTCCCGCTGCTACCCCCCGCTCCGCCACGCCTCCCCCCGCCCCCCCCGGCGCCCCCCGGATCTTTTCACCCGAGTACGGAAGTACTCGAAAATCGCGGTGCTCGATCGAGTAATTACTCGAAACGAGTAGATTCGCTCATCTCTAGTAATTTTGTATTTTTTATGTTATGCACCCCTCATCTCTGCCACCAATGTTACTTAAATCAGAAAACCCCTTTAAAGGGGTTGTCCCGCGGCAGCAAGTGGGTCTATACACTTCTGTATGGCCATATTAATGCACTTTGTAATGTACATTGTGCATTAATTATGAGCCATACAGAAGTTATAAGAAGTTTTTCACTTACCTGTTCCGTTGCTAGCGTCCTCGTTCCCATGGAGCCGACTAATTTTCGCCGTCTAATGGCCAAATTAGCCGCGCTTGCGCAGTCCTGGTCTTCTTCTTTTTTCAATGGGGCTGCTCGTGCTGGATGCCGGCTCCGTGTAGCTCCGCCCCGTCACGTGCCGATTCCAGCCAATCAGGAGGCTGGAATCGGCAATGGACCGCACAGAAGCCCTGCGGTCCACCGAGTGAGAAGATCCCCGCGGCCATCTTCATCAGGTAAGTAAGAAGTCACCGGAGCGCGGGGATTCAGGTAAGCACTCTCCGGTGATCTTTTTTAACCCCTGCATCGGGGTTGTCTCGCGCAGAACGGGGGGGGGGGTTTGAAAAAAAAAAAAAACGTTTCGGCGCGGGACAACCCCTTTAAGGCTTAACCCCTTCAGTGGCAGGTTTATTATTACCATGTCATGCCTTACAGGGCAGGTTTTTAAAATGCGTCAACAATGCAATAAAATCCCCGGAAGATTTTAGATGATAGCTCAGTCCTCTGCACATTTCAGCACTACTGCTGTCCACGGAAATCTTTCAGGGTTTAAATCCATGGACATTGCAGCAAGCCCTGGAGATTTTCTGGGCGTGCCACTAACAGGGTTAAAAGTAGAGATGAGCGAGCACGCTCGGTAAGGTGAGTTACTCGAGCGAGCCTTGCTCATCTCGAGTAACTGCCTTCTCCTCCGAGCGTGCTTGGGGGCCGGCGGGGGTAGCGCGGGGAGAGAGAGAGATCTCGACGCGGCCGTCAGCCTATGCATTTTGGCCAAAATGTTGTACCAACACCCGCATTTTATTAGTATGCATTAGTATTTTTGTATGTAGTTTGCTAGTTGTTGGGGGAGCCCAAGATGTCAGCCAGTGTGGCCCACTTTAGAGATACAGGGCAACCCACTGTTAGATCAGTGGGGGTTGATATCCTGTATGGTGGGTCACCATCCATCTGTGGCTGGCATCTTTGGTATCGTTCACATGTGCAGGCTATGATTATATGCAGTCGCTCCTCCCCAATCTGGGCTGGGTTGAGTGGGTGACTGCATATGAGCCTGCAATGAACAAGTTGCTCCTCCACATTATTGTCTGGCTGACTGCATATCTTTAGGGCTTATGGCGGTTGCGCCTGCCCTACGCGATTGTGTCGGTGGCGATCGTGCCGGCCTTATGGCGATCGTGCCTATGGCGACCGGGCCTGCTTTGCAGACTCAGGTGCCTTTTTCAGTGAATAATCTTGAAATGAGTGAGGCTCGCTCGAGTAACTCATCTTACCGAGCGCGCTCGCTCATCTCTAGTTAAAGGGGTTGTCTCGCGCCAAAACGGGTTTTTTTTCTTTCCATAGGCCCCTCGTTCGGCGCAGGACAAACCCAAGGGATGTGTTAAAAAAAATATATATATTACTTACCCGAATCCCCGCTCTGCGACTTCTCCTTTCTTCCTACTTCTTCCTTCACCAAGATGGCCGCCGGGATCTTCACCCACGATGCACCGCAGGTCTTCTCCCATGGTGCACCGTGGGCTCTGTGCGGTCCATTGCCGATTCCAGCCTCCTGATTGGCTGGAATCGGCACACGTGATGGGGCGGAGCTACGATGACCAGCTCTCCGGCACGAGCGGCCCCATTCACCAGGCAAAAGACCGCACAGCGCAAGCGCGTCTAAAAACGCCAGAAGAAAGCGAAATTAGACGGAGCCATGGAGACGGGGACGCTAGCAACGGAACAGGTAAGTGAATAACTTCTGTATGGCTCATATTTAATGCACGATGTACATTACAAAGTGCATTAATATGGCCATACAGAAGTGTATAACCCCACTTGCTGCCGCGAGACAACCCCTTTAAAAGCTATGGACACCTTTGGAGGGCATATTTTTCCCCTTAAAGGGCGGATTCAAGCGTGGTTTTGTCCCCTTATACGGCTGATAATCACGGTAGTATAATGGGACAAAATGAAACCGCTGATCTTTCGTTTTCACCACCTCTTTTCCCAGCCGTGATTGTACGGGCAAGAAAAGAAAAGATTTTTCCTGCATATAGTTTAACTGCGTGCGGGGAAGATCGGGCAGTCCCTGTCTTCCCGCAGTTATTTTCAAAGTCCTACGTTCTGGCACAGAGTTTGTAAAGCCAGCAAAGGGGAAGGGACCCCCATCGTTCAGGCATGGCTACACTCTGTGCCGCTAAGCCTAGCTGTGCCTACGGCAGAGGGAACAGGTCCAAATGCAGATATTTTGGGATATCAGTCATTTTTGCAATAGAGGTTAATAAACGTTTTGCACCATTTGTCTTCGGCAGCTTCGAAATGTGACTGTTTATTGACACCGCAGTCTAGCGGTCCTTTTACATGGGCTGACATTCCTACAAATGAAATTGGGCTGTATGATGAATGATCAGCTGACAAATGTGCAAACGCTCGTTCATTGTCTCGCTGATTGGGTCATTTAAGCAAGAATAAGACTGCTCGCTGGTCAGCTACATGTGTACCTGTGTAACCCGGGAGATGTGCAGCCAATCAGTGATAGCTGCATGCAGACAAATGATCATGTCAACGATCGGTCATCTCCATAGAGCAGATAATCTGCCTGTGTACAACTGCTGACCGAAAGGCTCATTGTGGGTCAGTGGACCTTAGCACTGCCTAGGTTTGTAAAAGGACCTTAAAGGGGTTGTCCCGCGCTGAAACGGGTTTTTTTGTTTTTTTTGCATAGGCCCCCCGTTCAGCGCAGGACAAACCCAAGGGATGTGTTGAAATTTAAAAAAAAAATTTACTTACCCGAATCCCCTCTCTGCCACTTCTTCCTTCTTTTCCTCCAAGATGGCCGCTGGGATCTTCACCCACGATGCACCGCGGGTCTTCTCCCATGGTGCACCGTGGGCTCTGTGCGGTCCATTGCCGATTAGACAGAGCCATGGAGACGGGGACGCCAGCAACGGAGCAGGTAAGTGAATAACTTCTGTATGGCTCATATTTAATGCACAATGTATATTACAAAGTGCATTAATATGGTCATACAGAAGTGTATAACCCCACTTGCTTTCACAGGACAACCCCTTTAAGGCCTCCTTCACACAAGCGCTTTTGCACACGTTTTTTTGCATGCATTGGTCGATCTCATGCGTGCATTTTCGCTGTCGGTGAAAATACGTGACATGCTCTATTTCTGCCCGCATTTGCATACCCAGGACTCTATAGGAGTCCATGGGGGTGCACAAATGCACGCCCGTGTGCACAAAATCGCACTGATTTTGCAGTGTTATTTACTAACACCGGCAACTAATTCGGCTGGCCCGCCTACTTATTAGACTGCCCCACCTGTTCAAACGTGGCGTGGGTATGTCCTGCACGGATGTTAACAGCGCAAGCAGTACAGAAAAGGATACTTACTTGCGCAGGAACGCTCGCGAGAAGATATTATTGGGCTCCATTCAAAGTGCATGACATCATGCTCGTGTGAAGGAGGTAAGTTTCAAAAGGAGGTAAGTCAGTGAGACCGGACTGACAGCTTAAAGTACCTTTGTGTACATGCGGTCACCAACAGGGCACTGAGTGCGAAGTAGCTTACTTGTTGGGGTTGCTCTCAGCTAAAAACTAAGCAACAAAAGGCCTGTGTAAGCAGGCAGTCATCCATCTATGAACAACTGCCAATCTGGAGTGAATGGAGGTGGGGAGTCGGAGGAGATCTCCAGTTGCTCAGCCTCCATTCTCTGAATGACTATCACTCGTGTGTGAGAGCACTGGAGCAATAGTCTGCAGGACTGCTGCCTGGCACTTATACATCTGACAGGTATCCTGTGTAAAATGGCCCTTAGTTTCCCTCTGTTCTCTCCTCTCCTGCACCTTCTTATCAACACGGTTTATCTTTCCTGTGATCATAAATTAGCTGATAACAAGTGCAGGAGAGGAGAGATGAGGAATGAAAACTAGAGTCACCTGCACACAGGTAAATTTTTGCTATGGAATCTGTGGTGGGTGCCCGCACAAAATACCGTTCATAGCAGGCTATGGGAAGTCGATTCTTCGATTGCTATTTCCGCTCACAGGGGAAAAATTGCAGCATGCTCCATTTTTTGTGCGGAATTCACGCAGACCGCTTCCATTGAAGCCAATGGAAGCCGTCCAACCCGCGGCCCATCCTAAATTCACATTACAGATAGGTCATGGATTCCGCGTCATTTGAAAAAAAAACCTCTACTGCTCATACCCAACGATGGCTCGCCGCAACCATCCGCAGTACGGAAAAATATAGGTATGCAGGGACACCAGCCACGATCAGAGCCGGTATCAGCTGTGTTAACCCGCATGTGGAATCTGGCTCTGCCGTGTGCTGGCGGCCTGAGTCCCGCCTAACCGACAGCTGTCCAACTGAGCCTTAGGCGCAGGTGACCGAGTGTGGTATTATCTGGTAAAGGGACGTTTCTGATTGCTTTTGTGTGAGCCTACTGTCCTTTTGAGATGTATTTCCGTTATTTGATGTTACCCTTTACTTGAACATTGTGGCTCTCTCGTTATAATATATGTACTATTTATGCTGTGACCTATCACTGTAATTGAATTGCCACATCCTGCCTGTTTATTCGGATGTCACCTCCTCTTGTGGATGTTTTTACATTGTAATTTCATATTTACATTTGTATAAATACAGTTTGATACTTTTCATTCAGCTCTATCTGCTGACCTACTTATTTGACTTTGTATATTGCTATAAAGCACTTCTCTTTATACAGAGTTATGCCATTTTGATTTATCTCTGCTGCCAGTGGCAGCGTTTTAGAATAGTTTTTAAGCACAGAAACATCATTTTAGGTAAATAAAGTAATTTGTACTTTTGTTTGAAAAAGTCAGTGACAATTTAAGCTGGCTGTCCATTTCTCATACTTGCTGATGGCTCTCTCAGCCAACTCTCCCATACATATCCATACATATGAATGCTCGACTCATGCGTGCAGGTTCTTTGAATGCAGGGAGGAGAGTAAGCTCACACCAGACTGCTCTGATAATGGCTTATCTCCCTAAGAACAAAAGGATTGGATATGTTTAAATCCAAGTGCCCAATCGCATCTGATAGAACCATTGGTTCCCTATGATGTGTACACATGTCCGTTTTTCACTGGCGCAAAATCTTTGCACCTGCAAAAGATAGGACATGCATGCAGCGGCAAGGTCCGTGCTGCACGTACTGAATCCCCACGGGGAGTCTCCTCATCACAGAAAACTGTGACAGCACTGTCAAGGTGTTTAGTGTTGATGGGAATCCCTGCAAAGACGAAAGAATCCCCTGTCATAGCTGTCAATGAATTCAATGAATGGCTGAGTGCTGCCTCTGATTGGCTGAGTGCTGTGACCAATCACAGGCAGCGCTCAGCTGTCATTCAATGAATGGCTGAGCGCTGCCTGTGATTGGCTGAGCGCTCAGCCAATCAGACCAGCACTTTCAAGATGTGGGGATTTTTAAATCCCCGGCCAGAAGAAAGTGCTTTAGCTCAGTGCCGGCATGCAAGAGAGAAGACACGCTAGAGCCCAGACAGCGCTGTTGGGTGAGTAATGTTTTTTGTTTTTTTTCTACACCTATGGATGAAATATAAGCCTTTCCCCGAAAATCATTGCAGGGGTTGCCTGCATGCCATTGCTTTCAATGGAGCCGGCGGCAGCAACGCTGGGCATGGAGCAACGGTCACGCACATTTTGATGATGTGTAGAGTGCTTTTTTTTTTTTTTGCACACATAGGTACGCAAAAAAAAAACTCTTCTGACTGAGCCCTTACTCCAACATCTGCCATTGGGAGAGTGAGGAGGTCCCCATACACATTATATGGTTGCTAATTCTGCCAAAATTGATGGGTTTGGCCTCCTGCACACTGCAGAGCCGGATTCCTCATGCGGAATCCGGCTTTGCCAGCAGTGGTGTCCGCGGGTATCTGGTTAGTTTCATTTTCTTCTGTACTGCGGATGGTCTGTATGGCTCACCGTCGGACATGCGCAGTACAGATTTTTTTTAAATTACTGCTTTTCCCGCGTCATCGCCTAGCGATGACCCGGAATCCGCGACCTTTCCGCAATGTCATTGCAGAAGGGTCGCAAATCGGACGGCTTCCATTGACTTCAATAGTCTGTGCGGAATCTGCAAAAAAGTGAAGCATGCTGTGATTTTTCTTCCGCTTGCGGAAACTGCAATTGGTTTCCGCAAGTGTGCAGGAAGAATCGATTTCCCATAGCATCCACCCAGAATTCCACAGCAAATATCCGTCCGTGGGCAGGAGCCCTTTACCCGACTTTGTTCTGTGTATGGCAGCTCTGGTTATATGGGGCAGGTAATTCAGGATTTTTACAGCAATTTTTGTAAAAGCTGTATGTGAATGTAGGCTACTGTACTTTTAAAGTGAGTCAGACGTGGTGTGAAATCAACCTCTTGTCTAATCATAGATTCAAGCTGCTGTTTTGTCTTTTTGATCCTTCATACTGCAGCTCTGTCTGTTCAGATTGTCTGATTTGAATAAGTACAAGCTCACTAGGAAGAGAGGTCATGGGGGCCGTTATCTATTACAGCAACTGTAGAATCCCAAGCTCTTCTCCACACGTTTTGGTAGTGTGCTATGTGGCAAACCCACATACGTTTTAGGACTGTGTCACAAAGGCTAATTTGCGCACGCAATATTTGTGCATGCAATATGCAGAAAAAAGATTGATTTCAATGAGTTCGTTCACATGCGCAGATTTTTCCTGTGCATAAAAAACACAACACGCTCTATTTTCCTGCGCATTTGCTCACCGAAAGTCCCCATAAAATCAATGGAGATACGCAAATGCATGCGCAATATGCTAGGAGATGCATGAAACATTTTGTAATTGCTCAAGAAAAAGAACTCATTAGACTAATTAGCCATTTCAATTGGTGCTTATATTTTTGCATAATTTGTGGGCGTAGAAAAGTACAGTAAGATACGCAGATGTGCGTGCAAAAAAGGAATTGTTCATTCCGCAAAAATGTCTTGCAATGCTGGGGTCCTGGGTGCAAAATGGGCCAAAGGCAACATCTACATGATGCTTGTGTGGCTTTCCCTTGAGTACTCCTGTTTCTTGCCAATAGGTGAATATAGATGGTGAGCCCCATGGGGACAGAGCGCAATGCAATTGAGGACAGTACTGCGGAATATATATACGTATGTGCTATATAAATGAGGAAAATAAATACACTACAAGCAAATAAAATTAGGGTAAAAAATGTGATTTTCTGCTAACGCTGTTCCCATATGTACTGTTTTTGCTGCAAAAATTTAACTTTGTTTTAAAAAGAAAAAAAAAACAAGGATCCAAACCAACAAAATGTTATCTGTTCTATTTTTTGGGATAATAATATTTGCAAGTTTTTAATCTCAAAAATCGTGCAGATAACTAATATACACGGGCCACTGAGAGGTTTATAGAGTCTACAGTAAGCAAAACTAGGACAGAGGGAATACATGAAACAGAGTAACATTTTGCTTCAAAGTAAATGGTGCACTGCTTTTACATGAAGTTTTTCATAGACTTTATACCAGTGCAATATAAAAATAATCTGTCTACCGAGACCTCATTTAGGCTAAGTTAACATAAGTGCATGATGCGCCGATGTCCCAACAACAAGGCGGGTTATAAATAGGGAAGATGCGCATACTGAAAAATACATGAACTGAAAAATCACACTTAGCATTCCGTGGGAACAAAAAAAAGTCACAAAATTAAAATACTAGGATATTGTAGGTAAAGTAACCTCACGCTGTATTAATTTCCTGGTTATCAGAAAACGAACGGTCAATTGTCCCCTGAGTATTTGCTCTAAAGAATGGTTATGGGAGACTGTCCTCCTGTATAAATATGGGACCCAACAGGGAATTGCTCACTTGTCGCAGTTACTTGGCTTTTAGGTAACCTAAAAACCAGGACACTGTCGGCCCGTTTAACCCCTTAGTGACCACCCCTTACCTTTTTACGTCCTGGCTTGCTGGGCTTTAATCCCCAGGGATGTAAAAACACACTGTTTGCTGGGATTAAAACCCTGCAAGCTGTGGAATTGACAGCTCCATGTCAGCCGACATTCTGAAGCTGTCATCCTGGGCTACGAGACCCCCCTCTCCGGTCAAATTATCGCCGGCATTTACCGAATGCCGGCGATCATATGAAACTCGATAAAAAGTAAGTAAAACTTAAAGTTTTAGCTGCCCTGATGGATCGGATCCATCAGGGCAGCTGAAAGTGCTCCCTCCCCAGTCCTCCGTGATGTCCCACGGCGTTCTGGCATCTCAGTCCTGACAGCGCCTTCTGCACATGCGCGCCAGACGTCATACAGCTTAGAAGGGCACGCAGCCCGAGAAATTTAAAATCTCTCTGGCTCCCATGTGTAGCCAAGAGCAGAGAGATATCACTAGGAGCCGCTGTATGCGGTTCTCGGTCACATGATCGCTGCTATCCAATGGATAACAGCGAGCATGTAAAGTAAAAAAAAGTTGAAAAAAAAGTTTAAGTTTCATCTCCCCTCACGGATCATGTCCATGAGGGGAGATGAAATTACGTACCTAAGGCCCCCTAGATTTATCCGCAGACCTCGCCATGGCTACTGCGCACTTGCCTGCCGACAAAATGGCGGACATATGTGCAAAAGCCACTGATCGCCAGGGTAATTTAAAATCTTCCTGCTCCCAGCTACCAAAAGTAGCCAAGAGCCTGGAGATTTCACGGGGGGCCGCGGTACATGATCAGCGATCTGTTAATTATCCATCGTTTATGCAAGATAAACGATGGAAGATGAGCAGATCGCTGATCGTTCAGTGTAAATAGCAGCCATTCAGTATGGAACGGCTGCTATGTTATGTCAATGGAGAGGGGTGGGGGAGCGCAAGAAGAGAAATCTCCTGCAGCCTCCCCGCTGTGAGTCAGCGATACTAGCTCCCGTGCATCATCAGCCCGACACTCGTCCTGTCTAAATGGGCCTTTAGAAAGGTTGAGCTTGATGGATGAGTGTCGGTTTTCAACCTAAGAAACTAGGCAACGTGCATGTCTACCATTTGTGTAAATATTCACATATATTGATTCATTGGACCATCTATGAAAAGGAGGTTGCTGATATCTATATAACTAAAACATTATGAATTATTTAGTCGTTAGAGACTAATGGCGTTAGCAATGCCAACAATCTGATTTGTAAAATGGCATGCAGTGATCAGCTGTATAAGGCCGGTTTCACACAGGTGACAAAATTTAGCAATTTTCTGGCGATGCGACAGTACTACAAATCGCATGTATGTGAAGCACATGTTTTCCAATGGGTTCCTTCACATTAGCGATGTTTTATAGCCTGCTACATTGCGAGAAAAAAAATTGCGGGTTGCTAAATATTGTTCTGATTTGTGAGGTTTGGTAGTGCATGTTCCCTGTCGAGATTTCCTTTCTGATGTATCGCATTGCACAAAATTGCGGTTTTCGTGCGGTGCGATGCAACATTTACAGTAGGAAGTCCTACCGTAAAAGCCCTAAAATAAGCCCTAGCTGCATAAAAAAAAAAAAAAAAAAAATACATCACCTAACAGCCACTGTCAGGTCTGACGCACTTCTCCTCTGCAGCTCCGGCACTTGCTTGAAGTCTTCTGTCAGCGATTCCTGGTTTGGAGGTTCAAAATGCCCGCCCCCAAGAAGGGCTGGCTGTGATTGGTTCTCAAGCGCCGCGACTCAGCCAATCAGAGCCAGCGCTCAATGAACCAATCACAGCCATTCATTCATTGATTGACTGAGCTCTGATTGGCCGAAAATCACATGAACAAGAGGCAGCCACAACCAAGTCGCAGCTACATCTCCCGTTTTAACACCCATTCAGATAACTGTACTGTGTATGCACCGCAGCCCGGAATACCATCAGGCGGGGGGGAGGCAATTTATCTCTCCTAAACCCCCTCCCCCTCTCTGACCCTTGCTAGCACCTAGTGTGCTAATCTCCTGCCCCGCCCTGCCCCTCCCTTTGCCAGCAGCTAGCAAGGGGCGGAGAAGGGTAGGGAGTTTAGCAGAGCCGCTGCTAAACTCCTTCTCACCTCCCTTTTCTGGCAGCTCTCATAGGCTCCCATAGGAGTTTATGGACAAGTCGGCATATTCCGGTGCTTTAGGCAGGTGACAGGTTCCCTTTAACAGTCTGTCCAAGTTCTAAAAAATTTTTTAATATGCAAGGTATGGTATAAAACAGAGTTAATAGAAAAAGTAAGTGAACCCTTTGGAATTACCTGGATTTTTTCATTAATTAAGTCACAGTTATAAACAAGTATAATGTAATTAAATTATTGACACCCAAACAGCTTGAGGTCATGGACTGCTGCCCTTACATTCTCCTATAAAGCGTTTTGTTACACTATAGAATTCATGCAGAATTCATGTAATTCCAAGGAGTTCACTTACTTTTTCTTGCAACGGAATTCTTTGATCCCCTACAAATTCAGCACTGCTGCCCGGGCTTCCCCGCACATAGCTGCAGCGGTTACATGTCCGTGTATCTACAGGACCACTGCCGTTACTCACTGGCCTCATCAATAGGGTCCCCCTGCAACCACATGAATGCAGACGCGTTTACAACATTCAGTATGAGCCCAATGTTCAGGGCGTTTAGTGAAAGGGAACGGATTATTTCGCCAGTACAAGATTGGGCTCTCAGCGTGACGGAGTGCACAAAGCCATCAATTATAGCATGTCAATTAACAGGTTCCTGGCACAGGGATCATGCATTAGCCCGTTAATTTACATGGTGTGACCAGGAAGGGGTTAATGAATCTCTGCTTTTGAAGGATATGAACGTTTTTATTGCATTATGCAAATTACTGCAAGAAATTAGCTGAGTTGTCTATGCATAAAGAAAGGTGTGAGTTTACTGCAGCTGCTCAAGGTGCATAGCAATATATCCAGGATGTGACTCACTGTGCTCCGAGGATCAACGGGGACATATACAGTATGCGCTCTGTTCTGGGGAGATACACCAAACTAATAATGAGGCAGTAAATATATGTTATTCTTTGTACATGAAAAGGGATACAATTACAGAACACTTTCTGTATCCATTCCTTGTTTTTTTGCAAGATCAATAGGATCTTTCATTCTTCACTCCCATGGGAAGAAAACCTGCCATAGTCATGAGTTACTGGTCAATGTACTGTAACTGTGATCAGTCCTTGTTAAGGCCCTCTTACACGGGCCAGTGGTCGTAAACAAGCATTCATTAGAACTCTTGTTCACCCAATTATTACCCCGTGTAAAAAGGGCTGCAATCAACCGACGAATGAGCAAAGGCTTGTCTGCGAACAGGAATGTGTAGCCGCCAGGGATGGAAGTGAATGGGGGATGAATGGTCATACGTCTCCCGTATACGCTGTAATGGCCCATGTGGAAGACCAGGTCGATGAGTACTGATCGCTGTGATCGGCACTTGTTAAACGTAAGCTGCTGCCTGCGCAAAAATGGGCCTTAGTCATTAGGACGAGTTTTTATCCGGTAGAAGAGAACATTTAATGTTCCTCGTGAGCGACTGCGAGCATTTTTATACTGCAAGTATATTGGAAAATTGTAGAACTTTTCATTACACAAAGAATAACACTTATTTGCTGAAATTGGTATATATCTTCAGGATCTCTCTCTGTATATATATATATATATATATATATATATATATATATGTGTGTGTGTGTAATATATGTATATCCACCACCTGACCTGCTAAGGTGGAACTCCGTACCGGAGTAAGGAACAGACTGGATCTACATCACGGATGCTAGTAACCTCTGCGATATATACCTTCCATTCCTCACTTCACCTCTCACCCTGCTACAATATATATATATATATATTATAATCCTTATATTATTCCTCTCTAAGGGTATATACACACGGACAATAATTCTGTCCATTCACATAAAAGACGCCCATTCATTTGATGGGTGTATGCACATGCCTAGAGATGAGCGAGCATACTTGCTAAGGCAAACTACTCGAGCGAGTGGTGCCTTATTCGAGTACCTAAGATTCGGCTGCTGGCGCGGGTGAGAGGTGAGTTGCGGCGGTGAGCAGGGAGGAGCAGGGGGGAGAGAGAGAGAGATCTCCCCTCCATTCCTCCCCGCTCTCCCCCGCCGCTCCCCGCCCTCCGCCAGCAGCCGAATCTTTAGAGACTAGTGGGCAGGTACTCGAATAAGGCACTACTCGCTCGAGTAGTTTGCCTTATTGAGTACGCTCGCTCATCTCTACACATGCCCTTTTTTATTTACTCAGAAGGAAAGTCCGAGCAAAAAAGTATCGCAGCATGTCCTATTCTTAAACGATCCTTGGATGATAATAGCACATATAAACGTGCGGGGTCGCGTACATCGTACAGAACACAGAGAGTATATCCAGTGCTGTATGATGTGAGATGTGTGCTGTCTGCTGGAAGTTTGTTCCAAGCATCTACTACTCTTTCAGTAAAATAATATTTCTTGTTGTTACTTCTGACCTCCCCCAAATAATTTCAGATTGTGCCCACTTGTTCTAGTGTTTAATTACCTAATAAAAACACTTCCCTCCTGAACCTTATGTATACCTTTAAGGATTCAGCCAGGTGCATAGGTGCGCGCAAAAAAAGGCGCACCACAGATGAGCAAAATGCGCATGACCGAAGGTCCATGCATTGCTGCGTTTCCTGGGGCTGCTGTGTTAGTAAAAGCGCAGCTGCTCCAGGAAGGTCCCCTCAAATCTGCTAACTGCAGATTTTGCAGCGGAACTGGCGGCAGGATTCTGTTATTTTCGATTCTGCACCAAAATTCACATGCTAGCAGTGTGGATTTAGGGGCTGACTATTCAACAGGAGGGTGTATACTGTAACGCTGTTGCAGAATATTCAGTCTTGTGTGAAAAGTCCCTCCGAGGTCTGTGTCTTTGGTTTACTACTTACAAAGATTTATGGACTTTAACCCCTTAACGCTCCAGGACGTACAGTTACGTCATTGAGGTTGAGGGATTGTATTTTGACAGCTGACAGCTGACACCTGCAAGCAACAGCAGGATCAGCACTCACCCTGATCATGGCGGTTAGCCCTTTAAATGCTGCCATCAATTCTGAAAGCAACATTTAAATGCCCAGATCAGAGTTCTGAAGGCCCGAATGGCTGCCACTCCAGATTGCCTATGAAGCCATGGCTTGATAGACTGACTGACAGTATAATGTTATACTATGACATTACATTATACTGCAGGAGCGATCAAACGATTGTAAATTCAAGTCTCCTATGGGGACTAAGAAAAAAGTAAGAATGGGTTTAAAAAGAGTTTTAATAATTATTAGAAAAAAAAAATACGTAATGAAAGTACAAAAAACAACAACTTTTCCCGTATTTATAATAAAATCAAAACAAAGAAAACCCAAATCATATTTGGTATTGCAGCGTTCAAAGCCCTCGCACAATAATGTTGACAGAAAATACTTTTATTATTTTCCAAAGATATTTTATTTTTTTGAAGTAGTACAGCAAATAAACCTTCATATTTGGGATTGTTGTAATCATACGGAAAAATAGAAAGATATTTCATTTTTGCTCCAGTGAGCCAAAGATCGCGGAATTATGTTTTTTTTTCATTTTACTCCACTTCAATGTTTTTAGTACATTATATGGTACATTAAAGAGCAGCATTGAAAAATACAACACGCTCCTCAAACAAACAAGACCTCTGACAGCTATGTTGATGGACAAACAAAAGAGTTATGTCCTTAAGGACTTATTAAGACAGGCGTATATCGGTTGGGTTTTCACGCCCGGCCGATAAATGCTGTCCCTCTCTGCAAGGGGAGGAGGCAGGCCTTGCTGGGAGCTAGTGCACTGAGCTCCCGCCACCTCTCTGCCCTCTCCCGCCCCTCGCCACTGCTTGCAATGGGAGGGGGCGGAACAGGGCTGAGCTAACCGATACCAAGATGACCGCCAAAGATGGGTGCACCACACATGCAGGCATACAACCCATACTGACTAAGCAGTGGATTGCCCTGCATTAGAAAAGTGTGCCACACTGGCATGCCATCCTGGGCTCCTCCAGCATCTATACCAAACCACATGCATAATAAAGACTGTTTAGAAAAAAATGAAAATGTTTCACTATCTACCTTTAATTAATGCAAAACAAAATTGGTGACATAGTCCCTTTCAGGGCTCTTTCACACGATCATAGCTGGAACGAGAGGCAGCCTGGCTGGATCTCCCGCTTGTGCGTCAGTTCAGATGGCCCAGGTCTGGAGCAATTACTCCTAGCCCGGGATACCGTCGGGCGGGGGGAAACAGTTTAGCTAAGCTCCTGCCCCCTCTCCGCCCCTTGTTGGCTGCCAGTAATGGGAGTGGGTGGGACGGGGCGGAAGCTTAGCAACTAGCTCCTGCCCCATCCCCTCCCATTGCAAACAGCCGGCAAAGGACGGAGAGGAGGAGGGAAAGGAGTGGGAGTTTAACAGGCATGCTGCTAAACTCCCTCTCACCTCCCCTCTCCGTAAGCTCCCATAGAAGTCTATGGGAGCCGCCACCGTATTCCGACTGAAAGATAGTTCCTGAACTACCTTTTCTGGCCAGCATAAAAACGCCCAACCAGAATGCGCACCATATGCGTTATCTTTGCCGGCCAGCCGTTTTTACGCTGTGGGAATATGCCCATCAGAATATGCCCATCAGATGGGCAGCGTATATTGGTCAGCCGTGAAAACAGGGATGATATTCGCTCATGTGAATGAAGCCTAAGGCGGTGTTTCCAACTCAAGTCCTCCTAACAGGTCAGTTTTCAGGATTCCCTCAGTGTTGCACAGGTGATGTAATTATTGTCGGCGCCTCAGACATTGCCACAGGTGTTCTTACTATAGGATATCCTGAGAACATGACCTGTTGGGGTGCCTTGCGGACTGGAGTTTGGAAACACTGCTTTAAGGGGTTAACATAGTCTGAATATAATTGTAAAATGCCATACAGACATCACATAAAGGAAGAGTGCAGTATGGGAGTGACTGGTATGTCTTATCTATTGTTCTCAGCAGATAGAATTCATGACCAGTTAAACCTGATTGCTATAACATTAAGAACATTACAATAAGGAGGGGCAGGAACGTGATTTAGTTTATAGGACTCCTAACCTGTATTTCATGTGTTCCCTTGTCAATATCTCAGTCCACTGGGTGTGAAGCTTAATTTATATGCATCCAATAGCGTCATCGAAAAACTCACTAAACCAGTTTTATACGAGGACAGCAAAAACAAATGTGAAATCAGACTTGATATTTCTTTATGTTCCTCATTGCCTGCATCTGCTGAAAGCTATTAAACTGATATGTACGAAGATCTAGGCTGTGGTCACATGGGACGTATTCCCGATGGAAATCTTGCGGTTTTGCCGCAGCAAAAAAACGCAAGATTTGTGCTGTGAAAGTGCTGCTTCAAAACCCGCAGCACTTAGCTCCCATAGAGGAGAGCGCGGACGCAACAGGAAAAAAAAGAATGGACATCCGCGCCGCAGCGCCAGCTTTGCCGCACCGAATTCGCCTTCTCGTGTGGACAAGATTTTTGACAAATCTCGTCCACGTGGTTGGCCAAACCCGGGATTAGCAGCTGCAAGTGAATTTGCTGCGGCGAAATTCCGGACAGAATTTCCGCGGCAAATGCGCCCTGTGTGAACCCAGCCCTACAGTTTATGGTCCTCTACATCATCGTATTAGAATGGTAGCACCAAGACCTATTATTGCACATGGATATGTAACCACAGCATTGATGGCATACTGATATTCTCATTCCTGCCAGCACCTGGCTGCTACCGTCATTTACTGTAGTCCGTGCAGCACTAAAAATATGCCACAGAAAATAGACGTACTGCAGATTTTTCACCGAAAAGTGACGGATTTTCATTGTAACTTTCATTCACTGCAATGCACTGAGTGAGATCTGCGTGTAGACTTTGGTGCAGATTTAGGCCAGTTTCATATGGCTGAAAAAAAAATATTCACAATGCTGCTGAAAGCCACGCCGGAGAATCGCTACTTTACTGAAGAGATGGGAGGTGTTTTTGACATAAAAACGCCTCGGATCGCAGTGAAAGTGCATGTTGGCGAGTGCGATATCAGACTGAGTTTCTCAGGCCAATATCGCTCTCACCTGTGTACAGCTAGAACGCGACTGCGATGCGAGGTTCCCATTGAAGACTATGGGAAATACTTGCCGATCCTCTAATGCGCCTGAAACCCATGATGGAGGATCACAATCTCACAGAAGTGATGGGAGGCATTTATGACAGAAAAAGACCACGCATCAGAGGTGACCTGAGCAGGAGGCCCGCTGCGACAGGGGCGACCACAGGGAAGCGATCTCTCCCATCAGTCGCTCACAGTACATGAACTAGTATTAAAGAATATGTATGTCACGTGACGCCAGTGCCTCTTTTAGGTCGCTATTCACTTGGCGCAAAATAAAGAGTCCACAGTCCAATAATAAGTTTTCCAGGTAATCAACCGGAGGTGCACGGTTGTACTTTACTCACAACTTTTCAGCTTGGATTCCTCAACAAGTAGTAAATTGCACACACATAACAATCTTCTTTACAGATATGCACTTCTCTTCCACACCTTCAATATTACAGGATTTCTAGGAGACACTCTTCGGGTGCCTACCCACTGGAGGGTTTTTTTCCCTGCGAAATTCGCAGCATTTTTTTTCCGGAAGAGGTCTATGGGACTTGTAATGTTAAAATCGCGATCGCGCAAAATCGCAATTTACTGCAAAATCGCGGTAAATTGCGATTTTGCGCAATCGCGATTTTAACATTACAAGTCCCATAGACCCCTGCAGAAACAAAAATGCTGCGAATTTCGCAGGGAAAAAAAAACTTCAGTGGGTAGTCACCCTTCTGTCTGAACTCTAGACTCATTAACAGCATTCACTCAAGTTCTCTATTTGGTTCTCAGGCTTGTTAAGTTGCTTCCCTGCTTTTTGTAGTGGCAGGAGACCCTTTACTCTATGCCTAGCTCAGCGAAGGAATGTCAACCACCTCAGACTACATTTTCTGAACTCCCTCTCTCTAAAACTCCACCCCTCGACTACTCAAGTCTTAGACCATGTCACTCACGCAGTTAAAGGGACACACGCAGGACTCATTCACAATAGTCAGTCACATACATCCACACCACAACTTTGGGCCACTGCAGTTCCCCCCTACTTGAAGGAAGCCGACCCCGGTGCTCTCTAAACATAGAGACCAATGGCCGAGATTAAACTTCCCAGAGCACTAAGCACTCACTCCAACTCAGCATGCATTCCTCTGGTTTAAACAGTAACACTCCTCTCACACTTAACTCCAGCACAATAGCTTTTAATGTTACTAAGAATTCTTGGCAAACATTTTCCTGGCAAAATTATGCACAATAAAGCATATTTATATTGCAAATAAACACATTATTACTTTTTTTTTATAACAATAGTTTTTATTGAAATTTTCAATTATGCATACAAAGGCATAGCAGTATGAAAAGATTATTATTAGAGATGAGCGAGCATACTCGCTAAGGACAATTACTTGAGCGAGTATTGTCCTTAGCGAGTACCTGCCCGCTCGGAAGAAAAGATCCGGGTGCTGGCGCTGGTGAGAGGTGAGTTGCGGGAGTAAGCAGGGGGGAGCGGGGAGGAGAGAGGGAGAGAGAGATCTCCCCTCCGTTCCCCCCTGCTCTCCCCCGCCCCCCCACCGGCACCCGAATCTTTTCCTCCGAGCGGGCAGGTACTTGCTAAGGACAATGCTCGCTCGAGTAATGTGCCTTAGCGAGTATGCTCGCTCATCTCTAATTATTATTACTTTTTTTTCAATCAAACTTGTGATAGCAAAATTACGGCACATTCAGAAACACAACGCAAAGGAAAAATGCCAAAGTACCTGCTCAATCTAGAAGTCCCAATTTTAAGCAAAAACACAAAGTCCAAATATTTCTTTAAGAACCTCTTAAACCCACTCCACTCTGAGTCCTTAATGGAACTATAGGTTCCTCTGTCTCAGTCTGTTGCAGTGAAACCGGCATAGGACCACTTTCCCAAGATCTGATCCCGATAGAGGAACGCACAGATGGCACAAGGACTCCACAGACCCCGAACTTCTCAATCCCCCTCAGTCTCTCTCTTTCTCTCTTCCTCAGTCCTTACAGGCCTGTCGGTCTTCCCAATTATCCCGCTGCAACAAAATCCAGGGAGGATACTCCAACATTAAGACCCACTCTGAATAATTAAACGCATGTAGTTTCTGAGCAGTGGGGACAGGTTGGGTTTCCTCCAACCCCTCCAAGCAAGCTCTATCAAGTCTCTCTGCCCCTCTGCCTTGTCCACAGCAGTTGGGGAGGACCTTTGCTCCATAAAGGTCTTTTGCATCTTTATAGCCAAAACTGAAGTTTCTTCTGGTGAATGCTTCAAAGCCCTTGTCACACTCCTTGATAGTACAGAGGGCAGGCTCCATAGCAGTCTGACACCACTCCTCAGAGGATCCCGCGGACAACGGGTAAATCTGGGATACAAGTCTCTGTAGTTCTTCCTCATCCCCGAAGTACCAATGAGGGTCTACAGGAGGGTAACCAACCAGCACAAATCTGCTCAGTCTCTAGATTTGCCTCCAACTCCTGCAGAACTTGAACTGCATCTCTAGAGCTCCCCTCAGACTCCTCCTCAAGGAAGCTCTTAGCTCCTCCCTCCTCCAGTTCCACGGTGGGGGATTCCCTCCCCCTATTTTGTTCTCAGCACTCCCAGACTTTTGCAGAGGAGAAGAAGAAGAAGGCATTGGTTGGGTGCCATCTTGCGGGTCTATTACAGTACCTGTTTTTTCAGCCATAACTTGAATGTCCAACAAAGTCACTTTTCCCAGCAACACCACAGTCCTTTTCCATCCAATAAGGCATTTTAGCAACCCCAGGCATTCTATCAGCCATTATTCTCATTAAAGTCAATTAAATCTTTGTAGGCAACGAAAAGTTTAATCTTGCCCACTCTAGCAAGACAGGTTTCATCCTGTTTGTGACGCCAAGGCGTAATGCGGCAACCCGAGTAGAAGGCTCACCACAACAGGGGTGACCAAGGGGAAGCAAGATGGAATGTCACGGGTGGCTCTGCGATCCTCCCCATCAGTGGCGGCAGCTTGGCCTAGCCCAGTCGCTCACAGTGCATAAACACACAGGACTCATTCACAAGTTACTCACATACATCCATAGCACAACTTCGGGCCACTGCACATCCTGCAGTACATCGCACATGCACAAATGGGAACGGGGTAGTGGGCGAGTATAAAAAATATATTCCCGGGCTCCCCATCAACTCACCGAACAGCTCTGTAACTTAGTTTAGGGTGTTGTTCAGTGGTAAGAGGTTACCTTTAAATATACATCTTGTACAATTCTGCTATAACACTAACTTCTATATGCAAGGATGTGATTCAGCTGTCGTCCTGTCACTTCTGCAGCTGACTTCGGATACACCATATGTATATGTAGCCTTAGACAAATTGGGTGTGATAAACAACTACTTCATAGTTATATTTGTCTGCATGTCAATCCCATTTTAAAACAAAGTATAAAAAGCACAGAGAGAATTCAGGAGGGGGTGAAATGAGAAGGTAGTGATTTGGGATGGATGCAATGATAAATATGGTTAGTGACATTTGTGGGCTGTAGGAGTGAACGTCCCTGGTGCAAGCACCGAGCCATGACTGACCTGGGTGACGTCACACCGTGACAAGGAGTAAATAGTTTGTACTTTTTGCTGCGGTACACAGTGGAATTTTTTTTAGTAAAAAAGCTATTTTTATAAAGCCAGGGACACGCCACCACATTCCAGTCACATATGTGTGTCCGCACCTGAGCACCACTCTCTTGACCCGAGCTTCCTAGCTATAAAGGACACATAAAGCAGCCGAAATATGGTGGCATGTCACCAGGCTAAAGTAATATTTATACACTACACAACTTACAACATGCTGAACCTTACAAAGTATGTTCTGCCCCCTACTACACACATAGAAAACAAATGCATGACATGCGGTACCACCATGTGGTTTTCTATAACAACAGTTTAAGGGCGAAGTTAGACAAGCGTTTTTTTGCGCGCCTATGTGCGCAAGAAAAGCGCATCTGATAGAACCATTGGTTCCCGAAGCAGTGTTCAGATGCCCCTCTTTTACAGGCACAAAATACTCGCACCTACAAAAGATAGGGCATCCGTGTGCCGGGAAGGTTCATGCTGCACATAAAATATCCCCACGGGGAGTCCCCTCATCACTGAACACTGTGACATCACTGTCACAGTGTCATTGACAACGGGACTCCCTGCGGGGATGAAGGAATCCCCTGCCACAGCTGTCACACCTAAATTCAATGAATGGCTGAGTGCTGACTCTGATTGGGTGAGCGCTGTGACCAATCAAAGGCAGTGCTCAGCTGTCATTCAATAAATGGCTGGGCGCTGCCTGTGATTGGCGGAGCGCTCAGCCAATCAGACCCAGCGCTTTCAGGAGGTGGGGATTTTTCAATCCCCATCTGCTGAAAAAGTTTCAGAACACTGCCGGGGACCAAGCGACAACAGCAGCGGACAGAGCCCTGACAGCAGCAGACAGGTGATGTATATATATATTTTTATATACACAAGCTAGGGATGTTTTTTAGGGCAGGGCTTATATTTCAAACTCTTTCCCGAAAATCACTGCGGGGATTGCCTGCATCCCATTGTTTTCAATGGGGCCGGCTGCAGTAGCATTGGCCCCATTGAAAGCAATAGGCATGAAGCTACGGTCACGTGCATTTTTAACATGCGTGGAGTGGGTTTTTTTGTGCACATAGGTGCGCAAAAAACAACGATCGTCTAACTGAGCCCTAAATGGGTATTCTCACTAATGACATTTATCAGCTGTCCATAGGATAGGTGATATATGTTTGATTGCTGGGGGTCTAACTTCTGGGACACCCTGTTATCACAATAATGGCGCACCCTGAATGACCCATGTGAATGGAGTGGTGGCATGCATGCGTCACAGCCACTCCATTCACTTCTATGGGATATTGGTCACCTATCCTGTGCATAGCTCACAAATTTGTTTAATAGATTAACCCTTTTAAGTGTGATTTTACATATAGCATTTTTAAGAAAAAAAACAAGATTTTTTGTGGAGTTTGTCCAGAAGTGTTTTGCAACAAAATTGCCACAGCTGAAAATCAATAGGGAATTCTGAAATAGACTATAAATTGTGCATTTTGGTGTCTTTCTTTTTACTTGTTGTGCATTTTGTGGTCAGTGGCATTTTTTATTTTTTTTTGCAACTACAGCAAACTTTGCTTCGGCATTTTTTCTGCTATTTTTGCATTGGCTCATGAAAAATGCGTGCGGAAAAAAAAGGAAAGAAACACCTAAAAAGCACCTCTAAAAATGCATGTAAAGGTTAATTTTTAAAAACGTTGGATTTGTTAACAATGTTTTTTATAGGGCTAAAATAAGCCGCACAAAAATGTGTGAAAGAAGCCTGAGAAATATATTTTAGAACTTCTTTTCCCCAATGACCATGGCAAAAAAGGATATATTAAAAGGGTTGATCATCTCTTCACTATTGCTGACCTATCCTCAGGTTGATCAGCAGGAGTCCTAAGCATTAGCTGTTGGCCGAGCCATTGACAGCATGTCCGAAGCAGCAATCAGATAGTTCCATACACATTACAGCAGCCCAGTCCAAGCTTAATTCAATGGGAACATTTCCTGCATTACCAACTGGGACCGCTGTAATGTGTATACAGTTGCCTGCTTCCTGGTCTATTAAAAAAGTTGTGAGAGCTATGTATTCACCCCCTTTATGAATTCATACTTTTTGATACAAACCCCTACATAATGTCTTGTCCAATAAATTAACTTCTGGAGTCACATAACTAGTTGAATAAGGTCCTTGTGTGGAATCAAAGAAGACCAAGGAGCTTTCCAAACAGCCCAAAAACAAAGCTGTGGAGAAATATAGATCAGGTTTGTGTTATATAAAAATATGCCACACTTTGAGCCTCCTACAGAGCACCATTACAGCCGTTATGGCACAACTACAGACCTGGCAAGAGAAGGCCACCCACCAAAACTCATTCACCGGGCAAGGAGGACATTCATCAGAGACTCAACAAAGACACCAACTATAACTCTGAAGAAGCACCAAAGTTCCAAAGCAGAGATGGAAGTATCTGTCCATAGGACCACCATAAGGCATACACTCCACAGAGTGGGGCTTTATGGAAGAATGGTCAGGGAAAAACACATAAGAAACACATTTGGAGTTTGCGACGGAGCATGTGGTAGATCCTCAAACACATGGAAGAAGCTTCTTTGGTCAAATGAGACTAATATTTAAATTTTTGTCCATCATGGGAAATGCTGTGTGAGGCGCAAACACAACATTTCCAATCACCCTAATAGCCCCATTCCCACAGTGGTGGCAGCATCATGCTACGTGGAAGCTTTTCATCTGCAGGGACTGGAAACTGGTCAGTATTGAAGGAAAGCTGGATGGTAGTAAATATAGGCAAAGTCTGCCAGAAATCTGCAGCAAATCCACAGCGGCAAATTGGCACCAAATGGTGCAAATTTTAACACAGATTCACTAAGAATTTTACCCCTTCAATTGAGGGGGTGAAATCTATGGCTATTCTGCACCAAAACCCATGTTCCGGGGCAGCTGAGTTACATATTATGTGGTTCAGCAGCAACTGAAGTATGTATTATAATGTTCTGTAACAGCTGAGGTGTAAATTACAAGATTCTGCAGCAGCTGACTTGTGCATTATGATGTTCAGCAGCAGCTGAATTGTGTATTATGATGTTCCATGGTAGTAGAGGAGTTTATTAAGAGGCTCAGTAGTAGCAGCTGCGTTGTGTATTATGAAGTTCCTTGAGTAACTGAATACTCATCCGAGCAAATGCTGGGGGGCGGCGGGGGTAGCGGGGGGAGAGTGAGAGAGATGTCTCTCTCTCCCCCCACTCCCCCCGCCGCCACCCCGCATTTGCTCGGACAAGTTTTCAGTTACTTGAGAAGACCGATCCTCGCTCAAGCATCAGCCTTAGCCGAGCGTTCTCGCTCATCTCTAGTAATTATATATTGTTATAATAGTATAGTGGCCGTATAAAACCTTGGGTAGGTTGTGATTAGGATTTTTCTTTATAAGGTATCTTATGTGTCATATTATTGTATGCTTTGATTCTTTTTCACGTTCAACAGGTTTATTGACTACTCTTACTGATGTATAGGAGGTTGTACTGAGGGAGCTTTTCTATTATGTATATGGCCAATGGATTTTTATCTCCTTTTGGAGCTTTTTAAGAGTTTTTAACTGTGTTCTGCTGGCTTGTATATGTTCTAATAAATCATTTGTAATTCCTAGATATGGTCTTTTGATTTTTTATTTTAGAGTGCCTTGTATCTATGCACATATGCTGTCTTTGGTTTTATTACAAGGTTCTATAGCATCTGACTTCTGCATTATAATGTACTACCACAGCTGAGTTGTGTATTACAATAGTGGATTATGATGTTCTTCAGCTTCCGAGTTGCGTATTATAATGTTCTGCAGTATCTTAGTTGAGTGTTATGATGTTCCATAGAAGCCGAAGTGCATATTGTGTTGTTCTGGAGTAGTTGAGGTGTATATGAGGTTGTTCTGCAGCAGCTGAGGTGTTAATTATGAGGCTCTGTTGCAGTTTAGTTGTGTATTATGATGTTCCGTGTATATTAGGATGTTCCACAGCAGCTAAGGTGTATATTAGAATGTTCCACAGCAGCTGAAGTGTTAATTACTAGGCTCTGCTGCAGGCGAGTTGCGTACTATGATATTCTGTAGCAGCTGAATTGTGCATTATGACGTTCTGCAGCTTCTGAGTTGTGTATTATAATGTTCTGTAGCTGTTGAGGTGTGTATTATAATGTTTGGCAGCAGATGATGTATTTATTAGAAGGTTCTTCAGCAGCTGACTTGTGCAGTATGACGTTCTGCAGCATCCGACATTTCATTAGCACTGCATTCCATTATTGCAGCTATATAGATGATCCTGAGTGCTTTATACTTTACAGCATAACCAGATTGGAAACTTATCAATGATACTAGGGTGATCTTTCCCAAAACTTTTTCATTGGGGAAGGTTTTACTACTTTTTATGTAATCTGAATTGTTTTTCTTTTCACCCAAAATATTTAACACTCACAGTTACTGATCACACAACCAGGTGAATGAGGCCCCTCGAAACTCAATACAGACGCCACTTACCAGGTTGTAGATGATCCCTGCAGACTATACAGGGTGCCCCTGGGAATACCTACCAGTATTGTATGAAGGGGGTGTGTGTGGAGCTGCTTGTTCCAGCATTGAAATAAACACAGGTAATTAATTTAAGATGAATTAGCATAACAATGCATTTATTTATTGGTGGCAATTTAAAAAAGGCCCCAGATGAATTAATGCAATCAGTGAACTGTAAGGCTTGGGTCACACAGGGCGGATTTGCCGCGGTTTTGCCGCAGCAGATCCGCCCGCGGCAAAACCGCCCGCGGCCGCTAAGCCCGGGATTAGCCAGCCATGTGGACGAGGTTTCTCAGAAATCTCGTCCACACGGGACGGCTAATCCGCTGCGGTAAATCCGGTTGAAACCGCGGCTGCGGCGGCCGCAGCCGCGGTTTCAAAAGAAGCAGCATGCTCATTCTTTTTTTCATTCCGCTGCGGCCGCGCTCTCCTCTATGGGAGCGCCGGCCGCAACGGAAGAGCAAGCGGCCGGACCGCTTCAAAGCCGCCGCGGCTTAAACCGGCGGAGATCTCGCGGTTTTTGCTGCGGCCAAACCGCGAGATTTCCGACGGCAATCCGCCCCGTGTGACCCTAGGCTTAAGGAAAGGTCTCTTTTGCCCTTGAACAGGTATTTCTCTTCCTTGGCCACCACGTACTTCAGACTTGAACCTTCTGGATTTCTATCTGTTGGGTCACATTAAGGCGTCTGTCTACACTGGCTATACAGCAGTATCTCGTGATGCTGATGAATTGGATAGATGGATACGAGTGGCCTGTGAAATGCTACATGCCGTCCATTCCGCAATGCTCAATCGTGTACATCTATGTATAGCTGTAGACAGCAATGGCTTTGTAGATTTACTGCAAGATAATAAAGCTGACTTTTTTCTTTCAAGTCCTGCATTTGTCTTTATCGTTTACAGTCAGAAATTATTGTTTGTTATGCTAATTTTTCGTAAATTGATTCCCTTCGGTTATTTCAGCACTGGAACAAGCAGCTCCACACATATATTCTAGTGCAGTACTGGAAAGATCTCTTTTTTACCCTGGAGAGATATTCTGTAAGCAACCTATATAATGTGGTAATATCTGTATTAGGGCTCCTTCACACTGGCGAGAAAATCATGCGATTTTCTCGCACTGCAAGAGTGAGTGGAAACACATGATTACGAAACCAATGATTTTCAAAGGTTTCATTGTCATTTGCGATGTTTTCACTCCTGCGATGCTGTGTGAAAAACAAATTGCAGCATCTCCTTTTTTTTTGCGATATTGCCCATTGTTTTCAATGAGGCTGGGGGCAGCAGCGTCGCTCCCATTGAAAACAGTGTGAGGACATCACAATTTCCTGCTGCAGGCTGTCGCATCCAGGGGTTTCCACGTGTTTTCAATGGGGCCGGGGGCAGCAGCGCCGGCCCCGTTGAAAACAGTGGGAAAACAATGCGATCTCCTGCTGCAGCTGTAATAGCTGTAGCGGGGATGAAGGGAACCCCCGCAGAGATGCGAGGCTGTTTCCATGTGAACATGCCTCTCATCCAGGAATTTTCAGAAGGATTGCGATGGCGATATTGGGCTGTGAATCCTTTCCCAATATCGCTCTCACCAGTGTGCAGGCGCCCTTAAAGGAGGTTTCCAAGATTAAAAAAACATGGCTACTTTCTTCCAAAAACAGCACCATACCTGTTCACAGGTTATGTGTGGTATTGCAACTAAGGGTACTGTTGTATCTTGTCTCCACCAGGAGGTAAAGGGATTGCCCCAGGGTTCTAATTGGAAGCCGGATACACCTCACCGATCTGCCCATAGCTGGGTAGAGGCTTCTGATTAACAGCCACTGGGCGCCAATTCACCCCTGCTGATAGCCGCAGGCCGGCTCCTGATGTTTACCCCCGCTGATAACTGCAGGCCGGCTCCTGCTGTTCACCCCCGCTGATAGCCGCAGGCCGGCTCCCGCTGTTTATCCCCGCTGATAGCCACAGGCCGGCTCCTGCTGTTTACCCCTGCTGCTAGCCGCAGGTCGGCTCCCGCTGTTTACCCCCGCTGACAGCTGCAGGCCGGCTCCCGCTGTTTACCCCCGCTGATAGCTGCAGGCCGGCTCTCGCTGCTCACCCCCGCTGATAGTCGCAGGCCGGGTCCCACTGTTTACCCCAGCTGATAGCCGTAGGCCGGCTATCGCAGTTCATCCCCGCTGTTTTCCCTGCCGCTGATAGCTGCAGGCCAGCTCCCGCTTTTGACCCTTGACTGTTTGCCCTAGCTGCTAGCTGTAGACCGGCTCCCGCTGTTCACCCCTGTTGCCATGACAACCCGGCGACTACACAACAGAGGGAGCTCCCTCCCTCTGTGAAACCTTTGCACGTCTCCACCAAGCTGCTGTTGTTCTCAGAAGCTCACTGACGGTGTGTATATGGCAGCCAATCAGAAGCTTCTACCGAGCAATGGGCAGATCAGTGAGGGTGTGTATCCGGCTGCCAATGAGAACCTTTGGGCGTTCCCTTTACCTCAGCTGTCTCCACCCATAAACCTGGTGGAGACAAGATACAACAGAACCGCAACTCAGTTCCACTACGGTGTAGCAGAGCTGTAATACCCGACACAACCCATGGTCAGACGTGGAGCTGTTACTGGACGAAAACATCCTTGCCTTTATAATTCTGGACGACCCCTTTAAAGAGAGTGTCCAAGGATATAATAAATGACAGGACAGCACTGTATCTACAGGTAATGTTTGTAAAATAGCAAACCAACAATTATTAACAGTTGAAATCCAATGCGAATTCCGGTTTTGGATGCAAAAATGCAGCAGAATTTTCTGCTGTGGAAATTCCACAGCATTTCTGCTATGTGTAAACGTACCCTTAGGCGGTTTTACATAGGCATATGGTTGCTAGTATGGAGTTGAACGATCATTACTATGATCTTTCATCCCATTACAGATCCCCCTGTTTACACGAGCAAGCACTTTAATGCCCACACAAAAGAACTGATCAGCTGACAAACAAGCATTTGACTGCTAATCGTCTGATCGTGGGCATACTTACACAGGCTGATAATTAGGCAAACAAATGTTCCGGTCCGATTTGGATGCTGTAAAAGAGGTTTAGTATAAATCTGAGCTCAGTTGTAAAAAATTAGATATTAATCCTACATCCCTTGTAAGATACAGAGAGATTCTATCACCTTTATTCCTCTTCCTGCAAGGCTGATTGTTAAGCCTCTTTCAGACGAACGTAGTCGCACTGCTAGCAGCGCAAAAAGATAGCGGCTATAGGAGCTGTAAAGATTGCGTGAACAGGCTGCTTCCAGCTACTTGAAGTAGCCCGTTCACATCTGTGGTGCGTACTGTGTGCTTTCAAGCCTCCCAAAGGAGCCCATGGAAATCACGCAGCAAAGATAGGACATGTCCTAACTTTGCACGCACCTCGGAGCTGACATGCGAGTTTGCACACTTATGCCCTATCTTTGTTAGGTGCGTGCAGTTTCGCGCACGTAACAAGCATCCATGTGAACGCTTTTATAGGAACCTATTGGTTCCTTATGGAAGCGCGTTCTGTGTGCTGCCAGCAGCGCGAAAACTACATTCGTCTAAATGAGCCATTAGCGATTCATCCAATAGAAGTAATATTTAGCTACAGTTTAGGAAACCAAGTTTCTTGTTGCTTCTCACGATATTACATTGACTTGCTATTTTCTTTGTGACAGATTCTATCTGGTGGAGTCTTGTACCTGCACTCCAAGGGCATCATCCACAGAGAACTGAAGCCGGAACACATCTTGGTGGCAAAAATCGGACATCTGAAGATCACAGGCTTCAGCCTCGCACTAGGCAACATGCATGGAGGCCAAACAGCCACCCAATATGCTGGTCCTAAAGGACAGGTGGCTCCTGAGGTGAGAGGAATAGAAATTGTTTGTTGATGTAATTGTATTGATGTCCTTGATTACAGATCACGGAAGAATGGACAGCAGTCCAAGGTTAGTATAGAGAACTGTGGTCTATAGACAGTGCTCACCTAGTGCAACGCGCACATCCCATGAAATGCTTTTCTGTTAGGGCAGCGAACTTATGTTTTTAATTATATGCAACTTATTTCCCAACTTAATAACTGTTGTCTCTTTTTGGCAGATGCTGCGAAGGAAGAAGTACAACGCCGGGGTGGACTGGTATTCATTTGGTGTCATCCTTAATAAAACAATTACCAGTCAGTGTTAGTATCATCCAGCACTCTTTTATGAGACATCCTCCGGCGTTGAGGACATCATCAGGAAGGTAAATATGTTATCAGTTACTAGTATTGTAATTCATTTAATGTGCGTATAGTAGATAACTTGCCTTTTCTGTGCTTTTCTTCATCCTTCCTGATTTAATTGTTTTTACTAGTGAAATTACTGTAATTATAGTCGGTATATTATAAATACATCTCTCGATTCAGCTCCTGCAAAGAGATCTCGCCAAGCGCTTAGTAGTCAACAGAAACATCAGAAGGCAACAGTTCTTTCGGCGTATCAACTGGGCATCAGTGGAAGCTCTTAGGGTGACCCCACGGTACATCCTTGTAGTAAGTAAATGAACTAATCTTCTCCTAAGCTTTATGGTAAATGTTAGGTCCCATTTTAGAGGAATATTCCAGCCGGAGTAATTCTACTATTTAAGGAGGTTGTTAAGGGTTTATTTTTCTTTTCCTTACAACCAACTGCCTTTGGAAATTCAACCTGGACACCTTAGAAGCAGCAGAGGCCAAGAACTTCCAGCTGACATCTGAGGACCAGGCCATGTTCAGAGGGTTTTCATCTTCCAGATTGAAAACTCTCTTTGACACCAGCTCTACGAACACCGGAGCAAGTTGCCTAACTAAGCCCCTGATGGAAGATCCAAAGAAGGGACACAGGAGGACCCTCGAAGAGTGCGCCAGCAATACCAATCAGCAGCTGGTGGTAACTATAGGCAGCCCCAACGTCTGTGCCCAAAATCACAGGCATGTGCAATATTCTGTAGATCATAACAAATCCTTTTTTTTTTTCTTACCAGTAAATGGATTTACCCGAACCAATGGCAACAGCAGCTGATGGTGCTGTCACTGGTAATAAACTGTTGTGCGATGGACGGCTACTAATTAAAAACATCTTACCACATGTCTAGGATTATTTTACATTAATTGGTTATTGCATTTCCTCATGTCCATAACAATATTGAAATGTCCTGAACGGCCACATTGCCATGAGATGGCATGGTACTGTTCAGGTGTCAGGGTCGCCTAGGGTCTTCTGAATCTCCGCAGGTCTTCCATAAATGTTTCCATATTATTTGCTAATTTAAGGTCATTCAGCTGAGAGCTGCTCCTGATTGGTCCCTGCACTGAGCCAATCAGAGGCAGCACTCACTCACCCATTCATGAATTCATGAATGGGTGAGTGAGAGCTGCCTCTGATTGGTGAGGGCTGTGACCAATCAGAGGCAGCTCATTCAGCAGGTGGGATTTTAAATCTCCGGCTGCTGAATACTACTCACAGCAGTTCAGGAGAACTGCCGGCCGGCCGCGGCTGAACTCCGTCTGCCGGGACAAGGTGAGTATATATTTTTTTTTTACTTTTTACACAGTTTTGGATGATTTTCAGGGAAGGGCTTATATTTTTAAACCCTTCCCGAAAATTCATCCTGAGATCGCCCGCAGCCCATTGCTTTCAATGGAGCCGGCTGTATTGCCGGCTCCATTGAATTCAATGGGCAAACATCATTCTTCTCTGCCACAGCTGTTACAGCTGTGGCAGAGGAGAATGATTTGTCTAGTATATGTTCTCAATGGGGTCGGCGCTGCTGCCGCTGACCCCATTGAGCGCATAAAGAGAAGAACAGGAATCGCAGATCAAAGATAGGCGCGATCTGCGATTTCTGTTCTATAATAAATTGGACGAGCGCATAAAAAGCGCTCATGTGTCTGATACCATTGCAAAGCAATGGTTCTATAAAAACGGCGATCGCATGCGCAGATCGCACCAAAAATCGCCCGTCTGACCAAGGCCTTAGGCTGGATTCACATGGCTGTAGGCGTTTTTACCTCTGTCCACTGATGCCGTAAAAACACATGAACGGGCAAACAAATCTAACTTTTATGTCCCCCTTCAGATGGGTCGAGCCCAGCGCATATGTGCCGAGGCTGCAGTGCCCTCCCTCCCCCTTCTCTCCTCCTCTCTTCCCCTCCGGCTGTTTGCAATGGGAGGGGGTGGGGTGGGGGTAGAGCTAAGCTCCCACACCCTCCCCACCCCTTGTCCATAGCCAGGAATGGGAGCTCCACCCCACCCCCTCCCATTGCAAACAGCCAGAGGTGAGGAGAGCGGAGGAGAGAAGGGGGAGGGAGTTTAGCAGCCATGCTGCTAAACTTCCTTCCACCTCTCTTCTCCAGCAGCTGTCATAGGCTCCCATAGGAGTTTATGCAGCGGCCGATGTATTCCGGCCGGGAAGATAGTTCCAGGACTACCTTTCCTGTCCAGCGTAAAAGCACCCGGCACTATATTTGCCAATGGCTTTTATGCAGCGGGAATACGCCTGTATGATCTGATGCATTGGAATCCAATGCATCAGATGGTAGCATATATCGTCCAGCTATGAAAATGGCAGCCGATAAACGCTTCTGTGAATAAGCCCTTAATCACCCATCTATCGCAAGCCAATACTAAGAAACAAGAGTGCATTGACACGGGCAAGCACAATATAAGTAAAAGAAACTCGGACTGATTTCGCGCTTGTAAAATTGTGATGTTCACTAAGTACATTGGGAGTCGCGAAAAAAATTCCATCGCATTGCTGAACATGCGATTTTCATGTGCGTAAAAATCACATGTACTTTCAATAGCAAAAAATAAAAAATTGCATCATACTCACATGAAACTCTCATGCACATGCGAGAGCAATTTTTTTTTCTTTCCATTGGAAACAGTGGGCAAGATTTCTGTGGATATGCAGAAAAATAGAACATGTTACAGTTTTTATGTTACATCATCACTGCTAGAGAAAAATGGCAACTGTACATAGATCTATTGAAAACATTGGGGTTTACTTCTGTTCGAGCAGTGCAGCCAATCTCAGATAATTGCTAAATTTCTGTATGCAAGCAATACATCTCCTATTCCATGTATCAATAAAAAAAAGTGTACAATCACATGCAACAAGTGTTACAATATATACAATGCACATATTGTAATACTGCCACTGAACTGCAACGAGATAACCTTGCATTGTACGCTCCTTTGATTCTCCGGAGGATGTTACTTTTCTATCCTCTCATGTTATGACACTGAAGAGGAAATGCCCTAGCCGACCTTGATAGTAACCATCCATGTAAGGACAGGTGTCACTTTTGGTAGTGCAACACATACTGTAATTTGATATGTGCCAGGATGTGCTACATTCCAGGGACCATTTGAAACATTAGGATCTCAATACCATTGACAAGGCTTCAGAGCAGACAATGCAAGAACAGAGGACAATGGAAGCAATTGCTTCAAATATAGAGTAACTACATTTCATTCAGAATTCATTTGGTTCCGACATAAACTGACATTATCCCTTAATTAAAAGATAGCCCTCAGGAGAATAACAGAAAGCAAATCATACAATCAAAGTATATTTATGTTTATTTTTTAAGTGACTAGAAATACTACATTTGTTGAAAATACGGATACAGTGGGGACCGGGCACTCGGATTCCCATGGATCACCGGTATCACTGTCTCTATGGTCAGTGGAAGAAGCAGAAAGTGCTGACCATAGTGCAGCAGCCCAGGTTTATATGAGCGAAGCTCCCATTGATTTCAACAGCAGCTGCACCTGCAATACCAACGTGAACCGCTGCACTATGGTCAGCAATTTCTGACAGCGACACACCAGAAATCAGCTGACTGGCGGGGATCTGAGTGGTGGGTCCCCGTGATCAACTATTGATGACCTTTCAGTCATCATTGGCAAAAGTTAAAAATATCCCGGAATACCCCTTTTAATTAAACTCTATCTACCAGCAGATCATTGACATGTTTCTGCGTTGTAGCAGGGACTTTTGTGCAAAACTGACAACAGGAAGCACAGCCATATTGGTTGTCAGTCACTTTTGAATAAGCTTTTGCAGCAATTAATGGTCAACTATTATTCTGTCCGTCAGTTCTATCAGTAGTATACGGTATAGTATATATTATTTACTTTTATGTTCTGAGTTGAAATCCACCTGAAGTATCAGTACTTTTTAGAATTAAAGAGGTTGTCAAGGAATAGCATAAAACAGTTGCTGTTAATGTAGCCAGTGCAAACCTATGCTAGCATGGGAGCATTATGTGCAGACCAAAGGAGTGGATGAGGTTGGGGCAGGATTGTGGGTGAGGTGGGCTTTGCCCCCATGTGGCCCTGCCCACAGCACTAATCACTTCCCATCTAGGCACCAAAATTCTCCTTTCTGTAGGTTCTGGCCACAGGTTGCATTGACAGTAACCATTTTATACCATTCCCAGCAGAGGCGTAACTAAAGGTTCAGGGGCCCTGATGCAAAACGTGAGCTGGGCCCCCCCCTCTATCTGTACCCGTACCCATACCTAAACCATGCTGCACAGAGACATAACTTGAAGCTTCTGGGCCCCAATGCAAAACCTGTAACAGGCCCCCCAACTATAATGCTTTATTCATAGTACTTGGCTCCCTATATGGAGCAGAGGGGCTTTATGGGTCCCCTAAGGCTCCTGGGCCCGGGTGCAACAGCATCCCCTGCACCCTCTGTAGTTACACCCCTGATTCTCAGACAACAATTTTAAAAATCAGCTAAATAACATGTGAACATGGTCTCAAACCATCAAAACAGTCAGAATGGTTTTGTTAACATGCAGCTTTTGTGGGGTATAAAAGAGATATTCCCATAATAAGCTGCAATGGCACATTGCTAGGATATGCATTAAATGCTTGGGGTGTAACCACACATTTCAGCATGTGGGCAGAGGTCAGAGATGGAGCTTGCTGTGCATGTATAGGGCTTAGAATAAACTATTCTATGACTACCATCTGACTGCTGATACACATTGTGCCTGCCTCCAACAATATAAAGAAAACCTACCCTACAAGATGAAGAGCTCAATGGGAAGATAAATATCAAACCAGAGAGGGTTATGACACTCGTTCACATTTACCTAAAAGTGAGTGCAGTCGTCTGTTTGAAATGTTCAGCTTCTCTTTGAACTACTATAGTTGGCGCTGATGTCTTTTGATTTAACAGGTACCTGACCCACTTTTATTTCTTCCACTGCCACCTGCTGTAAAACTTTTAATAAAAATTGGATTGCAACATCCGTCAGGACAGTATTACGCTGAAATACATACTTCTATTTGTGACCTCTGGGACCCCTTGTTAGCCATCTGAAATAAGAGACGGGTTAATTCTCTGCACAGTGAGGCTCCTGTCCTCATGTTGCACAGGGAACCGCAATAATTCCTGTGAATGGGGCTGTTTTACAGTTCTCTATACAGCGGCTGGATGGAAAGGCCATTTAAATATTACTACAGACCCATTATTCTGAGGATAGCATGGTTAATAGCAATTAATCAGACACCCACCAATCAGTAGGGGATGTCAACACTTCTGAATGTGAGAAAATCCCTTTAATCCCATAAATGTTTAGTGACAGCTTTGTTGAAGAGTATTTTAGAGTATACACTGAGCACAGCTCAGGCAGAGGCTGCTGCTACTCTGAAGGCTTTAGCTCCTGCTAGAGCAGCAATTTTGGTCTTTTTTAAAGGCAAGAATCTTGGCTTTAACTCCTGCCTTAACGCTTCATTCACACGAGCGTATATTGGCCCCGTTTTCACACCCGACCGATATACGTTGCCCATCTTATGGATTGGTTTACAATGCATCAGTTCAGATGGGCGTATTCCTGTGGTGTAACAGGACAGCCAAGATAGAGCATATGGTGCACATTTTGGCCGGGTGCGTTTACGCCAGCCAGGAAAGATAGTTCAGGAACTATCTTCCAGTCGTAATATGGAAGCGGCTCCCATGGACTCCTATGTGAGCTGCCGGATAAGGGAGGTGGGAGGGTGTTTAGCAGCGTGTCCCCTAAACCCCCATCCTCTTCCCTCCTTCTCTCCGACCCTTGCCGGCTGTTTGTAATGGGAGGGGGTGGGATGGGGCGGGAGCTAGTTGCTAGTTATTTATGCTAAAATAAAGTATGGGAATGTATTCCTCACTTTGTTTTAGACGTTTTGATATATAATTTGTGTAGTTTTGGATTACAGGGTGCATATGGCGACTGTTTTGGTTGGCTTTAGCGGTGGGTCAATTTCTTTCTTTATATATATAAAATTTTTCTTATTTTATTCTGTAATGTTTTTTAACTTATTCTTGTAACGATTTTGGGGGGTCATTCACATTGTCATTTTTTTTTACATTTCACACTTTTCCACTGTAGCTGGGGCATCGATAGGAGCCCCCGTCACAGGGGAAAACATCCCCCTATAGAGGAAATAGTCACTGGCAGAGCTGATCAGGGTCTGCTAGGACCCTGGAGCTCTGCAGTAACAACGAGCACCTTACGGTCAAGTGATCGCCAGGTCGCATAGCAGAACTAACACTTCCGCTTTCTGCCTTTAGTACATAGCGTTTATTGAGTACTATATAGCCTGGAAAGGAGAAGGCAGAAGCTTGATAGCGCACCGTACTTTTGCTATTGGCTGGGATTAAAACCTTTGACTGAGTGCCTTAAATTTACCGCACTTGGGTCTTAAAGAGTTAAAACAAGACTGGGATGGCAGCTCTAGCCACCATCTAGTTGGAGCTGGAGCAGGTTGAAGTGATATGACTGCTGCAGCTAATCACTGAAGGGAGACAGTGACTGGCTGCAACTGTCATATGTCCCTATTGACAATGACATAGCAATAAGAACTACAAGTTGTACTGCAAAGAAAAAATAATAATTATGTGTAGTTATTTGGTTTTAATAAAACATTGTGAAATTGAAAAAAAGTTTGTTTTTGTTTTGCTTTCATATACAAAACACATATACACAATGCATTGTGTGCTCGCTGCGTACCGACAATTCCCCATACGCTATCTTGGCATGCATGCACGTGTGTGTAATACGAGCCAAGATAGTGCATGTCGGCCTCTTTATTTACGCGCGCTGTGTGTGAGTGGCACAGTTGAAGGTAATGTAAAATTTGTCACCACGTATTACGCGTGCAAAACCCGTGTGTGCAATACACAGTAAAAATGCTTGTGTGAGAGAGTCTTTACTGCAAAAAGCAGACCTCATACAGCTAAATCGACTGCAAAAATATTTTCGGTTCTTCAGGCTAAAATCAATTACATCACTGAGGAATTAAAATACACTTAAGACACCTGAGTCATATACCAACTATATTTACTTTAGACATAAATGAAGAGATTTGCAGTGAATAAAGTGACATTTTCAGGAGGGTTTTTCCAATTTTAATATGACCATTTGGGGGTTTCTTGACAATCAAGAAACTCTGTGAAGATCCCCAAAATAATGTAATCTACATATCTTATAATTCTGTTCTGGTCTCCAGCCTCAGACTCTGTCAGCACTGCTGCTGCAATTAAATTAATCTCGGTCATGATTACATGTGATCAATAATAACTACAAAAAGATGTCACTGCGGCAAACGCATCAACATTGGGAGGTAGGGTGGGATTAATGGAGGCCAGGGGTCAGAGCAGAATACAGGTAAGGATATTACAAGGTTCATTATTTCACTATTTATGTCACCTTTAATCATTTTCTATGTAAAAAAAAAATCAATAAAGTTTTTTTAATTGTAAAAAAAAAGAAGTTATACAAGTTTAAATCACCCCCCTTTTGCCATATCTATTATTAAAAAATCTAAATCATACAATAAAAATATGTATTGCCGCGTCCGTAAAAGTCCGAACTATCAAAGTAGTGCATTATTTTTCCCGCACGGTGAACGTCGTCCGAAAAATAAAATAAAGAACGCCAGAAATGCATTTTTTTAGTTACCCTGTCTCCCAGAAAAAACGCAATAAAAAGCGATCAAAAAGTCATATGTACTCCAAATTGGTACTACCAGAAACTACAGAACATCCTGCAAAAAACGAGCCCTTGCTCAACTACGTCGACGGAAAAATAAAAACTTTATGGCGCACACAAAATGACCGCAGAAAATAATTTAAAAAAATTAAATGTCTTTGAAAAAAAAAAAGAGTAGTGTAGTAAAAAAAAAACTATATAAGTTTGGTATCGTAGTAATCGTACCGACCCATAGAATAAAGCTATCATGTCGCTTTTGTTGCCGTTTGTGCGCCGTAGAAACAAGACGCACTAAAAGATGGCGAAATGTCTTTTTTTTTTTCATTTTACTCCACTTAGAATTTTTTTAAAGTTTCTCAGTACATTATATGGTACTTTAAATAGCACCATTGAAAAATACAACTCATCCTGCAAAAAACAAGCCCTCATACAGCGACGTCGATGGATAAATAAAGGAGTTACAATTTTTTTGAAGGGGGGGAGGAAAAAACGAAAATGGAAAAAGAAAAAGGGGCCGCGTCATTAAGGGGTTAAAGGGGTTGCCCGGGACTTTACTATCGACGACCTATCCTCAGGGTATGTGATCAATAGGTGATCGTCGGGGATCTTCATTGATCAGCTGTTCGCTAGGCCAGCTGTCGTTGTGGACCGAGCTGGAAGCGGACAGCTCAGTCCATAGTGCAGCAGCCCGGGATGTTATTGCAGGCATAGCTCCCATTGAATTCAGTGGGGATTGTGCCTGTATTATCAAACTTGGCTGCTGCACTATGGACAGAGCAGCCTGTCCAAAATGACAGCTGACCTGATATCAGCTGCTTGGCGGGGGACCTCTGCCGATCAACTATTGATGATAATAAAGTCCCCTTTATGTTTAGTTTGCGTCCAGGACTATTAACAATGAGGACTATTACAAACAACTATGCTGCACTATTTCTTCCTGTAAACTCCGGCAAAATGCCAGACTACTGTCTGAAAATCAAACAGACCCCATTATAGTCAACAGGGGGCCGTTGGGCACTGTTTTGTTCCATCATAAGACAAAACCGTTCGGCCAGGGGTTACCCCAAACGGAGAAGTAAAATGGAATCACCTAATTCTGATGTGAATGAGCCCTAATACAGAGCAATTTTGTCCACAAAGGAATACCCCATAGAAAGTTCTTCCAAGCCAGTAATTTGTGATTATACCGGACATGTGCCAACCATGGTGTCCCATGAAAATACTTGAATATGTTAATGTCATAAATGATAGTCTTCTGGTATCAGCTGGATCCACTCACTAATTATATCTGGAGTAATTAGTTATCATTATCAAAGGAGGAGAGCAGGCATGGACTATTACAGTATAATGTTGCATCTGTTACATACTGTTCCAGTACTTGAATGCACAAAGCTAGCTGCTCCATACACCAGCGCTGATTGTTTACATCAGTGTTAGAGGTTCAGAACCTCGGTCACTAAATTCAGTTTAAAAGAAGGGCAAAAGTAATGCAGCATGCTGTAAAAAAAATGGAAGCCTGGCCAAAAACCGAACGGAGCCCATTATAGTCAATGGAGTCCATTCAGCACCATTCGGTTCCATCATTTGGCCGGGAGGTGCCGTTTTCCTGCTTCATGAAAGGAACAGCAAAATAGAACCCCTGAGCACTGATGTGATCTAGCCCATATACGCACATTAAAGGGGTTGTCCGGTTACCAGACAAGTCATCAGAAACTGTAGGTATGCTTTAAAGGGAACCTGTCACCTGCCTAAAGCACCATAAACTAACTTATGGTTCTGTTAGGACAGGTGACAGGGAGCTGTCCTATACAAGTCTATGGGAGAGCATGGGCACAGGACTGAAAATCTCAGAGTCAGATTTTTGGCCGCAGTGCGGACTTCACAGGCGGGAACTCGGAAGTGGGTGAAAGTAAAAAATACAGCATGTGGCTCCCTGCTACCTGCCCTAACAGCACCATGAGGTTATAATGCGTTAGGCAAGTGACGGGTTCTCTTTAGGTTCAGGGCCTGCAACAAAATGATATAAATGCCCATCAAATTCAGTTTATTACTGTACCTTAAACCAAGCTATCATGGCTATAGTGTATGATAAGAATCTCATGAGCTGTAATGCCTATGGAGCCTGTTCACTCTTCTTTCCCTGTAAGCAAAAGGAACATAAATTAGCAACACCCACACAAGTCCTTGATCTATTACCAGAAAGGTTATAGACCCATATGGCATAACATGGCACTGACAAGTATGTGTCACTGAAAACCAAGCTCTGGTATGGAGCCATATTAAATTTAAGACTGCATTACGGGACATCCCTATATAATACCCATTGGAATTCATTTACATCATGTAATATATAGGTCATGAATGAGGGCATAGCCTATATATATTATTAACTGAACGATCTGTAGTGAACTATTACCCACTTATATCATTGGTAAGGTTACAGTCCTGCAATAAACTCTGACTGCTGTCAAAAGTGACTACAGGAGAGGAAACAGCAATATGAGATAGTAGGCATACAGCGCTGTCAGTTGGCAGGCGCAGGCTGCCAAGGAGGCACACAGCTGCCAAGGGTTGTAATAGTAACTATTAGATGTGGCTTCATGTATTAGATTTTTTGTAAAATGAGATTTCACATTTTTCAACCCATTTTTCAAATCTAAATGTGAAGTTTGAAGGGGCAGCGCCAGTCAGTCTGAGGCATTATTCGCACAAGCGTATATCGGCCGCGCTTTCATGCCCGGATGATATATGCTGCCCAACTGATGCATTGGTTTACAATGCATCAGTTCACATGGGTGTATTGCCGCGGTGTAAAAGCGCTCGGCCGGCCAAGATAGTGCATACAGTATGCATTCCAGTCGGGCATTTTTACATCGGTCGGAAAAGATACTAGATGATTCTAGACGGAATGCGGCGGCTCCCATAGACTCCTATGGGAGCCTATGGGAGCTGCCGGAGAAGTAAGGTGGGAGGGAGTTTAGTAGCATGACTAAAGTCCCACCCCCTTCCCTCCTCTCTGCCCCTCCCATTGCTGGCTACCGACAAGGGGTGGACAGGGGGCAGGAGCTTATCACACAAGCTCCCGTCACCTCCCCTTTGCCGAGAGCTGGCGAGAGGACGGAAAGGGGGAGGCAGAACTAAACTGGCGTATACTCGCCGTACCCGGGCCGTCTGAACGGGCGCACAAATGGCCAACCGAAAATTGCCTACGCTCGTGTGCAAGAGCCCTTTGGCTGTATTCACACAGGTGACTCTCCTGCACAAGTTCGGTCTGATTTCGAGATGGCCAGAACTTGTGCAGGAAATGAATCCATTCATTTAAATGGGTCAGTTCACACAAGCATTTTTTCTCTCGTATCGATAATCCAAGTTAGAAAAATTGCTACGTGTCTTATTTTTGGGTGATTCTTGTTCAAGGATCCCCCATTATCTTCTATGGCAGGGTGAAAAAAAGGGTATTGCACCCGCATGCCATGCGATTTGCATGTGATGCATTTTTAACGCAGGTTACTATGAGAAGCACATAAAAAAGGAACCAGGAAGTACAGAGCAGCGAAAAATGTGCATTTTTCACACACATGAAAATAGCAAGAAAATTGCATCTGTTGGTGACCTGACGAGGGCGCTACACATGAGATGCCTTTGCAATCTGACAGATTTGGAGCTCTTTTGCAAAGAACAGTGGCTAAAGATTGCCAAATCAAGATATGTCATGCTGCTAGACACCTACCCGGAAAGATTGAATGAAGTCAAAGGGTACATCAACAAAGTATTAGTTTTAGGGCTTGTTCACACGTCCGTATATCGGCTGGGTTTTCACGCCCGGCCGATATACAGTGTCCCTTTCTGCAGGGAGAGGAGGCGGGTCGGGCCGGGAGCATTGCACTGAGCTCCGGCTCCGTCCCTCCTCTCCCATTGCAAACAGTGGCGAGGGGCAGAGAGGGGACTGGAGCTCAGTGCACAATGGGCGATGTGTTCTGAGGAAGGCGAAAATATGGGACATAATGCGATTTTTTTTCCCCCCATACCACATGTCTCGTGTATTGACTCCATGCAAAATAATGGGGTTCATATTCGTGCGAGATTTGTGCGATTTTCTCGGCCGTGTGCAGCCTAATGCAGAAATCCAGCTAATTCCAAAGGGTTCAGTTACTTTTTCTTGCAAGTATACATCTATGCAGGGGATTTTGAGTTATGTATCAGAAAACTAAGCTCCACCCAAATATATATTCAATTTGTCGTAATCTTAATTAAGGAAACTGCTGCTTTTTTTCTACTTGTCAGCCATTCCCCCGCCTCCTGTGCTGCTCATTCATTCTAAAATGCTATTACAATCCACTATGAGATTTATCAGCTAATCAAGAGATCAGATCACATGCTGCCCATAGGAAGGAGAGGGTTAGTAGGAAGCAGCTGCAGAGCGAGCAGGAGATATACAGAGAGACCTGGCTGAAGGCTGTGATAAGTGTTTTATTCCACCTCAGTGCTGGATTCACAGTTTTACTGCTTGGATCTGCTGTGTAATGTCCTCCCTGCTACTTCTGAGGATGTTCTACAGAGAGAAAGAGGGGCAGGATCTCCTCTTCTCTGTGTGTACAGTGAATGGAGACATCATAGCAGTTAGTCTACACCCACCAACTCAGGGAAGATTTAAATTAGAGAAGGAGCCTGCAGAGGGGAAAACTGGTTACAAAATGCTATATTTAAGTCATATAAGGGCCAGAAACATTATTATTCCTCATGGTCAGTAGTATCATGTCACGTCCGGTGGGCACACCTCACCGCAGGACGGATGCAGGAGTGGTATTGCGTTCTAACAAGACAACATCTACCAGAACCCTGCCTGCAAGCAGGGCGATCGCTCCGATAAGGGCGGCCCCACAATGGAACCTAAGGGCCTAACTTGCCCAGAGATGATAAATGATCCTTGAGTGTTCTTTCACACGAGCATAGGCGTTTTTACGTTTTATCGTCCACGCCATTTATTGGCATGAATGGACGTTTTCCCGGGATCCCGATCAGTGTTTTCACGCCCATTCACACGACTGGGAGCAACGTTTTTAGTTAAAAAATACGTTGCACCCCAGAAAACCCTCGCTCTGCAAAAATCCTCGGGATGCCTTCCAATGCTTATAAAGAGGCACTTGTAAGCCTTTTGCAGCATTGGACGCTGCTAAACTGCCTCCCCCTCCCTTTTTTTCCCCAGCTCCCATAGGAGTCTCTCGGAGCTGCCGCCATATTTCGGGCAAAAGATAGTTCCAGAACCATATATAGTTCCCACCATATATACGTTGGCGTGTATTTACATTGCGTATGTTCCCTTTTTGATGGTGCAACGTTTTTATACGCCGTATATTCACCTGTGTGAACATTTGAATGCATTGAAAACCAATGGCTCAGATGGTCGTGTATATCAGTCCGGCGTAATAAATGTCACCGTTTAAGTGCTCGTGTGACTAAAGCCTAATGAAGAGTTGATGTGCTGCAGATTTTGTCACGGATTTTGGTGCAGAGCTGCAGCACATTTCATCCTTTCAACTGAATTAAAATTGAAGTGGTGAAATCTGCTGCAGATCTGCAACAAGTCAGCAACATGTTAATGCGCACTAAGGTTCACTCCCTTAGGGCTTATTCAGACGACCGTATATCAGCCGGATTTTCACGCCCGACAGATATATGGCGTCCTTCTCTGCAGGGGGAGGAGGCTGGAAGAGCAGTGCACTGTGCTCCCGTCCCCTCTCCGCCCCTCGCCACTATTTGCAATGGGAGGGGGCGGAGCCATATTTACACGGCTGAAAAAATGTGCTCGAGTTTCGTGCATTTACATGACGCGCAGATCTCACATGATGTACTAACGCATTGTTTGCACCAATAGTGTGAGATGTAAAAACCAAAGCAAGTCCTATTTTCGTGCAATTCACACACAAAAATTGGACTTGCAGTGTGCGGTCTGATTCTCGCGAACTTGCACACGACCTAAGCTGTAATCTTCATCTGTGTATTTAAAACAGACTTCACAAGAGTTCTTAACAAATATCCAAAAAGAATAGACTACTTACATTTCAGTAGTTTATAACGACGTCACACAACATTGTGTGACAGCGAGTCTCGAGGTGAAGTAAGACCTCAGCACATGGTGGTCTTTGTGTGCTTCTATGGATGTCTGCACTATAAAGGAATAGAGTACGGGATGAAGTTCTGGTTATGGACTACTAAAATGTGAGTAGTGAATCCTTTACGGATATTTGCTAAGAACTCATGTGATGTCTGCTTTAAATCTGCATGTGATTCCTCATGTAGACACTACAGCTCATTGTGAAAAGTTACCTGAAGCGACAGACGGGAACCTGTCACTGCCACTGGCAGCATGAACTTGGGACATTCTTTGAAGATCTATTTCTGAACAAGGTCAGTGTCAAGGAGGCGGATCCACTAAGTTCATGTGCTCTCAAGACAGGGGGCACTGAGACCAGGGTGGGGTGGGGGATGATTTGTATACTCATCTTGTTCCCATCTTCTCATTATGGACAGTATGTGCACAATAAAGACAAGCAGTAAAACTTAATGAATCAAGGGGGAAAATACGGAGGCAGATGAGTAGACAGACTACTCCCACAGACTCAGCGGCCCCCTGTCCTATGAGCCAATATATTAAGTTTATGGGGACCAGACAGGTTTCCTTTAAGAAACGCACCAAAATCTAGAAAAATGCTACAAAACAACACGCACGTGCTGTGGACATGAGGCCTTAGGCCCCCCCCCCCCCCCCCCCCGCACAGTCGTGTATTTTGTGCCATGTTAATCCACGGATAGCACGCAGCCCCATTCTAGGCCTATGGAGACATGCACATTGACAAATTATCACACGGACGGATGGTCCGTATGAAAAAACTCACAGACAATAAATAGGTGTCAATGGGCTGCCTGCAGCTAAACCAGACTTGTGTCTGTGTGTTGTCCAATGCAAGTTGCACCTATGGCTCTTGGGTGCAACTCACACACATGAGAAGTGTGGACCCAGCCTAAGATACATTTGCCCCCGTATTTGTCCTAAAAACTCAGTGTGAAACTAACCCCGGTGTTTTTTTTTTTAATGCCGCGGTTTTAGTAGCGGTGTTTTGGGTGCATTTTGTGGCCAGATGCCAGCAAGAAGTCAGTGGAGAATTCTGAAACCCGCTACAAACACTGCATTTTTTTTTTTGCAGACTTTTTTAAAGTATTTTTCTGGATCAGTTCTGTTTTTCTTTTGCAATCGCAGCATCTTCCAGGTAGGAACTTTTTGCACGGGCTTCTCTAAAAAGAAAAAAAAAAACATCTCTAAAAAGTTGCTTGCAGTTAAAACAGTTGCTTTGCGTGTTTTTTTTAGTGCAGAAATCGCCAAAACAAAAAGTGTGCGTGAAGGAAGTCTTCTTGAAGTTTTTTCCCATCTATTAGCTTATGGCTACACAACGACACGAGTCCAGCAAATTAGGTTAAAAAAACAGCCGAATCGCTGACAAGTCACAGTCCTACGCAACTTACATGGATGTCTACTGTGAAACGGATGCTTGCGACCTGCAACTAAAACCGAACCGATTTTTTATGCCTGTTGTGTCGTAGTTGCCTTAGGTCAAAGGTCGCAACATGACCCTCATCAATAATCATTAGATGTAACGGTGTCACCTAAGGGATTCAGAAGCATTCCATACATTTAGATCCATCCGTTTGTTGACTTCTCTTGCACAAAAAATAAAAAAAGTAGTCATGTGTGCATTTTTTACTTGAATAGTAGCGGCAGGCAGAGGCGTAACTTGAAGCTCCTGGGCCCCGATGCAAAACTTGTAACAGAGCCCCCAACTATAATGCTTTACTTATAGTACTGGGTTCCCTATATGGAGAAGAGAGGCCTTATGGGCCCCCTAAGGCTCCTGGGCCCGGGTGCAACCGCATCCCCTGCATCCTCTATAGTTACGCCCCTGCGGCAGGTCGTATGGCTGTAAGTCCGGTTTCAGACAAGCATATTGTAACGCGCCCGTAATATGAATCTGTATTACAGATGACCAAATACGGAGCAGATATATACATCTGAAAGCAGCATAAGGGCTTATTCACACGACGCGCACAAAACTCGCCTGAGTATGTCAAATATTCTGAATGCGCACACAAGCGTGTTCTATATTCCGGTGTTCCCTTGTATTCAATGAGACCTTGAAAGAAATCGCATGGCACTCGCACGCCATGCCATGTGCCTGCGAGTGCGATATCTTTTCTTGCGCAGTTATGCAAAGTTTAAGCAAAAATGCGTTGCTGCGGGGCGAAAATCGCAGATTTGCAAGCACGATATTTCGGGCCGATGTTCTTGGCCTGATATTGTGCTTGCCCGTGTGAATGCCTTACGGCGACATTTATGCAGGCATTCAGACGGCCACATTTACGCAGGCATTTCTGCGTGTATAAATGTCGCAGGTAAAACACGACCTTGCGATGCGCTGGGTTAAAATTGCTTCATTCCGACGAACGTTTTTTCCGTGCAAAATATTCACGCGAATATTCAAAACATGGAAGCTGCGCAATCTTTTTTGCTCGTCTTTTTTTATGCGGCGCGTGAGAATATAGATCTTGCCGTATCTTTTGCTGTGATGCGCAGTCACCTCCCATAGACGTCTATGGCAGCTAGAAAAAAAAGGGAGGTGAATGGAGTTACACTGCGCACAATACCGGGAAAAAGAAGACCGCTCGCCGTAATTAGGGATTAATTGCAATTCCGAGCATTTTAATCCAATCATTGCTTCCATCGCTTCGGCGTGTTTTTTTTACATTCATGTGAATGGCTTTAAATACGCCAATTAAGATTGGGACTCAATCGGGTCATTCATGCGAATATACGGTGTGTACGGGCGAACGTATGAATGCACACGGTGGTGTAAAGGAGCCCTCAGGCTGTATTCACATTGGTGAGTGCGATTGCGGTTTTCCCTGATCTGCACTCCCTGCTTCTTTCTTTCATGTGGTCTCCATGGTAACTTGCATTTAAAAATGCCTCGCATGCAAATGGCGTAAAAAATAAAGGGTGATTCTTGAAGAATTGCACAAAAATAGGACATGCGGTGATTTTTCTTGGGCTATTTATTCCAAAAGCAAAATCGCTTGTGTGAATTATTCCGCTCAAACAAATGGGATCTTTTCCCGCGCCATTTTTGTCCATCTCGGAATCGGAAAGAACTAACACAGGAGAATCGGTCGCTGATTTGCTGCTGATTTTGTCGCAGGTTTGGAAGCAGATCCGCAGCAGATTTCACCCTTTCACTAGAATTCAAATTGAAGGGAACAAATCTGCCCCAGATCCGCGCCAAGACCCTCGACAAAGTCTGCAACAAACCCGCGACAAAGTCTGCAACACACCCGCGACAAAGTCTGCAACAAACCAGTGACAAAGTCTGCAACAAACCCGCGACATATGTATGAATGTTAGCGGTGACACATGTTCACCGCTTAGGAACTCGCTTGTTAGGGGTCATTCACACGGCCGGATGTGGGCTTCGGTCCGCAAACATACCGCATACTTACGGGCTGAGGGCGGTTTTAGAAGACCGTATGCGCAACAATGCTCGCCAGCGGGGTGCGTAGTTACGCATTAATGAGGTATGTCCGTTTTTTCCTGTGCAAAAAAACAAACAAACTGCAGCATGCCCCACAGAAGTCAATGGAGGGTGCAAATGCGCACGCAATATGTAAGGAGACGCGTGAAACACTACGGAATGGCGCAGAAAAAAATAACACATCTGGAGCTCATTAGACTAATTAGCTATTCCTAATTCCTATTTGTGCATCTTTGGTTGCCGCACACAAATGAACATGCCCTACGGGCACAAAATGTACAGTAAAACATGCCGATGTGTGCGCCAAAAACCATCGTTGAGGGCTTCATCACATGGGCGTGTTTTAGTCCCGTCGCGTTACGAGACCGCTATAATCACGGCTGCATAACAGGACGGAATGAAGTCATTGACTTTACTGGTTTCGTTTTCACTAGTGGTATTCTCGCCCGTTAGTAGTACGGCGAGAAAAGACAGGGCAGAACCTATTTTCAAGCTTTTCGCACGCGGTAGCTTCCATTTTGAATACTCCGAGAAAAAAACAAAAACCCGTTGATACGCAACTACACTCCGTAGCGGAGAGCGTAGTTGCGCATATGCCTATGCGTTTTTGCCCTTCAGTCCACAAATACGCTACACTCGGGCGTGCACAAATACATATACGCTCATGTGAAGGAGGCCTCGGGAACCTACGTGTTTGGGCTCATTCACACGGCCATATTAGAGTATCGATCTGTAAACACGCAACGTATTTACGGGCTGAAATTGTAGTATTCGTTGTATATTCCATTTATAGCAGTTTGGTTTTTTTGCACATGAAAACACTGTGTATTTTCATGCGCTAAAAAACCTTACGAAACTCCCTTGGTTTCAACGCAAATGCGCAGCGAATATGCAGGCTTCCTGTGTATTTACGCAAGCCCATCGCTTTCAATGGGCTATTTTGGTGCGTAATACAGAGAAAAATAGGACTTCTTTTTTTTTTTTTTTAACTTGACCGAAAAATACGCAGCTGTGAATGAACCCATTGAAATCAACGGGGTCTATTCAATGCGTTAAAAATTACCACGCAAGAGTCCTTGTAGACGAACTGATTCTCGCTTGAACAAGTGAGTGACATCACTGCCCTCTCATGCCACCATTTTAGACAGGCGGAAGCGTCGTTGGCTCGTTCAAACGAGAAATCCTTCAGTCTTTCCCATTCGCTGTAGAAGCGAACGCGAGCGACTGAGGATCGCTGTTAAACCGGACGAGCCAACCATGGGCGTTGTACCTGCCGAAAATGAACGGAAAGCGAACGATCCTCGTTCAGACGCTGACTGGCGTTTGGACCAAACGATTATCGTTCATATTCGCGCGTTCTGTGTAAAGGGGTGTTTATACATATATATATATGGCCGTGTGAATGAGCCCTTATACTGCGGGCTGAATTATAGTTTATTATACACCACATCCATGGTAATGAGCCATGGACGTACTCCTTCCATTGTACTACTTTGACATAACCCTGGCGCAGTGCTCAGCCGGTCCAGCAGGCTGTCATGAGGTAAGTATGGGCGCCGGGGGGCTATGAGGTAATCTCAGCGCTCCCTCAGGTGCAGCCTCCCTGCTCGCCCCCCCACCCCGCGCGCTTCCCGCTCAGGTGCCCAGTACGTGCTCACTGCGCGCCCCCTCAGGTGCAGGAGGAGGGGGCGGGGCTGCAGGAGGCTTTCGTCCAATGGGAGCAGGTAGCGCGGTCACGTGCTCAGCGCTGGGATCGCGCCCTGCTTGGTGTGTGAAGAGGATAAGGAGGAGGAGGCGGCGGAGCATCACCGGGAGCCCGGTAACTACTGCTGCGGGGGGCGGCCCCGGGGGAGGACATAGACGGGGGGCCGGGAGGGTCTGAGCATGTGCTGGGGAGATGGCGGCAGTGCGGAGAAGGGAATAAGGTGCACCGAGAGTTGTCCTGTGAGTGCGGTCACCGGCAGTAGCGGCGGTCCGGGTGAGGGGAGGAGCGTGGTGTGTGACCTGTCAGTGCGGTGCCCTCTGCGCCATCTGCAGCCCATCCATAATACATGCTGTGTAGTAGTGAGCGGCGGGATGAGCGCCTTATTATAAGTTACTCCTGTCCTTTGTGCTGATGTGACCGGGCTGTGAGCGCCGCTCCTGCTGTTAATGCAGCATCTCTGTGCTACAGGCTCTGCTGCATGGGGGCAGCAGCTGGTCCCTGTCAGCGGGTCACACATGGAGGATGCTGAGAAGTCACCATCTATCCCTCTACTGGACGATGCACCATCATTTCCAAGGGTCACCTATTTAAAGGGTGCAGAATTAATGATTTTTTTTAATTTTTTTTTAAAGAAATTTGCAAATCCCCTTTTTTTAAAAAAAAAAAATTTAAAAAAATTCTCATCTTCATAATTCAAACCGGTCTGATTTGCGTCAAAACTAGCGAATAAATCGTCCCCTGCCGAGTTCCATCCGAGGCGGTGCTGCACCGCGGTGTACGGGACAAATTCCCATCGGGGCAGAAGTGTGGCTTTGTCAGTCTAGGGTTAATTTAAAGGGGCTGGGATTAGTGTGCATGCTCACTATGTATCCCCGCATCTATCTCTGGATGCCCTCTGTATGGTCTTCCTGCACATGGTCCCCGCAGCTTGTTGTTGTTGGCTAATGTTGCCATGGTTGCCGCTAATCTACACCGCACTCCCTTGCTTTGTACAATCGCAGCGCTGTTGTTGCACGGCATTGACGTTGTGTCTTGTGCAGCATTGCCGCTCGGCTGTAACGTGGTGCAGCTCCAGTGTGCAGTGCATCGCACTGCATGCTCCGTGGTCCAGACTTGTTTGCTTTGACTCCTTCTTTTAAGCACCTCTTCATGAATAGGGATTTGTTCTTGCCCGTGCACATGCGCCGTGCGCCCCCTTAGCAGGTCTGCCAGATGGTGTCCCTCACACTCCAGTCAGTTTCTCACGTTGCTGCTGCGGGACAGACTGTGCTGAGAGGAGCTTGTAGGATGAATGGAAAATGAAGCCCAGGTACCTGCTCTGCGTGTGCTGGGGACCGGTTGTGTGCTGCTGGTATACATAGACTATTCTGGGATGGCGTTTAGATTTAGGTTTATGTTTTATATTTATTTATTATTGCAATATTTTAGCATTTTTTTGTTTCTCTTCATACTTGTGAAATATTGCATTTAGTTGTGATGTTGCGTTTTACATAGTGTGGTTCCTAGACTTCAGTGCTGCTCTTTATACTATATCTATCTATCTATCTATCTATCTATCTATCTATCTATCTATCTATCTATCTATCTATCTATCTATCTATCTATCCTTTTCCTCCCACGTTGCAGGATGTCTCACTTTTCTGCTCTTCATCCTTCTGTATTGTTACATTGTATCAATCTATACGTTCTTAGGGTCTCCTCCCACATTGCAAAACTAAACAGGTTAGTCCAGCAATGTGCTCATTGTCTTAAAGGTGTCTCCGGTCTGTGTGCTCATCCATCATCAGACTCTTCTAAAGTTGTTCAACCAACTTGTGCCTAGATTTGGCATTTGATGACTTCTGTGGGCATACATCGTACGGGACACTCCACTACAGAGGTGCTTGTATAAAGGATACAGAGTGATCCGGGCAGTTTTGTAAGTTGTTTTTGGGATGAGCTGCTCCTCCTGTTGTGTTTCTTACTTGCTTTATCTTTTGCTGTGGGTGACCTGTTTTTTCCCCTCATCACCGGTTGTATCTGTTTTCCGTGCTCTCTTTGAGGATAGTGCAGACTGTATCCTTGTGGTTTTGCCTGATATGCACCCATTGATGTCTACGATTAACACCCCGGTGGTTGCAAAGCTGATATTTACTTTATTCCGCCAACGACTTTTTAGGTCTTCCTTCTCGCCGGCGCAGTTCTTGAGGAGCAGAGTACAACTTCTTTGCTGCTCCTCATTACACAGTAATATAGCTGGGGTTACAATTTTAAGGATCTGCAACCTCACTGCTAGTTTTCTTATTAAGAGGTATAATGCGGCCATTGTAGGCTCATGTCGCCCAGAAATTCTGTAATCATACGCTAAAGTCACAGAGAGACTGCAGGAGGGTGCAATATAACTGAATTATACCTTTTTTTGAAAATGTTGAGCTATTCATCATAATCCAATTACGGGCGAACAGACAGGAGCGAGGCTGACCCGCTGGAATGCCTAGCCGCTCCTGTGTCACCATGGGAAGGAATGGCACTTCAGATGAAGCTATTTATTAAAGTCGTTAACCCATTCATTGCTGTCATAACCTATAGTTAGCTGTTTTTGGCTAGGTGAATTGTTTTGTAGGTGCGATGGATCTGATGGGAAATATTTTTAGAATGGGCTCGTTAAGTAATCTGCCGTGGTGTTGTGTTTTTTTTTTTTTTTGGGGTGGGGGTGGATTTGGCTCAGATGATGGACTCTTTTGCGTCTGACCAAACTTCACGGGGACATCTTGATGATGATCTTGTATATTTTGTTTGCCGTAAGATGCGATGGATGACTGACACATTTACTGTAAGCGATCTGCCATTGAATCCAGTGCATAGTGCCTCCCTGTGTGCACGGATTTTCCTTGTGCAGCTGCCAACAGCAGGAGTGTTTATATACAAGCCTCGTCTTTTACTAAATTGCTTCTGTGTAATTATTTTCTTTAGCATGTGACATTAGCTTCTATTAGTTGCATGTTTGTTTATGGATATGATTTCCTCAGTAAAGGCTCCATTCACCATGTTACTACCTGCGATTTACCATGTAGTGTCTTGGAAGGGTCCTCGTACACCTTCTTCTTAGTTTAACCATTGCTAGGTGATTATTTGCAGTGTGCCTTGTACTTCCCTGTTCAGGTTTACGTCAGAACAGTTGTACTATATATGATGGTAACATCTGAAATGTTAGAAATTGCATCTGATGACTGGCTGAACGGCTTGTGATTTTATAATTTTTGGGATTGCTCTATTTGGAAGTTGCATAAATATCAGTTCCCCAATATGATGCTGTAATTGGTGCTGCTCCAGTCTCTATTATGACATTGCTACCATAGCTAGAGGGATTGATTAATGCGGTTTGTAACCTAATGCTGGAAACTGCTGCTGAAACCTTCAGAATACAAAATTGTAAAAGTTTTAGGCAGGTATGAAAGTAAAAATGTAACAAAGTAAGAATAAAAAATAGGCAAATTTATTCTGCAGCAGGACAATGACCCCCAAACAGTGTTGAATGGCATTGGCTTTATCTTCAGTGTAAAGAATACCAAGGAGTCCTGGAAGGGATGCTATGGCCCCCATATAAAGCTCAGCATCATCCAGTCTGTCTGGGATTACATGAAGAGACCAGGAGGATTTGCACAAACCAACATCCGCAGAAGACCTTTGCTTAGTTCTCCAAGATGTTTGGAACAACCTCCCTGCTGAGTTCCTTCAAAAACTGTGTGCAAGTGTAGCGAGAAGAACTGATGCTGTTTTAAAGATAAATGATGGTCACCCCAAATATTGAGTTTTGACTTCGATTTCTCTTTTGTTCCTTCAGTTTGAACTTTGTTAACTGGCCAAAAGACTCTAAACACTTCTGTCTCTGAAAGCATTCTTACCTGGCAGCATTTGTTTTCCACACCTGCCTAAAACTTCTGCACAGTGCTGTAGATTGGGTTATTACTTAAAGTTACCTGATGCCTTAAGCCAACAAGAGGCTGTTGTGTAGTCGGGTGTTAGCAGGCTCCTTTATACCAGGAAACTGCATCTAATGACAGAAGTGACTAAAAATGAAGATCTCCTAAAATGTCTGTATTCAGTGTTGTGCTGTCATCAGTAAGCTGCAGACCACAGCGGTACGTGGCTTCCTTGTTACCCGATCTGTCAGATGTTCGGAATACGCATTCAGGTCTGTGTGCTGTAACCCCATTCGAAGAGACTGTTTGCAGCCTTCCCTGAGGGCATCATAAGGTTATACCTGTCACACTGGTTGTAGTGATAGGTCTGCTGTGTAGATCTGTGCAGTAGGTTTGGAGAAACTTGTATTAGTAGCAGCCAAAAACAGAACTAGTCCTGAATATTTATGAGCTACACTCTAGCCACACCCACCTCACCCTCCAGCCAATGATTGGCAGCTCTCTCTCACTGCAAAGTAATAAGCAGACTGCTATCAATCATTGGCTGGAGGGCAGGATGGGAGTAGCTAACCTGCAGCTCATGAATATCCACGACTACTCTAGCTAGACCTCTACACATATGCTGCTACTGATAAAAGGCTATCGAATTACTAACAGCAACCTGTCTGAGTTACATGTGGTGATGTCACCATCATGTGATCAGTCATTGGCGCTCTGAGCTCCGCCCCTGATCACATGACTGACATCACAGGTCCTAAAACATGCAGAGCCTGACGCATATATTTATATTCCACAACACTTCTGCTCGATTCAACCCAAACAACCAATCATTGTGAATCAGCCAACCTAAACAACCAATCAGGTTGTGAATCGAGCAGACGTGTTGTGGAATATAGATATATGCGAGCCTGACAGCCGTGTGCTTACAGGACCTGTGATGTCAGTCATGTGATCAGGGGCGGAGCTCAGAGACCCAGTGACCACTTGATGGTGACATCATCAGAGGTCCTATGAGCACATGGCTGCTGTTCGGCTCTGCTGGTTTAGGACTTGTAACCAACTCCAATCCCTTTTCATTATATTAAGGGTGCATTGCACAACCAGAAACGCTGATACTAGTTATTTACAGATACACTCAGCAGATATTATTGTAATGTGTGACTGTCATTACCTTAGGCCGCCTGCACATCGGTGGATTTTTGCTGCGGAATCCACGGCGGGGATCCGCAGCAAATACTGTCCGTAACATGCTATGGGAAATCGATTCTTCCTGCACATGAGTGGAAATCAATTGCGATATCTGCTCGCGGAGGAAAATTCGCTGCATGTTTTTTTTTTTTTCTGCGTGGATTCCAAGCAGACGGCTGCCATTGAAGTCAATGGAAGCTGACCGGCCCGTTCGCAATTAACACTGCGGTGAGGTCACGGGTTCTGCATCATCACCCAGCAACACCGTAGTAAAAATTAAACATTTGAAAAAATAAATAAATCATTTGTGCTGCACCTTTCTGATGGCGGCTCACCATCAGAGAAAATACAGGTATGCTGGGTTGCCGGCCACGGTCACAGATGGAACCCGCATGTGGAATCTGGCCCTGTCATGTCCAGGCAGCCTTATACTGCCCTGAGAGATGGGTGCAGAAAGATGGTGCCAGGGTCTCTTTAAGTGGTTGAGCTGTATAACAATAGCAGCGCTTGTAAAGAAAATTGGTGCTTGCACTTCTACTTTGTTGTGCTGAGATCACTAAATGTTTTAGTGTCTTTTACCAAATTTCTTTCCTGCGGTTCAAGGGGTTTGTGTAAATTGAGCTCCGTTCCTTTTCTAGTGAAAAGTTTAGCCACTTTCTTATATATTTTTGTATTTCAGTTTCTCCCTATTTATATGATCTGTTTTCTGTCAGTTGTTACATTCGCAAGATAAGATGATCCATAAAGTAGCTGGACTCTGGAAAGATACATTGTAGCAAACCATTAGGACGGGGAAAGACGCATACTGCTGATGTACCATAATCCAAGCATAGAGGATTGCCTAGGGAGTTTAGGTAGAGTCCCATGTGGCGCAATGTTCTGCTACAGAAATCTGCCATACAATCCGCATGTATTATAGGAACGTGCGCCACATGTGAATTGACCATTATGGTAAACTACTTTGCTGTGACACCCATGTTAGTGTGCAGTTCAGGGTTTCCATCTTTAGGCTCCATTTTTGGAGGGGAAAAAACTGAACTAAAACTGGGCAAAAGGATGTTTTTTATTTTTTTTTATTTTTAATTTTAAAAAAATTCCACCGGGTTTCCTTTTTTTTTTTTTTTTTTTGGTCAAAGCATTCTGCAGTGTTCCTTCAAAAATGTAAAACATGGCATAATGAAAGCAAACAGAAGCATTTTTAAAAAAGAAAACTGAGCAGAGAGACAAGAGAAACCTGTGACAGAATTTGTCATCCCTAATAATGTTATATAAAACTGGAGAACTTGTATGTTTCTTAAAGCTAGGGTAAATGTTTAAACCGGTTTACTAAAGTGAATGGAGGATTGACCTTTTCCTTGGTTGTAGGATCAGGCTGCTCTCACACAGGCGGCTGTACAAGTGCAGCGTTTTACAGCATTTTGGATCGCGTTCAACTGTGTTTTTAAACTCACCCCATCATTGCAATGGCTGATGAGGGGCGTTAAAAATTGCTGGAATGTACTAAAATAGAGAAGACCTGGTTATACATGGTAGAAGTAATGCTGGAAGACTGGATCAGAGATGGGATTTCATGCAGAGCTGGCATGAAATCACAGATGAAATAGTACAGTGTGCTGCGCTACTCCATCTGGGAACATTTCTTGTATTCCAGAAGCTGAGCTGACCCCTTTTATAGTTGTGGGGTCTGTTTGGTGTTCTTGGTATGTCTTCCCGGTCCAACAACTTGTAGTCTTTCTGTGGGCAGCTCCTAGGATGGTGACTAACAGAAACCAATGACAGCAGTGTGCACGTGATCTAAAAGACACAGCAGTAACAAACCCTATAAAGACACTCGTGGATTATAAACTGCTCTGTAGTTGGGCGTGATGTGTGATTGTAGGTCTGAAACAAGTGTCTACAACTATGCATTTGCCGTAAACTATATACTGGTGTGGTAAGTCCTGTGGATCTTTGGTTGAGGGGGTTCCATACAGTGCTAGTGTGTTGTTTTTCCGCACCATAACATGCCACTTGTTGGTGACTAGCTGTGAGGTAGAAGCTATTAATAATTTGAAGTCCACATTGGAGTTCCTACAGGATACTTTCATCATTGGTTGGTCTTGGTGACTCAGGAAGCTAGTATTAGAAAGCTAGAGGTATGGTCGATTTACATGTAATGAGCGATAAACTAATTTGAGCAATAATCATGTAGTGTAAATGCAAAAAAACAAATCACTCTTCGTTTGCAAGCCATAATCGCTGACTTTCAGTCAGCATAAAAACTGTTACTGACTCCTCCTTCCATGTAAACGCACCCCGTCACATAGAAGGTGAAGCGCAGAGCGAGAAGCCTGCGATCCAACAACAATGTCTGTCTAAATGCTCTGCACGAGTGCTAACGACCTTAGGTGTGATGTCAGAGTTCGTGCAGTCGTTTAACTGACTGTCTTGCCATGTAAAATGGCCATTAAGGGCCATTATCTTATCAGTTTTTCTACATTGCTTTATCATACATGCGCATTTAGACGGGACGAATGTCGGGCAAGCGATGCCCAAAACTCCTACCCGCTCACGTGCTTTTGCGCAGCAGTGAATATCGTTGCTTTACAGCAGGGTGGCTGCACAGGAACCATGCCTGCTCCTCTGCAAAAGCATGGATGGATTTTTATTGACTTCAATGGAAGCTGTCAGTGCGAAATCCGCACAGAAATAGAAAATGCTGCGATGTCTCCCCTGCAAGCGGAAAATTGCATTCCTCTTGTAGAGGAAATCGTGTTTTGCCATAGCATGCTACGGGTGGTATTTGCTGTGGCATCCGGAGGCGGACACCCACTCCGGATTCTGCAATGCAAATTTGCCCATGGCAGGTCCTGTGAACCCTATAAACTATAATTATGGTCTCGTAGGACATGGGGTGTGACATTATTAATAGCCACCTGCCTGTTCCCTTACCTAGGAAGCCACCCAGGAAGTCTCCATACCGGCAGAGAGGAAATGGGGAGGCAGCTGAATATGAAAATCACTTCTCTGACTTGGCAGCCCCTGTCCTGCGAGGCCATACGTTTGTTTATTGGGTTCCCAAGACCTGATGGGTTCAGTTTAAGATGTTGGTAATGTCTCAGATAAACGCAGTATAAATATTGTGCTTGGAGTCGGCTCGGAGGGGCTAAGCTTTTTAATGGTTTTCTTCCAGGTAATCGTCTTATTTACTCTATAGTTAAATGGAATAAAAACGTCTTTTCCAGCGCTTACTACTTGGCTTTCGACATGTTCTTTTCTGTGCATGTTAGTAAGGGTTAACAAGTTGTTAGCCGACTGCACAGAATGGCGCAGTCATCTTAAAGCAGGCCTCCTGGGTGCTGTTTCAATTTACTAGTTTTTTGCAGGCCGGCCCTGCGCATTAACAATAACTAATCTGCTCCCTTGTCCTGTTCTGACCTGCCTATAATGACCAGGACTGGAAAAGCTAATATCGCTCAATTTAGTGTAAGGCAGATTTTGTTTGTAACAGCCGCATGCAATCCTTTCTCCAGTTGCCCAGAATCTTCAGGACGTTTTCATTAAAGGGGATATATTCCTAGACTGTAAAATGTCTAATAAAAACAGGGAACGTTGTTGGCTTCACTTTCAATTCTCTAGAAAAAAATTACTTAAGTCACTTGCCATTTCAGGCTAGAAGTGGAGTCGAAGCGCAGTTTATGGAAGGACTCGTCTTCATGCTCTGTTACGGGAATAGGAAAACTGCACCCATTGATCGACTGGATCCTTCTGATGCTGGAAGCAAACTGTGCCGGGCAATTTCTTTAGAAGACGTGCAGAATGGAATTCAGATATTGGGGAAAGAAAAAATGGCATATTTTGGAGCACGTGCTGTGACTTAAAGGGATTGTACCAACACTTAGTTATTCCCTAGTCACAGCAGGGCTGCTTTGCACAGGGCCCCCTGGTAGCACAAGTCCTTCATGGTAGTGCCACCACTTTCAACTGGATCCACATCCTAATTGAAAGGTATCGAAGAGGGCAAAAAATAGTAAACCAAATTATGCTCACGTCTTTCGTGCCCCCACTGCTCCAGTCCTTAGTTTCTGCTTACTTCCAGGTTCAGCTGTCATATGCCTGTCTAATCATGTGACTTCTATGGCCAATCACCAGTTTCAGTACCCGCTGACACCAGTGATTGGCCACAGCGGTCACATGCTTAGATGGGCATGTGACTGCTGGACCTGTAAGCGAATGGAGATCACAGGGAACCCGAGGCGCCTGCACTCAATAAGGCCCCATGTCCACTAGAAAAATACCATCCGCGCAGAATTTGCTGTGGATTTGCTTTAAATGTTTTTTTTTTCCATGCGGATATCCACACCTATAAATGGCACTGTGATAGCAATGTGGCTCATCCGCGCGGAATCCGCACTAAAATGCAGCATGTCGCTTTTTTGTTTCGTGCGTGAAAAACGCAAATCAATTAAAATCCCATCCGCGGGTGTAAAATTCAATTTAACTGACCGCGGATGGCCAATGATTCCCTATGGGCAAAATTTAATGCGGATCCTGCAGCCGAAATCCGCAGCGGAATCTGCAATTAAATTTTGCTAGTGGACATGAGGCCTAAGACTCTAGAACAGAGCGCTAAAATTAATTAATACCTGACATGGCTCTATTTATTTTTTTGTTTTTGGTGCACTTTGTATTTTACAGGACCCTAAAGAAGGTCCTGTCCTCATCACAAAACATAATTTACATCTTCCAGCAGCTCTTTCTGACTTTTATATGTAAGGACTTTTATATTAGCATTTACATTTGCTTGATTTTCTTTAATCTTTATTTTGTATTACTTTAGGATGACATTTTTAAGGTTTTGTGGATAATTCTATCCGCGCTCCATGGAGGAAACAATAGTAACAAATATTGTAATAAACGGAAGTAAACTCGCGTTGTGTGGGGAAGCCATCTAAAGGACATGTCTCCACATCGAAGGTCCAAGTAGGCTTCTTGTGATTGGCGGATAGCAGCAACTCGTGAGTCGCAACGTGACCTCATTAGATTAGGAGATTGCGAGGCTGCCCTATGATCTTTGGTCAAATGACCTGGCTTGTAGCAAAAGACACTCTGCAGCCTTAGCTTTACACCAGTTTCTGGCATATATTACAGTAAATTCTAGCGCGAATGTACACCAGCTGTTCTGGTGCATGCGTCAAACTTCAGCGGCCTTCACCTTTGTGTACCTTTCTCCAGCTAACCTGGGATATTGACTGGAGTAAGAGAGCCGGTGTTTAGCAAATTCACCCCATAGTGTTCTAACTTGTCCAAAAGGAGGATAGCCGCTGTTGATGGATGATCTTGGGACTCTTAAAGATTTTTCACACAGCAGTAATATTTCAAACCACGATGAACAATCGGTAGTTGCAAGAATTACTGCCAATGATCTGATGGACATTCTTTGATGCCTATCATAAATGTTGCTTGAGTATGTTTCCACTTACGGACAATCCGCATCATTTTCTGCTAACACAGTCCTTGCCAAATTCCACATCAAAACATCGACCAAAAACGCAACCAAATCCACGCTGATGGTGTGAATTTTGCTGCATAACTGCAGCAGAATTCACACTCTCAATTGAAAAGAGTAAAATCTGCCGTGGATTTGCATCAAAAACTGCAGCAAAATCCATACAAGTAGAATGGATTTTGGCGCATTTTTAGCTGCAATTTTGATGCAGTCCTTTGTGGACAATCTGCAGCATTTTCTGCTACATGGGTGCATATCCACCAGCAGCAGTGAATAATCGCACCGCTGCACAAGTCAATGTTTGGGTACTTCACATGGGACGGAAATGCCTGGCAAATTCTGCTTTCAAAACCAGGTTCTGCACTATTGCGGTGGACTATGCGGCTGCATATCTGCAGCTGATTTAGGAAGACAACAGCGCTCCTCTGTAGTCTTTACAATGTCTGTGCACCCGGCGGGTCAGGTGATGCGGGTGTGCCATCGTCTGACCAGTGCTGCTCACTAGTTACCAGCTGCTGTCTTGAATGCAGGAATGCTACGGAATTTTCAGCTGTGGAAATTCTGCAACGTTCCTGTCCCATGTGAACAAAGCCTTAATATGAGTAAGGTGCACAAACAGATGAGCCCGCGTCGATGTGAACAGAGGACATGCAACGCTCCAGTCCTTTCATTCTGATCTTTGGCAGGGGTTATGAGGGAAGTGTCCTACCTCCACCGATCAATTTCCAGAAATGGGTCCAGCAGGAGGAGAAGTGGAGATCCTTCCTTTTACATTTCTCATATATTTGATTTCACTTTGGCTTTGGCTTAAAAAAACTGCCACAAAAACCTGTGAGTGCGCAGGATTAGAAAAATGATGGTTGCTTTCTGTCAAAAATGGTGCCAGGCCTGCCCACAAATTGTGCCTCCCCTGTGGGCTTTTCCCTTATACTGTGCGTATTTAGAAAGCTGCCAATCAACGGCCAGGGAGCTGAGAGATTTGATGCCGTCTGAGGGCAGCATGGATGCTGTGACAGATTCCCTTTTGAGGACCAAGGCAGGACTGGCATAACATTCTTTGCGATTTGTACTAGAGGGTAAATACCAAATATATTTAACATTGGGAAAACTCCTCCAATCCCTGTGGGAGCTGTAATGGTGCCCACTTGCTCTTGTCACTTCTGTAAGCCACCAGGAGAAGAACACGTTGCACCAAGCTGACAGATAACCGCTTGCAGACCTGATGTTACTGGTGGTTTTCCTGCATTTCTCTGCCAAGATTCAATATTGTTTTTGTCATGAAGTTGAGGGCATTTACATGGACACCTCACCCTGCCACTTATATACTGCAACTGGGTTGTCGATATTTACTGTCAGGTTTTTTTAACCACCATGTCTGTCACATCAAGTCTATTATAGTAAAATGTGAGGGGCCTCGGTGAGTGTGAAGCTGTCAGGACCGAGCTTGCCCTCCGCGTTCCCCGGTGCTCCACACACTCAGTATTGCCACGGCTTTCGTGTCATTAAAATGAATGTTTGTTTAATCTTCATGGCCGTGCTTATCCCGTCTCCTCTCAACAATCGTACAGTAGTATGCTTTAGGGAGTTCCTTAAATTCTTTCCTGGTAGACAACGGAATTGTGCGCACAACTTGGCTTTGTCTATTCTACAGACTGTTTTTAAGAGTTGCCTAATAAATGGTCATCACCGGCAGAGAGAACCACTTCCTGCAAGTTACGACTTATTTGGAAACCAATTACTATATTTTATAGTAGAAATATCCCGGTATTATGTATTTATTCCAAAGAATGCATTCGCCATCAGACGGCGTTGTCTAACTAGACATCAGATTTGCAGCCGGTCATGCAGGAAAAATTAGTAAAGATGCCAAGAAGTTACAAATAAAGATTATTTTTTATTATATCGCACCAACTTATTCTACAGCGCTTTAGAAATTGCAGAATTCTGCGACTGCAATAGCTAAAAGTGGCACTTTGTGCAAAATATGGAGAGAACAGCCGTAAGCTTGTAGATCTAACAAACTTTGTTTTCAATGGGGGTGCCTATTTGGGTGAATTGGATATTTACCTTTTTGTAAATCTTCCTAAATGTCTATAAAGTTCTGGCTCAAAAATCCAATCCATGTTCCCATCATCGGCGTATTAACCCCTCCCCCCCCCCCTTCCCCTCTGTATTTGAGGGGGTGGGGCTTAGAGGAAAAGGTGGCGCGACTGGATGCAAAGGCCATGGCTTAAAATGCAACCACATTTTTGGCTTAAAGTAAGCTAACTGATGGGTAATGTAAAGTTCCATAACTATCTAGCAGGATGCAGCATGTTTATGGTACAACACGCACCCCTGCGATAACTGTGACACGTCTTCAGACTTCCTGCTCAACGTCTTAGACCGGATTAGCAGTTCTGCCCCTCTGTTTTGCCGGCTGCAGTGTATTTGACCTTCTTTGCTCTTCAAGAAATTAGATTAATCTGTATAACCATATTGCTCTAACACAGAATTAAACTGGCTTGTGCTGATTTGATTAATTGGTTGTCGCAAAATGAATTACTGGAACTATTTAAGCCCAGGAAAAAAAAGCAGATGAGCTTGACCATCACTTCATTTTACCAGCTTTCTGGCGTTGCGGTGTAATCCTCTTGCGCAAGGTTCTCTTATTCTTAAGTATACTCATCAAATTTCCCTCACTGTGGTTTTTATTTCTCTCTTCGCATTTTGGTTGGTTGCTATGGAGAAATCCTCTTTTGAAATAAGCTCTTCATCAATTAGGAAATTGCTTTTTGTAACATTCGCTTTTATATAGTTTAATGTCCACAACTGATCGGCAGGATTATATTGAGGGAGCGTTCCCACAATGTTATCGTACATGCCGTGTGACTACACTGGGGGAGCGTCCGTGACGGAATCCCCAGATGGAAATAAATGGGGTCATTCACTTCTATTGGGAAACGGACAACCCTTTGGAATCTGTTTTGCCAGGTTCCCATATCTGGAGTACAGAAGAGCAGTGTCAACTTTTTAGTTATTCTGTACTCCAAATCTATAGGAAGCAAATGGGAACCTTGTAAATCAGATACCAAAGAGGTGTCTGTGTTCACAATAGAAGTGAATTGGCCGGTCTCGCGTGAGCGGGTCGCGTTCTGCATGTGTGATGACTGGGTATCTCTCTTAAATGTATTGCGCATGACCATGGAGGTTTGCAGGTGGTGATTCGCAGTACTGGGTTTTTTTTTCTATTTTCTACCAACATGCAGGTACCTGCAGCCCATATGCAATGTTAATTGTGTGTGGGCTGCGGGGTCACATGCCTCCGTTGCCATCAATTGAGGCTGTCCGCACAGATTCGGCAGTAAAATAGAGCATGCTGTTGTTTTTCTTCCATTTGCGAATATAAATTTGCGTATTCTGCAAATGTGAAGAAAAATTCGAAAATGCATACCTTTCAATGTCCACTTTTTTACAGTGCAAAGTCTGCGCGGATGCTGATCGTGGAATCCGTTATTCAAATCGGTCGTGTAACCCCCCCCCCCCCCCCCCCCCTTAAAAAGCAGGATATGCGGTGTACAGAGCGGGTCCAGAAGCTGAACCTGCTCCATATGTGGTGGTGTTTCCGCTGTCCCTTACAGCTGCCACCTGTCCTCAACAGTTGCAATTAGAAAGGACGCTGATTTGTTACTTTTACGATCAGTAAAATTTTAGTGTCCCAAATGGCCACCCCTGCAGTAAGATCACTGCTGTACCGTCTTGGTGTCGTGGCAGCCTGGGGCCTTCTGAAGGACCACCAAGGTTGCCATGATCGTTTGCCTATTAGGGACATTATACAGTACAATACAATTCTATTGTATTGCATTAACGGTTAAGCGATCGCAAGTTCAAATCCCCTATGGGAACTATAAAAAAGTTACAGAAGTAAAATTTAGTTGTGTTTTTTATAAAAGTGAAAAATATCTTGGCTAAAAAAAAATTTCCCGGTTGTACCACCAGAATAAAAAAAAAAAAAATCTAAAAACTGGTATTACAATGTATGTAAGGGAACGATTTATTCCTACATGGGTAACACCATCTGAAAAAGAAAAATGCACAATGGCAGAATTTATTTATTTATTTTTTTGGGTCACTGTCTCCAAGAAAAAAAAATATTAATAAAAAGCGATCAAAAAGTCCTATTTTCCCTACAAATGGCTATCTACACAAACTACAGGTCACCTTGCAAAAAAAATGAACCCTCACACAGCCCTATCGACTGAAAAAAAATGTGGAGGCAGGAAGCTATATATATTATAATATATATCCCCTGTCATCATACTGACCCTGAACATAAAGACGTCATTTTTACTGCACCATGAACGCTGTCTTAGGGTGCCTGCACACGAGCAGAATTTCAAGCGCGTGATTTTAGGCACATAATCCGCCCCAGACCGCAGCCAATATACTCCTATGAGGATCCGCAGTTGTCCCCAGACGGACGGATGTGTATCGCGTTTTTTCACGCGAGTGAAAAAATCTGCGACCTGTTCTAATTTTGGTCGGATCATGCGCGTGAAGCCTCCAATACAAGTGAATGGGTGCGTTTTTTCACGCAGTACATCCGGAGTGCAGCTGCGGATGGAGTCACTGGTTGCTATGACTACAGGAAGTAGGCATGGTAGGAGGCGTCCCAACACACAGCACAGAGCTTCACAGGCACATTTCAACTGCAGATCTGTCCTTTCAGTCCCCTCATCTACCAGAGAGCAGCCAGCAGACACCAGCCAGGGTGCACCCAGTACCTCCTTTTTTTCCTGGGGGGCTCTTCCTCCTCCATTACCGCAGTACGTCCGAAAAAAGTTACATGGATCAACCATGCCCACAAAGACATCTGCTCACCGGGTGAAAGCATGTTGCCAGAATAATTTAACAGTGCTCACACAAGCAAGAGGGACAGAACGGAGTCTGGGTGTTGGTTTTTAAGCTGTTTCCCAGGGAATGGGCAGTTCTCTAGGGGTTGGGTTTACAATAAGGGTGTCTTCCGGATTTTTCTGCGCGTTTTTTTCCGCAACACATCCGCGTATATCCGCGCGTGATTTTTCACGCATCCGCACCTATCCGCAAGCACATTTAGGTACCATACGCGCGTGAAAATCCGCGAGTGGAATCCGGAATGCTCGTGTGCAGGCGGCCTTAGTCTGATGACCTATTCCTTTATTTAAACTTTATATGGAGGCACAGTAAGGTCCTATAGACTTCTGTGGGTACCATATTATGGCCCCATAAATGTTAAATTTAGAACTTGCTTGAGAATATAATTTCTCTGTATACATGTATACTGCTGTTAGAACCAGCACAGTTATAGGGGGAACTGGTGGGAAATGTGGTAAAATTCTGTATCTTGCTTTTACCCTTCTGAGGGGTCTAAAAGATGAATGTAATGCTGCCGAAGGCAACCTCATCCTCCGTGACAAAGTTGTGTAAAGCTATGACACACCTGATTAATGTGAGAATTTTTAAAACCTGTGGAGACCCCTAGTCGTACCCAGTTCTTGTTTTGGGCAGTTATTCATGGATTAATAAAATCTAGGTATTCTAGGTTGCTGTTATTTCTCTTTGCTTTGTCCCATTATTTGCTTTGTCATCTGCATCACTTGCTTGAAGCGATATTCCAGAGACTGGGCAAAGTGTTCAAAATCTCCCTAACTTTTTCACTTACGGTTGCTTTCCACCCATTTTCAGATTTCCACATCTTTAATTAAAATGTCGATCAATGAGTGCAGAAACTACCGTATATCTCCCACAATGCCCCAATTGCCAGTTAGTTACGAGTACACATTCACAACTATCCAAACTGTCGTTATTACAGAATTTGAAGGCCTATGTTCTAGTATTAAGTGTATAACTTTCACTTTACATCACTGGAATACCCCTTTTAAAGTAGTTGTCTGGTTGTAAACCATTGATGACCTTTTTTAGGATAGGCTAGCAAGAGTAGATAAGTGAGAACCTGCTACCTGGGAATCCCTGCTGTTCAGCTATTTCTGAGTCAGTGCACTGATCAGATTTCTGCATGAAGCTTACAGCGCTGTTCCCACTATAGTGGTTAGGCTTGGTATTGCAGGTATACTTCCCAATCACTTCCATGTCTGCAATACCAATCCTGGTCACTGCAGTGGGAACAGAGCTGTCTGTTCACTAAGCTGATTTCTGCAGGACGCAAACACACTGGTATGGTGATGGGCTGATCTGTGGAGATCCGGGGCAGCAAAACCACACTGATCTACTATTGACGGCCTATTCTAAGGTTAGGCCAACAATAACTTCCAACTGGGCAACCCCTTTAATATGATTCCATATATGTCTGCCCAGTCTTATTTCATGGGTATCTGTTTCCTAAAACCATATCACATTGTACAAACTTAAAGATGTTTTCATTGGTGGAGTCCATGCAGTAGAGTGAAAGGTCACCAGTTTGCATGCCCTGCCCATTTGGATTTTAGCTTAGTGGACCCTGTATTTAAACAAAAAAAAAGTTGTAAACAAGAAAACACTGTTTCCAGCAAAAATAAATACACATGCATGTGATTTTGCAAAAGAACTGGCCTCTGTTGTAACTTAGTACTTGTATCAGTGTGTACAGCTCTGTGTCCAGATTGTGAATAGCGCACCGCTCCCAGCTCACAGCGAGAAGTCCCAGCAATATCTCAAGTACCGATTAGCTGCTGTGTCACATCCAGACAGGCAGCTGCTTCAAAACAAGTTCTTAGACCGAAGTTTCTGACACTCTTGCTTCATATGCTGCATAATTTTTAGTGATTTGTATGGAGGTGGCAAATAAAGAAAAATGTAATTTCCAGTGACAGGCTTCCATCATCTATTAAAGATCAGTTTCTGCCGTAGTTCTTCAGTCTCGTTATCTCTTGAGTTGAACACTTATAAAAGGTGTATATGGGACAACTATCATTCGACTCGTCCCTACGGCGATTTGTTAGTGTACGACTAGTCGTGTTTTTACACCGTGATTGCGGTTCATGTTTGTGATCACTGAAGCGCGCGTTTCCCTGCAAAGTTTTTATTGGCGAACCGTTGACAGGCCAATTATTTTGCTTCTTTGCATCCGGCCATAATTAATTGACCAACTGTTTTTAGGTGAGCTGAAACAAAGTCCCTAAGGCCACTCTCACTCATGGCGTTGGCGTTACTGCATTCACAACGCTTTTTAACGTACCACTTCATTCGTGATGAGGTGATAGAGCAGACGGCGCACGAAAGAGTAATCTAACCGGCCTGTTAAGTTTTCTGCAAGTCATTTATGTGTTGTTTTTTTTTTTCTCTGTATATTCTTTACACTTTTATTTTCATTTTTTTTTTTCTTTTTAATGGACAGCTTTGTTCCCCCTTCCTTTTTGTTTTTGACTGTAGAGAAGTATGTGGAAAAAAAAATGCAACACCTTTCTTGCAGTCAATTGGAAAAAAAATCTGCCAAAGAAGATAGCAATAAACACTAAGGCCACTCTCACACATGCGCTTTTTACTGTGATTACTGTGGCGTTCAAAATGCTGTGGTAATTGCAGTATAACGCTCCCATTGCAAATAGTGGCGAGGGGCAGAAAACAGCAGAAAAACAAAAGAAGAATTTTCCCCTTTCTCTATCGGTCTCGTTCTGGTAAATACAGGCTTAGTCTGTGCCCAGGCAAAAGCATATAGTTGAGGAGGGTGGGGGCCTGACAAGTTGGGAAAGAAGCATTTTTCTCTAAGATGTAACACACACACACAAAAAAGTTTGGTGCTGTGTTAGTCAGTAGAGCAAAATGTGATTGTTCTCAGTTAGAGAAACCAAGTAATCTTGGTCTGAAAGCTCGCACTAACATCATGTATTTTTGTTAAACATTAAAAGGTATCATATCTACAATATTACTTGGTTTCTCCTTCTGAGAACACTCTCCAAGATGTATTACAAAGTTTCATATATTCACAAGTATTATTGATTTATGTAAAGTTGGATAAAGTGACCACCTAATCAGCGGAGAATTTTAAGTTCATTTAGATAAAAATATGTATGTTCGCTTTAAGGGCTTATTCAAACGACCGTATATCAGCTGGGTATTCACGCTGTCCGATATACGGTGTCCCTCTCTGCAGGGGGAGGAGGCTGGAGGAGTCGGGAGCAGTGCACGGAGCTCCCGCCCCCTCTCCGCCCCTCTGCACTATTTGCAATGAGAGAAGGCGGGGCGCAGCTAAGTTTCACGACTTAGCTTTGCCCCCGTCCAGCCCCCTCCCATTGCAAATAGTGCCGAGGGGCGGAGAGAAGGCAAAGAGGGGACGGGAGCTCAGTGCACTGCTCCCGCCTCTTCCAGCCTCCTTCCCCTGCAGAGAGAGACAGTGTATATCGGCACCCGTCTGAAGGCGCCTTTACGCTGTAGGAAATATTATTTTACTTTTCCATGAAAGAAAAGGCATGCGCATGTATGGTGGCGTATTGAGGAAACCAAATGAGCATCCTCTAGCATAAGGCCCCCTGTCCACGGCGGTTTATTCGCCAGCGGTAAACCGACGGTGAATCACGCTGGCCGACGCTTTCCATAGCATTGCTATGGAAAGCGCCGGCACCTGTCCACGAGCGAAGAATCCTTGCGATTCTCTGCTCGCGGCGGGCAATTCGCAGCATGCTGCAAATTAGGCTGACCGCGGAGAATCGGGCCATCTATTAGATAGGGCTGACCGGCGGAGATTCGCCGTGGGACACCGCATTGTCTGTTGACAGCCGGCCTAAAGGCTAGGTTAGGTGTAAGGCTAGCTTGGCTCTTAGGTTCTCCTTAAAAAGGTGATTCTGAGCCTATGTTCCAGCAGCTCGAACATGCTGACCAATTTGCAGGCATCATGTTAGAGAGCAGGAGGAGCCGAGCAGATTGATATATAGGTATTATGGAGAAAGATTCAAAAGAACTTGTTTTTTCATTCATTTATATCCCTCATCATTGTGAGCTGAACAGTTATACTGAATAAAACAATATAAGGCCCCCTGTCCATGGGCCTTGCCGTATCCCGTGGCGAAGCTCCGCCGGTCAGCCCTATCTGATAGGCTGACCGCGGAGAATCGGGTCAATTTGCAGCATGCTGCGAATTGCCCGCCGCAAGCAAAGAATCGCAGTGATTCTCCGCTCGTGGACAGTGTGACGGCGCTTTCCATAGCAGTGCTATGGAAAGCTTCAGAGGGCCTGATTTGCCTGTGGTTTACCGCTGGCGAAATCATGCCCGTGGACAGGCACCCTTACTTGTAATTTATTCATTTAAAACCTTGCTCATTCTGTGCTGAGCCGTCCAGGGGGCGGTGCTATCAGTGACTGACAGCTATTCCTGTATGTACAGTCCTACACAGAGAGCTGTCAGTCACTGATAGCACCGCCCCCTGGACTGTTCAACTCAGAATGAACGTTTTAAATGACTAAAATACAAGCTATACTGAATCTTTCCCCATAAAACTATATAATATGTATTTTATTCATTTTAAACGTTCATTCTGAGCTGAACAGTCCAGTGGGGGGTGCTATTGGTGACGGACCACTATCTATGTATGACTGTACATAGTGATAGCTGTCAGTCACTGATAGCTCCGCCCACTGGACTGTTCAGCTCATAATGAACAATGATTTAAATGATTAAAATACAAGCTATACTGAATCTTTGCCCATAAAACTATATATCGCTTGCCTCAGCTCCTCCTGCTCTATAACATGCTTGATATTTGGACAGAATGTTCAAACTGACAGAATTCGTTTATTCGGAACAATCACTGCATTAGGACTACCTACTCTTAACAAGTTGCCTCCCCTTTTTGGATGATCAGACGTTGGGCAACAGCTTTTACACTGTGTTGAAAATCCTTCGTATTCAATTTGACCCATGCCCGCTGCAGCAGCTTCATCAGTTGTTGCAGATCTCACAGACCTTTCTAGTATATCTCAAATGTGTTCAATGGGTTTACAATCTGCTGAGTTTAGGGGCCAAGGCAGTGTGGAGAACTCATGGTCCTGTTCCTCCAACCACTCCCTAGTAATCTGAGCTCAATGACCCTGAACATTGTCCTTTTGAAAGATGGCACTACGGTGGAGGAAGACTTCCTGAATATATGGGTGCAGATGGTTAGTTAACAGGTCCCTGTTGCATTCACCATTCAAGGAATGTGGTATAATGACCAACAGTCCTTGGCCATGACAGCGCTGCCCAAGCTATGACCCCCACCACAAGCCTGTAGAACGGCTGGACCTGGTCATCCAAAGGGTTCGGCAGACAACGTGACTTTTCACTCCAGGTGACCTTCTACCATGTCTCCAAGGTCTAGTGAGGTCTTTCCTGGGCCTATGCAAGACATTGTTGGTGATGAATCGGGGTACCCTTGTCAACGCAAGTTACGGTTCATGGTCATTGCAGACATTTTTCTGTCTTTACTGTTGTACTGCTGGGTCAGTCGGTCCGATATTGCACATCCTCTCTGAGATACCAGATGTGCCACCCAACACTCTTCTCTGGGATCAACCACATGTGGCCTGGCACTGTGTGATATTTTGCCGGATGTCTCTCCATGGTTCAGCATCACACCTCCGATAACTAACAAGTTGCCTGTGGTCAAAGTGATTCAAGCCACCATATTTACCCATGACTACCAAGTGTTGCCTTCTGCTGCGCAGAGGAGAGGTCAACGCATTATCTGAGCGCAGATTGTGTGGCGGCCCTCACGTTGTACCGGGCTACTGATCACAAGATGTCATACGCCAGCTGATCCTAATGCAGGGATCATTCAGTGTATTTCCACCTTGTACTGGGTATAAATGTTGGTCAAAGTAACCCTATAGCTAACCTGGTACAATGCCTGTCACCTTTAAAGTCTTGCTGTTGCCCCTACTAAACATGTTGGCATTGCAGACACACCGTCCTTTATTCTTCGGGAAGTGCCCGGAGCTGATGTTTTGTTTCTGCCTTAGAAGCCGATCCCCGGCTGCACCAACAAGTAAGTAACCACCAGGCGACTTATTTGTTGGTGCGCACTTTCCTTTCTCTTGGGTTTGCAGATAGAGGATTGTTCTTTTGCCTATGTAACGTGAGCTCGATGTACAAATACATCCACGGGGCACGCACAGCAGTCACAGAGATGCTTTTCATCCGATCAGCAGCGCTACAAGAGACGCATTCTTCAAGACTGAGATGTTATTGTCTGTGGAGGTGTTCTTATAAGTAACAGCACTGAGAGGAACTGGAGAGTTTGTTGAATGAAGCCCAGACTGAGATTGTAACAGAATCCGTGTATTACCAGAAGAAGGGTTCCAGAGCCGTCTCGCTTTACTCTTGAGAGAAGGGTAATGACGGCCTTGTTCTGTGGACTACTGTTGTCGTTTCAATTTCATCCAGCAAGCGTGAGGGTCTGTTAAAGATCAGCGGCTCTCAGCATCGCTGCTGTTGATTTGCAGAGGTCAGATGTACATTGGAAAATATTCATACATGACTATAGCACTCGGTTTTATTGGACAGCTGGTTTGACTCTTCATTTCTGTCTCAGTCGGATGTGAACAGCCGGTCACGTCTAATGGAAGATATTTATCAAATCCAAATGGCCACAAAGGGTCATAACTTTTATACAGTTCAAATTTTTACAACTTGTACTTGTTTTTAATCACTTTTTTTATCTCACCGGCTTACTGTGCATCTTTAAGTTTTGGATGCTTTTCTTGTTTCTTTACCCTCTTTCCTGCCCCTGACGGTCACGTTCGCACTGAATGTAAGACGCGCCAGTGAAGGGAGGGAAGTACAATATAATCAAAACTAAAGAAGGAAGGGATAACCTCACCATGACCAAGGCGAAGAACAGCCCTGCCTAAAAGTGAGTGGATCGCCTCGATAAAGGCGGCCCCATGTCTCATGTCTCGGCCACTGACTCTAGCGCCTAAAAGAAATAAAACACAGATAGACAGCACCACTTTGCGTTACAACTAAACAATAAAAACACCACTTAAGGCCGGTTTCGTACAGGCAATCCAGAACCCGCAGCGGAATCCGGCTCTGACCCCTACCGGTGACCCCGCGTACTTTCACTTTTCTGTATTGCGGACGCTCCCCATCGGTCGTGTGCAGTACAGATTTCTTTTCCCCTGCGGTCACTCAGTGATGACGCGGGTACCCACGTCAATGTGCATTGTCTATTGCACATAATCTGCTGCAATGGAAGCCGTGCATGCGGATTCCACCCAAAAATAGTGCATGCTGCGATTTTAAATCCGCTCGCGGAGAGCACTATCTACTTACCTGAGCTTACATGCAAATGTCCTATTCTTTCAATGTGTGCGAAATCCCACGGATCGTCCGTGACTATCGTGGATTCCGCAATTGAAATCCGGTCGTATAAGACCGGCCTAACTTGACAGCAGAACCTTCAATGAACACAACCTCACTCCACCAGGACTGGGACAACATACAGCAACAACTACACCTAAAGCAGCCTTATAGAATGACCAAGTTAATGCCATAGGACAGGCAAAGCTCCACAAACACCAGGGTAAAATCAACGTATGAGAGAACAAAATCAATGACAGGGGAACCACTGAGAGAATACAGGCAAACGACCCAAAGTAAGGCCTCCTGCAGACAGCCGGGTCGGATCCCTCTGCAAAAATTCTCACAGCGGGATGCAAGCCGTGCCCCTGCAGTGACCCAGCGCTCACCTCCTCCCGGTGTCTCGCTCTGGGATGGCTGTCGCACAGGCGTGCATGCGCAGACCAGAGCCTGCGCGTCACCAGTGACTTTTGCCACGACCACAGACTGTGACCCTGACCAGAACAAGATTGGCAAAGATAGTTACTCGCATTATACCGAATAACAAAAGCCAGATTTGACACTATTCAACCCCTCACTCCCACCCCCATCAAAAAAAAAAGTACACAGTCGGAGACTTTGAGTTGGCATCTTCTGTCTGTGTTTGTGCTGGCTTTTATCTACATCTGGCACAGACCTTCACCAGGGCTTCCTCCAGCCTGCATTGCCCTGTTGTACTGTGCCTGCTGCAATGCATATTTGCCTTTCGCTCTCCAGGGACTTTCATGGTCCAAAATTAAGCAGCTGCTCAGACATTCCTCCTTCCTGCCAATGTAATATTTAGTGGTACCTGAAGACTTGACTATGTTGCAGTCATTGAGGCACTGGGGCCCTCAGCCCACAGGCTCCATGGCAGCCCCTTGGTCTGCCTTCATTAAAGGTACACTACTAGAAGAAACAAAAGGAGGATGAAATTCTTTTGTCTTTCTACATATGACAGCAGTGTAAGGCCGCACGTACAGGGGCGGATTTTTTTTTTGTTGCAAAATCCGGGACGGGCGTCCACCTCTGGGTTCCGCAGCAAATGCCCTCCAAAAGTGATTCGTCCTGCACACGAGCAGATACAAATTGCAGTTTTCGCTTGCGGAGGAAAAATCGCGACAAGCTCCATTTGGCTGCCAACGAACAGGCATTTGCTTGTTTTTCAGTTGATTGTTTGCACTTTCACACAGGCTGCTGATCGTGCCCAATCGTTGCCCCATGCGAAATGGCCTTTACTGCTAGATGGGGAACCTACTCGTTCTGTGAAAGAAGCGGGTGCAAGCTGACCGTAAGTCTGAACAAGCCGTAATGTAACATGAGCAGTAAATGATGCAATTACAGTAAATAAGCCATGGCTCAGATAATGACGTCTACAAACTGAAAACCCCATAATTTGTGCGGCTCGGACTGTCAATGTGATCCCTCTTTTGATGCAAGGATTGTCAAGGAAGATTTACTATCCAACTAATGTCTTAATGAAACAGCATGTGAGAAGCAGGATGCGGCCCTGAAGAATTGTGGGAGTTACTTAGTCATCGATGTGACAGATATTGCTGTATAGCCCACAAGACAGTGTGACAACTGATAAATATAAGTGAGGTGGACAGGCAGGACATGTGAGCCCCGTTTTAATGTCCATTCTGGTGGAATGTCCTTTCTTTTTCAGAGCTGTCCGCTTTACTTTTGTGCGTTTTAGCTCTTTTTAACGCACCTCCTCACCCATTACAATGATGGGGTGCATTAAATACTGCTGTCAAACACAGTAAAATGCATTAGAAAACGACATGCGAAATTGTGGTGGTAACGCATGTGGAAGAGGAACATAAGAATTGCATCTGATATAATTGGAGGCTCCTGCCACAGTCCTAATGAAGATGATGATAGTTCAGCCTCCCTTACTGTATACTTTTGGTCTGTAGCTTGTTTAGAAGTATATAGAGGGGTAATGATATTTACATTCCCCCCAGCAGGCAGAGATGGTACAGGCTCCAGTTGGCCATGTGATGCATCAGCACTGCATCACAGGTTTGCTAGCTAACACAGCATATAGGATAAGAAAGCAAGGAGAGAGCTAAACATCAAGTTGGTGCCTGATAAGCATCAGACAGGAGATTGCACTGCATGCAAGTGACTACAATATACATAGGAGACCTCCAGAATGGGACAATCGGGTGAGGGGTGCATCACTGGAAAAACATGTATGGCCCTTTAATTGACATGGTTTTGGATTGCCTAGAACAGTGTTTCTCAACTCCAGTCCTCAGAGACCCCAACAGGTCATGTTTTCAGGATTTCCTCAGTGTTGCACAGGTGATGTAATTATTGTCAGTGCCTCAGACATTGCCACAGGTGTTCTTACTATGGGATATCCTGAAAGCATGACCTGTTGGTGGTCCCTGAGGACTGGAGTTGAGAAACGCTGGCCCAGAATATACCCATAGTTCCAGTGTTACTCTTCCTCCTTGGTAACACTTCTAAGGCTGGGTTCTCAGAGGGCGGATTCTCGCGGTTTGGCCGCAGCAAAAAAACGCAAGATTTCTGCCGGGAGAACCGCTGCTGCAAAACCCGCGGCTCCATAGAGGAGAGCGCGGCCGCAGCGGGGAAAAAAAATGAACATGCTGCGGTCGACTATTCCGCGCCGCAGCAGCGGCTTCTGCCGGCTTAGCCGCAGCGGATTTGCCGTCCCGTGTGGACGAGATTTCTGAGAAATCCGCACGGAATTTCCACGGCAAATCCGCCCCGTGTGAACCCAGCCTAATACTTTCATCCATCACCGTGCATTCCGTTGTGTTTTGTTTAGATTGTGTCTTCAGTCGGTTTTTATTTCGGAAAGCTAAGCAAATAAGATGATGCCGAAGGTCAGAAAACAGTCCATCATGTCTGCGAGATCAGGTTTATTATGCATTTTCTTTACCTGTTTCATTATACTTTATGCTTTCACTGTGCTTGAACTTGTAGGTTCGAGTTTGAGGAATTTACACATCCAGGGATTCTACTGAAATGGTATTCGGTATTCTGCGGATGGGTTTGGGTGGTACAAGAGCCGAATTTGAATGATCTTGCATGTATTACGATAGGGCCGCTCCTGCTTGTAGGCCAAGGGATTTCAGTGTTAGGAAATTGCTGATTATGTCGTTTCCTATTACATAAATGCAGGTTACGTAAGACCAAGGCGTAGACGTGTATAAGGTGTATTCACTCTTCAGAGACTACAGATTTGTGGATGTTTGACATTACTTCATTGTATATTTTCACCAAACGGATTGTCCTAATCCAACGCCTTGCATTACACCCGTCAGCAAGCTGTATCCACAGCGGGCTGTCCTGACGCTCTTGCGTCGCATGCAGCCACGGCTGAAAATGGTTTTGCTACTTTTAATAATTTCTTTTAAGATTACGATCTGATTGCCTCCATCTCTTTTTGTACAAGTGTGTTCTGTGGATACTGCCTGTCCCACCTACTTCATTCTTAAGGGCCCTTTTACACGAAACGACCTGTGTGGTGCAGAGATACCAGACAGGTTGTCCCAGTGACATACTTTCTGTACTTTTAGGGTGTTTTACACTGGCGATGTGAGGGTGAGTGAAAACACAGAATTATGAAACCAATAGTTTCCTTCACATTTGTGATGTTTTCACTCATGCGATGTTGTGATTAAAAAAAATTGCGGCATGTCTTATCTTTCTGCATTTTTTGTTTCTCTTTATCTCCCATGTTTCCCTATGGAGCCTCCTTTTTATCCCATTGCAAAGCACAAACTTGCGTTTTTTAATATTACAAAGTCCTATTGATTTTCACACTAAAAAATCACAGCAAAGTTGAGCTGAGAAAATTGCAAGTGGCCGCGATGTTTTTGCGCTGATGCTCAAAAATCGCGGGGAAAAAAAATAATTTTTGCGCCTTTTTTTTTTTTTTTTTTTAATCTCCTCGCAGCGCTGTCGTGATGGCCAGTGTGAAGAAGACCTTACCCAGGAACGAGCATCACTCCGTGAATGGAGACGGAGAGAGCTGGGGTTTGTTCTGGCCTGCCGCTTCCGTTCACAGTAAACAAGCAGTCGTTGAAAGACGGGCCAGTGCGTCATTCAGGTTTTTTTTGCTTGCAGAAACTGAATAAAGAGCGAACAAATTCTTGTTTGTTGTTTAGTCGGGACGTGCATTAAGACTGAGCGATAATTGTTCAGATTCCCGCTGAACGATTTGTAAAACGGCCCTTACACATGCCGGGGTAATTACACCTGCTGGTTACCAGTCTGGTTACTTTGCACATGCGTAGGTTACATTAATGCAGAGAGACATCACATTTGTTACTTTTTCTGCTGTTTACTGTTACTTTGGAGCAATGTATATGTTTTCAGAGTTTGGGCCGTTTCGCACTGGCGTTTTTGCTTTCAGTCTAGCGCTTCCATCGTGGAAGCGGCAAACCAGAAAGAAAATGTTTGTTGTTCTGCCCACAGAAATGCATTGAAACTGAAGGCTTTCAGTTTCCATCTATTTCTTAATTCCCATCTCCATTCCATATTTACACTAGAACAGGATTGTAGATAGCTGCACTTTTATTGGGTATTATTGTACCTTGACGCCACCAGAAGCTAGGGGTTTGACAGGAGAAACGCCCCTGTTACATCCCTAGCTCCCGATTGGGTCGAGCCTTGAAAGTCCTAGCCGCACAGTGTGCATTGCTTGTTGCCAGCTGTGGTGGCTTAGGGTGAGGGTTATTTTTTCATATAGGCTTACATTATCAGCTGTAATTACAAAAGGAACCCTCACCCTAAGGCACCAGGGATGGCAACAAGCAATGCAGAGGCTTCCCCTGTTACTCGCTCACCACTTGTCACTGCGCTGTTTGTGTGGGATGCCTCCCAGATGGCTGGAAGATGAGGGCTCAGTGACGGCTGGCGGCAGTGTGTTGCGTCCCTGTTGCCGGCTGCCTGCTGCGAGCAGGCCGCCGCTTCTGTGGTCCGTTACGGATGTTCCCCCGCACATTACTGCCCATGTCCCGGTGGTGGCACAGACACTCCTGCTGCTGTCCCGCAGCGCACTGGGATCCGTGCTGTAATGCTGCTGCACAGTGCGTCCGGCCGCCTGTCACAGTGTTTTCCCCCTCGCTGTGCACTCCGTCCTGCGGCGTCAATGTGAAGGTGACATGCGGGGGGGGAGGGGGGTTCCACATGTGGGCCGCAGGAAAAGCCCCTTCACAGCACTTTGGTGTCTGTGTTTTTTAGCACGCGTTCCGGTACAACAGTTAGGGGGGGGTTCCGCCTTCTGCTTCAGTAAGCCCCTTGCAGCGGGGGCCGCTGTATGCCTTTTAAGCATGTTTAATGGCCTTCCAGGACCTACATCCTTGGCAGCTGGGCAGCCAATCAGATACAGGGGGTGTCATTCCCCTGTCAATCTTGAGTCCACTAGCACTTACTGGTGGTGTCAAGATACAATAATACCCTTTAATTGTTTCCAGTTTAAAAATGGAATAAAACCAGATTTTTTTTTTTACACTGTAGTCATAAGGAGACCGGGGGAAAAAAGGAAATCAATCCATTTCCTTACACTTTTCCTTTCCGTTTTTGTATTGGGTTTTGTTTCTGAGCATGTGCAGAGGGTAGGGCATGATGGGAGGGGGAAAAAAAGCCAAGCAGTACAAAACCAGGATCAGTTTAAAATGCTGAAAAGCAAAAGTTAAAAAGTAAGGCTTCTATTCATTTTCCACTTATCTTATTTTTTTTGAAGAATCCGTTTGATGGATCCACCAAAACAGACAGACAGAATGCTTTCCGTTTAATTTGCTTCATTTCAATCTTTTGTGAAAGAGGATAATCTGAAAACACTAGAGCGAACTTCTTTTTTTTTTTTTTTTTCTTCTCTCCTTAGCTTCACCTGCTTAGGTATATTTACTGAAAAACAAGAAATCCATAAAGGCTTGTTACATATACAGTAATATTTTTTATTGAAATCCTTGCAGAATAATCCCAGTAATTGATGTGCACACTATTATCACATGGTGACTTCCTCGTTTTAACCGGAAGTCCAATCTAATCCATAAAGAAATGACGCACAATAAACCCTATCAGGTCATGGGTGTGACCTAAGTGGCTGTAGCCAAGTCGGATCACAGGTAATGAAAAACATTGTTATTCCAACTGCCTGCAATTTAGAAAAAAAAAATTTCTGGTACAAAGGTAAAGTAGAGAGAAGTTCCAGTAATGCGGATGGAGGAGTCTATTGGAAGACCTAGGCTAAGAAACCACTTAGTATAATATGTGACATTTCCTATTGAAATGTGTGTTACATAAGATATCACTGAGGGAGTCAAATACCGATGGTGTCTTTTGCGCAACACATTTTGTTTCTTATGCAGTGGCCAGTTTAAAACCTCTCTGTATGGACCACATTGACTTAAAGGGGTCGTCTGTCATAGTAACGGGGTTTTCAGGTCTAACTGTCACAAAGCGTACGGTACCCAGGAGCAGACCACAGGGTCGACTTTTATTTCCAGCTCCCCGGATCCTGCACTCATGCAAGATGGAGCCCAAGTCGTACTTTGCACACCCTAACATACAGTTGTAAAAGGCAGTTGGATGAATATTGATGATCTGCTTGGGAGGAAATACGCTTAAACATCTGCCTCAATCCATTCAACTTTCCCAAGAGCGGAAAGGTGGCTGATACCAGGGAGAATAGCTTACTCGCAAAGCCGGGTGACAATCCACCAGTATCATTTCATCTTATCGTGCTACAAACAATATTTTTAGATCAAGCGCATAATCATAAGAATGTTTTTCATATTTACACTTATTAAATAAAACGTCTCTACAGATTTCCCAGGACTGATATTAGAATAGCGCCGCCTACTGTTTCTCTTGTGTCCATCTCTGTAATTGTTCCACCTGCTCAGTCTTCTCTCTCTGCTCCACTGGGTTGTGGAGGGATCCCTGGTGTGCTGAGCGGCTGCTTCTGAGGTTGCTGTGTCTTCTCTATCAGAAGAGATGTTGAGCAAGTGATACAATGTTACTGCAGGGAAGCAAGACTGGGCATGTGTGACCACCTTGGAAGCATTACTGAAGTGGACACAGAATTGAAACCATAAGTGTTGCTATTCTAACATTTAGTCCTGGAATATCCGGGGATAACGTTTTTAACAATGGCTTATAAATCTGGTCTGGATTTGGGTATACACGCTGTTCTTGGAACAACCCCTTTAAATTGGGTTCATTAATTTAGTTTTTCCCTAGAATAGGATGGTGCAGCATACAAGTGTGGATAGAGGCTTACACGCAGTCGGGACCACAGCAGCGTTCAGTATTGCAGCGGGTTTTTTTCCCTGTGATTTAGCTTTTCACAATTTTCCTAACTAAAATTGCTTCTAGGCAATAGTCGCCTACAGTGTTACTGTATGAAAACCTCTGCTAGAACACATTGATTCTCTCGAACGGAACAAATCCTGCTGCTCTGACATACGTTCTGCTGTTTGTATTAGAAGTCCGTGAAGAGACAACACCACAAATAAAATGGATTTATTTATTGCATAAAATTGGGAGAAATGTACCGACTCTATCCCTGGATTCAGAATAAAAATATTAACTATATGTCATAAGGCCCAATGTCCACGGGCAGATTTGATTTGCCGAATCCGCGCATGAGATCCGCAAATCAAGCTGCCCATAGGGAAGCATTGGGCGTCCGTGCTCCATTTAACACCTGTGGATTCGTTTTTATTTGATTTGCGGATGCCACGTGCAGATAATAAATCGTATTATGCTTCTTTTTCACTGCGGATCTTGCGCCATTTATCTCTATGGGAGCTTACGATCTGCAGTGTATCCGCAAATACATTTGCGTATTTGAAGGCTAAAATCAATTAGGCAGGCAGGGTTGCGGATTTTTCCTGCGCAGATGATCAGCAGTGCATCCCCGCTGGGGAAAAAAAAGCACAATCCGCGAAATCCCGCAAGCAATAAAAAAATCAATTTAATGATGACTCGCAGTGCTTCTGCTGTGGAAATCTGCATGAAAATCCACACGCACCGTGGACATGAGGCCTAAGCCTGATGCTACCATTTTGCTACAGTAAATTTGAATTTGGCTTAAAGGGGTTGTCCAGTTGTAAACTATTGATGGCCTATCCTCATTATCAGCAATTAGCAGTAGATTGATGGGGATCAGTTGCCTAGAATCCTTGTTGACCACCTGTTCTCTAGGCTGGTGCACTCATGCATTGAGACAATTTGTGCAGGAAGCAGACAGCTCTGTTCCTCCTGCAGTGGCCAGACTTGGTATTATGGTTCAAAATGTGTTTTATTTTTAAAAGTTATGCAATTAACATCATATATCATCAAACGTTGTCAGGTAATATCACTTTGCAATATTGTGCAATTTTATACGTTGTAACACTAAACTGAATGTATCAGCCAAACTTGACTTATGAAATTATTTTAACATGAGCTAACAATGATACTAACGGTGCTTATTATTAAAAGATAGCAAGAAAGACAAGGGGAAGAAGAAAAAGAGAGGAGAGCGAAAGACAGATTTAAAGATGAAGCTGGAGAGGAAGGGGGGAATTGTAGGAGAAAAAGGGAGGGGAGTGGAGGTGGGAAGGGTGGACAGACCTGCTAGTTGCTTAGGCATCGATCAATTGTCTTAGCAACTTAATTATGGTAAGGTGGTTTGGAATTGTTGTGGGGGGGGGTGATGCCGCTTATGACCCATGTTGACACCTCTGATGATTTCCGATGTATGACCCAGGCGGACCAGGTTGCCAGATAGCTACTATGCCTCATCTCGTCTCTAGCACATAGTTCTTCCAGGTCAGACTTGGTATTACAAGCCAAGTTCCCATTCATTTCAATGCCTGTAGTACCAAGCCTGGCCACTGCAGTGGGAACAGAGCTGTTCAGCAAATAAATGGCCCTCTTCAAGCCGTATTAATCAACCACCATCTAAAGTAAATGCACTAAAACTGGGCAACAAACCTGCCCTTCAGCTGTCAATACCAAACCTAAAATGAAAACAATCAGAGATTGTATGATATCTACAAATACTAATGGACAATATATTAACAGAGCATGTGAAAAAATGGCTACAGAATAGACCCCTGAAAATGTAGGCAGAGAACGGTATAAATGTTGTCAGACCAATCAGAGTCCTCATCATCTTACTGGTGGGGGGTTATGTATTTGTATCCTAAAATAATGGAATAAAGGAAGTTACTTTGGCGCTGCTGGCCTTTTCCCCCCACATATGGTGTACTTTGCCATGGTTCCCGGAGCTGAGATGGCACTGCATACACTCCGCTGGCACAGAGGGATACATTGTATTTTACGGTGTGTTTAGAAATCCTCACATCTTCCTCGCATCGTAATTACGCTTCTTTCAACACCGTCCTTTTCAGGTCACCCATTTGTGAATCTGTTGCTATAATGCCAGTGTGAGGCTGGAGGTAATTGTATATTTTTACTGCTTGTAACAAACTACATTCAGTAATTAACACTTATCTGCCTAACGAAATTTAGACACAGCAGATGCATTATTCACTGCAGTGTAACTACTGCTGAGGCTCAGTAATGTTCTGTCATCCCTAGTCGCAGGCTGGGCTTATCCTCTGGTGCAGGTTGTAGGAAGTGGAGAACTTGCTGAGGGAACCTCGCTATATCGGTACAAGATGCTGTCCCCTTTCTATTTATAAGACCTCATGCCCATGGGCAGTGAAATCCAACCCTGCCCTTGGCCGAGGACCCTGTGTACCTGTCCGGGTGCTCTTTTTTTCTGCCCTGCGGATGTGTACGGAAGCGCAGTACAGTCTTTTTTCCCCCCCCCCCAAACTCCTGCTTTGCCACGGTATCCATGGCCCGTTCACAATATCAATTGCGGACTGTTCGCAGATAGGATGGCCTCTATTGACTTCAAAGGAAGCCGTCCGCACGGAATCCGCTCTAAAATGGAACACAAACCCGCGGGTATAAAGTTAAGTGCGACTTCCTATGGGCGGCTTGAACTGCGGATCTTCCGCAATTTAAATCCGCCTGTGGACATGAGGCCTAATGCTAGTGAGCCTTACGGAAGCATTGGCACTCACACTTTTGACAAGGCTGTGTGCATGCGCTCTCCTATAGAGATCAATGAGCGTGCGTGCATACAGCCTTCTGAAGAGCCACTTTATGTGGGCGCTGATTTCTCGGTGGCACAGCGCTAGAATAGGGGACCCTGTGAGTATAAAAAAGCAGATCCTCGTCCTCCTGTCTCCTTCAAGCCCCATAACGTAGTTTTATGAGGCTCAAAGGTGAGGAGAGATGCCCTTTAATATCCTATAAATATGTTGTCTTATCTCCTCTTTTGAGAACGTGTGTGTATTGAATATAATATTTATATAGCGCAAATATATTTTGCAGCTCTTACAAAGCAGGAGGAAAACAAACAAAACCACGGTTACATGTAATTATTCGATGGAAACAGTAGGGGTGAGGGTACTGCTCCAAGGAGCTTACATGCTACAAATAAGGGGGTTATACAGAAGGTAAGGCCTTCTCCACACGGGCAGGTTTGCAGTGCGAAATCCGGAGCGGGATTCCGCAGCAAATTTAGCCCATAGCATGCTATGGCAATCTGCGATTTCCTGCCCACGAGCAGAAATCAATTGCGATTTTCCGCTCGCTGGTGAGAAATCGTAGCATGCTCCGATTTTGTGTGGGATACGCATGGCTGGTTTCCATTGAAGTTAATGGAAGCCGTCCGTCCCGCAACACTACCGCAATGAGCACTGCAGGAGTATCGCGGAATACGCATCATTGCAGAGCGCTGGCAATATACATACAGAAATAATCCCGTTTTGTCCAATCCAAAACACTTCTTAAAAGATGAAAATCTCATATGAGTGCAGTCTGTTCCCGAAACATGGTTTCTTCTCTTCTGTGTGAAAATACAACATTTTGTAACTTTAGTAACTTCTGTTATTACTACAGTAGCTCATAAAGGTTGCGTCTATCTATCGTCATCCTTACTACAATCATTAAAGGGCAGGTTTAGGCTGCCCTGTCTAAGAGCATCCTAAATGGTGACAGACACTCTGGTTTCAACACTGTATCACTTATTAGTCAATCTGGTGTAGCTTTTCCAAAATCAGTTTATGAGGTGCAATGCGAGCGTGTGAGCCAAAAATCCTCCTAGTTGGTAGTAAACACGCACTCCGAAGTCCTCCGTACTCACCAGAACATAAAACCTGCCCATATGCCTCCAATTAGCAACTTATCTCTGTGTACAGTAATGGGGGAAAAATCTGTCAATGAGTGGCAGGAGCAGCCTGTCGCTCAGGAATAGGAGGACTCCTGGCTTGCATTGCACCTGATAAGCTGATTTTATGCAAACTACACCATATTAACAAGTAAGTGTCACAGCGCTGAAATTGGGGGGTCTGTCACTACTTGATTCAGCCCTCATATAGGTGAAAAATTCTCTTTTTTAGTACTTCAAGATTGAGTCCCACAACAGTGATGTGTGTAAATGACGAATCTGCATGACGAATGTTCACCAGACGATTGTTCGTTCAATGGTTGCTCAGTTATCAACCTACTTCTGTCTGTGTATGGCCAGCTTAAAGGGGTTGTCTGGTTACCATTCCTTTAATAGAGCCCCCTGTAGTAAAATAATAAGCTGTGCAGTGCTTGCCTTTCTACTAGGATCCAGCGCTTCAGCCCCGCCGTGGTCATTGCTTGTTGTGACAGCTGACGTCTCAGGAGTACAGGTGATCGCTGCAGCATCACCGCTCGATCTACCAGCATTGCAGCTCACATCCTGAGCGCCATGATGCCAGGAGTTCGGCAATGTGAAGCTCCCATTGAAATCGTTGCTCCTCCCCCTATTGGTTCAACATGTCTTGGGGTATATTCACACGTGATAGATTTGCTAAGAAAAATACGCACCAATTGGGATGGACATCCACTTCAAAATCCATACAATTTGATGCAGATTTGCCACTGCGGACAAGGCTCAGTAAATTTGCAACTTGGCAACATCCCATTAAAGTGACCCTCCAGGCCCGGACAAACAAAGATGGCTGAAGCACTTCTCGGACTACCTGAGGCACACTGTGCATTAGGCTCTGTTCACAGATGGCGTTTTTTATTGCAGTTTTCAACCATCAGTCCGTGTGAAAAATGCCCATGTGCATAGCCTGCTAGTCCTATAATAGGACGGCATACGGCCTCGAATAAGGTAGTGTGCTGGAGGCCTCGTAAGAGAAGCGATGTCAAGAAAAATAATGGAATGAGTCTACTCTAGAGATGAGCGAGTATACTCGCTAAGGCACATTACTCGAGCGAGGAGTGCCTTAGCCGAGTATCTCCCCGCTCGTCTCTAAAGATTCAGGGGGCGGGGAGCGGCGAGGGAGAGCAGGGAAGGAACGGAGGGGAGATCCCTCTCTCCCCACTGCTCCGCAACTCACCTGTCGCCCACACCGGTCCCCGAATCTTTAGAGACGAGCGGGGAGATATTTGGCTAAGGCACTACTCGCTCGAGTAATGTGCCTTAGCGAGTATACTCGCTCATCTCTAGTCTACTCATATCTGTGTTTGTTTTTTATTTAGTTTTCTGTGTTTTTAGGGACTTCGCTTTTGTACCTTTTTTTTTACAAACTGGTGTCTGTCGGTATTAGGTAGTTATTATGAAGATGTTGATTATGAAATGTCATATACATTCTACTTGATTAGTGAGACATGTTATCCTGCGGTTGGTAATAATCCTCCGCTGTCAATGAGCAAGTATAAAAGCTCAAAGCAAAGTGTTAAGGTCGTCCTCACTAAAAATAGATCTAATGCATTTAAAGTAATTTGCGTCTGTCACAGAGTGTTAGTGTACGAGGCTATTATTGTCTGAGAGGCAGCTTCCTCCTTAATCTCAACTGAGGACTAGTGATTTTTATGGCTGACCCTTCCCAGTGCACTTTGGACATTTGTTTTGACAGCTTAGTAGAGTGTTAAATCCATATTTCCTACCATAGACACACCTTGCATGCATCTACCCGTTCTGTGCCAGCTTAATCTGTATCCAGGCCCTTGTATTTCAGCGTTTCATCCATGTCATGCAGCTATGTGACTTTGGGTTGCCAATGGTACGGAGAGAGTTTACTTGTCTAGTTTTTCAACTTCTTTGACAATCCCCAAGTCTTATAGAGTCCCTTTGATTCATGCACGGCGCATAGAGGTTTTGTCTTCTTGTCAAGGGTACTGAGGGGGTTTACTTGTCCAGTTTTTCAACTTCTTTGACAATCCCCAAGTCTTAGAGAGTCCCTTTAATTCATGCACGGTCCATAAAAGTTTCCTCTTCTTGTTAGTGGTACTGAGGGGGTTTACTTGTCCAGTTTTTCAACTTTTGAAAGTTCCCAAGTCTTAGAGAGTCCCTTTAATTTATGCACGGCGCATAGAAGTTTTGTCTTCTTGTAAACCCGGCATCAAAGAGCAGCGTTCCAAAGACTGTTGGCAATAGCTTTATGAATGTTAATACCAATTATTTCCTACATGGTATTGTACAAGAGGCATTAGTACAAATTACTTTTTTTGTCTCGGGAATATAACCTCTAGTAGTTCTGTTATTGGACGGTCTTCTGTTTTTAGATCCGCAGTTTGTTTGATACGTAGAGATCTACAAATCTCGGGAAGCATCTAGCTTTTACAAAAGAGTCTTTAACCCTTGCTGCGTCTACGTTGCTTTCTCAGTCTAAAGATAGGCTGTCATTGACCTTGATGTGCGGAATTTGTGGCCGGTGACGGGAAGTCTGCTATGCGGCTGTATATGGTGACGTTGGTATAAAGCTGTACATTGTGCGAAATAAAGGCTAGTGATAAAAAGAGAAAATAGAAGTGGTTATATTCTCCAAAAAGACACGTGAGGATTTGGAAGGAGCAGAATTTACACACAGCAGTTGGGATATATATATATATATATATATATATATATATATATATATATATATATATATATATGATCCGTGACCTTCATCTCTATTAATACGTATTTTTGGGGGTTTGTTTTACAGTGAGGATCAATAATCGTATCAGAAAGCAAATTAATGGACGACTTTCGGCAGTTCTAAAGCACACCATCTATTTTGTACCTGCAGCCCAGGATTGCAAAGAAAGCTTCATGTTGGTAAGTAGACATGGTGAATTACACGCACAAGGTGAAAGGCCTTGGTGCTAGCAAATGAGAACGTTCACTTTTTAGTGCTGACTACTTCAACTTCTAAGTATTTGATGCTGACTGCAATGCATCTGTATTCTTTATATATTTGAAATGTACAGCTACAAGAAAAAAAGTGACCCCTTTCGTGTATTGATTACTAATAACATGGGCCGATTGTTATTGAAGACACAATGATGCAGAAACGCCATCTAAGTAGACTAATAACACACAAAGCGTTCTACTGTTCATGTCTTTCATTGAACACATTGCGTAAATATCCATAGTGACATAGTATGTGAGGCTGAAAAAAGACATGTCCGTCCAGTACAGCCTGTTAAACCCCCCCCCCCCCCATGTTGATCCAGAGGAAGGTGAAAAAAAACTCAATGAGGTAGAAGCCAATTTTTCCCATTTAAGGGGAAAAAAATCCTTCCCGACTCCAATCTGGCAATCAGAGTAATCCCCGGATCACCGACCCTTCTGAAGTTATTATTGATTATACCATATAATCTTGTATCGCTCAAGAAAGGCGTCCAGGCCCCTCTTGAACTCCCTTTTTTTTTTTTAATTGAATTTGCTGTCATCACATGCAGGGAGAAAAAGTAAGTAAGTCTTTGTGTTAATGACTTCTCCAAGCACTATCGTAACCAGCAAAAGATGTTTCAGTTACGGAGATGAGATTGGAAGTGCGGATTTCGCATCACATAGTGTTTTACCCATTTAACAAAGGCACACAAAGCCTGGCTAGAGACAAATCTGTTCTTATGGGTCTTTTTTGCCGGACCGATTATTGTTTGAACAGGTGAATGACATCAGAATTCTATCATGCAGCCTGTTTAGACGGGCAGATACGTCGTCGGCTCGTTCAAACGAGGAATCGCTCAGTCTTTCGCTCTATTAAGTGAATGAGAACAACTGAAAGTAGCGCTTTTTAAACCGAACGATAAGTGAACGAGCCAACGATGATTTTTACGCCAACATAAAAAGAACGAGCGAAAAGTGAACGATTATCATTGGCGCACGTTTAGACCGAACAATTAGCGTTCACTTTTGCTTGTTTAAAAAAAAAAAAAAAAAAAAGTCAAACGATAATTGTTCCATCTAAAAGCACCTTAGGAAAGATTGGTTAGTGTGAATCACCTTTAGAAGACGTGTTTATAGAGACGCATGGAGCTGTAAAGGCTACAGAAGCATTGCTAAAGACCTGGGTGTACTGCAATCCACAGCTAAACTATCTGCCAATGGAGAATATTCAGGAATGTTCTACTTTCCCTAGGCGTGGGCGTCTTGTTCAGATCTTTCCAAGAGCACAATGGGCAATCCTGAAAGACGTGAGAAGGAACCTTAGTGTAACATAAACATATACATAATGCCATATAGTCAAAATAAGCAGACGCTTCATAGTCTAAAGATTTCTATCTTCTCTTATTGCACTAGCGACGTAAGCAATGGAAATGGATATTTTCTTTTTATTCTATCTGCTAGGAACATAATTTTATGAGCATGTTCGAATGTCAAATTTTTGCTGCGAAATCTGCGCCAATTCTTTATCAAATCTGCACCCCATTTCCTTCAATGGCAATCTGTGTTGTAGCCATGTGTAATGAAAAGCGAGTGACATGTTACTTCTTGGCGTGGAATCCGCATCGTTTCAGCTCAAGGATTTGTGCATTGATCAGGACTAAATCTGTGTGGATGGGGTGGCGCTACATCTGTGTAGCTGTGGCAGAAATTTGCAGACCAGCTGCGAGTTTCTGTTGCGTTTTAGAGGCAAAGTCAATGCAGAAAAATGTGTTGGATCCCACTGCATGAGCGCACTGTTATGGCATGTTCACCTGGCAGAAATTGCCAAATTTTTGCCATAAATTCCGCGGTTTTTAGTGTGGATCAACGCGCAGAATTCTGATGCAGAAAATAGTATTTCTGCATCATGAAATGACCCACGGAAAACACTATATTCTGCATCGATATTCTGAACGTGGATTTTTGTGCTATTAATGGGGCAAATTCCTTACTGGACCTGTGGCAAAAACTGCATTAGAGAGCTGCTGATTTTGGCGCATTTTTTTTCCCCCTTTTTAGGCGGAATTCACATGGAAAGTCTTGCTGTGGATTTCAGTGTGTGAACATACCCTAATTTGGGGTGTGCATTTCCATGCTCACTAAACACATGTAGTCTATTTGTATATTGTATACAGAGCATATTTTCATGTATCGGTTATATATATAATGCACACATATACATACACACACCTCCAGTATATAGGCCACATTTTCAGATTTGCCACAGTAAAGCGACTTTGCCATACATATAATGAAAAAAATCACAACTCTTGTAGCTTTTGACACCGATGTCGCCCATATTATACAAGGATTCAAATCTGCAGCATTTATGCATCGGACAAATAGGAAATGTCAGAAATGTGCGCTTCCCCATACCGGTAAAGTCACTTTACTAGTCTGACCTGATCAGGGGCCCTCACTTGTACCTCTGCTCTTGGGCTCACTTGATCCGCCACTTCAGGTCTGTCTTTGTTTTCCTCTTGTAATAGTTCTGCCAACTTTCACACCATTGTCTGTGTTTGCTGCGATGTGTCTGATGTGGGATCTAGAAGTGGTTACATTTTCATACAAAGCCGCAGAAAACAATGGAGTCGTTTTATTTGTGCCGTTTCGCAGTGATTTTCTTTCTATGTAGTCACACATTTCCTCATATTCTTCACAAGGTTATCAGCCTAACGCCTTGTATTCTCAGTCTTTGTTCACACTCCCCCTCAGTATTTCTGTTACTGGATGTTATCCATGTGCGCCGCGCTGCTACCCAACCGTTATCTACTATTTAGCTTCACTCCTCTGCAGGAAGAAACTAATGAACAGAGGTGGCCTAAATTTATGTACTCCCTTTGCATGTGGTCTATTAGTTCTGTATCGTGCTACTGACTGAAAATTTGGGGACACAGGGCGGACTTACTCTGGTAGATCCACAGCAACATCTGCGTGTTGCATGCAGATTTGGCGCATATTTCAGCGCATGCATTGCAAAGCGTAAAATCCGCTGTGAAAATCTGCAAAAAGAATTGATTTGCTCCAGATTTTGAAATCCGCACCGCAAATCATATTGCATGCAGAAAAGTTCCGTCACGTGGAGGTGAGATATTTATCTTTTCAGCTGTCTTCACGTGTCGCTGATTGGCTGTGGATTTTGTCGCAGATTTTGGTGCAAAACTGAATCCGATTTCAGTCCTTCAATTTGAAGTCAACTGCACCGGTCTGCACCAACATATGTGAAAACATCCTCAATAGATATGAGCGAACGTACTCGGTAAGGCCGATTTCGCAATCGAGCACCGCGATTTTCGAGTACTTCACTACTCGGGTGAAAAGTACTCGGGGGCGCTGTGGGGCGGGGCGTGGCGTGGTGAAGCGGGGGGTAGCAGCGCGGAACAGGTGGGAGCTCTCTCTCCCCCCCCCCCCCCACCCACTCCCCTCTGCAACCCCCCGCTCACCCACAGCGCCCCCGAGTACTTTTCACCCGAGTAGTGAAGTACTCGAAAATCGCGGTGCTCGATTGCGAAATCGGCCTTACCGAGTACGTTCGCTCATCTCTAGTCCTCAGCAAATCCGCGACCCGTGAATGCACTTTTCATCTACTCTGCTGGCACATTATTACACTGTGGATTTGCATTCGAAAAATGCGCAACATGTGCGTGTAGCCTGTCTCTAGCATAGACTTCCTTTAGACTGCGACATTTGTGCTGTGAAGCCGACTCTTATCGGTAGGTGAAAGCATTCCACCCACACCGCCAGGAGGAGGGTTCCTTCTGTTTATTTAAGGGGTTTCTGAAAAGAGCACCCCTTTTTTGAGGTTATGGCCCCATGGTGACTCGCAGCAGAATTGCAACTGAGAACCTGGCAATGATGCAGGTCTGCCAGGCTTCCTAGTGAATTTAAAGGGGTATTCCTATCACAGCTTTTTATGGCCAACAGAGGAAAAACTTGCCCTCTGTTTGCAATCGCGTGACGGAAACAGCCGAGCACTTCAGCACCACGCTGTTTGCATAGCTCTTTTTGCAGTAAAGGAGAGCTACGGAAACGGCGTGGAGCGCTGTATTTCATTGTTTGCATAACTTTCCATTGAAGCGCCGGGACTGTATTTGTAGTTACCGGCCGGGTGGCTAGTAACTATAGCTGCTGCGTCCCATCTCGGCTTTGAAAAGCAGAGTTGGGAATATCCCTTTTAAGTGTTCACTAGCTGTAGGTTGTTAATTGCCGCATGGTTTGCCTAATCGCTGACCTCGGTGATTGGTTTAGCAGCCAACGTCACTTTGACACAGCAGCCGGATATCGCATTGTTTGTTGCGTCTGTATTGCTCGTTGGTCAGAGCGGGGATGGTGTTTTGTCATAGGACAGGGAGACCGCCACACTTCGCCTAGAGAAACAAAAGCTCGACGCTGCCGGCCAACATCGGGTTACGGTTCTATCTTAGATTAGTCCGTGTGTTTTAGTAACCCAGAATGATTTTGCCAGAAGCACTTTGGTGGCGCCAGTCAGCTGAACACAAAACCATATGAAATCCGTACAGGAGTTTCTATGATTCATTTGACATTGTTTAGTACATGAATGGCGACATTCCATGCCTTCCATTCCGTTCATTCCTACAATACTTTGAGCCCTTTTGAATACCTTTGTCTGCATGATCAGAAATTGTCATGTGCACAACTAATAACAGATATAGAACGCTGCCTACAGTCACTTGGAGCCAAGGGGCAGCCCTTTATAAGCTGACTAAAGCCATAACCTACTTTTTGATCACTGCTTGCAGTGTGTGAATGGAAACCATCATAGTTTACATTCCAAAGTTGAAAGCCTCTAGATGGTGTCCGACTGACCCAGATGCACAGCTCTTTACAAGAAAAATACTTAGGGGTTATCTTTTAAAATTCATGGCTTCTTGCGGCCCCCACTGATCAGCTGATTGAGGCCTCATGTCCACGGGGAAAATCGGGCCCGCTACGGATTCTACATGTAGAATCTGCAGCGGGTCCCTCCTGCCCCGCGGACATGAGCGCTGAAAATACGAATAAATAAGAATTTACCTATCCGTAGCGGGCGGCGAAGCTCTGCTCTTCCTCACGGCCGGATCTTCTTTTTCGGCCGGCGGATGAATTCCTGACGCCGGCGGCACGTCGCCGGCACGTCGTCGACGTGCCGGGCACATCCGCCGAGCCGAAGCAAGGGAGATGCGGCCGTGAGGAAGAGAAGAGCTTCCCGGCCCGCTGCAGGTGAGTAAATGCTTTTAATTCCTATTTTAGGTCTCCCGCGGATCCGGACGGCTTCCATAGGCTTCAATAGAAGCCCGCGGGAGCCGTCCCCGCGGGAGACCCGCACGAAAATGGAGCATGGTCCAGATTTTTTCATGCTCCATTTTTTTTTAAATCCCTTTTATTGACGATCCGCGGGTATTTATGTACCCGCGGGTGGTCAATGCATCCCTATGGGGTGCGGATCCGCGTGCAGGTAATCCGCTGCGGATCCTAAATCATATTTTCCCCGTGGACATGAGCCCTGAAGGGGCCATGATGTTCGAACGAGCGCTGAAGCTTCTGCAATATTGGCATCTGTCCCATGAGTTGCCGTTACTCCAAACGCCGTATTTTTTGAAAGCCTTTGTTCTGAGTATTGCAAACTGTAAGAGCGCTCGTGGGAATTTGAAGAGTCCGACCCCCAACGATCAAATATTGATGGCCATCAATTTTAAAAACTTGAACTCCTATAATGAGCTGTGGTCACTTATGGTGGGGATGACACAGCAAGGGGACACAGACTAGATCTGAATCCAGTCTACTGAAGCTAATCCACTATTGAAAAGTGGAAAAAGTGGCCATATACCTTAACTGGTATAGACGGTAAAATCCATATTTCCGACGCGGATCCACACGAAGAAGTCACCTATCATTTCATCAGCACGAAAATAGGTTAGAAATTCTGAATGTGGATTTTGTCCATTGACAGGGCTAAATCCATGTGTGGTTCCGTGACTGAATAGCCGGGAACTTTTGTGGTTAATCCACTCCGGAAACTCAGTGTTGAATTCCCCCGAGTGAGCATACCCCTAGAATATGTTCACACGGGACAGACTTTGCTGCAGAGTGTCCGCAGTCGACATTCCACCGCACATCCGTTGTACAAAAACTGATGAGGAATTTTTTGTGGAATTAACCCGTCCTTTAAAGAGGTGGAACCTGCACTGCAAATCCGCTGCTACATTTGACTATGGATTTACATTCCACCCTGAAGGGTTATTTCCACAGCAAATGTTTTCCGCAGAGTGTGGACAAGATTTTGCAAATCTCATCCACTGTAAATGTCACGGATTTTCCATGTGGAGTCCTACTTAAATTCTGTGACAACTGCACCCCATGAGAAACATGGCCTTACTATTTCTCCTGACTCCTCTTCATACACTCAGAGGGTCCCCAGCTGTAGACACCCACCAATCTGGTATTGATGACCTGTCGGAAGGATGGACCATCAATAATATAATACTGGAAGACCCTTCTAACTAGTTCCTGCACAACGTATTTACTGCCAATAGCTTAGGCTCTATTCACACCACATTTGACCGATATAGTTTGAGATAGATACTTGTCTGTTTTTAGACTTAGATCTCCGCTTTTTGGCCAGGTCTTTTTCCCGGATCTGCTGAACCTGAGTGGAAAAACAATATGGTACATTTGGATCCATCCGCCCATTCTTTTCTAAGGTCCTGCTATTTCTTAATCTAGTTTCTGATGGCCTTCTCCATTGGTCGTTCCTGACTCTTTGCATCGGCTTTAACATGCACTTGTTAATGTAGCAGATTGGTAGAGCAGGAAGAAGAGAGATTGTTGTAAAGGGATCCAAGTGCAGCGGCTTAATATTTAATACACTAAAAGCATAGATTTAGTCTACAGGCCAGCCTAGATTTGCAATATTTAATAGAGCTTGCTTTTATCAAATATTGTACAAGCTCTAAAGCCTTAAATGGAAATTCATCAGGTACGTCCCAAGATGTAGAAAAACATGAAGTTTCTGCTAAATGTACAGTAATCACATGTAGCGAGCGAAAGCTATTTGGTTTTAAACTCCCCTTTCCAGGTTATGACATAATCCAGGATTAATTTACTGTTTCAGTGGTAGGAATACGATATTGCTCCAGTCTCTGTTAACCTTCGCAGTGCCAAGCGTGCATTTCCACAAGTTGGGCCCGGCGCTGGTCATTTGCTCAGGTTCTCCTGTAGTTACTTTTTGCCTTGTTCATTTTAACCTCACCGGTTATGTTGTACTTTAATTTTACTTGCAAGTACCGACTTTTAAAACGGCACACACCCGCTGATGGGCAGGTTACTGTGGCAAACACTGGCATTCCCCATTAAGGGCTTTATTCACGTATGTGTCGTAGGTTCCGTTTGGAGTCTCTGTTACAGATTTTCGTTTAAATGCAGGGTAAAAATGTCGCTGCAGGCGGCACCATATCATCCAGGAAAATGTCGGAGGGGAAGACTGAAGCTGGAGGAATCCCATGAAAGTCAATGGGGTCCGTCGGCGCTGTTTTGTTTTGGCGTTTTCAATTTTACCACCCAGGACTGAACCAAACAACTGACGGCAGTGCAAACAATGTCCAATGCGTTCTGTAAGCGGACGGGCTACTGTAGGCACATTCATTTATTCCCATACTAAAGGTAATCTGCCATATCCACGAAACTAACGAGCTCCAACCATTGTCGATCAGCGCTCTGTAAAGCAGGCATATTAGCTGCCTGTGTAAAATCGCCATAAGGCCGGGCTCACACAACAGTCAGCACCGACCTGCCACGTGCAAACCTCTCTCACGCCAGCTCAGAGCAAATATGCAATGACATGGGTACTTGCTGTGTGCCGCCAATCCCAGTGCACCAATGCAAATCAATGGTCTATTGGCATCACATGTGGGAAAATTGCATGCGCGATGCGTAATGACAGTACGCCCGTGTGAGAGCGGCCAAACCCTGTGTTCAGAAAGCATTTACTACGCCATCCGTTTATCAATACCCGAAAGTCAATTGAGGTTATTGCAGCAGGTGGCAGAACAGGTTCCTCGGGTGGCAAGGCGGCATGTGCCATGTCTTCTGCTGTATAATAAGTGCAGGCACGGCTTCTCCCCCTTTGGGTAAGGGCATTTAAAATTCACAGAAAAGCATTTTCTGTGAGATAAGATAATTTGGTGTTGTTGCTGGAGGTTGTGCTCGCTGCATCGTTCCTGGGATGACGCGTTGGTAACCTATTTATTGAAAATATAGTGAGAAGCGGCGCGTTCCCTGCGGAGGGCTCACGGCTTCAGGCTGAAAGCTGTTTTTATGAAAAGGCCCTTGGGTATTTTTTTCTATATTTTGGTCTTTATTCCATTGGAAGAAGTGTTCCTGATGACCTGAATCCATACTCAATAGGGCACAGTCATGAGGTTCGTATTCCCCCTGCATATATGGCATTATTCAGAAAAGTCTCAATGACATTTGTAGCAGCAGAGCATCGCTGAGTTGCTTTATTGCTCTAAATACATAATCAGGGAGATTCTGCTTTTTAAATGGGGGATTTTAGGTTCAGCAAATTAAACATGTAATTTAAAATGAAACTTTATATACAGTTTTCAAAATAGAAGTTTTCTTGGCTTCCAGTCAGTCAATAAAAACCTTTTTATGGTTTCTTACAAAGAGATGAAAAATCTGTCCTGCTCATGTGCCAGTAAGGCTTTCGTATTGTTTCCCCTCTCCAATGCTGGTTCCTCCTGGGTTCCGTCCTCCATGAAGACAGAGCCTGGACGGCACCATAGGGTGGAATGTGTTAGATGGAGACCTCTTTAGTCTCCGTCTCACATAGGTTCAGTCCCTGTCAGTCTTTTACGCTGGACAGAAAAGCGCCATGGACTGAAACTACATGAGACTAAAGGGGTTTCTGTCTCACCTATTCTCTCCTCTCGTGCTGTCCAGGTTCTCTCCTGGGCTTCCTTCACGTGCAGTTTTCTGCATAGAAGACAAAGCCAATGCTAGAAAAGGGGAAACGTGATGTGAAGAAAGCCCGAGGCCGGCCTCATATCTGCCTTGGAACTTCTGGGTGGAGGTTCCGTTGCAGATCTAGCTCAAAATATTGGAAGAAAATGCGCTGCCCACAGAGCTTTTGTCTTCTGTCCAGAAGCCGGGCACCTGAGCGGAAACCGAATTGACTTCATTATAGTCCATATGGTCTGTTCGGCCGTGGGGTTCCCCTTTTCTTCTCCCCGAATGGAGCAGGAACGAACATGTGTGTAACTACTTTATACCTCCCTCAGCAAGAACTGCGTAAAGTACCTGACCGGTTTCCTTTAAACGTTCCAACACTGTTTCTGAAAACCTCATCAGTTACAGAAATCTCTGTCATTTGCTGTGTTAAACTCTGTTGACATCTGTGTTGGAGACTCTGTGCTACTCTACCCAGTAAAATGACTTTCATAATGTTGGAAGCCTATTGGACCACATTATAGTCAATGATTCCATCAGGTGCTGTTATAAACGATTGATGGCCCACTCTTAGGATAGGCCATCAAATAGTGGATTTGCGAGGGTGTGCCATCCAGATTCTCTACTGATCAGATGTTCATGCAGAAAGCACACAGCGCTGTTCCTACTACTGTGGCCAGTTTTGGTATTGCAGGGCATTCATTTCCATAGGAATTTTGCCTGTAATATGAAGACTGGCCACTGCATTGGCAATGGAGCTTCCGGTTTTAAATCAGCTCAGTCCATAAGCACCCTGCCCCACTGAACATCTCATTGGCTGGGTTCCTGGGAGGCATACCCCAGTTAATCTACTATTGATGGCTTATCCTGCGTATAGGCCATCAATGGTGTTATGACTGGGCAACCCCTTTTAAAGCGACCCTTTCTTGTCCCAGGACTGCATGGGGCAGTTATATTACCTGCTGTTGGTCGTCTGTGCTGATACCCCCCTCTGATCTGCTTGTTCCAGTTAGGCCTAATCTGCATGGCCATTTTTTCACCACGTATTAGGCATTGAATAGAGGCAATGAAAATCAATGGACTTTCATTCTTCCATGCACACCAGCGTGTGGACACGGCGTGTATATATACACAAGAGAAAGCGCAGTATGCTCTATTTCTCTGCGTATGATATGTAGCCCTTCTATGGGCCCCGTATGAGAAGCTGTCCCTACGCAGGCAGTGCAAAGGGGCAGTTTTTGAAGGGGGGAAAAAGAATCACACTGCGCATGCCTGTAATGTCAGATTCCCGGGCATGCGCAGTGCATACTCAGCCCATTTTTTTGAATGGGGTCATACACATGAGTAATGTTTTCCCGCAGTGTGGCATATTCTATCTTTCTGCGTTCTCTTGCATCGCAGTGCCCATTGTTTTCATTGTGGCCGACGGCAGTGCATGCTATACGATGCGAGGTTTCCCCTATTGAAAACAACGGGAGAAACTCTGCGATCCTCCGCCACGGCTGACAGCTACTTCCCGCTATCCCCAAAGTGATGCGAGGCAGTTTCGACATAAAAACTCATCGCATCTGTGGGGAAAACCCATGCTGGCGAGCGCAATATCACGGCCCAATACTGCACTTGCCTGTGTGAAGTTAGCCGTCATATCTAGAAAACTGCAGGGACCATCATGGACAACTGAAAACAGTCTTCCGAATTGGTGGATCGGGGGGGACAACAGCAGAGAAGAATGATGGCAGGTAATTAGCTGCAGTCCAGGGACAAAAACTTGTCCAGAAATCGGAAAGTTGCTTTAACCCTTTCCAATCCAACTTTGGATTTAGGGTTTCCTAAAAGGCTTTCTCTTTTTGCTGTTATACAACGGTGCCATCTGCTGGTCAAAGCCAGTGTGTGCATGCCAGAGAAGCTGAGACAGCTGAGTGGCTGGCAATAGACGGTAAGAATACCCTGTCAGATGTCTTCTGACACTGAAGCTTGTATAGTCCAATCCGAATATAGGAAGACGTCAGACAGTGGATTGGAAAGGGTTACGTCTTGGATTGGCTCGTTATTTTCATTGTTGTGTTCCCACGAGGGAGCAGAACAACGGAAATGAAGAACTCAAGTGTGATCAGATGAGCAACAAGATCAAAGCGGCCAGCCACATTCTATGGAAGCCACCAGTATGGACCGGGCACCTATTGTACATGGGACCTCTCCCCAGATTACAGACCTCGGGAGCCGTTTGGGGTGACTAGGCTGCAGCTTTCACAGATTGGCTAATACAGCGCTATGAATGAACGGTATTGGTGATCAGCTGCATCGTAAAATATAAATTGCTGAAAGACTTAATTAATACTCATGCCAGGCGCTCTGAAAACCTTCTTGTCTTTGCTGACCTACTTATGCAGTTTCCTACAGTGGTGGAAGCTGTTAGAGAAGGAATGCTGGCTGAACGCCATGAATAAAATTATACAGCAATAGAACTTTGCACATTTTATTTTTACTTCTTCAGCAGCAAAGTGTCCTGTGAAATATTACCTGCAACGCCTCTCGGTGCCAGCTTAACGAGTTGGCACCAGAACTGTTTCTACTTAGGGGTAGCATCCAAATATTACAATTAGATGGAAATGCTTTCTGGAGGGTGCTATTTAGACAGAGCAAATAGTTTTCCAGCTGCGAGCCGGTCTGCACACACAATAGGTGGATTTCCTGAGAGGACGACTGTGAAGCATTTGTCTAAGGGTGCTGCACATCATAAGAGGCTTATGTTTTATTACTGATTGCTTTGAAGATGCGGCTCCACTTCTTCATTTCTACTGTAATTTCAGAGCCGGCTGCCTGTTAATCTGGTCAGCACAGCCCAAATGTAATGTTAAGTCCAGGGGTAGGGAGGAATTATATGGCCAGAAGTAGGACAGCGCACTGGAATGATGTGGTCAGAAGCCGGACAGTGTGAAGTCTTCATCTCCGGCGGTGGGATTCTGCATGTATGGGAGGTTGGAGAATACTCTCATCATTGGATTTAATGCATTATGAAAGTTCACACTGTTTGAAAGGAAGGCTCACACCCATGGCATGGTCTCATCTCAAGGGCAAACAGAAGCCAGGAGATCTTAACTCCTTAGTGACCAAGCCTGTTTGCACCTTAATGACCAGCTAATTTTCGCATTTTTTTTATTTTGATTTCGATCGTCTCGTTTCTATAGCCATAACGTTTTAATTTTCCCATCGACCTAGCAGTACGAAGGCTTGTTTTTTGCAGGACAAGTTGTATTTTATTAATTACATCATTTTGGAGTACGTAGAATGCACCAAGCGTGTTAAAAGTACTAACTTTTTCTGTGGGTCATTACGAACGTTGTGGTACCCAATTTGTGGTGACATAGTGATCGAGGAAAGGTGGAGTCTTGGGCCTCGTGCCCACAACCGGGTCGGATTCCGCCTGCGAAATAATGCAGTGGAATCAGATCAGATGCACCCTAGAGACACTATACTTACCTGTTCGGATCCACCGGGAGTGTCTCAGCCAGCGTGCATGACTCGCCGACGCTGGGCTATGGCACAGATTCCCACTATACTTCCACAGTGCTCACTGCGAAAGTATCGCTGGACGGACGGACGGCTTCCGTTGACTGCAATGGAAGCTGTCCATGTGATTTTTATTTTTTTTCCCCCACACAAAATAGAACATGGTGCGATTCTCCCCTGCGAGTGGAAAATCGCAGTTGATTTCCGCTCGTGGGCAGGGGAGAATCTTTTTAACATAGCATGTCTATGGACTGACATCGCTGCGGAATTCATGGCGGGTGTCTGGTCAAGAGTTCTGCAGCAATAAACCGTCCATGGACATTGGGCCTAAACATTTTTTTTTCTAAATATTTATTTTTAAACTTTTTAAAAACTTTCTATTTTTGTCCCACTGGGGTATATGAAAAGCTCTACCTTTTGATGTTTTTTATACACTGCTATACTTCAGTACTGCAGTGTATTATATTGCCTATGAAACGCAACCTCATAGGCCATCGTACATAGCAGGCCCCGAGGCCATTTTCAAGCCTATGGATACCATGGCAACCCATTAGGACCCCATGACCGCATCTTGGGGGTCCGATGAGTGACAGAAGGAGCCCTTTCCCTCTCTCAGCCTTTTTTCATGTCCTGTTTGCATTAACCGTAGCACACAAAGGTTAAACAGTGGGGATCGGAGGTTTTTATACTCCCCGCTGTTAGAGCAGGTACTAGGCTGTCCCCAGACAGCCCAGTCCCCTTTTCTAACAGCACGAAAGAGCTGTGCCATCATTCTAATGCAGCGTTGCATCAGAATAAAGCACATTAGTGACCGCCGTCAAAAGGCATATGGGCGGTCACTAAGGGGTCAAATGTTTGGATTTATCTCAATTTGCTTTGTTTTGTCTGTTACAATAATCTGTGTAGGTATAGTTGCAGCAAACAAAGGTTATACACGGTATAGTTTGCTTTTGAAAGACAGCAAGCAGAGATCTTGAAAGTAATGATAAAATGTTTACAGAAAACATCATGCAATTTTACAATATAACTTCAGCTCATCTACCAGGTTCTGTTAGTCTCATCATTCCTGTAATATGCTTGCATTAAACATTTTGTTGCTTTACCCCTGTAAATCGCATGTAATTTGGCTGCCAATAGGGGTCTCCCAGCTTCTGTGTGATCTGCTATCCGTTGTTGAGTACAGAGTTTCTGTAGTAAGGAAGACACCGATACCTATCCTTGGCAATGGGGGGAGGAGTTGTCTTCACAAATGGCTGCCATGTACTCAGAGGCTGCAGGCTGACAGATCTGCAGACCTTGTGATAATGAGCTACACAATCTTTGCCTCTCCTGGGTGTGTGTGTCTGTGTCTGTACACTTATTATAGTTAGTTTACTCACCATTTGGCAAAAATGTCTGAATCATCCTGGGAGAGTGAAGGCATGCAGATACTGTCACCCTGATGATTGGACTACAGACTGTGCAGTACAGCATGGGAAGTCAAGGTAAGGAAGTCAGGACATGAACTACTGTAAGAATGCTAGGCTTTCTAAAACCTCCCACCCTCTCCGCCCCTGAAAGTGCATTGCAAACAGCAGGGCAACAGAATAATGGTACAGGGCCACCTGAAAATCAGAACTTAACAGGGTGCAAACAGTGAGAGTGAGGAGAACCTAGTGTATTTTAGAAAACTTGTTGAAAACTCAGGTACACTTGAAATGTAATGGCCCTGTAAGATGGGCATAAGTTGGTTTAAATTAGCAGTTTATCACACCCTTTCATGACAATAAGTATACAAATGCCAACTGAAGGCAGATGTCTGTGAAAAGTTACCTGCCATATGGAGTTTATCAGTTGTTGTGGGCAGAAACACCGTCCAGGCCAGATAGCTGATTAAAGGGTATTTCTCACTATAGCGAGGGATTGCATATCACTAGGATATGCCATTGATTAATGATCTGCAGGGTCTGATTGCCGGCCCCTATAAAGCTCCGGATTGGGTCCACTGTTCTTCTCTGCACAAGTGATGCTCCTAGCCTGCAGTTGTGTGAAGCGCTTCTGCACTCCCCCCCCCCCCCCATTTACCTGAATGGAGCTGTAGAGCGCATTGAGAACCTAGTAGACATGTATGGAGAGAGCGACTTTCATTGCACAGGCTGTATCATTCAGAGAGTCACAATGCATGGCACCGCTGAGGAATTAGAGAAGAAGGCACTGGAGATATATAGTATATTGTATCATTATAGCTTTAATTATTGTTTTTTTGTTTTGCCCATACATCGGAATGGCTTCTATATATTTAGATGATTTATAGGGATGCTATTAATAGCATGTGTGTTCACAAATTAATTTGCACTTGTAATTAAAGCTTAGCAGGCGGACGCCTTTTGTAATTTGCTGTGAGAGTTGAAAGAAAACCCATTGCTGCGCTCGGCGGCCCCTCATCGATCCACAGCCTGATCCCCCATCTGCGTTTCCAGGGCTCTCCAAAGAAAAGTTTTCTGCTGTTATCAGCTACTAAGTGCCTGTGCTCTCGCCTCCGAGCAGAGACTGGAACACTGAAGTATTAGAAGTAGGCAGAGTGATCAATGTGTGCAATAACCTCGCCATCCAGCTTCAGTCCCACAGAGTCAATAATCAGGAGCAGGAACAAAAATGAGAGCGCAGTTAGGATTCATTTAGTTACCTGCTACAATGTGACGCAGTCCTGTGGAACAAGGGAGATCGCAGAGATCTGGGGTGGAGTCGGCTTCACTATTCCTTTTTGTTTAGATCATTTCGGCTTGATAATTTTTGTGCATTGATCTAAAACGTGATGTTCTGCTTTATTTCATCAATGTCATTATGTCCGCGGGTCAAGGGGGGTAACTGTTCTACAGTGACAGAGAGCTCAGCGTCTTCAATCCTTTTATCGAATATGTTGTTCTAAGAGCACCACCCATGCCCTACTGTGGAAATGTGAATGCCTTAGAGCAGGGGTCCCCAACTCCAGTCCTCAGGGACCACCAACGGGTCATGTTTTCAGGATATCCTATGGTAAGAACACCTGTGGCAATGTCTGAGGCCCCGAAAATAATTACATCACCTGTGCAATACCGAGGAAATCCTGAAAACATGACCTGTTGGCGGTCCCTGAGGACTGGAGTTGGGGAACACTGCCCTAGAGCAGGGTCCACTTAAAGGGGTTCTGACATCAAAAAAAAAAATTTGTACTCACCTTGCCTTGCCTGGCCCGATCGCCAGGCATGTCCCCTCCAGCCGGCATCTTCTTCTGTGCCTTTAAAGCAGAGCAGGAGCGGTCAAAAAGACCGCTTCCTGCTCTGGTCCGTCCGTCAGGCACTTCCGAGGCGAACGGACGGACCGCACAGTGCTTGCTGTGGGCGGCCCGTCCGTCCTGCTGAACTCCGGAGTGCTGCGCATGCGCAGTGGAGACGCAGCCCGTCCTGACTCCTGTCAGAGGGCACCTCTCCACTGCGCATGCGTGCGATCCCGGAGTGGCGCGGCTCGTGCAGACAGAAGAGGAGGAACAGCGCCTGCTGGGAGATGACCCCCCCCCCCCCCGATGTCAACAACAACAGAAGAACAGGTAAGTGTTATCTTTTTATGCTTTAGCAGCCATTAAACCATGGGTTCCCTAGGTCCATTAGGCAGACCAGGGAACAATGGCTGCTAAAGCATAAAAACATTATTCGTGTCAGAACCCCTTTAAATGATGAGGTCTATGGAAGTGATAGTAGTTGTTGATCAGTAGGGGTCCCAAAAGTGATAGAATATTCCAGTCAAAAATATTTATCACCCCTTAGGCTGCCTGCAGACGGCCGGGTCGGATCCCGCTGTGAGAATTCTCGCAGCGAGACCTGACCCGAGCCTCTGCAGAGAGGAGCGCGGGCGGGCACTCACCTCTCCCGGGGCTCCGACTCTTTGATGTGCCGGCCACCGGGCAGCTGGTGCATGCGAAGACCAGAGCCGACGGCCGGGAAGTGACATTTCTGTGCGGGGGATCGCAGAAATAGAGCATGCCGCGATTTGTTTTCTGCACGTGATCTCGCGCAGACAAATCGCGGCCGTCTGCCTAGGATTGCGTTTTTAAAAAATTTATTAAAATTTGATAATTTTATTCGTGAAATTAGTATACAGGAATGAGTTGATCATTTTGTTTAGAACTTTTTAATATTTATTATGATAGGAGCCCCAGTTACAGGGAAAAACAGTCACTAACAGATGATCTGGGTCTGCTAGGACTCTGCAGCTCTGCCTTGGGCCGAAAGCACACGACCGGGAATCTGACCCTGTGCCTGGCCGGTGACCCCCTGCGTATCTATCCGGATTCTTCATAATTTGTATTGCGGATGTGACAGCCAGCAAACACATGCAGTACAGGTTATGCCGCACTGTCGCTAGGTGGTGACGCGGATCAGACGGCTTCCATTTACTTCAGTGGAAACCATCCGCACGGAATCAGTGCTGGAATAGAACATGCGATATTTCCCTCCGTGAGTTGAAAATCGCAATTGATTTCTGCTCGTGGACATGGAAAAGTGATTTTTAATAACATGTTTTTGGGCAGTATTTGCTGCAGAGTCCGGAGGCAGACGCCCGCTCTGGATTCCGCAATGCTAATACGCCCGTGTGCATTGGGCCTCGGTCAGGTCGGATAGCTCTTTCTTCACTACATAGGGCAAAAGTGAAATCCTCTGGGTCCTCGGCTATGACTAACAACCGAGAGCCTGACCTGCGCCTGCTACATTGCAGGAGCTTTAATGTCGGGCCGTATTCTTACCATTAGCCAGTCTTAAAGCCGAGGACCAAGTGTCATAATTTCCTGTGCTTGGTCTTTAAGGTGTTAAAGGTTATCAGCTAAACGTGCCATAACAATATATTATTCTATAGAAAGGAAATCCTTGTATTCCTTCTACTACAGTTACTTATGTGTTACATGCAATGGCTTCATCCTTCAAATCAGTTGAATATAAGAACCGGTCCTGTTGCCCATATCTGATCTGGTTGCTTGCTAAAAGCAACATTGGCACTTTTCTCTAGTTCAGGCCTCTGGTTTGGTTTGCAATGTCTTAGTGAACTTGTATTAGTACTACAGGAGGTTATGAGACAGTATTTCAGGGCAGTGTTGTTCTAACATGATTGAACTTGCTCTTTATATAGTGCATTCAATACGTTATCTGATGAAAATAAGCTGAGCTCCTGTGGGAAGACCAGGGTGCAGGAGGTAATTCTCCCTGCAGCGCCACCACAGGGTAAATGAAGCATTACATAGTGCCTGTTAAAATAAAAGCGCTGTCCGAGTAATGCTTGAATGCGTTGAGTCTTAGAGAGTAAGATACTCTTTGGTGTTACTTTCTACTCTAAATGATATATTCTCCTCCTCACTTAAAATCTTCTAATTAGGGTATGTGAAAATGGAATTTAAGAACCTGACAGCCCTTCCAGGTACTACTGGAGTCCCAATAGACATCCCAAATGCTTGGATTTTGTTTTTTGCATTGGGTAACCACTGGAAAAAAGTTTCTGTCTCCGGAAACCCCTGCTAACTAATCAACACAGCAAGATTAATTCAGAACTTTTGGGGGTTTGAATTACTCTTGCTGTGTCTTGTTTATTAGTTAGCAGGAGTTCCCTGAGACAGGCCAAGAAAAAAAACTAATAAAAACCTCTGTATTTACTTACCGCTTGTGTACCTGAGCCCTGATGTGGAGATGTGGAGGGAGGGGGGGGGGGGGGGGCTCTGTGTCCTGTGTGCAGACAATGCAGGGTTCCATAGAATCCCTGTTGGGAAGTGCTGCGCTAGGACCTATACTACTAGAAGGCAAGTAATTACCATCTATCAGGCATAAATTGACATTTGGACCACCAGTCATTAGACTGAAATCAAGGAACATGGTGTACACAAAAAATGGGGGGGACCCTATAACGCTAATGCCATACGTACACTATGGTGGTCTTACAGTTGAGATTAAGGGTGCCGTCATATGTTGTAGATTGCTGCAGATTTCAGCTCTTTAATTGAAAATGTGAAATCGGCTGCAGATCCACGTCAAAATCTGCAGCAAAGGGCTTGTTCACACGCTGTTTTAGCACAGTATCTGGGTGTATTCCAGCTATTTGGGTTTTGGAGGTGCGTGTTATCCAGCTCCCATAGTAGTCTATGGAAAGCGCGCACCCAGATGGGTCAGGTCCTTTCTTTGTACGCACCATGGAGCTTAGGTGCGACCGTCCACTCGCATGTCCTGTCTTTGATCGGTGCGAGAATTTTGCGCATCTAAAATTCATTAATTTGAACGCTTCTATAGGAAACCATTGGTTCTTATAGAAGGGCATTCTGTGTGCGCCTCTAATGCGCTCATGTGAACAAGGCCAAATAATGTGAATTTTGACAGACCCGCACCAAAATCTGCAACATGTGAACGCACCCTTAAAGTTACTTACCCATCACTTCCACATTTACTGTTTGGATCATAAAAATGTTGGATTCTACCAGATATTTAGATGACGGATTAAAGACATTTACAGTTTTAATTTTGTGGTATTTTAGTTTATTTTGACACGTAGGTTAAAAAAGATGGTGGTAATAGAATTTTGGAGAAAGAGGTTTTCTTGTTACATTTGTATTTTTCTGCAATGTATTGGATGTATTCTACAGATTGTGTTGATATAACTAATATTGGATGACTTCTTGTCCCACTTTATTTATTAATGTTTTGGTTTCTCTATTTAGGGGTTTATGGCACACTGCAAACCCATTAAACTAGCTGAATGAACAGCTAATGTGTGAGGACCTGGAGACATATGTGGAGTTTGTGCCACATAGTAGCTTTCCTGTGGATACCTGCAGAGAGAGAAGCAGCGTAGCAACAGTGACCTCCATTCATCAGGATGGTGAGTAGTTACAAGGTAACACTGTTCTAGGAATGCACAAGGCACGCTGGAGGCCGGGCGAGACCACCCCCTAACCAACCACACAATCATAACGCCCCATAATGAGTGCCGGTCATTGTCATTTGGCGCTTGTTCTTTTCGTTCACATGGAGCAATCCTCATGAATGAATTAACAAACAATCATTCGTTCACGTACAGTTTGATTATCGTCAGCGACACATTCTCCTCCAAATGAGTGAATTATCATTTGCCGTTTGATCGCTGGGATGTGTTCACAGCGCATTGATCGAGAAACGGCATTTGTACAGCCAATATAATTAGCCCACATAAAAGAATCTTAAAAGCAGAATTGCATCTTTAAGGAAAGTGCCGCCTACGGGCGAGAAACTTGTGAGAGTTTTATCGGATGCAATATGCACGGAACTCGCACCAGTAAAGAACCCATTATTTTCAATGGGTTTATACATATCGACGATTTTTCTCTGGGACCAAGAGTCCACGATAAAAATAAAATCGCTGCATTGTCTTATTTTTGGGCGATTCTTGTTCCACACTTGCCTAGTATTTGCAGTCGGTGCACGAAAAAATAGCATTACGCTCATATGCCAAGCAATTTGCATGTGAGTGTGATGCACTTTCCATTTTGGAACTATTGGAACAACATGCGAGAGAGATAGATAGGTAGATATAATTTTTTTTTTTTCTCTCCCCATGGAAAAACTCGTATGAAAATTACATGTACAGGGATGCATTGCAGGTTTAAAGGTGCTTACCTGTCCTATTTTTTTTTTTTTTGGACAGATATCGCACTTGCCTGTGTAAATGCAGCCTGAGGCCTCCCTGCCACAGGTGCTTTTGTACAGCGTTTAGCGCTGCTTTTTCAGCGCTGCGCTGAATTCTGTACAAAGCTCCCATTCATGTCAATGGAGCCGTTCACACAAGCAGCAAAACACAGCGTCTTTACGCTGCGCTTTGACAGCGATGCATGTTCCTTTTCAGAGCTGCGTCGCCCGTTGAAATGAATGGGCAGCGGTTTCAGCGCTGCTGACAATGTGGCACAACTTGGTACTACGTTTTTGGCGGCACTAAATGCCAACGCTAGCTGCACTACCAAAAAAGAAAAAAAAGAATGCTCCCCTAGCCGCTGTTGTCTGGGACTTTTCAGCTGTTCTCCGGAGCTCCGTGCAGACTGCCGGGCACTTCTCAAGCCGACAGAGGATCTTTTACTAGTGACGGGGATTGAAATCCCCCCCGTCACCAGCAAGAGATTGCTCTGATCGGCTGAGGGACGCTGGATGTATGGCTGTGATTGGTGACAAGTTTCGGGAGCTCCGGAGAACAGCGGCATGGACCAGACAGCGTCAGCTAGGTGAGTATTGATTTAGTTTTTTCAGCATCCTTGGCTGCGTTTTCAGCTGTGCTGAACACTCAGTCAAAACGCTGGCATAACGCATGCCAACGTTGCTGAAACCGGTAAACTCTGGTGTGAGGAAGGCCTAATAGAAGATGTTTTTTTCTTACATACCTAGCATATCAAATTGAAACCGATTGCTTAGAAAATTATACCTTTTAGGCCGCCTGCAGACGGCCAGGCCGGATCCGGCTGCGAGTATTTCTCGCAGCAGGACCCAACCTGAGCGCCTGCAGAGAGCAGCGCGGAACTCACCCGCTCCCACAGCTCCGGCTCTTTCATGTGCTGGCTGCCAGGCAGCCGGCCCATGCGCAGAGCGGGGCCGGTGGCCGGGGAAATAGAGCATGCTGTGGTTTGTTTTCTGCGCGTGATTTTGCGCAGACAAACCACGGCCGTCTGCACAGGATTGCGTATTGTAATGCAATCCTATGCAGGAGTGTACGGGCGGAAATTCTGCGGGGAATCCTGCCACGAAATTTCCGCCCATCTGCAGAAGGGCCTTACACATGGGCTCAGGCATGTCAGAAAAATCTGCAACATAGTAGCCATACTCCAGATGTGAAAAATCAGTATTTGAAGCTTTTGAAAAACCTACATGCTGCTTTATGTGATGAGCAGCAGCCTTAGACGCTTGTCTCGTATGGGTCAGCCTCTTCTGGTCTCGGACTACCGGTCTGCACAGAGGGAGGTCCATGCATGACCTTGGCCATAAAGCATGAGATGTAAATTGCTTCACCTTCATGTTTGTGCTGCTGAGCTGGGATATCACTTTCCACAGCTTGAGGCGCAACAATGTAACACCTACAGTAGAACACCATCTACTATGCTCTATCCAGAATCATGCACTTACATCCCTGCTCACCAATATACTGTATAGAATTAGTATAGTACTAGTAACAACAGTAGATGAACCCAATCCTTGATCAACCACACCCAGGATTTATACAGCCTCATTGTAAACCATTTAGAATTAAATCTGCTTAATTCACTTAATTGCTGAGGTCTGAAGAGATGAATAATTGAGCAGGACTTAAAGGGAATCTGTCACCATCTCCTTACAGCTCTCATTGAGAGTAGCAGAAGGTAATGCCTGCTTGCAGTGATATGTCTGCTGTATCTGTGTAGTAGTTTGGAAGAAACTTGCATTTTATTGGTAGCAGCCGGACACCGAATTAGTCCTCGATATTCATGAGCTGCAGGCTGGCCACATCCCTCCCTCCCTTCCGCTAATGATTGGACAGACTGGAGGGTGGGATAGGTGGAACTAGCCTGCAGCTCATGAATATCCAGGACTACTTTTAAGTAGTCCTCTATGTATGTGCTGCTACTGATAAAATACAAGTTTCTAAAAAGAAAAGTGCACAGATAAACACAACAGACGTATGGCTGTAATCGGTGTTACTGTCACTACCTTATCCTGTACTCACAGAGGGGTGCAAAAACATGGCGACTGTCTCCTTTTTAAGAAGAGATTGTGTTTTTCTTTTCAGTAATTTTTATTGGGTTTTATAATAAACAGAGAATATAAGTAATTTGACATATTTGTTGCGTTAGAATATGATTTGTGTACCGTGACATACATATTTAAATATGCAATGCGTTGTTGAATAGTAATGAGACTAATGTTCCTTCTTACAAAGGAAAAGAAAATAGTTGCCAGTTTCTGGTTCCTAGTTGATGTTGTTTCTCAAACAGATGCCACTTGCAGGCAGCGCTGCTTTCAAGGTGACTTTGACGTATTTCTGCAGCAGTCTGATCTGCAGTGTGTTGGATATGTGTTTAACCTCTCCTTCTGGTGTTCATGAGGTCACTATGTAGGTGTTTCTGCGTTTAGTGGATAGGTAGGTACTGTCAGCGCAACCTTTACAGAATACATTTACCGTAATTATCCTAAATGCCTTGCTCTAGGAACGGAGGTGAATCTGTACAACTAAAAGCCCATTAACGATTGCCGCTCAGACGCACGAAAGTGCGCAATACTTATGTTGAAACGCGAGCTGTCCTGCTTTTTCTGTTCACTTTTTGGTTTGTCGCTCAGTTTCAGCGGCTCACTCATTTCTCGTTGCGTCTAAGCATTCCCGCTCAGTGTTTCACATAAGAATGTAAAGAAAAATTCTCAAACGGCGATCTGCCTGTCTAAACGTTCTGCGCGAGTGTGAACAACTGCGAACCAATTAGTGGCGGTGACATCACTTGCTCATTCAAATGAGAATCGGCTCGTGTAAAAGGGGTATTAGTAACTTTATCTACAAAAGTGAATTATGTGTTAAGAAACAAAAAAGCACCCTTAGGGATCGGGCTAGAAAACCTAAGGATGGGTTCATGTATCGTGGAGAAACAAAAATCATACTGTTCTCGTTCATTGTAAAAGGAGCATTACACAGCATGCACCCCAGGGCCAGTTTAACACTTTGCTTGGCCCAGTGCATAAGTTTCATATGTTCCCCTCACAAGGGGTTGGCAAAACATACTTGCGAACGTCTTGCTCTGCCCAATTATACAATATATCTCCTTTAGGGCATATACACAGCTCTAGGCCATGTTACACATCCTCCTCCTGAGCTATGCCTACTTGGCCATCTCCCCTGTGCAGAGTATATGTGAGACAGATCTGGCCGGCATCTCATTGTAAGGGAAACTGTACGCTGTGCGGCCACTGCCTCCACTCCGACGAAAGTCACTGCTCCTGCTGCTTTTTCCAAGCTCAATGCAAAAGAGTTTCACTTGCTCCCTACGTCCCATAGCAGCCAACTGTATCTGGGTCTAGAGGGGATCACAGTTGAAAGTGTCACCCCAGCAGAGGGCCAGGTACACAGTTTGCCTTATGGCTAAAGTTGCCCTGCTTCACCCTCATATCCAGTAACTGTGCCAAACAATAGTACACCTAACAACATATACAGTTGCCGACTCCAAGAGCTTTGTGAAAGTATCCTAAACCACGAGACAAACGATTGCAGACAGAATTTCTGCCTACAGCTGCAATTCCCGAAATTATTAGCCAGTAGCCAATTTTTGACACGTAGTGTATTGGTATTGGCACTACATGTGTGCTCTTCACATACTGATGTCACAGAACAAACCACTGTCTGTCTTTATAGAGAAAACATAACTTAATTCATCTAGAACCAATAATGAAGAAGGAGAGCACTAAAAATATACCCTTCTATATCCTATTATGATCACTAACACCATGGAGAACCCGCCCTGAGAAGGGCGATCCCGTGTTGGATCCTCACTTCAGACCACCCTATTTTTTTCCCTAAAATAGTGAAAAAAAGGAAAAGCGATCCAATGCAGGAAAAAAGCAAGGACTTGGAAGATGAAAGAAATCAATATTCTACAACACCGCAGAGTGTCTTCCAGCACCGCAAGGCTTAGTGCATTTATGAATGGAATTAAAAATATTCTGACCACCACAACACACATAGTGTGGCAAAAAATAGTATATAATCACGGATGGATTACAATGGCACTTCCACAAATTGAAACTTACATGAACCAATGCAAAATTCAACCTGTAGCCAAAGTTGGACATTTATATGCGATCAAATATAGGAAAGTACTCCAATCATAGCGATCCCAATCTGCTCCCAAGACCGAGTGTAAAACATGATGATGAACAGACGTCACGAAGACCCTTGTTGGTTTTTGAGGTTTGTCATGCGCTTCTGTATCAGATCGTGGGATTACTGAGTATGTAAGTCACAATAGCCTATCGCTTTTGTAACACGTGTTGGGCACAGACTACAGTACTTCTTATTTTGTACGAATTATGCAAAGTGTATGTAAATTGTCCCGTCACTTCATTAAAAAAAAAAGACATTTAAAAGAACAAATATTTGCATCCATTATACTTTTTGACACTTTGAAATGTATACAAAATTAGAAGGCATTCATTGCGTCTCCTCCAAATGTTAGTCCCATACCGATACATTGTGAAAACTGAGAATCCGCATCTGGAATCCATCCTGAATACATAGCAGCACTTCAAACAACGGCAGCCGTTCCTCTGTGAATAGCATTAGACCCTTTTCAGCCTCTCCTGCAGTTGCATCTGCTGAGCCTTTCTACTGCTTTATCTAGTATTAAATAAAATATAGGCTTCAGCTGGGCCGTCGGGGCGGAGCAGGAGAATGTAAAGAACATCCAGAATGTCATTGTTTTGACTCCTAGGTGAGATTGTTTTTCATGTCCCATCACGTGCTGAGAAGAGAAATGGCTGGTCTGTTTTACAATGTAACCCATCTGTACCTAGGACAAGAACATAAGTGACTCAGGAATAAGGACTGTAATAAAAAGTCACTTTAGTATAGATTGTGGGCTGAATAATAAACACAATGATTATTTAATGCTCCTAAGGGCTCTGGAACGAGACACGTGTTCTCTTACAGGCGGGGATAGCTATGCCAACAGAAAAGGAATCTAGTGCAGCGATTGTTAATATGAATCTCTCTGCACTTCCCTTTGTTCTGCTGCTCGGTACAATGCATGTGCGGCGGCCTGCGGAACGTGTAAACCCGTTTATAGCCTGAACGCCGTGTTATTAAAGGGAGGAATATGAGGACATCTGTCTCGTATACCGAGCAGCAGAAAAACTGGTTTCCACCAATGTACCTCCTAAATCACATCTTGTAACGAGGGCAAGGGCTCCGAATCGTGGCTGGGTATTATTGATTTGCTAGTTCATGCAGTTGCTTGGCAATGTATGCATGATTTGTTCTCCTTATGTGGGGGGTATGAAAGACTTCCTTAGGATGGTTTCTATGTGCAGCACAGGTTGGCAGGAAGATTAAGGAGGCATTGGAAAAAGTGGACATGGCAAAAGCAGAAGGACAGAAACCTTAAGTAGCGTTGTATAAGCACAACAGGGCAGATTTACTAGTACCTTCTAATGGGCCGTTTACATGTAATGATTGTCGCTCAAAATCCGTTCAAATGAATGAATTTGAGCAATAATCGTGCAGTGTAAAAGCACTAATTCATCTGCCAAGTGATCACTGAATTTCAGCAAGCATGGAAGCTATCGCAGGATCGCTGGCTTCTTGTTCAGTGTAAGTGCTCCCCACTCAGCCCCACTAGAAGGCGAAGCATTGAGCAAGAAGCCCGCGGTCCAGCGGCGAACTGGCTGTATAAACACTCTCCACGAGCGCTAACTACCTTAGCAGTGTCGGCTCTCATGCAGTCGTTTACCCAGCTGTCATCCCGTTAGAGGGCCGGGACAGTTAGTGTTAACTCGGGAAAATTGTTGGGCGCTTAAGTGCCTAATAGTCGTCACAACAATTATCGCTCCTGCGCTTTCACACAGGAGCAATAATCATTCTGTGAATGGACGCAGAGCTCGTCGGAAATCACTTTCAACCGCTCACCGCCATTCAGGGTCTACACAGGCCGATAGGCATTTGACTTTTATGCCTGCATAAAGTGAAGGGCAAATGATAAGTGAATTAATTATCATTCGTCCCTGAGTCGCTGGCAGTGTTTACACTGAATGATGATTATTCAGTTTTGCATGATCCAGCGATAAACTGAGTAATGATCATTCAGTGTGAAAGGGCTTTTAATCTTTTAAATGGGCCCACGTTCTCACTGACTCTGCTGGATGATAAATCCTAGTGCATATTTAGACTCGAGTCTAACTTTATACCACCCATTCCTTGGCTTGGATTATGCCAAATTTTTCACCAAGATTTTTGTACACGATGTCACTTTTAGATCAATCCCCCCCCCCTTTGTCCAGAGCTACGCCTCTTTCTATAGTCACACTCCTTTTTCGGGTATGGCGAAAAGTGTCTAAATGTAGTGCAAAGCATGTAAAACACTGGAAGATTGGTGTATTATAGTAAATTTACCCCATTGTTATTAAAGCACCATAGTCATAAGATTAGAATGCCTGAAGAAGGGGTTATTTCTCGCCTGTAACAGGAGGATTGTTATTAAACTACCTGGTGGACTAATTACTGGCAGCGCCTGCAAGTTCAGATTATTTTCTTTTCCTTTGTGGAGTTATCTGTATAGTAAGGTTTCTCTCCAGATCTGGAGAACAGCCCTACCAGTGTGTCCGGCAGCCGGTACCGCCTATGTGCTATCTGTAATAAATGCTACACCACCAGTATTTAAAACCTTTTCCAAATGGGTGATGTGAGGGAGCACATGATGCCTGCATCCAACTGAAAGGGACACGAGGGAGGAGCATTTCGGAGAGAACTGTATTTATCTCTATTCCTCTCAGCAAACAGCAATGTTAATAATTCCAGCCATGCTGGTTGGCTGAGAGCAACTGACCAATGGATTAAGATCTCCTCCCCGCATTGCTTCTCTCTCATGTCTTTTTCAGATTGGTTGGCGCCTGAGTCATCACCACTGTTGATCAGCTTGAAGGGGCCGCAGCGTTCCATGAAGCCTGCAGCAGGCCCTGATGCTTCCCCCTAATTGTTTGCACTGTTTTGTACTGCACAGCACTATCACTTTCATAGTGGCTGAGCAGGGTATTACAGCTCCTTCCTTTTTAAAAGTGCATAAGTGGTAAACAGGACCCCTGTTCTGTGAAAGTAGGTAAAAATCTAGTTCATCACAAAGCAAGTTTCTAGCATCTTTGGTAATCCCTGTGAGAAAATCTACATCCCTTCAAGAGACAAATTATGTCTTCATAGTCAGATCATTGAAGAAAAACCTATTTACTTGATTACTGCTCTTATGTGGCAAAGGATATTGCAGAGGTTGATTTCTAATAATGATATAAGAGACTTGAAATACCTCTTCTTTGCCTGGTAACGGTTTATGGAGTGACGACCAAAAAGACAATATATTGTCAGAGCACAACGCAAGTATCAGGTTTTTTTTTCTGTAATTATGCAGTTGTTATACAGTGATGATGGATTATTAGTGATTTTTTTTTCTCTCTCCTTCTCTCTTACACTATATCAGAGATCCATTCGATCATTTGCTAATGATGATCGCCATGTTATGGCAAAACATTCTACTATCTATCCATCTCCAGAAGAGTTGGAAGCAGTCCAGAATATGGTATCCACAGTGGAATGTGCCCTAAAACAGGTCTCCGATTGGATGGATGAGAGCAGTAAACCTTCGACGGAGGAGAATGACCTGCAAATCAAGTCAGAGGAGAAGGAAGAAAATGCCATGTAAGTAACATGATTGCATTTCTGTCACACTTCCATAAAGTGTCCTTTGCAAGGTTCCCATGTACAGAAAAATGACAGTAGTTGACGTGTCAAACCGATATACAGGGTGACAGTTTTCACACTGACCCCTAAGCCTAATCGTAGTCTGACACTTCCTGTTCTGTAAAGATCACATTTCAGCAGTCTTTTCATTATCATCCAAGACTGGATTAAAATAAAAGGTAAGACCTCCGTTATAAGGAACATTACTTTTTGTCTTTTTTTAGACCTTTATGGTGTTATTCTTGTAGGTGGGAGAATCCTTTTTGGGATTGTCCCCTATCGGAACAACTTTCTCCATGAATGCCTTTGAAAGGAACATTAATTTTGCACATGCTTGACAGCCATTCCAATTAAAAGTCTCTGCTTCAAGGAAAAACGTGTTACATCGGCACTCCCAGTTAAACCATTGTCTGTGGGAGGTAACAAAAAAAGTCACCATGTGAAGCTCAAAAAATGGACCTGACTCCTAGATCCGAAAAGATGCATTCCACAAAGAACAAAGAATGAGCAGCATAGTCAAGTATAAATTCAAAGTAGCTGCATCCGCCTTGATGCTCCTTTATTCACTCCAGGAAAAAGACATACAACGTTTCAACCCCATCAAAGACCCCAGAAGGGGTTGAAACGTTGTATGTCTTTTTCCTGGAGTGAATAAAGGAGCATCAAGGCAGATGCAGCTACTTTGAATTTATACTTGACACTGCTGCTCATTCTTTGTAAAGTTCTCTGCTTGTATGACACTGGGGAGATGGTGGTATCGTTCCCCTCGTTCTGGGGTCACAGTGGTCAGACCCTCATCAATCTAACATCACTTGTCCAGTGGAAAGATGGTAAATATTTTAGGTTGGAATGTCCCTTTTATTAAAAGGGGGCTTTGCAACGATGAGCAACCCTTTTAGGAATGTGGGGTGCGGGTCGATCAGCTGGTCGCTCTGAGTCCTGCTTTCCACACCTTCAGCAAATAGCGGATTTTGCTGGGGAGGCCGTGGGGAATGCCATCTTGGCACAACCAATTTAACAGAAACCTCCTTTAAAACATGTATACTGAGTGCGCCACCTGATAAGTAATTGAATATGCGCTTGTTAGTGTCCAGTGTTACTTTACTTTTTACTCCATTCTGCTTTTAGGAACTGGAAACTGAGTCAACATGCAAATTAGATAAGAGGAGGGTGGTGTTTGCACTCAGCCATCTTACATGAACCCGGCCATGATTTGAATAATTTGCATACTGGCGTTTGGATTTTACACCGAGAGTTTTGCACTCGCTTTGCATCTATTCTATTTTTTCTTGCAGTTCTGCTTAAAAAAAAAAAAAAAAGTAAAAAAAAAAAAGTTTAACGCAAACTGCATGAAACAATTGACTGATATGCCAGCTACTGGTTACACATAGTTAGACCATCGATCACTACTGTTTCCTCTTTTATTTCCCATAAGGTTGTGTCTTTATAAGCGTATGAGGACCCAGTATATTCATCTGTTCATTACAAGCAGTGCAGTGAATCTCTACCTTGGGGAGAATTCCTTTATGGTGTTGATGAAATGGTTGCTTCTTAGCAACCGAGTTGGCGGAGCGGCCTGGTCAGCATGAACAGTGTTAGTACTCTGCACACACATACCATTGAGCCTCTATAAATCAGGGGCTTGGAGCGGCCAGCCATGAAATATGTCCATTCGGACTGCTGATCCACAGAGATCAGCGGTGTTCACACGCACAGTTACACAGCGCACTCTAGTGCAGCAGCCTCTGTGGCGTTGGTTGCTAAGAAATGATCGCATGTCTTCGCCACGGTGAGGTTTTCCCTATCTTTCACTGTTGTGCGAGTGCATTAAAGCTTCATAAAAAGAGATTGGACTTTGCTGCAGTAAAGGGAGTCTGTCATCAAGGCTGATTGTTTCAGAAAAACATAGGTTTAATAAGAGCCGCCGGGCAGACCCTTCTCATGCCAACTCTTTTTAAGGCCAGGTTTTCTTTGAATTTCTCACTCCTTTCAGTGCAAAATGCAGCTCATAGTAAAGAGAGAGTATGTCTGGTTTTCATGGTTAGGACCGCATGAAATTGCTAACAAGTTGCCTTTTCATTTATGGCTTTTAAGGATTATTAACCCTTTCTCCAACTTCTGCCATGTTACAGATGGAAGGGACAGCAGACTCCAGAGCGTCTATTAGCCTCTTACTCTTTAGCTCAGTACTATGGAGTATTTCCAGCAACCTGATTGGTTCTGATTCACAATTCCAGCAACCTGATTGGTTGTTTGGGTTGTCTGATTCAACCTGATTGGTTATTTGGGTTGTTTGATTCAACCTGATTGGTTGTTTGGGTTGTTTGATTCAACCTGATTGGTTGTTTGGGTTCGCTGATTCAACCTGATTGGTTGTTAAGGCCGAAGTAGAGTAAAAGGCTAATATGCCTCCGTAACTGAGCGGGTGCTGGTCATCAAATACAATGTCTGGGATTGGAGAGAAGTCCTGATCCTGGCCGTTTAATCCACTAGATGTCAGTCAATGTTGGCTATTGCATCTAAGTGGTTAGAAGGGGGCTTTCTATGTCCCCTGATTGTGCTTCTGTATAAGATCATGGGGTGCTGAATGATTGCCATGGCAGCTGGAGCCCCATTCATGACCTCCAAACCTGCCGTGGTAATGTTCATATTGCACCCTGCTTGTGACAGGTTGTAGCAGGATGACAGTACACTGCAATACAGAAACCCTATATATATATATATATATATATATATATATATATATATATATATATATATATATATATATATATATTACTGTATTTTCCGGTGTATAAGACGACCCCCAACTGTCGACTTATACGCCGGAATACACTGTAGAATAAAAAAAATCAATACACCCAAATCATTGAATGGCTGTGATTGGTTAACACAGCGCTGGCTTTCATTGGCTGACGCCACGCTGTGTTAGCCAATCAGAGCATTAGCTTTCTGGAGCCCGGGGCATTCAAGCTCCGCATCCAGAAAGCAATGCTCTGTCGGCGCAGAGGAGGAAGCGACAGCCTGCAGCAGCGCCGCAGGAGGTGAATATTGTTTTTTTTTGTTTGTTTGTTTTTTTTCTACAGCGTATTCCCGACGTATAAGATGACCCCCGACTTTGGAGAAGATTTTCCGGGGTTAAAAAGTCGTCTTATATGCCAGAAAATTGTGTGCGTATACATACATACATACATACATACATACATACAGTGATATCTTGGGTTAAGAGTGCCTCAGCTTACAAGCTTTTTGACTTAAGAGCAAGCTCTCTTCTCAATTTTTACCTTAACTTAAAAACAAAAACTTAGGTTACGAGCCTTGCACTCAATACGGCTGCCGCTGCTGCCGGTGGCTCCATTAAAAGCAATGGCCTGCTGGCAACCCCTGCAGTGATTTTCAGGGAAGCGCTTTAAATATAAGCCCTTCCCTGAAAATCATCCCTAGCTGTAGAAAAAAATATATACTCACCTGACCACAAACTCCGGGCTCAGGCGTGTCTAGCTGCCGCTTGTTCTCCCTGTATATTTAAATTCCCGCCTGCTGAAAAGTTTCAGAGCAGCGCAGGGAGAACAAGCGGCGGCTATTTATTTCTTTACTGCAGCTAGGGATCATTTCAGGGAAGGGCTTATATTTAAAGCCCTTCCCCGAAAATCACTGCAGGGGTGCCGGCGTACTATTTTTTTTTTAATGGGGCAGTGGGAGAGCCTCACGATCTGGAAAGGATTAATGGCATTTCCATTCATTTCAATGGGAAAACTGGTTTTGAGAGAAGAGTGTTTTGGGTTAAGAGCTCCGTCACAGAACAAATTAAACTCTTAACCCAAGGCACCACTGTATTGTGTGTGTGTGTGTGTGTCTATGTATGTGTGTGTGTGTATAATTGGGGTGGCCCTTATTTTTCAGCTTGCTAAAAGTTTAGCTCCGACCCCCTATCTCGTTCCAATCAACAAAAAAATGATCTGAGCAAAATTTTAGCATAATCGGACAACTGCGCGGCGACCCTCATCGAACATGAAGTTTTGACATTTTCACCAAGAAATTAATTTTTTCAGATAAAATTTTTTTTAGTTTTTTTTATTTATAATGACTTGTAAGCACTAGTAATGGAAATTAATACGAGTTTTCATTAATTTAATGAGCATTGCTAATTACGCTGGCACTACAACTTGTTTATCACACAATTATGTAATGTGTGAATTTTGTTGTGTGATTTGCATAATATAATCGCATGCAGTACTTTTCTTGAATTTAAAAGTAACGTTGCGATTAATGGCGGCGTTACTTTTAACTTGGTCCCCTATGTATAATGCTGTGCACCTTTGGTCTGCGCTATACATAGGAAACATTATCAGGCTTTATCACTGCACTTAACCCTTTCCAATCCAATTTTGGATTCAGGGTTTCCTAGGGGGCTTTCTCTTCCTGCCATTATACAATGGCGACATCTGCTGGCTAGAGCCAGTACTGCGGTATGGGACATGCTAGAGAGGCCCCCAACAACAGTTCGGCCAGTAATCTACAGTAAGAATACCCTGCCAGACCTCTTCCGACATTGGAGCTGTACAGCCTTCAGTCAGAATGTCTTTAGACGTCAGACAGTGGATTGGAAAGGGTTAATGATGTGGGAGGGGCGGCGCTGTCCAACATTTGTTTTACAGATCCTTGCAGGAGACCATAAAAGATACCCAACTGCTGCTAAATCCTTAGGAAAAATAACGTTAAGGCTGGGTTCACACAGGGCGGATTTGCTGCGGTTTTGCCGCGGTTTGTCGTTGCATATCCGCACTGCGGCAAAACCGCTGCGCTTGCAGTGCAATGCAGCACAAATGAGTTTGGACAAAAAGCTGTTCTCACAGGATGGATTTTTTCCACACAGCGGCAGTGCGGAAATGCAACTGCGGCGCAGTTTTTGAAGACGCAGCATGTCCATTCTTTTGTCCTTTCCGCAGCGCTTTTTTGTCCATAGACCTCTATGGACGCAGCCAAATCCACACCAAAATACGCTGCAAAAGTAAAAAAAAGCGCTGCGGAAAAAACCACTTGCGGATTTTTCTGCAAGAAAATCCGCAAGACAAAATTAACCTTTGGAGCGGTTTTGCCGCAGAAGCAGTTCTTCTGCGGCAAAACCGCAGCAAAACCGCAACATCTGCCCTGTGTGAACCCAGCGTTAATGTTTTTTTCACCATTAGATATCTATGCCAGATAAGCCCAGGTATAAGGCCTCCTGCACATTGGCGTATTTGTATTGTGGACTCCGTGGCAGGCATCCGCTTCCGGACTCCGCGGCAAATACAGCCCATAGTATTCTATGGCAAAACAACATTCCATCTCCACAAGTGGAAATGGATTGCGATTTTCCGCTTGCAGAGATTAAATCGCAGCATGCTGCGATTTTGTGCGGGTTACGCACGGCCGGCTTCCATTGAACTCAATGGAAACTGTCTGTCCCATGGCACTTCCACAGTGAGCACAGCAGAAGTATCACGGGATCCGCATCACTCCATAGTGCTGGCAGCTACTGCGCATGCGCAACGGAGTGCAGGGCAGAACATCCGCAGCGCTGTGCAGAGCCGCTAGACAGGTACGCAGGGGGCATCGGGACAAACTGCGTTGCGGGAATCCCACATGTGAAGTCCGTCCCGCCTGTGTGGAGGAAGCCTTAGGTTGCCTGTCCATGGTCGTTGCGCGGTTTTCCGCCGCGGGAAAACACTAATGTCACCACGATTCTCCACAATGAACCTAGGTTCATCACGGCATGCAGCGTGTTTTTTTGGTTTTTTTTTAAATACGCGAGCGGACAATCGCGGCGGATAACCGCTAGTTTACATCAGGCTGCTCTTTCTATAGATATCATATGGAAAGCATTCATTGCGTTACCCACGTGCGGATTATCGCTGCGGATAATGCAATGCAGAATCGCCCGTGGACAGGAGGCCTTAGTCTTCGCCAAAAAGAGAAATAATTCATTCATGAAGCCAATGATTGTGTTCTATTAACCCTTTCCAATCCACTCTCTGACGTCTAAAGACATTATGATTTAAGGCTGTATGGCTCAGATGTTGGAAGACATCCATCGGGGTTCTCTTACTGTATATTGCCAGCCTCTCTGCTGTCGGAGCCTATCCAATGTGTCCCCTCATGCAGTACTGGCTTTAGCCAGCATATAGCGCCATTGTATAACAGCAGAAAAAGAGTAAGCCCCCTAGGAAAACCAGAATACAAATTGGATTGGAAAGGGTTAACCTATTTTGAGCAAAACATTTTTTTTCTATTAAACATGTTTGTAAACCATTGCTGGGGCTGCCTGGAAGTATCCACATAAACTTCTCGGAATAGGCAGAGCGTAGCGCTTCTGAACGGAATACATCATTGCGTAATGCATATACTATGTTCCAATCTCCAGGCATTTGATGGTCATCTAGCAGTTGTCCGATTGAGCAGAAGCTTTGCACGGCCCATTTTTGTTCATTGATCAGGATTAGGGGGTGGGAGCAGCGAAAGTTTACTTTTTGGAATTTGCCTATAGCTAAGGGCCACCATAATAACAAGTTGGAAGGCCTGGTGATGTACGTTTAAACCTGTCACGTGGGCTTCTAATATATAACCTCCGGGTAGGTTAGCAGGTCGTCACTGATGATGTCCCTGCCAGGAATTCTATTGGCTGCAGCCGTCCATTGGTAAATTACAACTTCCCCCAGGAAAACAAGCCCTCATATGGCTCTGTCCTCAAAGAAAAAATAAAACTTTTGGCCCTTGAGATCTGGATATGGGAAAAAACAAAAATTGTTTACAACAGTCAGGGTTTAATACTAAGGGTAAGACGCACCCCCAGCCCAACAAGCACATACATCCCACACTATTGATGATGGTTTTATTACTTTGGCATTAGACACCTCGTCAGAGCTTCCAAAATATGCAATAAAAAGGTACAAAAAGTCTGTAAATGACTGTTGGCATCGTGAAATGCCCCCCTAACGAGCTGCAGATATAACAGGCCCTTTTCATATACCGATGGCTGGATACCTGTATCAACACCATGTTCTTATTTAGTATTTGTAGGGGATTGGAAGGCTGGATCATACTACACCGATATCAATGTCAAATTCTCAAGGACTCCCAACATTTTTGGATGAGCGCCACATGTTCCAAATGCCACTTTTGCATAAGTTGTTTGGGAACCTAAGGACTTGATAATCAATCCCTTAAGCTCTTCCCGGGTCAAGTGAAATGGACCTTCTGGAGTTTGTTGCTCCAAAGAAATACAAACACTTAGCTGTACTTATGTAGTGGAAAATTAGGACCTATATCCCTTGTCTCACTATGACCTGTCAAAAATAGATGTGATGGCGAGGCTTCTCTGGTACACTGAGCGCTTTAACTCTATGTGCGGAAAACTTCTGTATAAACTCTCTGTCCATATACTGTGTGTTTCTTTTTACTATTACTTTAAATTGCATAGCACAACCTTGACGTTGTTCCAGTAGATGACTGGATGCTCCTCTATCCTGCTTCACCGAGGCCAATAGCAGGTAGTGTCCTAATGGATTGTACAGGGTTTAACTTTTTTGTGCATCAATCCATTCACATATAGACTGGTTTGCATTTTCACTGGCATGACATTGAAGGTGGCCAGGACAAATTAGATGAACATCCGCAGAAGCTACCAACCATCTAATGTGTAGGGTGGCGTCCTGACTCTTCCCTGATGGCAGATCAGGAATTGGTCACTTTGAGACTTATAGATCTTTGCTGACTGTGACTTCAGGTGGGTCTATTTATTTGCAGGGGGCCCGTTCAGTAAGTTTAGATTGGATATCCCGCGATAGGCCTATCTATTTTTTGGCCTCCTAGTCCGATGGAGCAAACACCGGAAGTGGCCATGGAATGCATAGTGCTTCCAGTTCTTCTTCCCACTATGCTGTATTGAATATGTCAGTTAATCTATTAAGTCAGACAAGCTTATTTATCTCAATGGAGCCCAAATACAGAGTTTTGTTCATATGTATAATGTGGAAAACTTGTTTGTATAACCAAGCACATAACCGGAAGTGCCTTATGAAACACAGGGATTCGCAGGATGTGGCTCCGCTCAGCCACGCCATTCTTCCCCGTATCACATGTGTTGTCTGTTTTAGTATGAACTACCTCATGAAGGATAGGCCACGCGGGACCTCCGAAACACGTTCTTAAAGTCCCCCATAGGAAAGCATGAGCTTCCGCAGCTCCGTGCACACATGCAGACTTCTATTGTGGATTCCGCAAGCAGAAAATTAATCGCAACATGCGCCATGCTCCGCACTGACGGGCTTCTCTGATCTCTATGGAAGCATTCGATCCGCAATTAATTGCGAGTGCATTGCGGATTTGTAGGCGGATACTTCTCAGGTTGCTTGGAGACCAGGCAGGGAGATGGGGGAAAGCAACATTGGGCTTGTGGGTTTTTTTTCCCCTGCGCAGTTGATTCGCTGTGCGTCTGCGTGGAAAAACTCTCCCCTAATCCGCGATCATCCACAAACCTTTTTTATTAATTTCCACGACGAATCAGAGGTTTTCTGTGGCAGAAATCCGCATGTGCAGGCGGCCTTACTCTGGATGGTGTCTTTCATCTAATGAAGACTGTGTAGCATTGACCATAGAAGTACATTCCTTTGGTGAACCTGGATAGGGGGTTGGCAGTTTGACACAATTCGCCCTCGGAGTGAGTTGTCTATATTTTAGTCATTATTGATATTGATGTATATGGATTCACTCTTGTGAGTGCTGATATATATATATATATATATATATATATATATATATATATATATATATATTTCCCCTGACTGCAGATGACAGGGGAGGTAAGGAATAAGCAGTTGGATTTTACGTGCCTGTTTCTTCTGCCCTTGGGGAGATAAGCCGCCGCCAGAGGTGTCTGTCAGACCACTTCCATGGTGCATGTGGGTATTGGACAACACGGCTGTTGGCCAAAGGATTGTTCGGCAGACAGCCATGTAATGTGTATGGCCACCCTTAGCAATGTCTTAATGTAAACCATGTGTGATACGATGATGATCGTTTATAGATGCTTGTAATGATTTCTGCATGTGCTGTTCAGTGGTTGTCATAAAGAATGCACTCTGCAAAGGCTACTGTAGAAATATTTTGATTTTTTTACTACCTACATGGTGATTTCTGACTAAAATTATACATATTTTCCATCTGCCACAATTTTTCTAGCAAGCTACGCAATTATTTTTTGTGTTGTCTCCAGTTTAGTTGTTACCATGCCTACATAAATTAGGTGTACGAGTGTGTACTCCATACATCTTCTGACTTGTTACTATGACATCCCTCGCAGCTGAATCCCCTTCCAGTCACTAAAATAAAGAGACCATTACACTCTACCAATTTTAGTGGGAGTCCCAAAAGTTTAATTCGGAGACTCTTTGAGTTGGCCCCTACATTCTAACAATGAGGAGTTTCCGCCTGCAGATCCTTCACCAAACCTTCTGACCAAGTAGGAAGGTGTAAAGATTCACGCACCCTCTTGTCTCAACCAGACGATCTCTTTTTAAATGGGAGCTGCCCTGGTGATCAGCTGACATATTTAAAAGGTTAGGCTACCATGTTATACATGGCAGTGAGGAGTTTGCCAGAGTAGAGGCTTAGGGTACCTTTAAACTGGAAACAGCGAATTTAAGCAATAATCGTATAGTGTACATGTGTCAACCAATGGAGCACCGGGCGAAAAATGTTGGCGGAGTTTGGTTTTTAGAAGAACTCAAGTAACTGTTACATGTAAACAGGAGCCGCTTGTTTGAGCGACTCCTGTTTGTTCCAGCCCGCCTCCATTCATAATAATCTGAACTACTATGGCTCCAGTGTTAAGCAGAGAGTGATAGTTTGGTGGACGGCTGCAGGCACTTATGCACCCAATAGATGTCCCGTGTAAAGGGATCTTAATAGCGGGAAGGCCATATAGGGGATCCCTCTCTATTATGATCTTACAGAGGCTGCCCTTTACATTGCAATGTATGGCACTTATTACTACTTATGATTCTGTGTGCAGGATGCTGTTTGACTGCATGTGACATGCAAAAGTAATAATATGGTTACATTAAAGTAGCCTCCAAAAATCTCGTACATGGTCATTTGCTCTTCAAAATACGACCGTTTTTTGGTGCACATTACGCCAAAAAGCTGTCTTACATGCTTTGCACCACATTTACTATATGTTTTTACACACTTTCGGATAGTTTTTCCGACTCCTCTAAAAAAAAAAAAAAAAGAGCGTGGTCTAAATTGCGCCAGAAATTGTGCCACAATTACGCCAAGATTTTGGGTAACTTTTGGAATTAATTAAGCCAACCAGTGGGTCTAGATTTAGACTAGACTGTCTTAAAATTTAACACCTTTATCATTCAGTAGAGGCACTATGATAAATCTTGGGCGTTTTTAAGACTAACTTTTAGACTGTATTCGTAAAGAAGCCTGATTTATATTTTATCTAGTCTTAAATTGGAATATGCTTACTGTTATACTAATACAAGAGGGCAGGTAAACACGCCACATCCCTCCACATGCAGACAGCCAAACTGTGCTAAATGGAGGAACAATTGCACAGATGCAAGTAACTGATGAACAGCCCCTCACACACCATCTTTATATTGAAGGGGACGGCTGCTTAGTATTACTATTCTTGCACTAAAATAGGCATATACAGTCTGTCAGGCCACATTGAACGTGTAGTCCAACATGCAGGCTTGCAACCTATTCATGCCATATTTCAACCCAGCGTGGCTGCCCTGCACCCCAAAGATGAACCACCCTGGTACTGGCACACTGGGCTCCCCCAGTGTTCAAAACCACACTGCAGGTTATCAATAAAAACAAGATCTTGGTTAATATTTTGGTCAAAATACACAAGCCCACAAGCCTGAGGCAAGGGTCCTTGTTTCCTTGTGAGTCCCTACACTATCATCAATGAAAATCACAGAAAAAAGAAAATATAAACAGACAAAGAGATGTGGTGTGTTTACCTGGCCTCTTGTCAAACTACTAATGACCACTTGACCGTGAATATGTATGTTTGTGTGCGCTTCTCATGCTCCGCCCCTGATGACATTGCATGTCCTACAATATATATAAAACATAGAGTCTGACCGACAGAAGAACAACAAAGTTAGGAATCTTGGAAGGGAAGGACAAGAATAACAAAATAAGAATACAACTTAGCCGTTGTTATGTCAGACACAATCAGTGGTCCTGACAAAAGACACCAACCTACCGCCACCACAGAGATCCGGTGGGCTGAAGGACCTGTGGTGACATCACTGCTGTGGGATGAGACATTGTGCAGTTTGGTAGAAAGTACTGTATACTGGATAACCCGATAGCAACCACCAGGACCTGTGATGACGTCACCGTGTGTGGGTGGAATCAGATCACATGACCAGGGGCTGATTACTGTATGTAGGAGTCTGCTGAGCTGGTGATGTCTGGAAATTAGCATGAATGTACCACAGTTGTATGTGTGGGGATCATAATGGATGTACCATGTACCACAGCTGTGTGTGAGAATGAGGATGTAAGTAGTAGATCTGTGTGTGTGATATGATTGGGGTCATAATGGATGTACCTGCGCCACCAGAAACACTGTTACTATAATTTCCTAATAATTACTAGTATGAGTATATCAGTAAGTATATGGCCGCTTTCTGTGATTTTTATTTATTTTTTGTTTTGTTTATATTTCCCTTTTGTGTGGTTTTGATATCCTCTATATGCTTTTTCTTATGCAAGAATAGTACTAAGCAGCCGCCCCCTCAGGTCTGTGTGGTTGTTCATCAGTACCTTCACCTGTGCCATGTTCCTCCATTTACCATTTGGCTGCTTGTATGTCTATGATGTGGTGCTTCTACCTGTGCTCTTGTATTAGTATATCAGTAAGTGTATGGCTGCCCTCTGAAAAATATTGTTTTGTTTATATTTTCCTTTTCTGTGATTTGGATTGAAATATAGTATTTAAATACATTTTTGTACCTTTTTTTTTTCTGGTCGCCGGCCTTACTTATTTTGATAAGGTTAAATGAATGCTACGTTTTAATTACCGCGCTGTTCCTTTCCCAGGCAGGTGATTATTATTTTTTTTGTGTTTATTTTGCATTACTAAATTAATTTTAATATGCCTGTTTGCAAGTCCCACGTCTCTGTGCCTAAGTGAGAGGGACATTGCTGACTGAGCAGACGCGCGTCTAGTTTTAGTGTACTTAGAGACATCCTCACGTACTGCTTCCTGCAGGCTAAGCACTATCTACCTCGGCGAGTAGCCTATTATTCATAGCTCAGGTAGAATGATCTTCCCAGTGGGATTTAGTAACCCACTGCAATCTCTCAACTTGAAATAAATGATAGTCTCACAGATGGCGTGTTTCTGTTTACAGTTTTACTCCTTGCCGCTCCTTTTGTCCATATAATCCCTCAGTCGGCCTGCGCTCAGCTTATTTTAATGGTGCCTCTCAGAATCGTGAATTGCTCTCAAAAGATGGCGAAATGTCGGCAGAGTTTATTATCTTACTGTATTTGCATCCGGCTCATTCTTAAATTCAGTGGAAAGCTTCTAACATGCAAAACACAAAAGGATGAACACTGTAAACAAATACCGATGAGTTCCATCTACTACAGTGAAACAAAGAAAACTCGGAGTGGAGTTTACCATTTTCGGGATCCTTTTTGGTCTTGGCACCCTAGTGTATAACAGACAAGTACCTAGCCCACGGCTCTTTATAATATAAAGCTCTTAAGGGTTAAACCTTCCGTGATCCATGTAGTTTTAATGTGCTAACTTGTCCACAAGAGCTTTCTTTTATATTGGCAGTAATGTATTTAACGTGTATATTGTAATATTTATGTGTATGAAAAAGTAAGTGAACCCTTTTGGAAGTAGCTGGAATTTTACATTAATGTAGTCTGTTGTCTGTCAAATTAGATACAAAGACAATCTAACCTAATGCACAAAGAGTTGTACTCTTCATATCCTTTATTGACCACATTGAGCAAACATTCCCCGTATAGGAAGGAAAAACTAAGTAAACCCTTGAATTTAAGAACCTCTAGATCCTCCCTCCTTTTAGCGGTAATCACTTCCACCAAATATTTTCTGTAACTACAAATATTTGCACAACATTAAGAAGGAATTTTGGACCATTCCTCTTTGCAAATGTGTCTGTTGATCAGTATTTCTGGGATGCCTTGTCTATACAGCTCTTTTACAGGTCACATCACAGCATCTAGTTAGGGTTAGTGTTAGGACTCGGACTTGGTCGTTCGAAAACTAATCATCATCTTTTTCAATCTTTCTTTAGTGTGCTTTGGGTCATTGTCTTGTTGCATCACTAAACGTATCCTCAGCTGGTGGTTGTGGACGGCTGCCCTTGCATACTTCTATAAAATGTTGTGATACACCGTAGAATTCATTGTTCCTGGCATGATTGCATGATGTCCTGGCCCTGAGGCAGTCCCAAACCATGAAGCTCCTTCACCATGCTCCACAGCTGGGATGAGATTTCGGCATTAGTGTGCAGTGTTTTGGGTTTTTTTTCCCCCCTCCAAACACACAGCGTTGTGCATTTGTGCTAAAAAGTTCCACTTTTGTCTCATTTGTTCACAGAACCTTGTAGTAAAAACATTTTGTCACATCAAGGAGGTCTTGGGCTAACTTGAGTCGAGACGCAATGTTTTTCTGGTCAGCACTGGTTTTCTTTATGGTGTCCTCTCCATGAACATTGTTTCTCATTTAGTATTTTTCTAATAGTGGCCATTTGTAGTGTCTCCTCTAGGCCTTTTGCTATTACCCTTTGGTTTGTTTTCACCTCATTCAGAATTGCCTTCTGTAATCTCGGAGTAATGTTAACCCTTTCCAATCCAATTTGTATCCTGGTTTTCCTAGGGGGCTTACTCTTTTTCTGCCGTTATACAATGGCGCTATATGCTGGCTAAAGCCAGTACTGCATGAGGTGACACGTTGGATAGTCTCCGACAGCAGAGAGGCTGGCAATATACAGTAAGAGAACCCCGACGGGTGTCTTCCAACATCGGAGCTGTACAGTCTTTAATCATAATGTCTTCAGAGGTCAGACGGTGGATTGGAAAGGGTTAAAATGACCCTCCCGGTCACAAAATTCTGTCCCAGGACAAAAGGGGAGAGAGTCTCTATTACTTGGTGTTCTTTTCTGCCAATGTGCCTCTGATCCACAGTTGGGATCCTGTCTTCAGTTGTACAAGATAACTACTGTAGTTTTCTAACTACCTAATGCATACTGTGCATTGCTCTGTGATTGGCCAGCACTGATCACATGAGCAGTGCTGTCCAATCAGAGAGCTGGTGTAGTACATTGGTAGTCTAACACTGGTAGTCAGACGATTGCATCGGCCATCTTGGACAGCTGAAAATGGGACCCAGAACTGGAAAATCGGAGGGGCATCAGCACAGAAAATCAACAGCAAGTAATAGAAGTTCCCTCTCTGGTCCCAAGACGGAATTTTGTTCCAAACCTGGAGTGTCGCTATAATGATATGCAACAAACCAGTGTCTCAATTTATGTATAATACGCTTCAACTGATACTTTCCATTGACATGTCAGTAAGGAATTGTATAAATACCACATTGTGATGTCAGAACCTAAAGATTATATAGAAATCATAGACCTAGATCTTCCTGTAGTTAGAGGTCTGTTGCAGAAAGTTGCTTCTCCTGTGCCAAGCACTGATCGACTGATCAGGTAGTGCCCCCTCCCTTCTTCAGGAGTTACAGTATGTATTCTGCAGTAGTTTGAGTACCGTACTATAGAACATAGAAATACAACTGCTGAAGTTCTTATGGGAGATATTATGGTTTTTCATAATGTTCCTCTGGCTATAAATAAAGCATATTAGATGTTAGTTTAGCGTTCTATGACCTGTATAAATGCATGTGACCTGTGGTTTTGTACTTTTTATATAGTCATGAAACTCCTTCCAATATTATCATTTACAGTAAGAAGGATATTGTCTCCTGTATTAAAGGGGGTTTCCATGGGAATATTATTGATGATGTCTCAATAGTTGATCGGCTCGGGGCTGCCACACACTGTCAGTGATGCAACACCAGGGTTTGGAGCTGAAGCTGCAGCTCCGACTCCTGTATTATGGCCAGCGCTTGTAACTGCAGGTGCAGCTGTCATTGATTTTAACAAGAGCTGCACCTGCAATTTAGAGCGCCATGGGTTGGAGCAGCAGCTTCCACTCTATACCCCTGTGTGTTACGGTGCTGGCAACGGGTGCTCAATGGCCGGGAACAGCCGCTCAGGACCCTGGTAGACCAGCTCAATTAGCTGTCGATGATTTATGCTGAGGATAGGTTATCAATAGTATTTTTTTCTGCAAAACCCCTTTTAAAGGGGTTGTCTAGCAACAAAGTTTTCGAATTTTTGCAAATAGAAATGAATTAAACTTGCGTGCTTTAATTATAAAAGGTGCACTTATGTCCGTATTTCAAACTGCTGTCGCGGTTTTGGAAGCTCCCCATTAATTCTGATACAACCAAAATATGTAACACATACACCCCTCTTGTATCGGTAATGTGCTTGAAGGGGGCTTCATTAGCTAAACCAGCTTCTTTCTCTACTTTATCAGCTGTGATGGAGCAGGTAACGAAATATAGCAAATTGAGTCATTTAGCCCCCTTCAAGCATGTCACCAACCCCCATAGGAGAGGCACTCTACCTGTGTTTTGGACTAAGGCGGAAGTAGAGCTTCCGGAACCCAGAGAGCGGATCTGAAATGGGAATGTTGCTGCAGAGCCCTGGGACAGAACCCCCAACGGGAGTAAAGATTCCATGATATTGGAGCACGCATGGCCTTATAAGTCTCACTCACCTAGGGGTGCTCTCCTTAAGGAGTGATGATACCCTTCTCGACTCACATCCTAGGCCTCTCACTAGCCAAGCCAAGATCCTACTGCACACTGATGAGGGGCAAAACCCTAAAATAGCTGTCTGAGTATGATTTCTGGCTTGGTTTTCAATTCGCAATCATTGTTTAAAGACCTGTATAAAAGGTCAAACATTGATTTGCAGGAAACCAATAGATGGCGCTGCAGAGGTATTGTTCCATCTTCCTTATTTGCATATTTCCAAGAGGAGCATGGATGGCCTTATAAGTCTCCTCTCTCACCTTCTATGTGCTCTCCCTAAGAAGAGATGATATCCCTTTTGACCCATGATATAGTAACCTAACATCTAGCATACTAGTAACATCCACTCTTAGTTTTTATGCTGTTGCATCTATGTACTGTAGACTGTGTTATATGCATGTCATAATTGACTGTTTCTATAGACAGTCACTATCAGAGGACGTGCTTACGGTTTTCTTCTGCCACTATATGAATAGTTTTTAAACATTGGCACATTGCAACCCTTGTAAATCTATTGCTGTGATTGTCTAATCACACACTGCTTGTTTTTCAGGGATGAGAGTGGTCGGGTGCTATGTGGAGTCATGAGAATTGGCCTCGTTGCCAAAGGCTTACTCATTAAGGATGATATGGAGCTAGAACTGGTTCTCTTGTGTAAGGAGAAACCAACAGAGAGCTTATTAGTAACAGTAAGAGAAAACCTTCCACTCCAAATCCAGGTGAGATAAAACATCAGTCTGTTAACTCTTTTCTGAACTTTGAAAAGTATTTCAAGAAGTATTAATAATGCTAAAAAAAAAAAACAAAGCAGCAGGATTAATTTTTTTAATAAGGCTCTGTTCACTTTAGTGTTTTTTTTCCCTCTTTCTTTTGCCAGAAGTTTTTCTATTTTTCATGGGTAAAATACCATAAACCAGCATTGTGAAGTAGGGAAGACAGCAGGAGAGTTGAGATAGCAGAAGGATGCAAGTATGCCAAAGTGGCATGTTCTTCACCCCCAAACCACGAATCCCGGGATATATACGCAGTGACCATATTCCATATTTGTTGTACTCCAAACAGCATATAGATAAATGACAACGTTTTGACCCCTTGTGCTTGAGAGAGACCCAGCCACTGTGAGGGGTCGAAATGTTTTCATTCGTCATTCCTTAACATGCAGCTTCATGGTACTTCCTTGAAGTCTTGTGCCTTGCAGGCTTCCATGTGTCTCAGTGACATAACTGCATGTTTTTTGAGACACTAGTCATTGTAAGCATTACATGGCAGCTGTGCAATATTACCATCTACCTTTATTGGAAAGTAACTATTTCTGACTTGTCTGTTTTTAGTACTTCTATTCCCTATTAGAGGGGTTGTCCAACCAAAAATTTTTTTTCTAAAATATACCATATTTGCCTCTCTCCTCCATCTCCCCCACCAATGCTTTTTTTTCAGCACCTCCTGCCATGAGTTTTTTTTTTTTTAAAGAAATTGTCTTGACTCCAGAGTAATAGAAACCTTGCATTTTTCTTCACAAGTTGCCTGTGCTGATAACTTATTTGGATTCGTAGTTGCAATTGTTAGAGTTAAAAGTAAGGCCGGCTGCACACGGCCGTGACGGGCTCCGCCGCGGAATATTCCGCGGCGAAGCCCGTCACGGCGCCCCCCAGAGACCCCATACTTACCAGCGGATCCGGCGCTTTGGGTCCCGCATGACGCTTCGGCGTGCCGCGCGCGCAGCGTCATGTGACACGCCGGCCACGTCACAAGACACGTCCACAGCGTCACATGATGTGGCCGGCCGTGTCATATGACTCGCCGGCCGCGTCATATGACGCGGCGGCGGTGGGCGGAGCGGCGATTTCACGCTATCTTCCGTTGTGCTACAGCAAAAGATAGCGTGAGCGGACGGCTTCCATTGACTGCAATGGAAGCCGTCCGCGCGTACATCAACGGCAAATAGAGCATGCCGCGGGTGAGGACGGGAGATTTCACGGTGTGGAATCCCGCGATGGAATTCCGCACCGTGAGCATTGAGCTATTAGGTTCCCACGGCGGAAATCCGTCCGTGGGAAGGAGGCCTAACATGGGGGCGGGTTGCTGAAAAACTACAGATATTCTTGTTCTTAGTACTTTAGCACAAAATCGTTGACACAAGCTTACACAAGACTGTAGAGCCTTTCGAAGATATTGCCTTGGTGGTCTTTATTTCTTGACAGCATTGCTTGTTTACATTGACTCCCATACTCTACTAGTATACTTCTGATCTAATCTTTTGCTACAATTAGATGTTGGTGTCCTCGTTTTAACCTCCTACTTTGTTGTTCAGAAGCTCACAGAGGAGTCCTATGAAGTGGAGCACTCCTTAGAAGATGCATCGATCATCTTACATAATTCAAAGGAACCTAAGTTAACCCTTAAAGTCATACTAACATCCCCGTTATTCCGAGAAGAGGAGGACCGAGCAGGTGGAGGTACTTGGGTTTTCTTCTGTCTGAAGTTGCAAGGAACAGGTCATTCCTTAGCGTTAAACCAACCCTCTCCAACGTTTTAGAGATCTGCCTTGTATTTAGATGACTGTTGCTTGCTTTTTTTTTTCTTTTCTCACCTGGTCGCTGGTACTGAAATGCACATTGAACCAATGTATCGATCACTTTTAGATAGTCAAATGTTCTATATTTTGTCTTACTTTTAAAGTCTTTCATTTTGTGGTACTGAACAGATTCTGCTACACAACCTCAGTGCTGTTTCTCGGCCCTCAAAAAAAAACAAACATGACCGTTTAGAGTACTTTCATATCCTATACCGTAAACCTCCCAAACCTACAACCCGTCTTCTGCCATGTAACGTATAACTTTTTTAGTCATTGTTTCGGCAAAACAAATTTAACCTCTTTCATAATGTGCTTGTAGCAGCTATGAGGTTGGGTAAGTCTAAAGTAACATAGTACTAATGTGGTCATGATTTTCTTTATTTTTATTTCTCTTGTTTTTGTTTTTTTTCCCCCCTTCTTCATTTTATGGTCTGTAATATTTGCTTCAGCTTCCCAAGCCTGTCCCTACAAACTTGCCAAGCAACACTGGACCTATGTCAGACCTTTGACCAACAGGCCACACTCTGTCATGTCAACTGAGGCAGCCAGCCCACCTGGGCAAGATGGACTCCCTGTCGCTCCTCCCATCTTTCTAGCCCCACCCTCTACTTTCTGTCCTTCCCACAAACATCAGCTATACAGTGTCAAATGTTGGTCAGTTAGAAATGTCTGTAGGAGCCTCTGGGAAGAATCCTAAGCAATTGAAGAAGTTAATCGTTTCCATTCGCTCATGCTTCAAACGGGATGTATTGATGACGTTTCAGACATGACTAGGGGAATGCAGATACTTTAAAAAAAAAAAAAAATAAGCCGCTTCATATGTGTGTCAGATCTCCACTGCTTGCAATATAAGAAGTGATACTTTTCATAAAACACATGCTTTAGGTATGTTTTCCAGGAATAGATCGTTTGCAAATTGCATATGTACAAATGTGGTATGTTCTACAAATGTTATCACTAACCAATAATTTCTCCTTTTAAAAAAATTGTCACATCATTGCATCATCCAATGATTTTCGACCCTGCAGTCACATGACACGCCGGACGTGTTGTCACTGAGAGCAATACGTCCCGTTCAATCACATTCTGTAAGTGAATGGGGAGGGGTTGCTGGTTACATTTTTAATAACGGTAATATTGGTATGTGATAGTGTTTGTTGAAGTCACACAACATAAAGTTCTATTCCAGGACAACACCTTGAAGTTATCTATGTGCAACCTATGATACTCCCCCTCCCCATCAAGCTCCAGAGAAGCTAAGGGTAGATTCACACATGGCGTAAAAGTCTGCCACAAACCATTCTGCACTAAAATTTGCATAATTTAATCAGCGTTTTTCCCACCACAAATCTGCCATAAAAATTGCATGTAAGACGTGGATATTGGTGTAGATTTTTTTTTTTATGCCGTATGTGAATTTCACCCTAAAAGTCCCTTCATGTTCTGCCTGATGGAGGAAGTTGTATTGGGACCACAAGTTACACAGCACTGCAATGTGGAATCAATTCAACGGTCCTTTTTAGTCTTTTGAGTAGCATGATCCGGCATAATCCTCCACGAGCCTTCTGCTTGAACTGTAGGAAAAGCAAAAAGGAAATGCCAGCTGTTGTCGAAACGCGCACACATGCACAAAAATATCTTTTAAAGAAGATCTGCCCCTAAAAAAAGAAAAAATTCCCAAAAATTGATTTATATATAATTACTCAAGTCATCATTTTCTGTCAAGGTGTTAAAAATTCAAATCTGCTGTGATATCTGTTTTTGGAAAGCCTTAGTGACAACCTTTTTGGGAGCTGTAATGTTAGCCATGTTGGATGTCGCCTAGCTTTTCTGAAATCGTAAAGCGGATCTGTCTTATGCTTCCCTAATTCTAGAAAGTTTTATTTCTAGGGTATTTCAGAACAAGCCTGTGAGTCCTGCATTCCCCATCCACACAATGATTGACAGCTATTCCTGTAAGCAAACTCCTCTAGTGGGAGGAGCCGGACTCCCAGGCTTTTTAGGAGTCCTGGCAACATTTATACAGCTTTTTACATAACAATACCGAATCAAATCCTACTAAAGATACCAAGCTGTTGTAACATTTTACCCTGTCATTTATAGAGCCCAACCTTTCCTTTAGTTCCATAATCAGGCATTGTATCTGTATTCCCTTATATTGTATAACTGCCTAATTCACACATCCATCATGATAACTGACCAATATTTCCCGAGGTATGGTTTTTGACTATGCTAATCTATATCCTAACAACACCGAGCAGCGTAGGTGCAGTGGACCTGTCCTGTGTGTATTTCATGCAGTCAGAATGATGCTTGTGTCTTCATGGGCTGACCTCATTTTTATATCATTCTGCTGGTGTTTCGCTCTGTTATGTAATGGGACCTTCATGCACATCTTCTGTTTGGACCCGGGGCGGGGTGTTATCTGCTCACTGGTCATTTATAGGACCCATAGGATAAAAGACATGTAGGGTCTGAGGATCTTCTGCAGCAGATCTTCTAGATGATCTATTTTAATATGTGGACTAAGGGATGAGTTCATTGCTTAAAAATTAGGCCATTACGATGTCAATCGCGGGACTCAAAGAGGAGGTGAAAGACTTAAATGCAAGGAGAACGTTGACCCATAAAGTAATCGAAGGTCGGATTAGACTGAATGGATAATAATTAATCAAATATATATTGAAGACAACAGTAGCTTATAGTCTGAAATGCCGGTCATTTGCATTGTTTTGCTTGCAGGCGGTTTTAGAATACCGGCTCCTCACACTAGTACCGTAGGTTTTTATTGCCCTTTTTATTGCTTATTCTTGCATTAAGACATATATAACTTATTTTTGGTGTCTTCTACACATTTACATTTTTATAATCACATATAATAATTACACTACAGTGTTTAAGTTTAGTTTGTAAATTCCTGCTACAGTCATCGTAACAGACTAAGGGCTTATTCAGTCGACCGTATATCGGCGGGGTATTCACGCCGGCCGATATATGGCGTCCTTCTCTGCAGGGGGAGGAGGCTGGAAGAGCCGGGAGCAGTGAGCAGTGCTCTGAGCTCCTGTCCCCTCTTTGCCTTCTCTCCGCCCCTCGGCACTATTTGCAATGGGAGGGGGCTGGACGGGGGCAAAGCTAAGTCGTGAAACTTAGCTCCGCCCCGCCTTCTCTCATTGCAAATAGTGCAGAGGGGTGGAGAGGGGGCGGGAGCTCCGTGCACTGCTCCGGGCTCCTCCAGCCTCCTCCCCCTGCAGAGAGGGACACCGTATATCGGACAGCGTGAATACCCAGCTGATATACGGTCGTTTGAATAAGCCCTTAAAGCGAACATACATATTTTTATCTAAATGAACTTAAAATTCTCCGCTGATTAGGTGGTCACTTTATCCAACTTTACATAAATCAATAATACTTGTGAATATATGAAACTTTGTAATACATCTTGGAGAGTGTTCTCAGAAGGAGAAACCAAGTAATATTGTAGATATGATACCTTTTAATGTTTAACAAAAATACATGATGTTAGTGCGAGCTTTCAAACCAAGATTACTTGGTCTCTCTAACTGAGAACAATCACATTTTGCTCTACTGACTAACACAACACCAAACTTTTTTTTTTGTGTGTGTTACATCTTAGAGAAAAATGCTTCTTTCCCAACTTGTCAGGCCCCCACCCTCCTCAACTATATACTTTTGCCTGGGCACAGACTAAGCCCGTATTTACCAGAACGAGACCGATAGAGAAAGGGGAAAATTCTTCTTTTGTTTTTCTGCTGTTTTATCATACTGAGGTTCATACATAGACTAGCTGCATTTTTAATGGATTAATTGGATTTATTTATTTTTTTCCCCTAAGAGGTGTGAGACTATTATTATGTTCCTCGTTAACAAATTCAGGCTATGTGCAACTGGTCCCTGATCATAAGAGCTGATAATCAAAAAAATGAAGCCTTGTGAATAAGTCTGGGCCTAGCTTCCTAAGCAGAGCATGAAGACACTTCATTCTAATGATGTTAATGTACAAGACAGTCTGATGCAAGTCTGTTTTCTTCTTGCCCTCACCCCATGATCCTTTCATCTGTACTTTTGGATAGGATTCTGCACACAGGCGCTGACTGGCTGCACAAAAATGCTGTGCTAGAGGGTAATCAATGAAATGCTTACAATTGACGCCCCGCTGTGCACTGGGAGGTAGAGCCACGCTATGTGATCATGGAGCATCACAAGTGCCGTGATGACGATGGGAGTGTAACCTGGTAACCAAGAACATCTTAGACATCTTCTATCTTACTGCTAAACTATACAAGACTGCAGACCCAGTGTACTATATACATGATCACGTCAACTAGTCGGAGGTTTTGGGATTTATTCCATAGAAGACCCCAGGATATACCCTTTATAGTTGAGGGGATCCCATGGTTGCAGGGAGAATACTGGGTGGCCAATCAAGGCTGCTGTCAAAGACCGCAGAAGTATTAACAGTACTTTAGCGGTTTATTAGCTGCAGGCCATGGCATGGACCGAGTGAAACAGAGGCCTGTCAGAAACCGTGCTCATTCATTTCCAGAACCCCGGCACATGTAATAGGCTTTTCTAATGAGTGTTAAACGAGCTTTAAATGCTTGAAATTAACATCTGCGTGCATGAGGCTTAACTATAGCATGCACAAGACTGCCCAGGGATCACAGTAGTAATTCATAATGAGTAATAATTAATGTGTTATCTGCCCTGCCAACGCCATTTAGGAAGAAGGGAACATATGCAAATCACCTGCTCATTATTTTGCAGATCTTTTTGAGGCTACGCTAGAAATTCACACACCATTTCTGTCTAAAAACCACTCTTCAGCCCCGACGCCTGTGGTATTGTAACTTTTTCGAATGTGTCGGCTATCTAGGCTAAGCCTGTATTTTCACACCTGCAATCTCCAATATATAAGCAAGTATGTGCAGGGCCCCAGCAATCTATTAGAGGGATTAGCAGAATATGTTAGCTCTGCAACTCCCAGTGCGAGTCTAGAGCTCCAAACCATTGTACCACCGACCGGTCTTATAGCCCAAAAGACGTTAATGCTTTACCCAAAAAAGTGATGAATTCTGGTTTTCTAGAGATTAGCACATTTTTGCAGCCTTTCAGTCTGTGATTTCAGTTCTTCATAACCACTCATTTACTGTAGTTTCTTTCCAAATTATATGTGAACTTGGAGCAGATGTTCACATTGAAGTGAAATGGCTAAATCCATGTGCTTTGCAAGCTATGCCTGGGACCTCCAGTTTAAAGATGCAGTCCTTCATTCTAACATTTTTGACTATTTTTTTGTTGTTGTTTTATAATCAATACAAAGAATTAAAAGGCCAGTATAAAGTTGTGCTTCTCTTGTGCCCATCAGGGCATATGAATGTCCTATATAAAAAAAACCATCGCTAAACCCACCCTTTAACCCGAGACTATACAAATTTTATATTTTAAAACGACCGACACGAAATGGCAAACCTATTCCTGTACATTATATTACTGTAAATATGATTTTTAAAATGGTATATTTAAATTTATAGTTTATTTTATTTTTTTACTTTTTATACACATTACCCCTAATAAAACAAAAAAAATAGAAAAGAAAAAGTAATAAAAAATAGCCCTTATATGTCATGAAAGACAAAAAGCAAAAATAATTTTTTGCTGCCCAAGATAAAAAAAAAATAAAAAAATAGTGACATAAAACCACCAGATGTGTAAAATCGCCAAAAAGTGTCTGGTCCTTTTAGGACCGAAACACTCTGGTCTTTGTGAGGTTAAAACTCTGTTCACACTAGTATTAATGAAGTCTGTCAGACTTTTCCATATTTTTGACTTCAACAGTAGAACACTCTGCAGTGCTATTTTTGCCATCACAAATGTTAGAACCCACAACAGATCTTACAAACGTCTTCCAGGAGTCACCAGTGTCCATTTGAAAAGCTCTTGACAGAACGGTCATGGCTCTATTTTAAACAGAAACTTAGGGTGTTTTAGACCGAACGATGAAAAAAATCAGCGAAAGTGAGCGATAATCGATAGGTCTAAACCCGAGCTAATGACTGGATAACAAACAAGAATTGTTGCCTTCTCACCCATTGTTCATTTTACGCAGGCATAAAAATCATGGTTGGCTCGTTAACTTCTCACTCAGTTTAACCCATTAAGGACCAAGCCCGGTAAATATGCGGCGCCTGGTCCCGGGCTTAAAGCCCAGCTGATAGTAAAATTACGGCGGGGATTTAAGCCTCCTGCCCTCTACAATCAATCAGAGTCAGGACGGGGTGTCAGCTGTTAATAACAGCTGATAACCCGGAGGAGAAGGCAGGAGGGGTTTTTAACCCTTTCTGCCTTTTCCTTTCCCGTGTACACAGCGCTCAATGTGTGCTGTGTACTGAAAAGTGGAAGTGTAACTTCCACTACGGGAATCAGGGGGCATTGTGACTGCCGGGATTCCCTGCTACAGTAGAGCTACAGGGTCCCAGAAGACCCTGATTAGCTCAGCTAGTGACTGTCATTGCAGGGGCTGTTTTTCCCTGTAACTGGGGCTCCTATGGATGCCCCAGCTACAGTGGGAAAGTGTTAAATTAAAAAAAAAACAAACATGTGAATATCCCCCAGAGGTTTTATATGACGTCATGGGGACATAGATAGATAGTAAAAAACATAATTACATACATGAGTAGAACAATATTACAGAATACAACAACAATATATACATAAGAAAGAAAACAACCTAAAGCTGCCGCCAACCAAACGCGCCCTGTAAACCAAAACCATGCATACTATATATCAAAATCTTCGAAACAAATAGAGGAACCCGTTCCCGTACTTTATTTTAGCAGAAATATACTAATTAAAAAATAAATAAATTCTAAATGTTTAAAAAAAAAATCATTTTTATTTAGCTTTTTACCCCCAATAAAACTAAAAACGGGGAAAAAAATTAGTGAAAAAGATATTAAAAAAACAGCCCTTTATGTCGCGGGGAAAAAAATGCAGCAAAATAATTTTGGTAGCTAAAGGAAAAAAAATAGGGTGGTAAAACCAGAGCATGGGTAAAATCCCTAAAAAGTGTCTGGTCCTTAAGTGGTTAAACCCTGATCTTCAGTGTTTAACGATCGCTTATACAGCGAATGTGAAACACTGAACGAGTCAATGATTAATCCGCCCGTCTAAACAGGCTGCACCAGAGAGACCGAGCTAGCGATGACGTCACTGGCTCGTATGACCGATTCTCGTTTGCACAGGCATCCTAAAAGTCTTTGCAACATTGTATCTTCTCTAAAGCACACTCCTTCTGTATGGTAGCGCATGAAATGGCCTCATCTTATTTATTACTAAACAACAAAGCCTTTAGGTCTGTTCCACCACCTTTAGGGTGTCGAATTCTTCGGGCACATGGGATGCATTATCATAGATCACCTTTCCTGACCCTACAGTAGCTTCATCTCTATGAGACAAATTGTTCATGTCTTGCTGCACCTTTTGTATGTTTTATTCATGGACTGCACCTTTAAACCTTTGCCAATATCCCCTAAGGGGAGCGGGAGTATCTAACCTGAGCTCTGACGTTTTGAACATGTTAGCAAGAAAACAATGCAATGCAAACATCTGCTGTGGAGTTCGTCAGGACGGAAAATATGTCTGTAGCACTTCTGACGCCGGGGCGCACATCTATGAGCAGTAGAGCCTGATCAAGAGAAACTGCAAGTCCCCCTTCCCCTCACGCAGCACACATTTAGCAACGTTCTAAACAATGCAATATTAATGAATCAAATCCAATAGCGTTTGATCATTTTTAGAAGGCAGGATTTCATTTTGATGTTTTAGCTATCAACCTGTGAGCTTCATTAACGAGGGAGAATATCGGAATTCGCAGATGCCACTAATCAAGTCTCTAAAGATTAAACAATCTGACGTTTTCCCTGGATACAAAAAATAGAATTTAAAACAAATGCATTAAATCCTAGTCGACTTTTTCGGTTCGCACACACCATGTATCTTTTCCGTCGATGGTGCAGGTTTTTACAGTGTACTTATGCCTCTTTATGGCATATGTCACATTGATCCATGAGCCCTATTGCTTGAAGCTTCCCTTATCCGATAAGATTTGATTAGAAACATATACCTACTGTCAGATCTGTTTTGGCGCTCACAAATAAAAATAGTTCTCAGATTATGGATATGTGAGTTGGATCCCCAATATTCATAATAAATGGAAAAACGGATAAAAAATAAACAAAGAGGCATTTTATTTCTTCACCATGTTTTATAACCCACATATAACATACGGATGCCTACTGGTGGCATCCATTACCTGTCACTGGATATTGTTAGATAGAATAGTGCAGTGTGCTACGTTATTCCATATCGCCTTTTTTGGCGATATACTGCCGTATACCAGTCAAAGGGACACTTTTTACTTCCTTCGGGTCACTGTTAGGCTCAATCCACTGGCGATGGAAAGCGCAGCATCGGCGTCCATGAGCGGAGAATCCTGGCGATTCTCTGCTCATGGGATCTTAATCGTGGCGTGCTGCGGTTCTCTGCGGTGAGCCTATCTATTAGATAGGCTCACCACTGAGACCTGTCAGCGCTCCCCCCCCCCCCCCCCCATTCTCGTCGGAATATCGTTGGCTATATTCCGTCATGACCGGGGGCCTTCATCTGTGGCCATGTTTAGACTGTATGTCAAGTGCTTTCCTGATGTACATGCTAAACGAACATCACGAATGTAATGTGAACATTGCTTAAGGCTATGTTCACAGGAACGTTTAAGACTCTTTTTTTGGAATCTCAGTCGCTGATTTCCATTGAAATCCGGGATAAAATAGTGCAGCATGCTCTGCTATTTCGTCCAGGAAAACGTGGGACAGCTAGATGGAAACTGGAAGGACCCTGTTATAGTCAATGGCGTCCGTTTGGCCAGTCGATTTCGTTTTCTTGCTCCCATAACAGAGCAGCAGCATGGAACCCATACTAGTGATGTGAACGGCCCCGAACATGTCAAAATCCCAATATAGTGCACTTAGAAGTTTTTTTTATTTTGCAGCCTTTTGAGTGAAAGATGTTTTGAGAATGGAGAAAACACCAGCGCAGAATAATTCCTGACACTAAAAAGGGAATATTTTATACCGTTGGCAGCACAGGAGCTCCTGGGATGACTGATGTTTTTTAATCTGTATCTCCAGTCAAAAACCGGGGTTAAGTCATGTTCAGAAATGGCACTTATTTTACTTTTTTTTTTTTTTTTTTTTTTTAACAGGACGGCCTCTATATTTTATTGCAGAGGTAACAATTATATTTTAGTCAATGGAATTTTTAAAAATCACATTCAGACAGTGTAGCTAAAGTGTTTTTTTTTTGTTTGTGCTTTTTTTTATTTATTTACCCGTAGAAGCAGTTCTGAGAATATCGGGGCCATTGTGTTTTATTTTTTTCCCAGTAGGTTCTGCTGTGACTTTTTACTATTATCATGTAAACATTTAGTTTTTTTATACCCACCTATTCCCCCCCCCCCCCCCCCAGTTTTGCTAATCCAACGTTCTGTTGCCCCGCTGCTGACACTTGTGAGAACACCGCCTCGGGGTAGTTCTCTCACCCACTAGATTGATTTCATTCATTGATATAGCACATATCCCGCAGTGTACACAGATTGTCATCCCTTATATTGGAGCTCACAATCTGTATTCACCTATTAGTATGTTTTTTTTGGAAACCCACATGAACCTACAAATGATTGGAATTGAATGCGAGACCCCGGTGCTCCAACGTAATGGTGCTGACCACTGACCTACTTTTTCTGCCCGAATTATCAGCAGCCCAGCTTATTCATACATGAATTGATATAAAACAACCGGAGTAACCTGAAGAGATAGAACTCTGTGATGCACCTTACAGATGGTCGATCCGGGCGTCCTTGGCGACACTGGACAACGTAAAGCAACGTAAATGCCTCACTACCATGTTATTTAGTATGTTTTTTTGTTTTTATTTTGTGTTTCTGAAACTCTGCCGATCTCTTAACAAAAGGAAGAGTAGGACTCCGTACAGAGCCATATTGTATTTTATAATCCACCGTCAGCCTGACATAACCTGCATTAGGGCCTCACTTTCCCTCCGGCTCTGACTGCTCACATTATGATGGATAAAACATCTTGATGAAAACACGGCTCATGAAATATTGGTGTATCTAATGGCTTTAAGCCGGAAATATTTACTATTTAGATTTATAGCTTTCATTTTAACCTTGCTGTGGGGAATCAAACTGTATAAGTGATATTAATATGCCACCACAGTATGTATGGTCTTCAAGGATAGTGAAGGCCTCTCTCGGATATTCTCAGAGTTTTCACAACACTTGATCTATATATGAATTCACTTATTTAGCTCAAAATGTTTTCACCCACCCAAAAAATAACAAAAGTTATTAAAAAAAACACTCCTGAACAGATAAGAAATAAATTGTGCCGATTTGCGGTGACATGGAAAGTCAAGAAGTGCTGTTTGCCTATTTTCACGTCCTGAAACATGTTGTGCATTTTTAATAAGATCCCAGATGGTACATAGCTGTTATCGATTTGTAAACTGGAAGTGAATGCCTCCTTTGCTTTGTGTTGCACATTACTACTTGAATGGCCTTTTGGATAATATAACCGCCGTGCACTTTGTGAACCATTCAGTTTCTCTGGGAGTCTTATTAGCTTGTTCAGATGCTGCCATACTCTTCCTGTGACAGAATCCCCTTGGTCAAATTGTATCTGTCTTTTTTTTTTATCCCATCTTATCAGTAGAAAATGTTGCGATGAAAGATCCTCCGGACTTATTGGACAGGCAGAAATGCCTGAACGCCTTGGCGTCTCTGCGACATGCCAAATGGTTTCAGGTTGGCTATTTGTTCTTACCTTATTGTTATTGTAGCCTTATGAGGTTTTCATTTAATTTCTTTAAGACCTCATGAATTCATGCACTGTAATCCATTGTAATAGATCTGAGTAGTATAATAATTCTATATTTACTTTTTAAGTCATGCTTGCCATGTAGCAGTGCCATCTAGGTGGCCCGTCGGAAAACGCTTACCATGAACCGGTTGATGCGGCTTTTTGTTCTCCGGACGGCCCACAACTGGCAAAACTCTTTGTACACTTCTGAGTCTCACTAAGTGGCCTCCTGCCCAGGTCACGGGGTGGCACTGTTGCTGTCCAGATGGGTTTAGATTCGGTAGCGCTAGCTGACACGTCATTATCATGAGGCTACAAAAGCAATCTTTACATGAAGCTTTTCAGTTCTATTTAAAGCCTGACCTTTCTAAACATGAATGTTTTGTCATTCTGTAATTTTCTTTGCATGAATTTAATCATTTACTACTCAGTAATCACATTAAAGAATCTGTCCGAGGCCTTTGTAGGTTAAGGTAAAGAGTGAATACAGCAGCAGAACTGGAACCGTTTTGTCTATTCCAGGCAAGAGCAAACGGATTAAAATCTTGTGTAATTGTACTTCGCATTCTGCGCGATTTGTGCAACAGAGTCCCCACATGGGCACGGCTGAAAGGATGGGTGAGTTTGTCTCCTGTGCCCCATTGTTTATAGCCCTGTATATCCTAATCGTTTACCTTGCAGTAAATACACTGTTTGTCTGTAATGACTATTACGGCCATTATGAAGAATATTGTTCACGCTCTTCCAGAAATGCAGATCCGTGCTCAACATTTCAACCATTTGTTTCTCTCAGCCGCTAGAAATCATTTGCGAAAAAGCAATAGGAACGTGTAACAGGCCCCTGGGTGCCGGGGAAGCATTGCGGAGAGTCATGGAATGCCTAGCATCTGGCATCATTTTGCCGGGTAAGATTATTTAAACTACACACTGATGAGGGTTCATTAGGATGCAATTTTACCACCACACATAATGTGTTCTGGCTGTGGAGGCTTAAAATAGGAACGTGACATAACTTACACCCTTTGCATCAAATGACAAAAACCTTGGCTTAAAGGGTTTAATTAATGATTTTTCGCTTCTGCAAAAGACATAAGCCCGAGGGGACGCTGTAATATTAAATATGTGGAGCGGTTTTTGGGTTTTTTTAAAAGTCCATTTTTTAAAAAGATTTTGCGCTTTTGCTTCTGTTTACATGTCTAACAGGCGATATTTAAGCAAAGTGTTGTACAACGGGAAATGACTCCCTTTACTAGACAGAAGCGAAGGCGTGAAATCTTTAAAAATGGACTTAACTCATTTTGGAAAAAACTCATATTATGAACTTTATATATATATGTAGACATTGTTCAAACTACAAAACGCAATTTATGTAGAGATTTTAGCGTTTAAGGCGATACTTGTTCCCTAGGTTTTAAGGGTTTTATGGTTAAATAAAATTTGAATGATTTTTTTTTTAGGGAATTCTGAGTTATTAAAAGGAAATCCTCAGTTCAGGGCTCTGCATCCATTAGTGAGTCTGGCGATCCTGCCATATCTAGGCATTGCACAGAAAGCGGATTGTTTTATTAATTATTTTAAGTCACTATTGATTCCAGTACACTGCAGAAGTGAAAATGGGGGGTTCAATCCTTTATAGGTAAGAACAATGAACTGAATGAGTTAAAGGAAGAGAGGACCCTGCCCATAAAGGCTTAAAATTTACAGTGGAAGCTGGAGGAGACAGTAGGTGAGGGTAAGAGCTGGAGGAGACAGCAGGTGAGGGTAAGAGCTGGAGGAGACAGCAGGTGAGGGTAAGAGCTGGAGGAGACAGCAGGTGAGGGTAAGAGCTGGAGGAGACAGCAGGTGAGGGTAAGAGCTGGAGGAGACAGCAGGTGAGGGTAAGAGCTGGAGGAGACAGCAGGTGAGGGTAAGAGCTGGAGGTGACAGCAGGTGAGGGTAAGAGCTGGAGGAGACAGCAGTGAGGGTAAGAGCTGGAGGAGACAGCAGGTGAGGGTAAGAGCTGGAGGAGACAGCAGGTGAGGGTAAGAGCTGGAGGAGACAGCAGGTGAGGGTAAGAGCTGGAGGAGACAGCAGGTGAGGGTAAGAGCTGGAGGAGACAGCAGGTGAGGGTAAGAGCTGGAGGAGACAGCAGGTGAGGGTAAGAGCTGGAGGAGACAGCAGGTGAGGGTAAGAGCTGGAGGAGACAGCAGGTGAGGGTAAGAGCTGGAGGAGACAGCAGGTGAGGGTAAGAGCTGGAGGAGACAGCAGGTGAGGGTAAGAGCTGGAGGAGACAGCAGGTGAGGGTAAGAGCTGGAGGAGACAGCAGGTGAGGGTAAGAGCTGGAGGTGACAGCAGGTGAGGGTAAGAGCTGGAGGTGACAGCAGGTGAGGGTAAGAGCTGGAGGTGACAGCAGGTGAGGGTAAGAGCTGGAGGAGACAGCAGGTGAGGGTAAGAGCTGGAGGAGACAGCAGGTGAGGGTAAGAGCTGGAGGAGACAGCAGGTGAGGGTAAGAGCTGGAGGAGACAGCAGGTGAGGGTAAGAGCTGGAGGAGACAGCAGGTGAGGGTAAGAGCTGGAGGAGACAGCAGGTGAGGGTAAGAGCTGGAGGAGACAGCAGGTGAGGGTAAGAGCTGGAGGAGACAGCAGGTGAGGGTAAGAGCTGGAGGAGACAGCAGGTGAGGGTAAGAGCTGGAGGAGACAGCAGGTGAGGGTAAGAGCTGGAGGAGACAGCAGGTGAGGGTAAGAGCTGGAGGAGACAGCAGGTGAGGGTAAGAGCTGGAGGAGACCGTGTATTTGCGCGCCTAGGCGTTGTTTACTTGTGCAAGCAAAAATGAAAACACCCTGCAAGCATACTCCTGTTCATTGAAATGTGCAACTAAGTTAATTAGCTCACCGAGGGCTATTTTTGTTAAAGCACACACAAAATGCGCTTTTGTGAACAAACTCCTTGAAATCAATGTGTTCTATTCACTGCGTATAGCGTGCGCAGATTTGTTGCAGCACAATGCGCACATTTGTTCATATGACACAGGCCTTAGAGAGCAGAGTTGGGGTATGATCAGACTGCTGATTCTTACACGGCAAATTCCACATAAAAAAAGAAAGCAAAAAATCTTCTCAAAATCTGTGGCTTTCTGCTGGAGTTTTAGGTGCGGATCTGCACACAAATTTAGCCCGGTCAATGGACGTCGAAATGACTTGACAGGGCTAAATTCACGCGTGGATCCGTGGCAGAAAGCCACACAAAATTTTGGTGCAATTTCGCCATTTGAACATCGCCTCAGGGTATTTTCACACAGGGCAACCATCGGGCACAGAAGCGTCTGATAGCGTCCCGTGTTTACATGGGACAAGTATTACTTAAAATGGCTGAAAAAAAACCCTCAAACATAGCAAACAGTTGGCCTTTAAAGGGGTTGTCTGCATGTCTTTCCACTGATGAACTATCCTATAGATAAGCCAGGACTACCTATTATGTCCAGACCAGGAGAGAAGCAGGAAGTGGGAGTGAAGCCACCCTGCACTTGCTGTGCTGACCTCTGATGACCACGTCCAGCTCACTGCACTGACTGTGGTCCAGATGATCATCTGATGAATGGGGGTCCCAAGCGGCGGACTCCTGTCCACCAACTACTGATTACCTATCCGGAGGATAGGTCTTAAGTGGAAACGAGGACAGACAACTCCTTTTAAGAATGGACTGGAGTGTTGAATTGGAGGCCATAGAGAAGGATTTTGTTGTAATCCAGCAGAGAGATTGATACCAGGAGCCTTCAACCAAAAAGTAGAAAAAATACAATGCCACGTAAAGTGATAACCTACAGGTGGTGGGATACACAAAATAGGTGTAGAAGATGAATGGCATCTATAGTTGTCATACGTCACAACTGCTGTGTACTGGAATAGAAGACCAAATGTCACTAAAGCTGCAGGTGCCAATGGTAAACGCCAATTGTTCCCACCATTTGGAGTCTAGCATGTAGTGCGAATGCAGAAAGCGCATAGTATTAGCACTGCAGCTGAAGGAAACGACAGACATTATTGAAATTAGGAGTTCAGTAATAACATTTTTCGAGATGAAACCCCTTCTTCCGATTAGCAGGACGTATATACAGTTGCAATCAAATGTATTCGATTTCCATTGCAAATTAGGTTTATTTGCTGAATTTTCAAACTTTCAGCTGCTTGCAAAAATCAATCAAACAAGAACAATTTTAATTTAAATAGCTCAACACAACTAATATATAACAAGTGGTTCTCCAAATTCAACACGAAATTCCTCATTTAATGATTACTGTAGTCTCAGAATTATTCACCCCCTTGAGTGGAATCCTTCATAAGAGCTCACGTTTGCAAATCAGGTTTAGCTGATCAGGGGCTTCCTTGGGGCCCTTTCAGACGGAACAATTGTCTAAGACCGGTCGATCGACGTTTGATTTTATGCCTGCCAAAACTGAATGACTAAACGAATTGTCATTCAGTCGCTGGCAGTACTTACCCGAACAATTATCACACTCCGGCGATAATCTCAACCATAGTTATCCAGTATGAAAGGGCCCTTAGTTGCATCAGGTGTGCTCGAGCTAGAACGCATCAAATACCCGGACTCTGTAGGGCTTTGTTGGCTGTAACATTAGATTGCATGTTAGAAATATGGCTAAATATTGCATATGGGCGGCGATTCATACGCAACCCCGCATGTGTGAGATACGTGGGCATGCGCAGTACACTCACTGCTATACGCGGTCACCGCCGGCAAGGCTGACTTCAGACAGACCGGTAAAACGCATACAGTCGTGTGCATGAGCACTAGGGTGTATACTAAATGGTGAAGGTCTCCATGCCTGAGGTGTAAGACGTACACCTCTGCCCACTGCAAAGCACAACTAAAGTCAGCTTCAATATGCTCAGACCAATATAAACGATGCAAGAGAAGTTTTAGGGTTCTGTTCTGTGGAGCTATGAAACAAAATTTGAACTTTCTGGCCTACTGATCAGCAGTATGTTTGGAGAAGGAAGAATTAAGTATACACTGAAATGAACACCCAGCCTATGATGTATGGCGGTGGCTTGATGATGCTGGAAACCTACAGCATGTGGAAGGCAAGATGGATTCAGTCAAGTATCAGGACATCCTAGAAGAAACAACTGTGCTTTCTGTGAAGAAGCTGAAGCTTGGGCAACATTGAATCTTCCAGCAGGGCAGTGATCCCAAGCATACCTCAAGTCCGCCAAGGCTTGGTTTTAGAAGTAGTCCTGGAAGATTCTGGAGTGGTCTTAATAGTCACCTGACTTCAACCCCATAGAAAGTCTATTGTGGAATTTTGAAGAACATATCCCTGCAAAGGAAAAAAGTCAACCCAAATATCACTGCCAGCGGCCATATTTACCTATATACCAATGCAAAGAGGCAGGTACAAAAATCACTTCCCAGTAGAATACAGACAGGCAGATTGCTATATGGAGGAGCATTGCAGATCCAGCACAAAATATCGTGAGAAAAAGTCCCGTATGCAGGACTTTCCATCCGATAAAATGCCAGTCAGCTGAATGGAAACTGAAGATTCCCCATAATAGTCAATGATGTCCGTTCGGCGGTGTTTAGTTCCATCATAAGACACATCATCTGTTTTGCCAGGAGTTTCACCTTTCCTGCTCCCATAGTGGAGGAGGTAAACTGAACCCCCAACTCGGATGTGAAAGCAGCAGAAGTTGTGTTGAGCTACTTTAAAAAGTTTTTTTCTTTTTTTTGCTGAAAGTTTGTACATTTGGGGAATAATTTTTAATCACAATTTTATACGGTAGTAAGCTAAAAAAAAACTGATATACAGACACAGTTGTTTCTTTTTGTTCAGCATTTCTACTTGCTACCTTTCTATCAAAAAGAGATTGTTCAAAGTGGACGGCCCATTTACGCCCACTTTACTCAGCAGTGATGACCCTTTTTAGAGTTACATAGTTTGCAGTTTATTACTTTTTCTTGAAAAAAATATTTTGGATTGGGATTTTTACAGTTTAAGTTTCTGCCGTGGGCAGTTTTATAGAGGACGTACTGACAAAATGCTTCTAGGTTAATTGCAAAACTTTTAAGACTTGGCGCTGCATACTTACTGTAGATTATATATCTGTAATGCAGGAGGACCAGGTTTACATGATCCATGTGAAAGAGAACCCACAGATGCCTTGGCCTACATGACCGTGAAAGAGAGAGAGGAGATCACACAAAGTGCACAGGTAATGCAATGCATGTGACTCCTTGTTATTTATTTATCTAGTCCTGTCGTTTCTATAGCACCGACATATTCTGCAATGCTGTGTATACGTTGTAACCACCCCGTCTCCGTCCCCCGGGGGGCTCACTATCTAGTGTCCTCATCTGAGAAGTGCTCAGGATGGAGCGATTAGGAACTGGAGATGATATGTGAACCAGAAGTTTTCCTTGCATTGTGTTGAACAGGTGTTGCATCTTTATTACCTGGCAAATCCTGCCATGTTTTTGCTCCCAGTTCTCCTCTCCATTCGACCCTTCGAATGTAAGGCTGATTCGGTTACAGGAATGACAGCTAGAGTAAGTGATGATATATCTCACCCATCCTGAGAAATTAGTGCCTGGGGTACCTGTTCTGTACAGAAACTGCATTTCACCCCTACTCATAGGAATGAGCCTGAGTTTCCGTGCCGGAATGTACAGGAAAAATTCACAAAGCGCCACAAGCCCTCCATTATAGCGATAGTTAGGTGTCACCACCGATAAGCAAAGGATGACCTCTCCTAGCAATATGCCATCGCTTACCCTATCTCCAGGGTGCGCAACCTTTTCTGGTCCAAAGGCCACATTGTCATATTCAACGATTCGCAAGGACCGCAATAGACCTTGAAGAGGTATTACCATTTATGGCATATGAAAAGGATATTCACCTATAATCTGATGGCTGCAAAGAGTATTCCATAGAGAAGTACATGCAATTGTCTCCATTTATAGATGATCGGTGTTGTGGTTATAGCTTAAGACTTCACAGCTCCCATCAACTATACAGGAGAGAGCCACATGCATAGTCAGGCATCTCTTACCCATATACTCCTTTCTGAAGTGTGAGACAGGGGTCAGAGGATCCAATTTTATCTGATCTATGGGGTGGACCTAGAGAATGCTACACCATGCAACATCAGTACTTATATGCTTCTGAGCTGTGCACCACTCCACCCACATCTATAGGCCCCTCACCAGCCAAGGCAGAAACCTACTGCACACTGATGAGGGGCAATCGCTCCGAAACAGCTTTCTGCGTATGGTCTCTGGCTTTGGCTCACAATTCCCAGTCGTTGTTACAAGACTTGTCTAAAAGTCTAACATTGACTTGCAGGAATGCTGCCTTCAAATAGGTGGCGCTGCAGAAGTATTGTTCCATCTTCCCATTTGCATCTGCTCCTCTCATGACATGAAAACTACGTACATTTCTGTCTCCAGGCAGTTGAAGTACTGCATGGTGTGCACTGCTACCCTAGCTGGAATACACCTTTAAGAAACACCAGAAGAGCACAAAGTGAGTCATCAAAGTGGAGTCTATGTACTGTATATGAACGAAATGGGAACTCCACCTATTCATCACACAAAAGGCAAAACTGCCTCCGCAGAACGGAATTGGATTTTTACTAAGACTTGGTTTGGACACTCCACAGCGCAGGACCCTGCATCAATGTTATCATTTATCCCAACTATACAAGATGAATTTAGGTGCGATACCCCTTTAAATGAATACATACATAATTATAGATCACCGGAACTCCTTTTTTTGTTTACAGCTACTGTCTATTTTAACATCAAAAGGACGTGATTCTGCTTCGTTCCTGGTTTTTCAGGGTCATCGTTTTGTTCCAACCACATAATGCTGCGTCAGCATTTCTCCAGAATGGAAAATAAATTTGTGGGCGTTAAGAGGAAGTTGCTATCTAGTTGATATCATGTATTAAACCATTACTGGAACCTTCGCCCTGCTGTGACCAATCTTTCATTTGTGCAACTGCGAAACCCAATGAGACGGATCTAGTGTCATTCTCCCCTTCTCAGAATCGTGTGGCAGGGATGCTTGGACAGCGATTAAAGGAGCGTCTGCAAGATATGGTTTGGGATCCAGTGATACCAAATACTTGAAGCCATTTGCTGCGATATCATGTCATCAAGGAAATCTGTAGCCAACGTCTTGCATTAACATTCTACATAAGAGATAATTCACTTTACAAGACGGAGACCATCTGCAGTAGAGGGTAGAATGACACGAGCATCACGGCACAACTCTATGGGGCAATTTACTGTCTGAGCCTCGGATTTTGTATCTCTTTGGTTTTTAGAGGGTTCCAGTGCTGAGAAATCGACTGCCTGTCAGTCTTGGGTGAGATTTTTGGCTTCATTTCAATGTCATTGGAAAGGAGCCAGAAAGTCAAAGGAGGACAACTATTTATGGGACAAGGATGTCAGAGCTCCCATCTATTGCATAATAACTCTTCCGTGGAAATGTTCCCGTCTGTAACACTACTGTTGTCATTCTAAGCATGTTCCCCGAGACCAGATATATGATACATGGCTTCGACTTGTTAATTGCATCGTCAATGACTACTGTACATTGAAAGAAGAATTTAAGCAGTTGGGTATTAAGCCATGTAAGGCCTCCATAGCAGAACATGACAAGAGCTTGTCTGACATGATAGAAAATGACATGTATGTACCAGGTTTGCTAAGATCCTTGAGATCCCATGTCTCCTCAAAGTCTTGATAACCGGTCTGGGTCAGGAAACTACAGCTTTTTAAACTAGATAGGTTTTTATTAACACCTACCAAATAAAGCTATGCTGAACAACACACAAAAATGTAATTAGAAAATATATATAACTTTGATGCAAAAAAAACCAAAAATTAATAAAAGTACACACAAAAACAGTGAACATGCAGACATAACATGATGGGCAACCACTCCAATGCTAGTTATTCATAATAAAGTGCAAGTGCCTTTGCTGTGGAGCAGCACACTGTTGGTATGATATTCTGGGGGGCCATCACATACAACAGTCGGTTACCCCCTAGTAGTGGTACGAGGGATAATGATAGCTCAGCAATATGTTCAGGACATTCTGCAGCCACATGTGTTGCCTCTCATGTATCCAAGCTAGAGGCGTTACAACAGGGTACTAGAGCCTCCATGCCCGCCCGTATCACATCTTGTATCCAAGCTAGAGACGGTACAACAGGGTACTAGAGCCTCCATGCCCGCCCATATCATATCTTGTATCTTTACTAGAGGCGGTACAACAGGGTACTAGAGCCCCCCTTCAAGTGTTCAGTTTTCCACCCAAAATTATGCTTTTGTTCTGATATTGTAATTACTTAGCTCAACATTGCAATCACACAGAGAAAGTTTAATTAGATTTCGACAATTCCTCCCTCCTAGGGGATGGATTTTTTTTTTCCCGACGGTATGCGGTATTGTTTCATGTTGTCTCTGCATATGACGGTCATTGTTATGCATGCTTTTATTATTACATTTTTGCTTATCAATAAAGTTATATATATTTTAATAGTATTTTTGTGTATGCTGTCCAGCGTGGCTTTATTAGCTCGGTGCTCTTAGCGTGTGCTTCGAAAAGCCTCCTCCTTTGTTGTGGTAGATTTTTATCGATTCATTAAAGGTGCTGACTGGCTTAGAAAATCCATTTTTGAATACCAGATCATTAGAGAATTCTGACTTTACGTGGGTCTTCCCTGCTCAAAACCCTTCATTTGTTACCCAGTGCAGACAACAGCTAGAGTTGTGCTTATCTTACCCTGGAGGAGCTGACATTTACACTGACTGCATACTGATTTCAGTTGGGACTGTGTGTAATGCTTGATTTCCTTTGCGGTGGCTCTACTGGGGAATAGAACACTTGCTGCCACCACCACATGGGAATTGGCTGAGATGGCACCACTAATTTAAAATAGCTTATTTGTGAAACCTTTTTATATCTTGTGTACTAATTACTGTATTATTTCAGCATTCCCCTTTATGTCCAACACTTTCTGATGTTGGAATTACTTTTTTAGATTAATAGGAACATGGCTGGACCATTTTATTTGAATTAGCTTTTTTCTTCTATTCATGTCTCCTTTACAACCTCAGGGCTTGTGCACACATATTATGGATCTATGTTATATGAATCTTAACCCCTTAAGGACCAAGCACGGTAAATATAAGGCACTTGGTCCTGGGTTTTAAGCCCATCCGATAGCAGATATATAGTGCGGGATTAAAGCCTCTGCTCCTGCAATCAAGCAGAAGCAGGTCGGGTCCTCAGCTGTCAGACACAGCAGAGGACCCAGAGGAGAAGGGCAAAGTGGTTTCTTAACCGCTTCCGCCTTCTCCTTTCTCAGGTACTTGGCACTCAGTGAGCGCTATGTGGTAAAAAGTGGAAGTATTACTTCCACTATGCGACACCGCAATCACGTGACCACCGAGTGCCCTCTGTCACTGCACGGCTGCAGGGTCCTAGGAGACCCTGATCAGCTCTGTTTTTGACTGTAACTGAGACTTCTATGGATGCCCCAGCTATAGTGGAAAAGTATGAAATTACAAAAAGAAAAATACAATGTGAATCACCCCCAGAGGCCTTATAGGATGTCATTGCAGACGTAGATAGTAAAAAAAAAAGTTACAAAAATAAGTAAAAAATAAATATATACATAAAAAAGAAAATGATCCAAAGCCAACCAAAACAGTCAATGTATGCGCCCTGTAATCCAAATGTATACGTATTATTTTATGTCAAAACATCTAAAACAAACAAAAAAATAAAATGATCATTTTTTTTAGCTTTTTACACCCTATAAAACTTTAAAAAAAAAAACAAACTGAAAATAAAGCCAGTGAAAAAACATCTTCAAAAAACTGCCCTATATGTCATGGGAAAAAAACGCTGCAAAAATAATTTTGGTAACTGAAGGGGAAAAAAAATAGGGACGTAAAATCCCTAAAAAGTGTCTGGTCCTTAAAGGGTTAAGTACGAAACCCATAAAAGTCTGAGCCCATACTGTATGCATCCCATTTCATATAGAATACAAAATTGTTGCAAATTCTATCTGATGCTATATTACAGAGTTATTGGCCGTTAGCAGTATTACTCTGTGGCCAGAATATCGTGCCACTTGGGGGCATTTATACATGAGGTCTTAATCTGCTCATTAACATAAAGTATACTGAGTGTAGGCGGACCACTGAAATGTAACACGGTGAGGGTGTGTTCACGCGGCGGAATCCAATGTGGATTTTATCATGCAAATCCTTCACAAGTAGATTCATTTTTTTTTCAGTGGCCGTATAGACTACGGCACGGTTTCCTATTGAAAGTAATGGGTCATGGCTTTGGCATGGAATCTGAGAAGAATCCACGGCAAAATCCTGTTGTGTGAACATCCCCTAATATTACTGACAGGAAGTCATGTGACACCACAACCACTACTTTCTCAGATCTTTTCATTTCACAGAGCCCCCTGCAACATTCACAGATATGTTATTGATACAGTATAAGTAGTTTCTACATATTTTATAACCCTTGTCCATTATGTACTATGATCTGTTGACAAGTAGAAAATCTACATCTTAGGGTGAATGCCCACGGACAGATTTTTACCTCGTTTCCCGCAATGGCAATTCGCAGCTATTAGGTTCTATTGGCTTTCCGCAGCGGGAAATAAATTGCTGCATGTTCTATTTGCCGTGGGAAGTCTCCATTAATATAGCATTAATGGAGACCGCAGGATTCCGCGATCACCAGCAAGCACTTTTTTGTTTTTAATCGCGGTACTCCCGCGACGCTCGTGTGCATGAGCCCTAAATCTTTGGTGACTGCAGTGGTTTGTAATAATAATCATAACTTAGTCCATGTTGTTAATTGCTAACTTTGATCTATGTATTGAACCTTTTTATGTCTGCTCTATTACAGCATGCCCTGCGTTTATTAGCTTTTGGACAAATATATAAAGTCTTGCAGATGGACCCTCTCCCATCAAATAAGCCCTTCCAGAAATACTCTTGGTCAAGCACAGACAGGGAAGGTAAGGTGTCAGTGTTTGGAACAGAATTTCATAAAATTAGGCCAGACTCTTACAAAGCTATATTCTTATCCATGAAATGGGGTAAATCTTTAGGGATACATAGAGTGGAGATCTATTACCATTGCACAACATCATGTTCCAGCGGTACAATGTACACTGATGCGATGTAAGGGTTGAGTCACGGGCAGCCCTTCTAGACATTATTTATTTCTGGCCACTGATGAGTGCTAAAAAAATTATATAAACCCAGATAACACCTTTATGTATCCAGAGACTATGTAAATCTTCAAAGTGGTTTCCAGGCACAAACTGTTGATGACCTATCCTCAGGAAAGGTCATTGATCGTTAACCGCTGGAGACCCACTACATGGGATCCATGGCGAATCCTGATTGCCTGGCCCAGCTGTCAGCACAGCAGGCCGGATGTGCGCCATAGGAGACAGGACTGGAAGTTGCCTAGCTGGCTTCACTCCCATTGAAATCAATAGGAGCTGAAGCAGCTATTACACTTATGGCACTTCCACTTCAGACACCGGGAATGGTGTATTAGCTTCTTCAGCTCTCATTGATTTCAATGGAAGTGAAGCCAACTAAGCAACTTCCAGTCACATCTCCTATGATGCACATCTGACATGCTATGAGTAAGGCTATGTGTTAGCCAAAACGCGTATGCCTACATTTTTTTAATCCTGTGCACATTGGACTTTTAATACCTTTTATCAATAAAGGATTGACTTTTATGCATGGTACTGGTGCTGGATCTACTTGACCATTTAGCAATGTGAATGCAGCCCAAGAAATGAATTATTGCAGAATTGTGGCCCTCAAACCAAGCTGGAGCGTAAAGATGGACAGTCACTGTCAGTTGCGTCGGTGTTTACTAACCTGACTTTTCTTCTCGCCTCTTCTTTTTCAGGTTTGAAGAGACCATACGATGACGGTTCTTGTGATGACAAAGATCCAAATAAGAAAATGAGACGCAACTTACGCAAAAGTAAGATCCAAGTGAAAAAAGGCTTTTTACTTAAATAAAGACTTCACACGTAGAATGCATTACTTCAGTAAAATAATGTGTTCAAGCTATGACTATTGCCCCAGTACAGAACAGGGGTGTAAGGCGCACTCACATAGCTACATAGACTTGTGTGTGGAATAATATATTTTAATAAAATATATCTTCAACTCTAGTTTTAGACAGCAAAGCCATAGAATCAAACCAGCCAATGAATGCACTGATGCGACTTAACCAGATTAGGCCTGGCCTGCAGTACAAACTGCTGTCTCAGTCGGGTCCAGTTCACGCACCAGTCTTTACCATGTCTGTGGATGTGGACGGTACAACTCACGAGGCCTCTGGACCATCCAAGAAGACAGCCAAGCTTCACGTTGCAGTAAAAGTGAGTGTGTTTTCCCAATTTCTTTTGTATGTTTGAACATGTATGCAAGGAGAATACGGCCGTCCATGGTGCTTTAACCCTTCGTAATGCAATTTTGGATTCAGGGTTTCCTAGGGGGCTTTCTCTTTCTGACATTATACAATGGCGCCATCTGCTGGCTAGAGCCAGTACTGCGGTATGGGACATGCTGGAGAGGCCCCCCCCCCCCCCCGACAACAGAGCGGCCTGTAATATACAGTAAGAATACCCTGCCGGACGTCTTCCGACATCGGAGCTGTGCAGCCTTCAATCAGAATGTCCTCAGATGTCAGATAGTGGATTGGAAAGGGTTAAATGCAGGAAGATAAGCGATAACTACCTGCAGAACAAAAAATGTCAACAAGTTTTCATCTGCCAGAAGTGATTGTTACCATAGACACACGGGGTGTCCAGATTATTGAGGACATCTGTTGTTGATAAGGTAGATAAAGCACTCTGTAAAATCATTAGTACGGTGGTGGATCACGTCAGGGCTTAGAAATGCTATTGTTAACATTATCGCAGGGAAGATATACAAATCTGCTTGCTCGGTGGTAATGGGAAACATCAGGTGAAACATTCTTTCCATGATGATATAAATAATAAGTCTCCTGCCCTTTTAGAACCACTGAATGGTGAACACTTTTCTGTTCTCACGTAGGATAGTTTTCATTTCATTAAAGGCATGCAGTCACATGGGCCGCTATGCGGTTTCTTTGTATTTTCCGGTATTTTTATATTAATGGCCTATCTTTTAGAATAGAGGTGTAATCGGTAGGGAACCTTCCCCTAGGACCTCCACTGATAAGTAGCATGAGAGGCAGCGGTGCTCATTGTAGCATTGTAGTACTAATATAGTGACACAAGTGTCCATGCTGCAGCCTTACTGTATATGCAGTGCCATAAACCGCAGCACACGCGGTTCACATAAGGTAAACTTCCAGAAAAACCCTTATAGTGACTGCCCTATTTTGTGCTTTAAAGGGGTTGTCTCGTGAAATCAAGTGGGGTTCAGCACTTCTGTATGGCCATATTAATGCACTTTGTAATATACATCGTGCATTAAATATGAGCCATACAGAAGTTATTCACTTACCTGTTCCGTTGCTAGCGTCCCCGTCGCCATGGATCCGTCTAAATTCGCTGTCTTCTGGCGTTTTTAGCCGCGCTTGCGCAGTCCGGTCTTCTCCCTGGTGAATGGGGACGCTCGTGCCGGAGAGCTGGTCCTCGTAGCTCCGCCCCGTCACGTGTGCCGATTCCAGCCAATCAGGAGGCTGGAATTGGCAATGGACCGCACAGAGCCCACGGTGCACCATGGGAGAAGACCCGCGGTGCATCGTGGGTGAAGGTTCCGGCGGCCATCTTGGTAAAGGAAGAAAGAAGTCGCTGCAGCGCGGGGATTCTGGTAAGTAATAAACTTTTTTTTTTTTTTTTTTTAACCCATCCCTTGTATAAATATTTCTAGTTTTTTTTTTAATTAATATATTTATAAAATAAAGTATGGGAACGGGTTCCTCTATTTGTTTCAGACGTTTTGATATATAGTATGTAGGGTTTTATTTACAGGACGCATACGGCGACTGTTTTGGTTGGCGTCGGCTATGGGTTATTTTCTTTCTTTTGTATGTATTGTTATTTTATTCTGTAATTTTTAGTTACTGATGTATGTAATTATGTTTTTTACTATCTGTGTCCCCCATCACGTCATATAAGACCTCTGGGGGACATTCAGATGTTTTCTGTTTTTTTTTATTTGACACTTTTTCACTGTAGCTGGGGCATCCATAGGAGCCCCAGTTACAGGGGAAAACAACCCCTGTAGTGTCAGTAGTTACTGGCACAGCTGATCACATGCCCAACCCCCCCACCCCCAGCTTTCGTAGTGGAAGTTACACTTCTATTTTCACTTTTCAGTACACAGCGCTCATTGAGCACTGTGTACTCTGTGAAGGAGAAGAAAGGGTTAAAAACACCACCTGCCTTCTCCTACAGGTTATAAACTGTGACAAACAGCTGACAACCTGTCCTGCCCTCTGATTACAGAGCAGGAGGCTTAAATCCCTGCCATAATCTTACTATCGGCTGGGCTTTAAGCCTGGGACCAGGCGCCGTATATTTACTGTGCTTGGTCCTTAATGGGTTAAGGACCAAGTGATTGCAAGAGCTATAACTAGAGATGAGCGAGTATACTCGCTAAAGGCAATTGCTCGAGCGAGCATTGCCCTTAGCGAGTACCTGCCCGCTCGAGGCAAAAGGTTCAGGTGCTGGCGGCGGGCAGGGAGCTTCGGGGGAGAGCGGGGCGGAACGGAGGGAAGATCTCTCTCTCCCCCCCCCCCCGCTCCCTCCTGCTGACTGCCGCTACTCACCGCTCCCCCGCGCCGGCACCCGAACCTTTCGTCTCGAGCAGGCAGGTACTCGCTAAGGGTAATGCTCGCTCGAGCAATTGCCTTTAGCAAGTATACTTGCTCATCTCTTGCTTTAACTCATCGACATAGCCGTATGAGGTCTTATTTTTTGTGTGACACGTTGTACTTTTTAATTACACCCCTCTGGGTTACATGTAATGTGTTATACAATTTTTATTACAATTTTTAGGAGGGAGATGGGAAAAAAAACACCCAAAAATTCCACAATTATTTTTTGGGTTTATTTCCACAGCATCCAGAATTTGGTAAAAATAACGTAAGAATTTTCTTATCTGAATCAGCAAAATCACATACCAGGTTTATTTAGGCGATAGACCCATGTCATTTTTATTATTCCGGCAGTGGAGTTATGCAAGTTCTTGTTTTTTGTGGAAACAGTTGTAGTTTTAATTGGTACCTTTTGGGGGTACACATGAGTTTTGAATCGTGTTTTTTTTTTTAGGAGGGGGGTGTGAAGGGAAGAAAAAATTAACAATTCTGGTATTACTTTTAATGGTTTCACTATGCAAGACAAATAACATTTCTCATTGTTTGGGTTGTTAGAAACAATAATATCACTTGTGTTACTTAAAAAAAAAAAAGTGTTTGGTGTTTTATCCATTAAAAAAAGGTATTTTGTGGGGGAGGGTAGGGGGTAAAAGTGCTTTTTTTTCTTTTTTTTTTTTTTGAAAAGTTAGACTTTACTTAACTTTTTTTAGTCCCTCAACAGGACTTGAAGATGCCATCTTCAATCACTAGGATAGTGCACTGCATTACTTATACAGCGCATTCTACTATGCTTATGATGTCAGCCTATTAGACTCTGCTGAAGGCAGAGTGTATCAGGGCAAGTTACATGGCAGACACGGAGGCTGTTGTCAAGCCTCTAGCAACCGTAGCATGGTTCCCCATGACTGCCATTGATTGTGGTATGTAAGGGGTTAAACTGCTAGGATCTGAAGTTTTTCCATTCCTGGCAATTGGAGCAGTCACTAGCCAGCCAAGACACTGCCTTAAAAAGGTGTATGCGCAGGTTTAAAGCCAATTAGTTAGGTCAGTAAAAAAAAAATTGGCTGTTAATGATTGGCATAAGTCCTGCCTACTAATGGGATGAGTAAACAAAAGCAACTTTAGTAGGAAGAATCCCTCACCCGTATACATCTGAAAGAATCCTTGCATGTTTTTGGGCAGTGGAAGCAGGAGAACTTGCTGGCTTGTCTTTCTTAAGATAGCTGTCAGTCAGCTGCTCGGAGCTGATGGGCGCTCGCCAAGTGACTGCTTCCAGTGGGTGGCATCATTCATGCTATCATTTATATGGCAGATAGATATTACTAGCTATCAAATATGGAAACCCTGCTTGGACATGGCACCTTACAGGAGTGGTGGCCAAACCCTAGATAACAATGTGCTAGTAGATCTTGCTGTCACGCCGCCAGACTGTTCTCTTACTTACTAACACAGAAGTAAGAAAACCAGTGAGTTAGGACTTGTTGAGTCTTGGTTATCGCTGTTGGCTTGTGTGGTTCTCCCTGAAGGAACTGTTGCTGCTATTAGCAGGAGGGGGATGCAAAAACTTTTCTATATCGTCCTTTGCAAGCCACATGTGTCAGTCCCTCGTCCACTGTAAAATCAACTATTTCGGGCTCCACAAAAAGTTGAGTCTATACACAAAGAATTTAGTTACTTGCACCTTTTTAGAGTTGTGTTTTTGTTGTTTTGTTTTTTTTCTTCTCTAAGCATGTTTTTTTGTTTTTTCTTTTTTTAGATAGGATGAAGTTGCACAAACACTTTTTTTGCGCTAGACTTCTATGTCCATCGAGACAGATGTCACTCATCATGCAACTTTTTGTTTACTTCATATATTTACATGCAATGTTTAAATGTGATGTAGCAGCTTAACAGTCTCCCAATCGCTATAGAAGATACCTGCGCTTTAGTTGCTGTCTATAGGATGCTGCTCTTTTAAGCAACGATCTCATGATACTTTTTTTTCTTCTGCGCAGGTTTTACAGGCTATGGGTTATCCTACAGGCTTCGACACAGATATGGAATGTCTTAGTTCAGATGAAAAATCAGACAGTGAAGGAAAGAATGAGACTGTCTCATCAAATTCGAGCAGTAATACGGGAAGCTCCAGCACAGATGGGTCCAACACTCTAGAGGTAAAAAACATATGGTTTAATCTACATTTAAAGTGGTTTTGCAAGATGACCTATCCTCCGGTCCGATACTCACCACCCCGTCCGATTGGATGTTTATGCATGGCCTGGAATGGTGCTACAGGAATAGTTCTATTAACTCCATCTGGACCCGTTCTTCATCCCTTGAATGCTAACAAGCATTTGCTATACAGAGGAGAGTCCTGCTTAGGTTCTTGCCACACAGTAGCAAAGATGGATAGGACCTATCAAGGCCTGATAGCAGCCACATGGTCTACATTTATACCTGTGCCAATATAGGCTCCATTACACGTCCATGTTGAGGTGGTCACTCCTCTTAGTCAGACTTGTGAATCGGTAATCTGCCTGGTTTTGTAGTGATTAATCTTTCTGCTCTCCTAACGATGTATGATTAGGAAGATTTGCTTTTCAGAAAGTTTGGCTGACCATGCTTGCATGATCTGTAATGGTGGCCATATTGGCTTCAATCCAGCATTAACAGGAAAACTTTGAAAAAGGATGAGATTGAATTCTTAGTAACTTTATAGAATGTGACGACCCAAGAACTTCTCTTTACAGGTGATTATTTGCCAAGTGGATTTGTGGAAGATGTAAAATCAGGACTATGGATAACCCACCTCTGAACACCAGGCTATAGCTTGTATTGTAAAGTCTCCCTGCTCCTTTCTGCATGAAGGCAATTCAATATTCGCTAAGTGCAGCCTTTGTAAGGCGAGACCAGAATAACCGGCTTGTGCTATAGAAATCAAATATATTTATCCCATCATCAACCTTTGTACCGGTACTTAATACTTGAAGCTTTCTACCGGATATTTCCTAAAGCCTGCAGAGGTGTAATGTCTAGAGGGGACAGTTTATCTTCAGTGCGTCCTACAAAATAGGAAAGAAAATTGGCTTCTGATAGGGTAGATCTATTACACACAATGCAGATATTTTAAAGGAACACACACAATGCATCATTACTTCTGCTTTCATTCAGAGCATTCTGGCCCATAGAGGGACTTCATTAAATCAGCCTTTTGGGAGCATTTTTTGTTAAAGGGGTTATCCACTGTCACCAATCCCCTTTTGTTCAGTCTCCCACTGATGCAATGATCACTGGGCGCTCTGCTGCAGATCCTAGCAGCGATCAACTATAATCTGTGAGGAATTCCCATACAGCACCACCGCAGGTGAAATGAAGTATTGCACCGTTCCCATTAAAATCACATATATAGGTCCTCTTGATCCTTCTAATCTTGACGGCTGTAAATTGGGATAAATGCTCTGGTCTGTTCGACTCATCAAGAATGAAGGAATAAAATTTCTTTGCTCATTCCAGATATTTCCAATTCTATTCCATCGAACGTAACACTGCGGAATGAGACACACGTGGGAGGGTGCTGGATTCTGTCACTGTGGGTGGCTGACTTATGCCTGTGGGTGAGGAGGATCCCCTGGGTGACTGAATGGCAGAAATGTAGCCCAATAAGAAGTAAAACAGTAGCTGTCAAACAAATACTTCATGGCCAGAAGCTAAAGGCGGGAGGAGTAGGGAGCGAAAATTGCTAAACAGGAACTGCACATAAGGAGTCAGAAGAACAGTAAAGTTTCATTTATGAAGTTATGCTTTAACCAAATCTAAAACCTTTACAGTTTGTAAAATGTAGAAGTCGTGATAAAACATCTCTGAAATGATGGTTGCCTATAAATATCCAGCTTATTGGCCTCCTTTTGTTGCCCTACTGTGAACATCTGCAACTCAAGTCTGGGGTCTAACTTGTATACAGGCAGCCCGCGTCTGGAAGACTGCTTATAATATTGTAATATATCAGATTATGGTAAATTGCCATCTTCTTCACCTTCCACCAGATTGTAGTTGCCCTTTTCCTAAACGTTCAGAAACCTCCTCTGTAAAAAAAAAAAAAAAAATCTGTGTTTTTTAGTAAAATGGATTAGCCTAGACCGCATATGGCCCCATTGTAGGGTTATCAGAACATGGACACTGATGTTTTTTACAGGGACTGATGGTTCTCATGAAAAAACTCGTTGTGTATTCTTTTCTTGTCTGTATCACAAACAAGAAATGGGAGATACTAATGCATGTCAATGTGGTGCCAGGCCATAAATCAGACAACACACGTCCGGGTGTCCATGTGCTGTCTGATGAGAGTTGCACCTAAGCTGATCTGCACCACTGCAGGGGAAGGGAAGAAGACTACAGGGAAAGTAATATTTCTGCACTGCAGCTTTGTAAAACAAGTTGTTGTAATTTATTTATTTATAAAGCACCATTAAAGGGGTTGTCTCGCGGCGAAAGCGAAAAAAAATTTTTTTCACTTACCCCCGCATTCTGTCCTGTTAAAAAGAAAGCATGGGTTAGTTTTTAAAAAGCACATTGCACTTACCTGCATCAGCGTTCTGCAGCTTCTTCTATTCTTCTTTTAAAGATGGCGCCGCTGGTCGTCTTCCACGGTGGACCGCGGGTCTTCTCCCATGGTGCACCATGGATTTTCTTCTCCTTCCTTGCGTTTCATTGCCGATTCCAGCCTCCTGATTGGCTGGAATCGGCACACGTGATGGGGCGGAGCTACGATGACGACGCGGTGAGCAGCTCTCCGGCACAAGCGGCCCCGTTCACCAGGCAGAAGACCGCACAGCGCAAGCGCGTCTAAAAAAGCAAGAAGCCAGCGAAATTAGACGGAGCCATGGAGACGGGGACGCCAGCAACGGAGCAGGTAAGTGAATAACTTCTGTATGGCTCATACTTAATGCACGATGTATATTACAAAGTGCATTAATATGGCCATACAGAAGTGTATAACCCCACTTGCTTTCGCGAGACAACCCCTTTAATTCCACGGTGCTGTAGAATTGGAGAATCGGGTTAGACAACCTTGTACTACATATGGGTACAAGTACTACTACATATATAACCATGTTACATGTAAAACAGAAACGTTAAACTGGAATCATCCACTAAATGGCTAACAAATTGATACAGAGGGAGAGAGGACCCTGCCCGCAAGGGCTTACAGTATACAGGACAAGGGAAGGAGACCATAGGGGAGCTTAGAAGGTGTTCATCTTGGGGTGCCAATGGGGTTACTGAAGGTTTTAGGCTTGATTTGAAGAGGTGTGTTTTCAGGTTCCTTTTTGAAATTTTCCCATGTGATTGAGAGTCTGAAAGGTTGAGGTAGCGAGTTCCAGAGTATAGGCATCACACGGGATAAATCCTGGAGCTGATTATGTGAGGAGCATACCAGGGAAGAGTAGAGGAAGAGGTGGTTTTGCAATCACAAGCGGGTACGAGTGAGGAGATATCGGGAGATTTGGTCAGAAATGTATGGAGGTGACGTTGTGGACGGCCTCGTATGTCATTAATGATATTGAATTATATTCTCTGGGTAATATGCAAGCAGTGAAGGGATTGGCATAGGGGAGAGACAGAAGAGTAATGGGCGGGAGAAGTGGATAAGGCAGGCAGAAGAGTTGAAGATGGATTGGTGCCCATTGGTGGGGCACAAGGGCATTGGAAGAAAGGCTGCAGAGAAGAATGTTGAAGTAGCCCAGATGGGAGAAGATGAGGGAATGCACTAGCATTTTGTTGACTTGGGGTTAAGGAAGGATCATATCCGAGAGATATTTTTGAGCTAAAGGCGGCAGGAGGCAACGAGGGCTTGTTTGTGTGGTTTGAAGGAGAAGGCAGAGTCAGATATAACACTGAGACAACAGACTTGTGGAACTGGTTAAAGTGTAAAGCCATTCATAGTGATGAATAGATCTGGTGGTGGGGGGGAGATTGAGTTCAGTTTTTTCATGTTGAGTTTTAGGAAGCTGGAAGAGGAGGATATAGCTGATAGACACTCAGGGATTCTTGATAAGAAGATAGGTAACGTCTGAGCCAAAGAAGTAGATTTGTTGTGTCCTCGGCGTAAAGATTGTACTGAAAGCCATGGGATTGTATAAGCTGTTCTAAGCCATGGGTGTAGATGGAGTAGGGGTCCTAGTACAGAGCCTTGGGGGCAACAAGAGAGAGAGGATGAGGCGAGGATGAGGTTTGAGAGTAGGAGACCCTAAACTTTCAGTTAGTGAGCTACAAGGAGGTCCAGAAAAGGGACAAGTTTGTGATGCCAAGGGAAGAGAGAGTTTGTAGCAGGAGGGGGTGGTCAGCCGTGTCAAAGGCAGAGGATTATTGTTTTACACTTAGCAAACTGTTAACTATTTTGGTTAGGGCAGTTTCACTAGAGTGGTGGGGTCAGAAATCTGATTGCTATTGGTCACACAGCAAGTTGAAGGAGAGTTAGGAGGACAGTTCAAAGTGGACCTGCTGTTTTAGAAATTTTGACACAAAAGGGATCAGCGATATGAGGTGGTAGCTGGACATGGAGAAAGGAAGGAGGGGTGGTATTTTGAGGATGGGTGTGATGTATGCATGTTGGAAGGACAAAGGAAAGATGCCTGTAGTCAGTGATGGGTTGAACAGGTGGGTGAGGGCTGGAATGAAGAGGGTGTTAAGATTTGGGAGGAGGTGCGATGGGTTGGGTCAAGCAGGTTTTATAACATTTATATTGCAAAATAAGATGTTATCACTTTCCAAAGCCTAGAACCTTCAATTTAAATAGCTGGAATACCCCTTTAGTATATAAAGAAAATTAGGGTTTGTCAAAGGGCTTACAAAGGCCCTAAATGTGCTGAATTATTCCACAATTTATCCTAGCCAACCGTTTTATATTGAAGTCTCCTTTTACGATGTAACTAAGCTGTTACTCACCAAGTTATAAGATAAAAATCCATCCAATAAACGTAATCACCATGAAAGATGATTATAATTAGACTGTGCTTATCATTAAACCAGTACCTAATAAATATTATATGGGGGCAAAGTAGAAACTGAAATAATATTATATAGACATATTGCTCTAGAGCCTGTGTTAATACGATGTGGAAATGCTCTACAGAATACAAATCAATATCATTATTTGGAAGCCGGATACAAAGGGAAACAATATAGTCCTCGAGTACAAAACCAGCGCTGACACACAGACCATACAGGGGAAGTTATGTCCATAACATTGCATAATGCTGGGCAAGCAGCAGATGATACAGTAGGAAAGAAGGAACCAGTCAGAACATTCAAAGTAATGAACTTGCTCCAATTACTGTATCTTATTATAGGCCTTTGAACAGATTGATGTCATTTTCCCCATTAATTGACTTCCTGTGAAAGTCCCTGACTTGTGAGTATTTATGCCTGTATTGTTTAAAGGGAACCTGTCATGTTGAACTTGGAGTCTGATCTGCAGGCGGCATGTAATACTGGAGAAGTAGCTGAGCAGATTGATATATCATTTTGTAAGAAAATATTCAGACAACCCTCCAGTCCCAGGACAAACTTTGTCCAGGAATCAGAGGGGTAAGTTATACTACCTGGTGCCATTGTTTCTGCCCACGATCTGCTTGTTCATGGGACCCTTCTGTGGTGTACCAAGATGGCCGGGGCAATTTTTAGACTACCTGATGCACACTGTGTATTGGTGGCGCATCAATAGTCTAAGATACTACACATTGCTCTCATTGGCCAACATTACTTATGTAAGCAGCGCTAGCCAATCCGAAAACAATATGCATTGTCAGACTACCATCACACAGAGTGCACTGAGTAATGACGAGTTCTGCAGCCATCTTGAAAAATCACAGTGGGGCCCCAAGAACTTCCCTCACCACCAGTCCCTGGACAAATTTTGTCCCTTGGACCAGAGGGTTTCTTTCAGTATAACATATAATTTAGTCCTATAAAATCCCTGTTCTTTCTGTGCTCAGGAGTCCAGTGGGCGGTCCAGGGGTCCTGTTCAGTTATTGACAGTCTTCCCTGCATGACAGTGTATACACAGATGGCAATCATTCACAGATAAGACCACCCACTGGACTCTTAAGGGCCCTTTTACACAAAACTATCATTCGGATTCTCGCTGGATCGTGGGAATCTAACCAATAATCGTTCAGTGCAAATGCTGCCAGCGACTGAATGATGAGCGATAATTCGATCATTTATCATTCATCTACTTTAGGCCGGCAGGGATAAATATCAAACTATAATCAGACTGTGTGAACAGGCAGTCATTCATCTATGAACTACTGCCTGTTTACTGTGAATGAAGGTGGGCAGATTGAAGCGATCACCGATGTTCCACCTCTATTCACTGAGCAATCGTGGCTCCTCTGTGAAAACACTGGAGCGATTATCTCTGGGAGGACTGTCAGGCGTCTTACATCATCCTGTGTAAAAGGACCCCACGTATCGAAAGAGCAGTGGTTGAAATGAATAGAATGCAAGTTGTATTTTACTGAATATGTCTTATAAAACTATATATCAAAATGCTCAGCTCCGTCTGCTCTCTAACATGCTGCCCTCATATAGGACTGCATGGTCAATGTGACACGTTCCCTTTAATGACGACTATTCTGCTCTCCAGTAACCAAAACATGTCGGGGAGTGGTCACCACAATAAATGGGGTAGGGTGCTGCTATGGTGTCAATGGACAATATATCTCAAAAGAAAGGAAAGTGACACAATGTATAAAAACTGCCCAACCCCAAATAAAAGCAAATGTATATTTTGACAAACGCACTAGAGACAGGAATAAAAACACTAAAGACAATGACCATTACTACCCTCACAATATGGGGCAAGTAAATACATACAACCGATAAAAAGGCTACACTCCCAAATTGTCAGTCATGAAGGGTTAACATACACTGCATAATATATACATAATATATACAAAAAGATCCCTACTGGCTATGAAGTGTAAAATACACAATGAGAAATAAAGTGCAAATACAAAAAAAGTAAGAAAAGGGATAAAAGATAATGTAGTAATATAACATGACATCCAATATAAAGAAACGTGAACCGTTACCAAACCCCATGATAACAGTTGGAGACGCTGTCTAAAACAAGAAAATATCTTGACCGATAAGCAAAGGAAACCCCACGCATATCATTATAGTAACATAGTATGTTAGGCTGAATGAAGACAAATGTCCATCTAGTTCAGCCCGTGTTAACCTACCCCTTGTTGGTCCAGAGGAAGGCAAAAAAAAACCCAGCGAGCTAATTAGCCCCTATTGGGGATAAAACTCCTTCCCGACTCTATACACTGATGGCTTCCTCGGGGGGTAACCATGTCATACCTGCACACCATTCAATATTAATGATATTAACCACCCTCACCGGTGGGTGGACATGACGTTATGCATTATAGTCTTCAGAATGGCGCATGTGAAGGGTTAACAAACGCATGCGTGAATGATCACATGATACATATAGCCTTTACCTCTGCTTATATGATATATTGTTGTTAGTTGCATGGCTTTACTTGCCCTATATTGTGAGGGTAGCAATGCTCATTTTCAGTGTTTTTATGTTTTTGTTTCTAGTGGGTTTGTCAATAAAATATGCATTTGCTTCTTTATTCGGCGTGTGCACTTTTTATAGATTGTCGCTTTCCTTTCTTTTCTCATATATTTTGCTCTCCTGTCATGTTTTTTTTTTAAATACTAAATAAATATATTTCATATAAAATGTATATTATTTCTTAAAAGTCTGATGTTCCTCCTTTACTCCTCCTGGAAATGAATAAATGAACTGGGTGTCACCATTTCCCTTGTCCACAGAGTTTTCCCTTACACAGTTAAACAATGCAGAGTTCTAAGATAAGATGCTCCAGAAGTGTTAGAAATGCCAGTATTTCTGAAAGCAGACATGTCTGTAGAGCTGAGAAGTGCTCCAAGAACCTGCACAATCCAGCAGAGGTTAATTGACTAATGGGCAACTCTGTTTTGTGTTTTCTCTACATAATCTTTTGGAACCATTTGTGAGATCATAGTAATTACATCAGTTAACATCTGAAGTCCTAAATGATCACAATCGCTAATTAATTTAATGAATAAGTAATTCAATTAGAATATTGCAGTTGAGCACAGTTGTCTTGGCCCTTGGGTTTGTACACAAGCAGGGGATTTATTTCCATATGATGTATTTGTCTTAGTATAATTTGTCCCCGCAGGTCAGGACTCAGGGTCCCATTCTTACAGCGAGTGGAAAAAATCCCGTCATGGAGCTAAATGAAAAGCGAAGAGGGCTGAAATATGAGTTAATATCGGAGAGTGGGGGAAGCCATGATAAGCGGTTCGTAATGGAGGTGAGTTTATATTCTGTTTTAAAAGCATTGTGTGATACTGAGGGGTCTACAGCACCTCTATGTTCATGTAATATATTTAAAGGGATTGTCCATAGCCTTAGAAAAAAAATGTCATTAGGCAATAGAGTTCAGCTCTATTCTCTTAAATGGGAAAGAGCTGCAATACCAAACACGGCCCTTGAACAAAAGTAGCACTGTTTGTTGAGGTTAAAAAAAAAACTTTTTTTTTCTAATCCTGAACAATAAGAGGATTTTTTTACTCACCGTAAAATCTTTCTCGTCTCGTCATTGGGGGACACGGCAAGACCGTGGGATATAGCTACTGCCACTAGGAGGCGACACTAAGCACAAAAGTGTTAGCTCCGCCCACTAGCTGTATCCCTCCCTGCCGACACCAGGCTAATCCGTTTGTATGCCAGCAGTAGGAGAAGCCACGTGGGAATGGAAAGACAACAATAATTAGCAATATGACACAAAGGTTATAGCTGGAACGAAAACACAGCACCATGTACAACTTGCAGAAACGCGGTCCTGGTCAGGACAAAAAACGGTGTCCTATAAATAAGGAGTTAGTGCTGTGTTCCCCAAATGATTTTACAGTGAGTAAAAATATCCTCTTTTCTCATTCGTGTCATTGGGGGACACAGCAAAGACCGTGGGCGTCCTAAAGCAGTCCCCGAGGGAGGGAAAAGGAAAATCATAAACGCATGCGGTCAGTTTACAGCCGTCTGTAAAACCTTCTGCCCTAGCGAAGAGTCGGCTGACACAAAAGTGTGGATATGGTAGAACTTAGAGAAAGTGTTCAGGGACGACCAGGTAGCCCCCCCTACACACTTGCGAAGCAGAGACACCATGACAGACTGCCCATGAGGCCCCCACCGCCTTGGCATTTTTCATAGCTCGCCTCACAAAAAAGTAATAGAAAGCAATCAAAAATGGTGTCATTGAAAAGTACAACTCATCCCACAAAATAAAACCCCTCACACAGCACTGTTGATGGGGAAAAAAATGTCAGGGGTCTTTAAATGCAGCTATAGAAAAAAAATGCATTTTCTTTCTTTGGGAAGTTGCAAAATAAAAAAATATATATATATATAAAAATTTTGGTATGGACGTACCTGTACATATATATATTAGAAGGACTGGGGGGGGGGGGGGGATTCTGCTATTGTTTTCGTGTTTAGCAAGCAGAATATATATATGAGACAACCTGTAATTATGTGATCGCCGATGTCCTAACTAGCACATTTTAGTTATTTAAAATTATTTTGTGCTGAAAAATCACTCTAAAGTGCTGGCCACTAGGGGGGTCCCTTCATTTTAATTTGCTGCCCATTGCCTAGTGAAGTCATCTCTAGTAATAGAGATGATAAAACGGAGAACAGGAAGTGGGGGTGGGTGTTGTCTCATGTAGCCTATGGGAGAGAAAGGCAGAAAGACTCAAATAGATGAGGTTACAGCAGATAACTGGGGTGTACCATCTTGCAGCTATTGAAATCACATCTACACTGCTCAGTACTGCTGTATTATGTCTTCCATAATACTTTTTGTTTTGAGGCTGTTCTACAGAGTGCTTAAAAATATATCCTCCTCTTCTCCGTGTACAATGCATGGAGATGACCTAGCAGCTAATCTCCACCCAGTAACTTGGGGACAACTGAAAACTAGATATATAGTCTGCAGAGGGGAAAACTAATGGAAATTACAGGCTAAAGGTCCCAGAATTGCCAGAAATACCGTTATTCCCCATGTCCACACAAAGCAGCTTATTCTGAAAAGTCACCTAAAACAACAGGAAGACTTTAACATATATGTCGTAAAAAATGCCAGCACATATATTAAACGTATCCGTAGGGCTCAAATCACTCCGAACATACTTTTGGCCACAATCAGGCCAGTTAGCATTAGCATACTTTTTTTTTTTTTTTTTCAACTTTTTAAAGGAAGGTTCAGCGGACTGTATTTTCAAATACAGATGGTCAGTATATCTTATAATGTAAATTACCTGATGGATTGTCCCTGTTGTGGCCGCAGCTCCTCTGTGACTTGTCGAAAACCTTAATGACCAATGTAAGGCCATAGAAGTATAGACCACTACATACACATTAGTGCCCAACATAAACGGTCACTCCTGCCCCCTGACATGTATATATAAGTGTAGATGTATGAATGATTGTTGTATGGAAACGTCCATTTATCTGTCATTTCTGACAATTTGCCAGCTCCGCTGTCTCCACAGTATGTGATAATTGCAATGTTACTGTACATTTTTGGTCTTTGTATCATAGGTTGAGGTGGACACGCAGAAGTTCAGAGGAGCCGGTCCAAACAAGAAAGTAGCAAAAGCCAGTGCAGCACTCGCTGCTCTTGAGAAACTGTTCTCTGGGCCAAATGCAGCGAATAACAAGAAGAAGAAGATTATTCCACAGGTGAGGCTCCCATGTTATATAACAGAATGATTAATGATTAGAGATGAGCGAGCACTCTCGGTTAAGGCAGCTACTCGAGTGAGCATCGCTCTTCTCAAGTAACTGCATTCTCGTCCGAGCAGGCTCGGGGTGGGGGCGGGGGGGAGAGTGAGAGAGATCCCTCTCTCTCTCACCCCCCCACCCCCCCCGACGAGAATGCAGTTACTCGAGAAGAGCGATGCTCGCTCGAGTAACTGCCTTATCCGAGCGTGCTCGCTCATCTCTATTAATGATCTTACCATTAGTCTGACATATATAAAAAATAATAATTACTAGAATTCATGTTTTATTCTCTGACTGATATTTCTTACTTTTACACACATTGAAGTAAATGGAGCAACAGAGCACATATGACCACCGTTCCATTCATGTGGGGACCTTGAGGACCCCAGTTCTTGGGACTGGTGGTGGTGCCAGCGGTTGGACTGTCATTGATCAGAATCTTATCCCCCTACCCTATGGATAAGGAATAACTTTCTATCTTGGCACTAACTCTTTAAGGGTAATGATTATGTGACCCTTTACCAGTTTTGCATCTAAAATGTAAATAAAATAAAATCTAAAAATTTGTATCAATGCATGTGTAAAGGCCCAGTTTATTAAAACAGCATATTTGTAATCCTTCATGATTAACTTCAGTAGAAAAAAAATATATATCCGATGGCACAATTGCATTTTTTTGGTCGCTCTGTCTCCATTTAAAAATAGAAAAAAAGAACTATCAAAAAGTCATTTTGCCAATAGTACCAATACAGGTCGCCCCACAATAAAAGGAGCCCTTATTATACAGCCCCATTAATAGAAAAATAAAGTTACGGGAGTCAAAATATGGTGAGAAGAAGCAATTTTTTTTAAGTAGTTTTTTTTTTTTTAGGCATTACTATATATATATATATATATATATAATATATATATATATATATATATATAAACACACTGCATAAATTTGGGATCACTGTAATGGTATTGAGCCACAGGATAACATGTCGTTTTTACTGCATCGTGAACAATCTAAAAATACCCACCCCAAATATGGTGCAGTTGTGGTTTTCTTTACCTTTTCACACCACTTAGAAATGTTTACCACTGAACAAGACAACACCTCCCGTGAAAAAAACAAGCCCTCATGTGCGGTAGAGAAGTCTTCCGAAAAATAAAGTTATGACTTTTTGAAAGTGGGGATGCCAGACCTGCAGAATGTGACCTGGCGCACGAATGTCCCTTGGTCATGAAAGGGTTGAGGTCTATGCACCATATAGGCAACCCATGCTTCTTTCATGGGTGATGTAAACCTGCAAAGGTAGCAGGTGAGGACACCGGCCCTGCTGCCGCTCTCCAACACCAGATTCAGGGAGGAGCATCTCCTCACCTCTATTCATGCCTTATCGTGACTTTTGCTATCCAGCCCCCATACTTCTATATGTATACTCTGTGCACGGTGACCGAGCGGCAACCCTGAAATGCAGCACTTGTAACGCGGAGTATTCCCACTGCTTTCGTCTAAATAGTCACAAATAAGCATGAAAAATACTGAAATAAACCAATCCGACGATTTCCTCGAGTGGATAATCACGTTTTAGGATAAGTGTTATGTGGAAAAATGAGGGGTTTCACATTAAACTAAAACGACTGATAAGGCGGTTACATGAATAGAGCTTTTAGTACAAGTGCGGGGATGCAGATTCTTCTTCGGCTTTGATCCCTGAACGGAAAATGATTGGCTCTTACTGTAGAACTTTTTGCCTGGGGGAATCCACTTTGCAGGGCAGGGTTACCTGGGTATCTTCCATGTGGCGTCTGCATACCAGGGCTTTACGAGAACACATTTGTCAGGGCATTGTGTTTGTTTTCTATACTCCAACTAAACCATCCCGCTACTATGAAGCACGATACGTTCGGCTGCAAGAATCCTTGAAGAATGTAGGAACACGACGGTTGTACATAGGACCGAATGATGACTTGTTCCCCACACCGCATGCAGAGGTGATAAACAGATGGGTACACCAACCACCCCCATAACCAATTATAGGCACACACAAATATTCCAAGTTTTATCCTTTTTAGCCTGCAGGATCTTCATAAACCCATAAAGAACAACCGTAAGGTGCGCAGTAGGATGTGATACTTCCCCAGTGTTCTACAAGGGCTTTTATAGAGCCCGGACACATTGCATTAATTATGCAGTTAGCAGTTCATTTTCATTATAAGGACAGTGCGGAGATTAATTCAGCTACTTTATCTTTCCCAGATCTCTCTCTGCCTATGTTAATGTGTTGCTGGAGTTCATTTCGGTTATGTATGACTTGTTTCCCAGACAGGAAGCAGCAGAGCATGCTCTCTCCCCGTCCAGCTGTTAAAGATAGCAGAAGGAAACATGGGTTATTTCTGCATTAGTCTAGGAAGTGGGATGCCGTATATACATCTGGTTTCTGTGCACCGCCAATAATAAATGGGAGTCCGAAGTATGTCAAATGATTTAGCAGATTAGGCTTCCATAGGAAACAGCATATGGGAAGATGCCTCTACAGCGCCACCTATTAGAAGGCAGCATTCCTGCAAGTTAATGTCTGCCCTTTTTAACAGGTCTTAAAGGAATGACTGGGAATATAAACCAAAGTCTTCTCCAGAAGGAAAATATAGATTTTATTTATATTCCCAGTCATTGCTGTAAGGCCTCTTAAAAGATTGAACATTGAAATGCTGCCTTCCAATAGGTGGCGATGTTGAGGCATTGTTCAATCTTCTCATTTGCATATTTCCCAGAGGAGGATGCATGGCCTTATAAGTCTCCTCAAACCTTTTAGGTGCTCTCCTTAAGGAGGAACTGTACCTCTCCCAACCTGTAAGTGCTGATACAGCTTATTATGAAACCCGCAGTGGTGCTTACTGTTCGTTCTGGAATTAATGAATTCATTTTCTTTCCATGTAACCTCAGACAAAAGGAGCGGTCAGCACAGCGGTATCCGCAGCCGTACAGGCAGCTCGAGGACGTGGACGAGTGGCATTGACACGGGGAGCTTTTGTGGGGGCTGCAGCTGCTCCTGGGTACATTGCTCCAGGTATGTGTATATAATATGCCAGGGTCATTATCCTGACATCATATATATCATATATATATATTTTTTTTTTCATTTCTGTTTTTCTATTTATAATACGTGTTGTTATATATTCAAAATCTTAATTCATTGACTTGAGCAGGGGAACACAACTTGTTCTGGTCTAAGGGCCACATTGCCATACTGAACCACTTCCAAGGGCCGCAAGGGTATTCCCACATGAAGCATTTGTGGTAGATCATAAGATTCCAAAATATTCAAAGTAAGTTCCTCTTCCAGGACTCACAGCTGTATGTGAAATGTCACCTTCAGCACTCCAGAGAGGAGGAGACACTGCACGTGGCTCTCTCCATTGTAGATGATGGATGTCGAGTTGAGATGAGCGAGCGTACTCGCTAAGGCAAACTACTCGAGCAAGTAGTGCCTTATGCGAGTACCTGCCCGCTCATCTCTAAAGATTCGGGTGCCGGCGGGGAAGACCGGGGAGGGGGGGGGGGGAGAGAATCTCTCTCTCTCTCACTCTCGCAATTCACCACTCTCCCCCGTCGGCACCCGAATCTTTAGAGACGAGCGGGCAGGTACTTGCATAAGGCACTAAGGGGACCCAGACGTGGCTGCACAGTGCACCCTTAGTACTTGTCCTAATATATAGGGGACCCAGACATGACTACACAGTGCACCCTTAGTACTTGTCCTAATATATAGGGGACCCAGACATGACTACACAGTGCACCCTTAGTACTTGTCCTAATATATAGGGAACCCAGACATAGCTACACAGTGCACCCTTAGTACTTGTCCTAATATATAGGGAACCCAGACATGGCTACACAGTGCACCCTTAGTACTTGTCCTAATACATAGGGGACCCAGACATGACTACACAGTGCACCCTTAGTACTTGTCCTAATGTATAGGGGACTAAGACATGGCTACACAGTGCACCCTTAGTACTTGTCCTAATATATAGGGATCCAGACATGGCTACACAGTGCACCCTTAGTACTTGTCCTAATATATAGGGGACCCAGATGTGGCTACACAGTACACCCTTACTACTTGTCCTAATATATAGGGGACCCTTAATACTTGTCCTTATATATATGGGACCCAGACATAGCTACACAGTGCACCCTTAGTACTCGTCCTAATATTCAGGGGACCCAGACAGCCACGCATAGATATTTCTGTGTCCAGATGATTAGGGCTGCACAGAATGGTATTGTGGGCCGCATGTTGTGTACCCCTGGACTTGAGTTGGCCAAGCACATTAAGTCACCCCATTTTAAACAGGATAACCAGCTATCCAGTTTGTGAAGGACCAGTCCTTGACCTTTATAGTCAGAGGAAGCACGAATTGGGCATTTGTTTTCAACACTCTGATTGATTCCTTTGGGAAATAAGTGATGGCAGAGGTGCGCAACACCCACTAATCTGACTTCCTATTGACCATAAGAATGTGTTCTTAGTTGCCCTTCACCCTTAACAGTATTTTACATTTTAACATAATCTACAAAATAAGTTAAGCAAGTCCTTAAATCCCCTCCGTTACATCCTGTAATATAGTATGGAGCTGAGTTCATTGTTTCTTAGCATAGACGCTGAATAACCTTCTATCTAATGGAGAGTAGTGATGTTTAGTGCAGACAGTTTAATATAGGGGCAGCAATTGTTTCTTATGGACATCCGCTCTCTATCAGACTGCTTCACCCAAATAAAGTTGTTTTAGTCCTTGTTGTGTAGTGATGGGGCAGAAGTCTATGGAGAGTGCGTATAATATGGATGCATCAGTATTGCGGCCATATTTCCTTTCATTGGTAGTATTTTCTATTGGGCAAAAGCAGATCCTTTTTTGCTCAATAGAAAGTAATACTAATGAAAGAAAATACAAAAAAAATGAAATACTGAAGCAACACGGATGCATCTTGTTTTATAATACGTCCGTATCGCGGATCAATGGTACGAACGTTTATAAATACGCTCATGTGAAACAGGCCTATCAGCATTTCATGTATTTATCACCCTCCTTGTACTTCTAACATATACTGATGACCATGACCCCCCACTTCTACAAGGTATACAAGGCTTCTACAAGGCTCAGCATATGGACTCCCAATTTATGTATATTTTATGAGATCTCTTCAAGTTTAAAAGTATAAAAACAACTTCTTTTCACAGAATAGGTCATTTTACAAATATTTTCTTTTTCTTTTAGGTTACGCAGCCCCGTATGGATACAGCGCTGCTGCACCTGCTTATGGTATGTACACACTACAGTAGGTGCATGTGCTGCATGGTCCTACTATAGCACTGCTCTCTCCCCTATGAAAGAATATATGTGAATAGATATAGACTATAGGTTGAACTGAGACAGACATTAAAGAGTACCTGCACTTTCGCCTTAACGTCCCTGAAACTGGGAAGGTGGCTGAAGCGCTATACCATGTGACCCAGTGCATTAGACTACTACACAATGAAATGTAGCTCAATATTGGGGATCAAAGGGGTTGTTTGGTGAGTACATTTGAAAAAAAAAAAAAAGAGGTATGCTCATATGTTGGCTGCCCCCCTCCTCTGGTCACGGAGTCTCCGCTCACTACCTGGTTGGACAATTACATGTCCATCTCAGCTCTGGCCAATGACTGGCATCTGTGGTATCACGCAGAGACCAGTGATTGGCTTGAGCAGTCATATGCCTAAACACATGCGCTCTGCCGCTCCATTCATCCCTGTGGAACTGACAGAGATAGGCAATTGAAAGCACTCGGCCATCACTGGCAGTCCCAATACAGTTAAATGGAGCACAAACGCATCTACTCAACCACCGCTCCATTAATATGAGAGGATATGGAAACCTAGTTCTCGTGATTGGTTGGACCCCTACCCATCCTATATTCCCCTTCCTGTAGATGCAGGATAACTTTAAATGTTGGGAAACCCCTATAAGCATCAAAAAGTTTCAAATTATTCAGCAGTTTTTCTTTTCATGAGTGCCTTGGTGGTCAGGGGGTAATGGATAGGTTATTGCCAACTTTTCAGGTGGCCTATGGCTGTGACAGGGTGAATAGTTGGGCTTCAGTTCTTTACTCAACTCCTTGGGTTCCAGTGATGTGTTGATGGACTTCCTGCCCATTAGTGATGAATGCAGATCAGTGTAAGGAGGGACTGTATGGCTGCTCTCTCTCCATAGGCTCTCTCTTAAAGGGGTTTTATGGCTGTCGGACAAAATTCCCCATATAACACCTACTGTGCTAAAATAAAATCGTCTGTATCTACCCGTCCTCTGCCATGGCAATCCAACACTGAAGCCCCACTTTCCTCTCGGTGTTTGTTTGAAGATGATGGCACCAGATATCACGTGCCCACTGCAGCGTCACAGCCTGTCGTGGCATTAGTGGTCACATCCTGGGTGCCAAGAGTTCAGAATGGGGATCCTGCAGCCTCTAATTGGCCACAGTGGTCACCTGACATCTGGTGACATCATCTTCAACAACAAACACCGGAAGGACAGCAGGGATACAGCATTGAATTGCAGTGGCAGAGGACCGGTAAATACTGCAGATTTTATTATTTTAGTACAGTTGGTGATACAGTGGGGAACATTGGTAACCGGACAACCCCTTTCATGCAGCAGAGGCAGTTTCTCGTAGTTAGGCCGGCTTCACACGACCGGGTCGGATTCTGCAGTGGATTCCGGCTGTGAAGCCGGCGGTGACCCTGTGTAACTGAGACTTCTGCATTGCGTATGACCGAGGTGGTTCGCCATCAGTCATGCGCAGTACAGATTTTTTTTCTTCAATGTTTGTATTTCCTGCGCTGTTGCTAAGCGATGGCACTGTTAATTGCATATGGGCTGCGGTTCGGACGCCCTCCATTGACTTCAGATTCCACAGCAAAATAGAACATGCCATGAGTTTTCCTCCACTCACGGAATACGCAATTCGTATCCACGAGTGTAAGCGAAAAAGCAAATTTGCGTGCTTTGCAATGCAAGCGTTTTGCTGCGGTTTCTCTGTGCGGATTCCAATCCCTGAATCCACTTGTGTGAAACCGGCCTTAGGAGATTAGAGGTGTATGTTTATCAACTCAGCCATATTATAAGAATGATGGCAACTACCCCTTTCAATAATAATCTGGTTGCTGTTTGCATTTCTTAGTGGCGTGACACATAATAAATGCCCTACGAGGTGCACGTACGCCAAAACTGCAACTTTCTGTCATCCCAAAAATAATAAACCCCAATGAGTGTGTGTGTATAGACAAAACTGAAATGTAAGGTACATTTACACCATAAAGATGATTACTTAAAAGGTGGCTTTTGAGCGATCATTTTGCGAAAATTACTACTTGGTACTAATGCCTATTAGTACCAATTAGTTGCGTGTGAGCAGCCAGGAGCTGTATTCAGGGAACAGACCACCCGCTGTTTCCTGATTACTTTCGCTTTGATCTGCCATGGGGCTGACAGCTGAGACAATGTAATCAGCTGTTATCAGAGCTCCCTGAGCAGAATACAGCTTGCGGTCCTGCTTATCAGTTGTTTTGCTGAACAATAGATTTCATGCAGAACTGAATTCCATCATTCGACAGGAAAGTGAAAGATGGGCACATTTACCATTTACACCCAACGGTTATGGCTCAAAAGATGGCTTTTGAGCAATAATCGTTGTCTAAATGGGCCTTAAGAAGGTAGCCGGAGTTTTATGAAAAGTGGTCAATACCATTAGTAGGTTAATGGTAATAACGTTATATTTCATGTATAGATATGAGGGGGAGGGGTTATTTCTCCACGTAGGAAATAAAACATTCCGCTTAGTAGGTGTCCGTATAAACAGCCGGGCGTCCTGTGGTGTCCCCGCTCTTCGGCACCAGCTTCTCTGGTTAACACTTTACTTTTTCTATTTCTCTTGCTGTGTTGCAAAAATCCTTGTTTCTGCAGCAGCGCTGCGGCCCGGTTAAACCCTGCAGGGGGGACGGCGCCCGCGGCTTCTCTGTTATTTCCACACACAATAGAGGAGAACAAGAACCAAATTTTGAAGAAACAAGTTTTATTTTGCTACCTTTGTGGCTAGATGTGCAGTGAGGGGGAGAGAAGATCCGTGGATGTAGGACTGATGTATGTATAGCGGCAGCTTCAGAGGCTCATAAGCCAGTGCTGTCTAATAGCGGGCCGGCAGTATATCTTATAGATGGTTGTGTATACAGAAACACATCTTCTAGAGGAGCCGTCCTCAAGTAATGGCCGATAGCTGTGGGATATAGTAACTGAAAATCTGTCACCGAAAAACATGGTCTCCATCAGGAAGTACAGAAGTAAGAACGGCACACGGACTCCCAGCTCAAACTGCGCGGCCTCGTGTTCACGGGCATTTTTTTTTACCGTGTCTTACGAGTGCGTTGCGCGGCCGCGGGATACATGGTGAATTAAAGGGGTTGTCTCGTGAAAGCAAGTGGGGTCATACACTTCTGTATGGCCATATTAATGCACTTTGTAATATACATCGTGCATTAATTATGAGCCATACAGAAGTTATTCACTTACCTGCTCCGTTGCTAGCGTCCCCGTCGCCATGGATCTGTCTAAATTCGCTGTCTTCTGGCATTTTTAGACGCGCTTGCGCTGTGCGGTCTTCTGCCTGGTGAATGGGGCCGCTCGTGCCGGAGAGCTGGTTACCGCGTCGTCATCGTAGCTCCGCCCTGTCACGTGTGCCGATTCCAGCCAATCAGGAGGCTGGAATCGGCAATGGACCGCACAGAGCCCACGGTGCACCATGGGAGAAGACCTGCGGTGCATCGTGGGTGAAGATCCCAGCGGCCATTTTCGTAAAGGAAGAAAGAAGTCGCCGCAGCGCGGGGATTCGGGTAAGTAATAAACTTTTTTATTTTTTTTATTATTTTTTTTAACCCATCCCTTGGGTTTGTCTCGCGCCGAACGGGGGGCCTATTGAATAAAAAAACAAAACGTTTCGGCGTGAGACAACCCCTTTAAGTCAATGGATTCTTGTTGATCCATGCACATGTGCGTATGGACACGGTAAAAAAAAATCACAGCGTGCTCTATTTTACGGCGTGTTGCGTGCGTACAGCCCTATTGATCTCTATGGGTGCGTGTGAATACGCAATGCAAACAGTGCTTACACAACCGGTTGTATGAGTCCTGCTTGTGAAACATATGATGCTCGGATACATGCAATGAAGTGATAAAACAAGCAGGAGGAATTGGTTGTGCATACGCAGCTATAGGCACACATATGCAGGGAAGAAGATTCAATATGCAGGGATATGCAGCTAATTACACGGTGTTCTACGCATACCCCCGTGGACATGACGCCTTGTGCTGGTTTATTCATTTTGTCTGCAATGTCTCGGCTCCACAATGGCAAGTACTGATGCAACATCAGCGGGTGGGATGCACAGTGTGCAGGCATCCAAAAGTGCATCGTGTCACATATAGAAAGGAAATACATCTCAGAACTTCATAAATAATTGATTAAAAAAAAACAATAATGCAATCCGTGGCAATCCAAATAGAAAGTGACTTTGTACCTAATGCACCGCACTGCGCTCGCACGGTCACCGTATGTTTCCGTTGGAGTATTATCACGGCTTGCATTGTTTGTTGCCGCTGTATTATGTGCTATAGAGGATCTCTCAGCTATCCTCATATGTCTGTTTTGTTAAATACTACGCTGCAGTAACTTTTCTTAGAACTCAATGGTGTGACGGTCCTCTGTTATTCCTCCTGGAAATGTATTAATTAAATTGACCAATAGCTACCTTGTCAATAGGAATTGTCCCTAAACACTGACTTTGTCAGCACTGATTAGACGATATCCGTGTGTGTGGACAAACCACAAGTTGGATGATGATGTCTAGTTGCCAATATAATCATACATTTCCAGGAGTGATAGTAGAGGAGCAGCACATCGCATTTCTAAGAAAAGATGGTCCAGAATTGTAGATTTATTGGAAATGCAAGTATTTACTGGGCCAGCCAGAAGAACTAAGAGGTTCCCTAAAAGAGGACCCGACGCTAGATAGAAACCGCGGAGCTGGATGCAAGAGTCAGTAGTCACAATTGCAGAGTCAATCCCTTTTTGATTTTTCCATGCTCTCCTTCATTCGCCAGGAAGGGCTCTTGTTGGGTCCGGTTCCTGGCGCTTTTAGTCTGTCCCCACCAATCACTCTCAGTGCGTAATGTCAGACTGTCAGCCATGTGGCAGGGCTAGTCGTCGGGGTCCGGGCTGCAGAGTCATGTATCCAGCGACATTGGGCATCTACCCACACTCTGGCTATTACGGCTGCGGATAACATGAGACCTTTGTACTTACAGTTCTGTTGTTTCTTCCTTCCAGGCATCCCTAAGCGGATGGTTCTATTACCAGTTATGAAATTTCCAGCATATCCAGTTCCCCACTACTCCTTTTTTTAACAAACACATTGGACCAGACAGTCCAGAATGTCGGCGATGGAGCTTATTTTCTTTCACCGTGGGATTTTCTTTGTAAAGACCCTTTTTTCCTACTTTTTTATTTTAACAAAAAACAAACAAAAAAAAAAATAAACTAAATTTAGTTCTTTAAAACTTGAAGAAAATTGTACTGTGAAATGTTACCTCATTTACAGATAACTTAACTCTTTTACTGCCAGTAGGCACAGCCATGTATAGAAAGTCTTATCTGGCAACAGAGGTAGGAAGCCTTCTGTCCTAGGGAAGATGTAGATGATAAAATACATAACTTTTAAATGAAGAAAGACTGTAAAATTAATAAATACATTTGTGAAGGATGTATGATATTAAACTGATAACAAAATAAAATGTTTTGTCCTATAGTTGTACAGCATCGCCTGTGTTTTGTTTTTCTCTTTTTCCCTATACCAACTGAATATGGTAATCAGGTCATCCTAGAAGACTACAGGCCCATTTAACGTAACGATTATCGCTCAAAATTCGTTCAAACAACCGAAAATGAGCTATAATCGTTACGTGTAAATGAGGACATCGTGCACTTTCCATCTGAACGATGATTTTAAGGTGAACGTAAAATCCATCGTTCAGCCACAGAGAGAGAAAGTATCTCTCAACAGACCGCATGATATGTTCTCCGCATGAGTCGGAAGATTACCTTGTGTTCTGCCGGCAGCCCCGACGAGAACAATGCAGCTGTTTGTATAGCCTAGTGTGTGACTAATCACACACCCTGCTGTGCAAACAGCTCCTGGAGGCCCATTTACACACAAATGAAGATGATAAAGTGTTAATCGACATTTAGGCCTCCCTCACACAGGGCGTTGGCAGAAACGCGTTTTTCAATGCTGCATTTACTGCAGATTCCGCATGGCTTCAGCAGCGCTGGCATACTTTATGCCAGCGTTTTGGCTGCGTTTTTAGCACAGCTGAAAACGCAGCCAAGGATGCTGGAAAAAAAAAGCAATACTCGCCTAGCCGCTGCAGTCTGGGTCGCGGCTGCTGGTCTCTGTCACTGATCCGGGCATCCCCTGCACTCACAAGTCTATTGCTGTAGGCCAGGTTTGAGAACCCCGCCTCTAGTAATAGAGTGCTGTCATTGGTTGTCGACGCTGGCTCGATGCCCAATCGCAGCCCTTTATTGATTGTCTCAGCCAATCAGCGCCGGCAAGCTCTGATTGGCTCAGACCGTCAATGAAGGGCTGTGATTGGTTGTCGGTGCTGGCTCGATGCCCAATCACAGCACTCTATTGCTGGAGGCAGGGTTCTCAAACCTGGCCTACAGCAATAGACTTGTGAGTGCAGGGGAAGCTCGGATCAGCGGCAGAGACCAGCGGCCGCAACTCGGACCGCAGCGGCTAGGTGAGTATTACTTTCTTTTTTTCTCTATCTAGTGTAGCTTGGACTGATTCTCGGGGTAGGGCTTCTATTGCAAGTCCTCCCTCCGAAAATTGGTGAGCGGTTAACGCTGCCAAAAACGCGGCACCAAGTGTTGCCGTGTTTTCAGCAGTGCTGAAACCACTGCCCATTAATTTCAATGGGCGACGCCGGGCTGAAAACGCCCAAAAATAGAACATGCATCGCTGTCAAAGCTCTGTGTGAGTAGCCCCATTTAAATGAATGGCAGCCTTGTACAGCGTTTAGCGCTGGGCTGAAAAGGCTGCGCTAAATGCTGTACAAAACGCCCTGTGTGAGGGAGGCCTTAGTGTTAATACTTTATACAAAAAGATCACTAAAACTTTCATTTGTTTGAAAGATTACCTTTGCATGTAAATGGACCTTAAGGGTCCTTTTACATGGAAGCGATAATCACTCAGTGAATGGAGGTGGAGCAGGTTGGAGATCGCTTCCTGCTGCTCACCTCCGTTCACAGTAAACAGGCAGTCGTTCCTAGATGAATGGCTGCCTGTTTACACAAGCTGATCGTCGTTTGCATATTGTTCGGTTTAGGCAAGTATAGAAATCAATCAAATTATCATTCGTCGTTCAGTCGCTGGCAGCATTTACGCTGAACAATAAGCATTCTGTGTAAAAGGGCCCTAAAGCATTTAAAGAAATACACCTTTCTAGTGTCCGCATAGATTGTACTTGGCTCAAATGTAAAATGGGGCTGGATACATCCTTTAGAGATGATGGTCCTTTGATACAAGCCGTCAGCCCATTGGACGTATATAATATAGAATCATAGAATAGTAGAGCTGGAAGGGACCTCCAGGGTCATCGGGTCCAACCCCCTGCTCAGTGCAGGATTCACTAAATCATCCCAGAGAGATGTCAGTCCTGCCTCTGAAGACTTTCATGAAAGGAGAACGTGCCACCGTAGAATCATAGAATGGTAGAGCGTATCATTCTAGAGTGCGACAAGCATATACATTCATATGTCATGACCGTATACTCTTGCCACACTTATATCTCTTTTACTGTTGTCTCTTCCCTGTGCAGCATCCAGTGACCCCCAGGGGAATTAACTTCTTTCCTCCCTGATCTGTCTTACCAATGTGTAGCATCAGCCTGAAGTTCCTTTGGCCTACCAGAGGAAATTATTCTGAGGGCCTTCCTTCTGTACATACACGACATGGGCACTTTCACTTGTAATTCATTTTGTTCTCATTGCCCATGCAGGACTTATTAATAAGGTTTAGGCTAAGTGCACACTGGCATATGCCAGAGTTGTTTCCTGCTGTTGACCCGTAACCTCAAAACCTTATACCCCCTTTCCATTTGCTAAATGGTGCCACACAGGATATAGCAAGCCTGTGAGAGTGTTGGTTGTACGAGCGGCAAGACTTCTGGAACCACAATGGAAGGGTTTCATTATTAAGTGGGGACACCACTGGGAGGTCACATAATTGGGGCCACAGAGGAAGTCACATTACTAATTGGGGTCGCATTAATTTGGGATACAGTTGGGGGTTATATTAATTGGGGCCACATAGAGGGGGTACTATTACATAGCTCAATCACAGCAGGGGCACTATTAGTGGGACTACAGCAGGCATATTAATACTAGGGAGGCACTAAGGTTCATTAGAGGTTGTGGCAGCAGGATGGGTGAGTGCAGAAGCTAGTCGTGGCTATAAGAAATCTCAGTGGCAGTCCGGATCAAGAAAAGTGAAAACTGAATATGGAAGACTCCAGACAGACATTGCCTGTGCTCGCTAGAGGTAACTGCACTGTAATCACTATTACTGTTTATATGCAGTATTTGAGTACCTTATCTGGTAACACTATTATTTGGAGGTATACTAGAGCTGAACCCTTGTAACTATGCTTGCCGCATTATAAATGTTGTCATATACAAAATGCATATACAGTGGTACCTTGACATACGAGTGTAATCCATTCCGAGACGGAGCTCGTAAGCCAAAACACTCGTATGTCAAAGCACTTTTCCTCATTGAAATACATTGAAACACCATTAATGTGTTCCAATATGGGGAAACTAACTTAAGGTAAAAAAAAAAATCAACACTCACCTACAAGATGTCATTGAACAGCTGTGATTGGTTAACCCAGCGCTGGCTTTCATTGGCTGATGCGGTGCTGAGTTAGCCAATCAGAGCATAGCTTGCTGGAGGCGGGGCATTCAAGCCCCGCATCCAGAAAGTAATGCTCTGTGTCTGCGTGGAAGAGGAAGCCACAGCCTGCTGCAGTGCCGCAGACCATCGCGAGGACTAAATGCCGGCGACAGGTGAGTATAGGTCCCACCCTGAGCCTCAGCTTGTGAGTTTTTTGACTTGCAAGCAGGCTCGCACCCAGAGTTTTTGCTCGTGAATCAGCTCATGACTGCTCAACCTTACCAGTATTGTGTAGCCAGCTGCAACATGTGTTTTACCCTTGGGATATGTTAACACACAGCGGATTTTGGTGAAGGTCCACACCAAAATCGGAGTAAATCGGCGCCACATCATGTTTTTTTAATATGGGTTTGGTTCGGATTTTCTCCACTAGCTGTGAATGCACCTTAAGGGTCTGTTCACATGGCAGAATCGCAGCAGAATTTTCTGCAACAAATTCCGCCTCTAAGAACTGCATCAAACACCGTGGCTTCCTGCTGTGGCTTTTGGTGTGGATAAGGATGTGGAATTTGTAAGTAAGGATAAGTAAAATTCGAGTGTGGATTCGTGACAAAAACTGTATCTGAAAGCTGTGAATTTTGATGCATTTGTGTAAATCGCACAGAAAATTCCATGGCGATTCTGCTGTGTTAACATACCTTTAGGGTGGGCCAATGTCATGTGCTTGCCACCCAGGCTAATTTGCCAGTCAACCCATGTTGATGACTTATCCTGTGGCTAGGTCATTGATTTGTAAGAGCTGTAAAATCCCTTTTTTTGTATTTTTAAAACCTTCATTGTATTTTTGTAAACTCCTACCACCTCAACAATGTTCTTTTGCTTCTTCACCAGTTCTTTACAATATATCATCTCGTCAGCAGTCATGTAAGCACATATGTCCAGACACAGCTCTTCCTCCCCGGTCCCAGCAGGAAGTACCAGCACAACAATCAATGCTCTGTAGGTGAATGCTATAGTTGACTAGTTTTTGCATTTGCAGTCTTTCAGGTTTCATTAGGATTCAGTAAGCCTATAATCCCCCACATGAGAATGTGCATGTAATTGCCATATATTACATTCACGCTCTCTGGGTATTGGAGGATGAATAAACAGACTTGGGGACAGGCCAGCGACATTGCCACACTTTCCTTTACCTACAGGAAGGCTTTTGAATGTTTTGCCCTAGAAGTCTATATCAATATTATAGCTGTTCGAAGGGTAAGGCTGGTCAGGAAGACGGCGCAGCGGCTTTTGTGAAAATCTTGTTTCTCGTGACTGCCTTGTAAGCCTTTAATGTATGTGCTATGAACCAGAAGGCAAGAAGAAAACCTGTGTTAATATGAAAAATTCATCACTGCATAAGAGAAGACACAGTGTCCAGCCTTAGAATACTTTAGCGGTAGCTTACAGTTTAACCCCTTAATGACTGTTCATTTTAGGCTCTTATGAGCAACCAACTTTACAATTTTTCTTCATCTATTTCATCGTTTTTTCTTACTTTTGTCCTATTATGGACTTTACACAGCAATACTTCAGGAAGTTTTGTACTGCGATCAAAGCGATGAAGTTATTCTAATATGCCACCATAGAGATGGCTGACCTGGAGGCCATTGTTAGGCCACAGGAACCCATCAGAACCTTGAAATTGCATTGCAGAGGTCTTATGGTCCTAGGACTGAGGGAGCCCCCTCTCTTTGTCAACATCTTTAGAGGCTGCCGTTGTACTCGCAGCACTGTCTAAAGGGTTACACCCTGAGATTATAGCTACCGGTAGCTCTGATTCCGGCAGATGGCACAGGAGCCCAGCTGACTTCTGACAACTGAGCTCCTGCTACACCCGGCACAGGACACCTGAGCCGGGCTTCTGATGTAGCGCCATATAAATGTGCATGTATCTGCGATAAGCCTGTTAGTGACTGCCATATGCCTTTTTACGGTGACCACTAACTGATTAAAGAAATGCACCTGGAAACACTTATTAAATGCATTGGGGTAGATTTATTAATCCTGTCTAATTAGTTAAATCAGGCAATCTAAAGATATTCTAAATTTAGAGTAGTGGCTAATGTTGAATGATAAATCTGGTGCATCATTAGACACTTTTTCTAACTTTACACCACCTATTGATTGGCTTACTTTGCACCAAAGTTTTGGCATTTTGCCACATTTAAGCCACACCCCTTTCCCACTTAGCTATGCCCACTTGTTGAGAAAGGCACGAAAAGTGTTTATAACACACAAATGCAAAGCATGTGTTATGTCCATGCACCGCCACACCTCAGCATGGACGCAAGATGGTGTCCTAATAAAACCGCAACAACTCTCATCATGTTGCATAAACTAATTGCACCACTCCAGGCAAAGATTGCAGGACTCCTGGCCCTTACTGATCAGGGAAAGTGGGGAACCTCTGCCTAAAAGCAGGGCGATTGTCCTGATAAGGACAGCCCCACTGTCTTCATCTGGGACCTGGCTATCCCTGATTAGGAACCTGGAGAGATGCACAAGCCACACATGGTTGGACACAACACTGTTCACACATACTGAATAGAAAACACGACCGTTCACAGCTCATTTCTGGCCACCTGCACAAACATACAGAACAAGACACTATTCACACCATCACACAAGGTCATGTATACCACACAGAACAGGACTGAGCATAGAGCACATCTGGCCACCTGCACAGACATACAAAACACGTCGCTATTCACACCAACACACAAGATTATGCATACCCCGCACAACAGGAACCCCACCCAGAGCTCGCATGCATAAAGGTAGCAAACTATAGCTAGTCCAAGTGTCCTCACACCAAAGGGATAGAGTTGGCCATCGTGCTGACATAACAGGAAACAGTGTCAGGCATCACCCATCTGACACGCACATAATACGTCTGGAGGCCGCCCCGGTAAAGGGATAGGGAGAAACCTGCAGGTGTATGCACCTGTGCGGTCACCGTACCACACACTACTCTATGCACGCACCCCAGAACGTAAGGAGGGAAGGGGCAACAGGTGTCCAGACCGTCCCTAAGGGAAGGATAAAGAGACACTACAGACTAGCATGCATTACACCAGCTCTGAGTGAGTGTACAACAGAGTAAAGCACTAATATGACCAGCAATCTACTACAGAGAGATGCTGGTTTTTATGTGCAGCAGACCAGAGGGTATTGGTTGGTGGAGAATACCACACACAGCCAGCTAGATTAACCCTCACCTGTGAAGCTGTGCTCATGGAAACTTGTAGAAACACAGTTCCCAGACGCACAACCTAACAGTTTAAAAAAAAAAACTGAACTGGATTCAATATGGTGGAGTTTAAAATGACCACCAAAAACATCTCCACCAAAAGATGCAGCTTTTCTCCTAATGAATACTTTCACATATTGGAAGTCAATTTTCTCATTATTACAACGGTTAAACCCGTGTATCCAGACTTTTGCCTCACTTTGTAGAACACTAGTTGGACATGGGGCAGTACCACAGCAGTTATGGTATTGATGACTGGTGTGTTTCTCAGTCTGATTGGCATTGTAATGCTGAACCTTTTTTATATGTTGCATTCAGGGGCGTAGCTATAGCGGGTGCAGAGGATGCGGTTGCACCCGGGCCCAGGAGCCTTAGGGGGCCCATAAGGCCTCTCGTCTCCATATAGGGAGCCCAGTACTATGAGTAAAGCATTATAGTTGGGGGCCCTGTTACAAGTTTTGCATCGGGGCCTGGGAGCTTCAAGTTATGTCTCTGGTTTCATTATATATCCACATATGGCTATTTGTATTTGTGAGTTTATCGTTGTTTGTTGTTTTTTTTTTTAGATTAGGCATAGAGGTATGTACTTAGTCTATCTGTGGTGTAGCCTATAACCATGGCACCTTGTCACCTGGTTCCCTGATGAGCCGTTTGCATTTAAGGACGAAATGCATAGAACTTTTGTCGCACATCAGTTGACAATCTATATAGTGGTGTCATCGGTTGTACTTCTCAGATCTTTAGCAGAAGCACTTGCTTTGTTCTTCCACCGATAAACTGTTTTTGTTAATTATCAAGTTTTGCTAACCGAATTCTTTTTGGTATATCTTTCCTTTTTCCTTGATCTTATAATAGGGTCATTTAGAGATAAGTTCCACAACAGGTTCGCCCTTTTCATGGCGGGCGCTTTGCACTTTATTTTTTAGTATAATTTACAGAGTCTCGTTGGGTTTAATAGCTAGTGCTTCTTGCTTTAACGATTCAATAAAGGTTACATTGTAATAGCTTGTTAGCATTGTTTCTGACATTTTCTATTCTATGGATTAGGTCATCAATAGCCGAGTCTTGGAAAACCCCTCTAAGAATCTGCATGCAATATAATAGGTTGCTCAGGTGCTTCCTGTGTGCTGACCTCAACTACCATTGCATTAGCTGTATCCTTTTGCTATTTCAGGTGACTGTAACACAATTGCTTTCTCGGGTCTGTGTTATGGCTGCAGCACCTGGGGGTCCCCATGTGGTTCTACTCAGCAGAACGCAGATAAAACCCAAGTGCTACAGCTGTGTTAGGAATCACATGGGACAGCGTAGGGAATTACTTCTGCGGTTTTGTTCAGCACATTTTGTTATACACGATGACTTCTATCTGTGGCTTTACATCAGGCTGCAAGTAACAATAAGAGCACATCATCTCTATGTCTGGAAATAACATATTAGCACACTGATTCTGTGGTCTTTACACATTTTAACCACATTCGAAGCTTCTGTGTGCAACTAGCATAATACTGTATGACGGCCATTAAATAGTGTTTTACGGTTTCCTCCTAGTTCAGCTAGCGATATAACTTGGGGTATTTAAGTGGAACATTTCTAGTTCGTCATTACACATACAATTACCAGGAAATGTATAGAGAGCCGCAGCTTCAGCTCTGCTCAGTAGACACTGCAGGGCATGCGAACATCTGGCAAACCCCTCTGCTGGCATCTGTTCAGTGCACTATATACACGGTGTTCGAATACTCTAGTAATTAACGCTACATAGCGTTTGCACAAACAACCCGCGAGACTGCAGCGTGGCTTGTCTAGATTTTCTCGTTGGGGGTTGGACTGAGCTTGTATTTTGAAAACTCAGGAAAAACCGAATTATCCCTTCTGTATAGCTCACTGACTTCCATAATGTCTTAATTACACAGCGCAGCTATTCACCCGGTAGAAAATTGCTGCGCTGCAACAGCCTATTCTGGGTCTCAGAAGGTATTTTCCTCTCCACGGGCTTTATTAACCTTGCGCTGAAGAAGCTCTGGCCTTCATTTGTGGTTTCTACTGCATTTGGCTTGATTGTTGTGCTTTGCAGATGTGAAAGTTTCAGATTAAGAGACTAATCCAATCAGTACAAGCGTAATGCGACATCTGCATTGTTCCTGGAATGTAGGGGAAGATGGTGAAGTGAGAAGTTCCCTGTATACATGGTTCTGCTGATCTGGGCCCGGGACTTGCTTTGCATGCGGACGTTTAAAGGGGTTGTCCCGTGAAAGCAAGTTGGGGTATATACTTCTGTATGGCCATATTAATGTACTTTATAATATACATCGTGCATTAATTATGAGCCATACAGAAGTTATTCACTTACCTGTTCCGTTGCTAGCGTCCCCGTCTCCATGGTGCCGTCTAATTTCAGCGTCTAATCTCCTGATTAGACGCGCTTGCGCAGAAGGGTCTTTTGCCATCTCTTCGCTCCGGCACGAGCCGGCATTCTGGCTCCACCCCTTGTACGCATCATCGCGTGGCTCCGCCCCCGTCACATGTGCCGATTCCACCCTCCTGATTGGCTGGAATCGGCACATGTGACGGGGGCGGAGCTACGCGATGATGCGTACAAGGGGGCGGAGTCGGAGCGCATGAAGGCCTCCTGGAAGCACAATGCACCGTGGGACGGGACAACACAGGCGCCATCTTAGCTGCTGAACTTTATAAGTTATAATTTCATCTCAACAGTAAGTAGGAAGCTGTTTTTAAACGGTTTAAAGGGCTGCTTTATGCCGGGGGGTGACTGGGGGAATGTGCAGATTTAAAATTTTGCGGTTTTGGCTCGGGACAACCCCTTTAAGCAGAGTTGGCCATCGCTTTAATCGGTGATGATGAATAAGCACTGCAATTAACTGAGGTCTATCTGTAGTGTTAATGAGACAGATGCACATATACACTTACACATAAATGTATTAGATGTGTGTGTAATATAAATATTTATTAGTGCATATGCCAGGATGAGAGGAGTCTCGAAGAAATATACCTGGCAGCTGCTGTAACTCCTATCATTCTGTGAATCAGCAGGGGGTGGGCTAAACTGCTAGCTAATTAATGGCCAGCTCCAGTGGATGGGTGGAAACAGGGCAGAGGAATTGTGCAGTCCCTTTCTACTGGAGAGGCGCAAACCCAAAGCTGTGGGAGCGGACACGATGTAAAAACTTGCAATTGGACTTGTATTGCTTATATGGTGAGGCAGGAGGGGGTAGCCCTTCAGTTGCCAGTTCAAACAGTTTTTTGGGGGGGTAAAGTTAGAGCCGGAGAGCTGTCGTATGTATAGTTACACTGCAAGTTAAAGAAATAAATGCTACCTTGAGTGTGGAAAGTGCATGTCCTGGCTGCTTGCATTGATGGTGTGATCTGTAGTACGCATCCTAGGCGATCCCTGGCTAATTCCATCACTATATGTATATAGTGATCATCAGCCATTAAACCACCTGCTTAATATTGTGTAGGTCCCCCTTGTACTGCCAAAACACCTCTTACCCACTGAGGCAAGGACTCTACAAGACCTCTAAAGATGTTATGTGGTATTTGGCACCATGTTATTGGCAACCAATCCTTTTAAGTACTATGAGTTGCAAGGTGGGCGTCCATGGGTCAAACCGTATCAATGAGCAAGTTATTCCCCTACAGCCATTAAAGAATAAGCTGCCATAAAGGTGTGTACCTGGTCTACGAAAATGATTAGGTGATAAATGTCAAACTAAAGGTGACATCCAGAATAGGGGAGAGTCCTTGGATCTTGTGTATCTGGACTGTTCCAAAGCGTTTGATACTGTGCCGCATAAATGGTTGGTATATAAAATGAGAATGCTTGGTCTGGGTGAGAATGTGTGTAAGTGGGTAAGTGACTGGTCAGTGATAGAAAGCAGAGGGTGGTTATAAATGGTACATACTCTGATTGGGTCACCATTACTAATGGGGTCCCACGGGGGGCAGTACTGGGCCCTATCCTTTTTAATATATTAATAATATTGTAAAAGGATTGTACAGTAAGAGATCAATATTTGCAGGTGACACAAAACTATGTAAATAACACAAGAGGACAGAATTTGGTTGCAAAAGGATCTGGATAAGTTGGGAGGCAAAAAAGTGGCAAATGAGGTTTAACACTGATAAATGTAAGATTCTGCACATGGACAGGGGAAATACATGTCACCATTACACACTGATTGGGAAACCACTGGGTAACACTGACATGGAAAAGGACTTGGGGATTTTAGTTAACTGTAAGCTTACGTGGATCACCCAGTGTCAGGCAGCTGCTGCCAAGGCAAATAGGATCATGGGGTGCATCAAAAGAGGTCTCGGGGCACGTGATGAGAACATTGTTCTTCCTCTTTGCAAGTCACTGGTCAGACCACACATGGAATATTGTGGACAGTTTTGGGCACCAGTACTCAACAAGGACATATCCGAGCTTGAGCGGGTACAAAGGTGGGCAACTAAGTTAATAAATGGAATGGGCGGACTACAATACTCAGAGAGGTGATCAAAACTGGGATTTAGTTTAGAAAATAAGACAGCTGAGAGACAACCTAATAACTATGTATAAATATACGAGTATAAGAGGACAATACAGAGATCTCTCCAATCATCTACTTGTACTCAGGACTGTGACTGTAACAAGGGGACATCCCCTACGTCTAAAAAAAAAATGGATTATGCCTACCTGATAATTAGGTTTCCAGGAGTCTCCACGACAGCACCAATTGAGATTGCCTCCTCCTGGTAGGACAGGAACATACTGAGAGGTTAAAAGCTCCCCCCCTTCCCCACTTTCCTCAGTGGATTCTAACGAATTGCCGGGGTAGGAGCTCAACTTAAATTTTTTCCCTTAACCGGGGTTTTTTTGTTGATTTATAAAATTATATTATATATTTATTTTTTATATTATATTCTATAGTTTCTTTTCTATCAATTTAGGGGGGGAAGGTACGGGTGCTGTCGTGGAGACTCCTGGAAACCTGATTATCAGGTAGGTATAATCCATTTTTTCCCCAGTCGTCTCCACGACAGCACCAATTGAGACGTACCAACTAAAGTTTATTAGGGTGGGATTGCTGCCGAGAGGACTTTGCGGCCGAAGGCCATGTCCTCGTCCTGCTGCACTTTTACCCTATAATGTTTAATGAACGTGTGGGGTTTCTTCCAGACTGCGGCCTTGCATATCTGTTCGACCGAGGCTGAGCTATGTTCGGCCCATGAGGATGCTACTGCCCTTGTAGAATGTTCTTTAAGAGCTAAGGGGATTTCCTTCCCGAGGGCTTTATAGGACTCTATGATGGCCAGGCGGATCCACCTGGCTATGGAGTTTTTTGCTGCTTTGTTCCCTTTATTTGGGCCACTGAACTAGATGAATAGGTTGTCGTCCCGTCTCCAGTGGCTTGTCGCATCTATGTAGCCTAGGACTGCTCTCCTGACGTCCAGGCAGCTTAGGATTTTTTCTTCCTCGTTTTTTGGTTTGCTAAAAAATGAGGGAATTATTACGTCCTGGGACCTATGAAAATGTGATATCACCTTTGGCATGAAGTCAGGGTCCGTTTTAATTATTATATTGAAATCCGAGATTTTTAGAAATGGGTGGCGAATGGACAAGGCCTGCAGCTCGCTAACCCTCCTTGCAGACGTGATGGCTACTAGAAAAACGGTCTTGATTGTAAGCATTTTTATCGGTAGTGCTTCGATCGGCTCGAATGGTTCCGCTGACATGGCCCTTAGAACCCAATTAAGGTTCCAGTCTGGAACAAGTTTTATGGGTCTAGGTTGTAATCTAGCTGCTGCTGTCAAGAACCTGTTGACCTATCTATTGTCCACGAACTTTGTGTCGCATATGGCGCTAAGGGCTGCGACCTGGACCTTCAGGGTACTTGGAGAGAGGCCCATCTGTAGGCCCTCCTGCAAGAATTCTAAGATCAAAGGGATGCTCGGATAGAATCCCCGGAATCCCTTCCCTGTCTCCATGAGGAGAACCTTCTCCAAACCTTCTGGTAGATAAGGTGGGTCGTCTTTTTTCTGCTGGACATTAACGTTTCTACCACTCTTTGTGAGAATCCCTTCCCCCTTAGTGAGGATTCCTCAAGAGCCATACTGTTAAGTGGAGTCTGTCTAAGCCCGGGTGGTTCAGTGGCCCTTGTGATAGCAGATCTGTCCAGGTCGGAAAGGTGACTGGGTCCTGGACACTCAATGTTGTCAGAAGACCGAACCAACTTCTCTTGGTCCAGAAGGGGGTCACCAGGATGAGCGTGCATACCTGGGTTCTGAAATGCTGTAAGACCCTGGGGATCAGCGGTATCAGAGGAAACGTGTACGCTAGCCCCTTTCCCCAGTCCTGGCCTAGGGCGTCTATTGCTGTAGGACGATCTCCTGGCCACAGGGAGAAGAAATTGCCTACTTTGGCGTTCTCCCTGGTTGCAAATAGGTCCAATTGTGGGGACCCCCACCAGTTGGTCAGGATTCTGAATGCCTCCAGGGAGAGAGACCATTCTCCTGGGTCTATCTGCCTCCTGCTGAGGAAGTCCGCTTTTTGGTTTAGCGTCCCTTTTAAGTGGGTTGCCATGATCGAAAGGATCCGGCCCTCTGCCCAGTGGAAGATTTTCTGCGAAATGTTTTGCAGGGCAGGAGACCTTGTGCCCCCCTGGTGCCAAATATGGGCGACCGTGGTGGTATTGTCTGACAGTATCTTTATATGCTGGTTCCGTAGCGAGTTTCCTAACTGCTGTAGGACCCGCCATACGGCCTGTAGCTCTCTGTAATTGGAGGATTGTTCTTTTATCCTTTGGGACCACGGGCCCTGAAAGAACTGGTTCCCCACATGCGCTCCCCATCCCCAGGCGCTTGCGTCCGTTGTGATGTGCGTGGCTGGGTTTTGTAGCCAATGAACCCCTTCCTGCAGGTTCGCTGGGAATGTCCACCAACGCAGGGATGTTTTCACTGTGTTTGGCATATACATTTTTGTCCCTAGCGAGGACTGCTTTTTGTCCCATGCGGATAGGACGGAGGCCTGTAGAGCTCTGGTGTGAGCCTGGGCCCATGCTATTCCGGGAATGCATGACGTTAGGCTTCCCAGGAGAGACATGGCTTCCCGAATTGTGCATGATCGTTTCTGTAGGAAGGATCTGACCAGCCTTTGGATTTTTTGTATTTTTTCCTCGGGCAGGCAGGAGCATTGTAATTCTGAGTTGAGCGTTATGCCCAGAAACGTCTTCTTCCTGTCGGGGTCTAAGCTGGATTTTTCCCAGTTTATGATCCATCCTAGAGACTGGAGGAGTTCTAGCACTATCTCTAGGTGCTTTGTTAGTAGTTTCCTGGACTCTGCTATTATTAAAATATCGTCCAAGTAGGGTGGTATTAGGATCGACTTTTTTCTCAGGTAGGCAGCTACCTCTGCCATAATTTTGGTAAAAATTCTGGGTGCTGAGGAGATCCCGAAAGGCAGGCATCTGAATTGGTGGTGCTCTATTCCTTTGCCCATATCCACTGCGAACCTTAGGTATCTTTGGGACCCCTCGTGGATCGGTACATGGAAATAAGCGTCCTTCACGATGGATGCCATGTAGGCCCCTTTGGGAATCAACTTTATCGTTGAAGAGATGGACTCCATTTTGAATTTCCTGTACTTGACACAGGTGTTCAAAGGCTTCAGATTCACTATCATGCGGTGTATCCCGCAGGGTTTTCTTACTAGGAAGAGCCTGGAATAATGGCCCTGAGTTTCCTCGTTTTGCGGTACGGGGGATATTGCGTTTAGATGTTGCAGGTCCCGAACGCTTTGCCTTAGTAAGTGTAACTGTCGCCCTGAGCCTCCTGTGATGATGAATTTCCTTCTGGGGAGGGCACCAGTTCTATCCGGTATCCCTGCTGTAGGATCTTTGGGATCCATGGGCCTTCGCAAATTGCGGCCCATTGGTCCACATAGTTCCCCAGCCTTGCCCCTACGGAGCTGGCGTCAGGGTCTCTGCTTGGGCTCCCCCTGGTGGGGATTAAAGAGGATATTTCTCCCTCTGCCCCCCTTGGGGTAACTCCAGCGGCCTGTCTTGCCCTTGCCTCGGTAGGCCTCGGGCTGTTGCCCTGGGGTTCGGAAGAAGGTCTTCCCTCTCTGCGGCTTTTCTTCCGGGAATCCCTTCTTTTTGTCGGCCGCCTTCTCCAGGATTTTGTGTAGGTCTGGTCCAAACAAAAACTGACCGTAGAACGGGAGGGCGCATAGTTTATTTTTTGAGTCCAAGTCGCCTGACCATGATTTCAGCCATAGTACTCTTCTGGCTGAGTTAGATCGGGCTGTAGCTTTTGCCGAGAGTTTAACCGTTTCGGCCGCGGCATCCGCTAGAAAATTTGTTGCCATGCGCAGGATAGGTAGGGAATTTAGGATCTGTTCCCTTGGCGTTTTATTGTTTACGTGTAGCTCCAGCTGTTCGAGCCATACCCCCAGGGTGCGCCACGCAGGTGGCTGCGATCCCTGGCCTAAGTATGCTTGCTGCTGCCTCCCATGATTTTTTTAGGCGGCCTTCGGATTTGCGATCCATGGGATCTTTTAATTGTGCAGCGTCCTCAAAGGGCAGGCTCGTCCTCCTAGCTACTTTGGCCACTGGGACGTCTACCTTGGGTATCTCTTCCCAGCTTGCGCAAACTTCCTCCTCAAATGGGTACCTTCTTTTTACCCCTCTAGCGGAGAAGGAACCTGTGTCTGGTTTCTTCCACTCCTTTTGGATCATTTTAATGATGTTTTTGTGGACAGGGAAGGTATGTTTACGCCTCTCCCCTAGTCCCCCAAATATCTCATCTTGCAGGGTACGTGGTTCTCTGGGCTCTTCCATTTTTAATGTAGCCCTGACTGACTTAATTAATTCTGTTAAGTCGTCCTGATGGAAAAGGTATCTTTTGTAGTCCTCATCGTCTGAGGACTCCTCGGCCGCCTGTTCCTCTTGTTCCAATCCAATAGAACTCTCGGAGTCAGAAGGCTCGTCGGGAATGCCTTTTTCTGGCGTTTCGCTGGCGGCGCCAGCTGTGACGTTAGGGCTGATCGAACCTCCTCCTTCACCAGCCTCCTAACGTCATCCAGGAATCCCCCCGATTCCTCTTTGACTAGCCTAGCTACGCATGCCTTGCATAGAGGCCTCTGGTACGTAGCTGGCAGTCTCGTCCCGCACTCCACGCATTTTTTGGGTTTTGTTCTGGGGGGGATGTCTTTTTTTATCCCCCTGACAAACAAAGAGGGGAAAGTATTTTTTGCGGGTAAATATGCAATTTTTCCATATACAATACATTGGATTTTGCATTTTGTATTTTTTGCCGCACTGGCTACTTACGGCCGCTGAGGCTGAGGTTTCAGCTATCTCTGGGGCTGGAGCACTCATTACTGTACCGGTGCTACAGACACCCTGCGACTTGTAGTGCTGGTCCACCTTCTGGCTTCTCTCAGGTTCCTTATTTTGAATTTTCGCGCTCCTGCGCTAAGCCCCACCCCCTCCATGCGCCTCCTGATGCGAGCGTGATGACGTCACCACGCTGGGCATGTGATGTGACGCCCCACCCCCCGCCGTCAAAGGACTTCCTGGAGCGCCGCGCTGTCACTATACGAGGAGGAGGAGGGGGACTGAGGCTCCCGCTTTGTATCCCCCATGGGCCGCCGCGGGAGGAACCTGGCCCGGGGGTTACCACCCCATGTGGTGTCCCGGGAGTCGTCTGGCTGGGAAGGGAGGACAGGCTGACCCACTGCCCTCCGATCCGCCCGTGAGTAGGCTTCCGGCTGGCTTCTCCACCAGCCCCTCTCAGAGATCCTGCCTCCTGGCAGGACAGGAAGACACTGAGGAAAGTGGGGAAGGGGGGAGCTTTTAACCTCTCAGTGTGTTCCTGTCCTATCAGGAGGAGGCAATCTCAATTGGTGCTGTCGTGGAGACGACTGGGGGGAAAAATAAGTTTCCACACTGACATAGAAGGGGGTTCTTTACTGTAAGAGCAGTGAACGCTCTGCCTGAGAACGTGGTGATGGCAAATTCGATAGGAGGGGTCTGGACGCAGTTCTTGAGCGATACAATATTTCATGTTATAGTCACTAATAACTTCAGAAGGGTTGTTGATCCAGGGATTATTCCGATTGCCAGATTGGAGGCAGGGAGGATTTTTTTCCTCTACAATGAGGAAAATTTGCTTCTACCTCATTAGCGTTTTTTGGCCTTTCTCCTGGATCAATATTGGAGGGTAATAAGCTGAATTAGATGGACACAGGTCTTTCAGCCTTACACAGTGTTACTAAGTAATAAAGCCAGGACTTAAGCTTTTGCAGCAGAGCATTGTTCAGAGCGTCACACAGTTCCCGACAACTTCTCTGTTTCCATGGCCATCCTCCTGCCACCTCTATCTTAACTTTCAGAAATGTCCTGGAAACCACACTTTGCACAACTTACAAATATCAGCGTATCAACACGTATGCTCTACTTTCTCATGCCATCCGCAGTGTTATTTAATGGAAGCTCCTGATGGATGGGCCTTCTGATTTGTACAATGGCGCATCTATAGGGTAATTCCTCACATCCTCCTGCAGCAGCTTCTTCACAGTCAGTGCATCTCAATGAATCCTCCACTCCGGAGCCTCAGGACATCAGCAAGGCAAAGAAGGCCAGGGAGGATTCACTGAGACACTGCACTGTCATTAAGCTGCTGCTGCTATGCGTGCCGCTGAGGGTGACATCCACAATAACAGAGAGTCATTGAATCTTGTGTATTGGGACTGTTCCAAAGCATTTGATACTGCGTTGAATAAAAGGTTGTTATATAAAATGAGAATACTTGTGTGTAAGTGGGTAAGTAACTGGTCAGTGATAAAAAGCAAAGGGTGGTTATGGATGGTTCCTATTCTGATTTGTCTGTGGCTATGCAGCCTGATACTCAGCAAGCTGTGATATACTATGGGGGGAATTTCAAACACCGGTCTTAATATAATTTTCCTAGAAAAATATTAAGCATCTAATATATGAAGAGGTGCATTTTGGTTGCTTCATGCACCTACACAGAGTTCTGCGCCAGCTAGGAGCTAGTGTAGTTTCTAGGCGTAATTGACATCAGTTTCTGGCGTAACGAATACATTGTGTTGGTCTGGGGTGGCTAAGCCCACTTAAAAGGAAAGTGGCATGGAGGAGCAAAAGCCAAAAAGTTTTAGCGCAAGGTAGACTTGCACCAAATTTTGCGACTTTTTGTACACTGGTATAAAAACCTTTCTACATGTTAAGCTGTGTGTTTTGGCACCTATCTATCCTCGCTGTGGGCTTACTGCACCTTCTACAGTGAGAAGGAGACTGAATGGAGTGATGGTCACACAAGTACGATGCCGCTGCATTCATTTTCAATGCGACTGCCGGAAATAGCCAAGCAGCAAGTGCTCGAGTAATTCCGCCAGGCCGAATGAAATAAAAGGAACGTCAGCTGTGCATGCTCTGCCAGCACTCCACTAGTTCTATCATCGGTGATAGGACCCCCACCGATAAGCAGGTTATTCCCTATTCTGTGGATAGGAGATAACCTATGATTCTGGTGCAAGCCCTTTACCTTCTTATGCAATTGGCACAACAGTAGCTCTTCTGCAAGATTGGACCAGATGGGCTTGCATTTGTTTCTCCCATGCTTCAATTAGCCTTGAGTGCCCCATGACCCCGTCATGCGTTCACCAGTTGTCCTTCCTTGGAATATGTTGGTAGGTAATTACCAAGAAAATTGCCAGAGGCAAGAGAATAGCCTAATGGTTATACCCTCCCAAACACAAAATAATAAATTGTATATATCCACTCAAAAAAGGACAAAGACACTTTAAAATAAAAGAGTAGGTGGCTAAACTAGATCTGCAGTATGTCCATAGAGGAGCTAAGTGTAGGTTAGCTAGGCAAGCTGAAAGGGTATGATACAAAAGTGTGAGTTAATAGAGGTACTATGCAAGCAGTCTGATAAAGTTTCCTAGGTAAACTGAAAGGGAAGTCATTTATAGCCACCATCATATTCACACAGCATGCTATCCTTATATCCATGCTAATACTGGGATGCACAAGGTGTTAGTTGTTAGAGATGCTAGAAGAAGCAACCAAAATATAAGATTCAGTACATTGCTATGCTAATTATGTTTTAATCACACTTGTGACATGGGCTAGAAAGAGAGCGATCTCATTCATATAGCATATGAGTTGCTGTACTGCGTTGTTATCCAGTAAACTGCTATGCTGATTGCTAATCTCTATCACAACTGTGTTTAATGCACAATGTCAGAGTGGTCTCTAGTATACACACACGGCATGCAGTATTTTGGGAAATGGTGTAACTTTGGCAGTCAGAGAAGTCTCAATTAAACCACAAAGGGACTGCCTACATGCCTAGCTATCTATAAACATATATTGTATAGTGGAGCCATTCCTAAACCTAATCTAAAAAACATATAACAGGTGCCCTCCCAACATGTTTCACCACAAGGCTTTATCAAAGGAGTTCAGACAGGCTATAGTCTTTCCCCTGAAGACGGCATGCTGTGTGAATATGATAGTGGCTATAAATGACTGCCCTTTAAACTTACCTAGGAAACTTAATCGGGCTGCTCGCATAGTACCTCTATTAACGGCTCATTCACACGAGCGTATATTGGCCTGCTGTTTTCACGGTCAGCTGATATATGCTACGATCTGATGCATTGGATTCCAATGCATCAGATCACATGCCTGTATTCCCGCGACGTAAAAGCGTCCAGCCAATATATTGTGCCGGGCGTTTTTAAGTCTGGCCCAAAAGATAGTCCTGGAACTATCTTTTCGGCCGGAATACACCTATGGGAGCCAATGACAGCGGCCGAAGAAGGGAGGTGTGAGGGAGTTTAGCAGCATGACTGCTAAACTCCTTTCCTCTTCTCTCCTCCCTCCAGCTGATTGCAATGGGAGGGGATGGAACGGGACGGAGCTAAGTGCCACCCCCATCCCGCCGCCTCCCATTGCTGGCTGTGGACAAGGGGCTGGAGCTTAGCTCCACCCCTTTTCCATTGCAAACAGCCAGCGGGGAGGAGAGCGGAGGTGAGCCAGCAAGGGGGAGAGAAGGGGAAGGGGCAACGGCTTGGTGGCCTCGGCGCATATCCGCCGGGGCCTATGCCATCTGAACAGGTGCACAAATGTTAGATTTGTGCGACCGTTAACGAGTTTTTATGCCTCAGATCGTAGCCTATATCAGGTGGCCGATATATGCTTGTGTGAAAGATGCCTTAACTCACACTTTTGTAGCATAGCCTTTCAGCTTACCTAGCTAACATACACTTAGTTCCTCTATGGACATACTCCAGATCTAGTTCAGCCACCTACTCCTTTATTTTAAAGTGTCTTTGTCCTTTTTTGAGCGCATATATATTAATAAAGTATACACTTTACTATTTTGTATTTGGGAGGGTATAACCATCAGACTATTCTCTTGCCTCTGGCAATTTTCTTAGTAATTGTTTGTTTAGCCAGGTATACCCTAGGGCTGCCTCCTTTCCTTAAGTTCCTAGGTATCACTGCATACAGGGAACACTCCACAAAACCTGATGTTCTAGAGATACTCTGACCCAGGCATCTAGCTGTCATTATTTGATCAAATTCACTGAGATCCTTACACTCACCCTTTTTCCTGCCTCCAGCACATCAACTTCAAGAACGGACTGCTCACTTGATGTCTAATATATCCCATCCCTTGACAGGTACCATTGTACAAGATAATTTATGCTATTCACTTCACCTGAAGTGTTTTTCAAGAAAACCCATTGATAAACTTGCCATGCAAGACCGGAGACTGAATACAGATCATTAGCAATGTAGTTAAAAGAAGCTATATCTGTCAGGTGAGGAAGTGGAGAACTAGCGAGCATTTGAAGCTAAAATGAACAATAACTGCAGTTTAAAGTATAAAGTTAAAGCTAAAGTATAAAAAGAGATTTTCCAATTTACTTACTCAGATATTGACTTGAATGGAACATGTTGTAGTCCTTTCATTGTCTCGTAGAGTCTTTGTATATTACTTCCCATGTCAAATCTTAATTATATTTGATTACGTTTTGCTATAGTAAATCGAAATTACTAACAGTTGTTCTTCCATATAAACATCCCCAGAATTGTCCAGCAGTCTATCTCCTTAGTATACAAGCTTGGTAATATCCAATATACTCATGAAACATACCTACTGTTAAACAGTATACACTTCCCCATAGGCAGCTGTAGATGTCTGCTATATAGTGCAGCCAGGACTTGTGGGTCTAACCTGTGATTTGTCTTTGGGTCCTTTTAAACTAGACGATTCTCCTTTGCATGAGTGAGTGACGTCACCGCTAACTCATTCGCTCGGGCGAACGGTTTATACAGCACATACATCGTTGGCTCATTCAAGCGAGGAATCATTCAGTCTTTTACATTCGCTGTATAAGTGAAGAGAGGGACTGAACGAGCACTGTTTAAACCGATCGAATCAACAATGATTGTTATCTCGGCATAAAATGAATAATGAACGAAAAGTAAGCGATTCTCATTGATCGTTCAGTTAAAACACGAGCCAATGACCGAACAATCGTTCACTTTTGCTCATTTGAACAATGTTTTTGAACGCTACTCGTTCCATTTATATACAACTTTTCTCTATGCCTGCCGAGTGGGTGGTCTCTTCATAGAGTGATGCTTGGTGTATCTCCGTACCCTGACCCAATCCAAAATCTCTTCCCATTCCTCTTCCATTCCACAGTAGGCAGTCACACAGAGGCATCCTGCAGTTGCATCCCCCTTCTCTCCCTTCATTACTTTACATCAGTGGCTCGGGAGCTACATATGGGTCATAACTCTAGCTGTGTGGCTCACCATGGGAGTCCTGAGTTATGACCATATGTGCTGGCAATTGACATTATTGTAGCATTATCACATCAGTGAAACAGAGGGCCTCTGGTTGTTATCGGGGCCCTCTATCAGGTCCGAGGATAGAAGCCTACCTTCACCTTTGGCGATATCCTGGTTACGGTTAGGTACCAGCAGCTCCTTTACTTCCATGGGGCCTTCACCTGCAGTTCAGCTACTAGCCTGTGTTTCCATAAGTGGTCCCGATCATATCCTTGCAAGGTGAGGGACGGGGTTGTGGCGTGACACAGAAACTGGGCTGGCCATAGTGCTGCTGAAATGTTTATTACAAGGCAGGAATTACCAAATGGCTTCTGAGTTATTGGAGGGTTCAGAATCTTGAACGTTGCAAACCATTTAACAACTAGTCAATTACTAATAACAGTTGCAGTCTTATCGGTAACCCTAAATAATACTGAGGACAATCTCTGTGTGCAAGTCTTATTGGTAACCCTAAATAATACTGAGGACAATCTCTGTGTGCAAGTCTTATTGGTAACCCTAAATAATACTGAGGACAAACTCTGTGGGCTTGGCCCCTTGGCAATCGCACAAGATTGTGAACGACTCACAGTAGCCTCTCCAAGGTGGTTAGTGGGAGTGGAAACTGAAACCGGTCGGGACCGAGTCCGCAATAATGTCCCTCTTTCAAAAGTGACAAAGCAGCAGTGAGGCACAAGGATAACCATGAACGTCTGAGGGCAAAAATTCATCAATCCCCACGTTTTGGGATTCCCCAAAGTTTACGTATCTTCTTCTGCAGATTCTCCTTGCAGACCCAAGAGCCGTGCCAGAGGGCCTGTTTCAGCACCCAACTGGCAGCCGCAATGTCTCTCTCGAACAAGCTCTAGCATGGACTATGCCTAATATAGCAGGGGGGGTGCCTATTTATGGTGCCTGAATGCACCCAGATGTCCTGACGCTCCTCGTGACCCACTGCAGCCAATAGATAACAATAATACAAATCACTAATAAAGAATTATACAGAAAGGTGGCAATGACTAATGACCTTTAGATGTCACACCTGTACAACCAATATGAGCAATACTAATTAATAATAATATTGAACATTCTTAGAGCCGTTTCTTACAGCACGAATAACCATCCCCCTTACATCGGTGCCACATGTTAAATGCAATAAGGCTAGTGTCAAATTCAACAGCAAATGTTTGCAATTTCTTCTTTCTCCACAGTTAGGCTAGGTCTACATGTGCCGATTATTGGCATAACCCATGTTTTACGGCTAAAGATCCCACTATGGCCCTGCTATGCTGCACCCTAACAAGTGAATGGGGCTGCACCTACAATAAGAGATCCAGTAGGCTTGGATTTCTTGTGATTGTCAGGTCCTGGTAAGTTGCAACATGACTTCATTCACTTACAGTAGGATACAATGGAGCAGGGGCAGTGTGATATTTGCCCATGTTACGTGGGTTGTACCCAAAGTCTCCATGTAGCCTTGGTACAAAAATGGAGATTATTTTTTTTAGGCTACGTGTGGATCCCGATCATCGCTCATAATTGTTCATGGTTCACAAGGTAGATAACATTGGGGACCTCTGTCCTACATGGATGTTTTGAGGTGATTTTACCAGGTTCCTAAGATCTGCTTAAATTCAAATGTGACCAAACCAAGCGCATATCCGATAATTTGGAAGTGTTCTAACAAATGCTTTATATTCACTTTACGTTCATTTTAACACCGCATGAACTTTTACTGCCTTATATAACATATTGAGGACAGGGAGTTAAAAAAAAAGTAATAAAGTGAGGTGTGAAAATTCTAATTCTGAGCTTATTAGCTTGCAATGCAGCGTTAACTCGTCAAATCTCAGTGTCATCGGGAAGAGAATGAACACCTATACAAATAGCAGCAGAACATGCCTGAAGATGTCACAAGACCAGAGATTATACAGTCGCTCTCAATAATAAGATTTATAGAATTTCCCCCCCCCCCCCCCCGCCCGCATTGTTTACTAAATGGAGGAAAGGACTATAGAAATGACTAAGAAGTGGATGATACAATGTAGAACCACGACTACACATAAGAAGCTTTTGCCTTTTCTTATAGTCACTAAAGTGGAATATCTATTGTGCATGAAACGGGTTTGCTGCAGATTTTGGGTGTAGATCTCACCCCTTCTTTAGAAGTGGGGGGGGGGGGGGGTCACCAGGCCAGCAGTGTTATCTCTGCTATAGTTTTCTCATACTTCCCACTCCCACATAAATCCTTGTGAATAATTTAACCCTCTATTAAAAGTGTCAAAAGATGTCATGAATTTATATTCCCAAATTCTTCTCTGGCTTTGTGACGTGAAACTGCCCTTCAGTATCATAACTCTCATACCTTCCATGTTGTGTTCATGACTAGGAAAATGGTCGGCCACTGGGAATTCTGTCTTTCTCTGTTTAATTCTGTGGAGATCTCATCCTGGCTTTAAGTTTTTGTCCAGTTTCTAAAATATTAGGACACCCAATAGAACATTTACTGCACAGGATCAGGTACACAACAACGGACGTGGAACATGTGATGGGATTTGAATCCTGTCCTTGGTCCGTATGAAGAGTAATTGCATTTTTTACAAACTTTTGATCAGTAGGGGTTCTGCTGGTGGATCTCACCAATTGCTGAATGAAGGGCTGCAGCGCTCACTCAAGCACTTTCAACTCCTCTCGGCAGCAGAAGAGGGGTGCTTAGAGGCGTATAGAAAATGTCTATAGGTCTCTATACGGACATCTTCAGCTGCCAAGAAGAGCCGGCAAACAAAAGACAACTGAAGGGGCGCAGTGCTCGGGTGAAAGCTGCAGCCCCCTCATTTCAGCGATGGCTCAACAGTGGGACCCCCACTGATTAAAACTTTTGACACGTGGTTCTGACATCTCAAAATTTTGTAAAAAGTGCAGTTACTCTCTAAAATCCAAATTGCAGGTCAATTTAGGCCGCCTGCAGACGGCCGGGTCGGATCCTGAGCCCCTGCAGGGACCAGCGCGGCACTCACTTCTCCCACAGCTCCGGCTCTTTGATGTGACGGCTGCCGGCCAGCCGGCACATACGCAGACCAGAGCCGGCGGCCGGGGAGTGACATTTCTGTGCGGGGCTTGCCGCGAGTTGCTTTCTGCGCATGATTTCATGCAGACAAATCGCGACCGTCTGCCTAGGATTGCATTTTCTAATGCAATCCTATGGCAGCTTCCATGAGCAGAAATTCGGTGGGAAATCCCGCCGCGGAATTTCCGCCCGTGTGCAGGGGGCCTTATGCTGCAGATTTTTTTTGCAGTGCTTGAATTACATTTCTTGAAATCTCATCCACATTGTTCATACTGCATATTTTCCATAGGCAAACTTGCTCTATTTGCACTACGTGCGAACATGCCTTAAAATATGGCGTTTATTTTATGTGATTATTCATATAAATAATTGAAAATATTTCAGTTTTCAGACTGATCTATGGAGGACTTCTCAGCTTTTGCTACATAAAGTTAAACAGGGTCATCTCTTAATCTACTGGGGCCATTTAAAGGACTATTTGAAAAATTTACTTTAAGGTGCTAAAAGTCTGATCGTGGGGGTCTCAGTGCAAACCTGAGAATGGGGGTCCTATGTCCCCCTCTCTTACTTACTATGGGCTCACTGCACCCCCTACAGTGATGTGAAGATTGAGTGGAGCGGCGGCTGAGCATGAACGGTTGTCGCTCTTAATTTCAATGGGGCCAATGGCAATGGAATTCTCCATCTCCAGAAGTCTCATTAAAGATAAATTGGTGTTCAACTGCTTCCTCCCTGTAGGGGGTGCAGTAAGCCTGCAGTAAGGAGAGGAGGTGGAACCAGGACCCCCATTATCAGGATCAGTGAAGGTCCCAGTGGTGAGATGTCCACCAATCAAACTTTTATCACCTCTTCACAAGTGATAAAAGTCCATTTTGGGAATAACCCTTTAATGACCACTCTATTGTATTTCTGGAAGTATAGATAAGGCAGGATAGTAACACTTTAGTAGGGCTGGAGACTGTAATAATCCATGACACTCCTCTATCAAATGACTCTCATTCACCCACATACCCAACACACAACAGGACTATAAAATCACTAACGCTTTCTCCAATGTGGTGCACATGATACAGTATACAAGGTGCCATGATGGAATCTATATTGGTGAAGCAACACAGAAACTACAGACCAGGATGAATTTACACCGACACAACAACAAAGAAGCTGGATGCACCGGGGAGGAACCATTTCTCTGGAGTGGATCCCAGATAATGCGTATAAAAGTTTTGATAATATAATGTAGAATATAAAATATGGGAATTTAAACTAATAAGGACATTCCAGACATTAACATGTTGGTCTTCCCATTGCCCCAAGGTATATGCCTCCCTACATGGACACCTCACATCCATCAACCTTTTCTGTGATTTCTTAATCATCACCCCCCCCCCCCTTCCTTTCATCTTCCTACACATGGCTGAGCGTGATATCAGGCGGTGAAACTCAGACCGACCTTGCTCTCCTGCACGTGTGGTGTACCAACGGATGGAAGGCAGTTTTCTATTTTAAAAAAGTGCCTCCATCATTTCAATGAGGCGCGGCTTTGAAAAAATGGGTGATGCATTCCGAGGGAACACGCAAAGATGGAATGCAAGAAAAAACCGCTCATGTATATGACCCCTTTCAAAAGAATAGGGCTCATATTCGTGCGAGATGTGCGTCTTGCAACACACAAATCTCGCACAATTTTCATCCCTCTGCCTCTGTACTGTTGTTTGTAAATGGTTCTTCAGTTATAATCTGACCCAGCCTGATGAAGGGCGTTAAGTTGCGTCAAAAGCTTGCATACAGAATAGGTCTCACCTCTATAATACTTTTATCTTCTTTATACAAGAGTATTTAACACTACTGGGATCTTTCGGGCATAAAGCGCACACACCCTGCTGTACTGTCTATACAGACAATTAAGGGAGGAAGTATGAAAAGATGCTGTAAATGTATGTCATTCTTCATAGCTTCTGTAATAAACTACGCCTCGGGCCAGGTCTCCAGCAGTGCACTGTAGGGCATGATAGATTAGCACTCCTAAATACATAGATTTCTCTGTACCGCCCTGTGAGGACATATTCTGGGCTTGTAAATCGCTTTCCCTAAGTGCGTCGCCTCTCCGGTCACGCTCTGTTTGCTACATTAACAATATAGTGTTGTCAACATTCGTAACGCGGAGATACAAGTTTACCCTATGATCTTGAAAGCAGCCAAGAGTTCACATAAATCTACATCATCAAACAAAGCTTTGTTAGGATTACGGGGATTAGCGGATGTAAAACCCAACATATTTACTCTCAATGTTTATTTTAATTGAGGTTCTTTTAAAAAGAGAAGAAAAATATTAGCAAACTACTTACTACTAAACGGCACCCAGTAGTTTCCATCTATTACCGTCCTCCGCTGTAGTAGCGTGTGGTGTAGTGCTAGTGTTTTTACATGCGGAAGTAGATTTTTAGGCATTTGGCAAGAAACCTAAAGGGCGTTGCGGCATATCTGTCTGCCAGTTTTCTGCCGTACAAAAGTCACAGTTTTGGCACTTGTACCAAAACTGCAAATTTTCAGGCTAGTAGCTGGTGTAGGTTTCCATCTGGCACATTGGAGTGCCGCCAGATAGGACCAATGTATTAAGAGGCTTAAGCCTCTTAATACATTTGTTGCTCGTACCTCGGCACACAGTTTACTTAGACTGGCTTATAAAAAGTGTCACTCAGTAAATATATTCCCAGTATCTTAAAAGGGAACGGGACTCGATTATAACACCAAGACCTCATGGCCTCCACCATTGGATGACCTTCACCAAGCTGTTCCTGCACCATTTGATGACCTTCACCAAGCTGTTCCTGCTTTGCGTGACTTGCGCTGAACCCAATCTCCATTGGCCCATGAAAAGCACACTTAATGGAACTAGCTGGGATACTTGCACATTGTAATAAGGCACTTTGTGGGGGTATTACTTAGTAAATGTATGGCTCTATTATGGCAACATTATTTGATAAATTGGAAGTATGTTTGGCTCAAAGTTCTTCACAGATTTTTTCACCAAGCCCTACTCATGTGGAATGCTTAGAGTCTTACAGGCCTTGGTCCTGCCCATTAATAAATTGGTCAAACACCTCAAAATACCCTACATATACATAAATAGTGCTGCCATACCATGTCTGAATAATACTGGCCCACACAGATCAAAAACCAATGTGTGGATGTGAAAATCTAAATATCTTTATACTTACTTTTCATAGTTGTCCTGATGGGAGGTTGTGATGCAAGCAGTCTTAGCACCACTGACCTGTAGTTAGGCTTTAATTTTTCAAACCCTTCATGTGCCCTACTTTATGCCAAATAGAATAATTGGCATTTAGCACTCAGACCATCTGAGACATGATGGCAAATACCTAAGACAGTTGAAGAATTTTGGGAACTCAGGACTGTACAGCTGATGATGCTTGTGAAAAGGATAATTTTACAGAAGTCCATAGGTTTGAGTAATATATTAAGCAGCAGACATGGAATATGGGGAGAAGAGGGGGATGCAGCTGCAGATTCTTACTTAGTGTATCAGAGAAACAAATTGGGAGGGAGAGGGAAGGAGAAGACATCTTATTCAGAGCACACAGCACAACTCTTACATAAAATACACCAGCGGGAACACAGAAAATAAATGTTAACAGGGACCTGAAAGAAAGATCAAAAAAAGACCCCAAATATGCAAATTATACACAAAATTTCAGACTGCACTAGATGTAAAATATTTATATTTCTGTTCTGATTAAACACTGGGTCTTGCCACCAGAGGCGGTAAAGGAGCTTCCCTTGTGGCTTCCAGAGGCTACTTTTGTGTAGTGCACCTCTTGTTGAGAGATTGTTGACCACTAGACTCCTCTATGATGCACTTAAAGACATTTTGCCCAGTTAACAGACTTTGAGAGGGGGCCCATTACTAGAATGGGAGTAGCAGGATGATTGTTTTGCCAATACAGCTGCTCTACAGACTTGTGTCTTCTTGGAATCCAACTACAAACCTACGAACCTGAGTACATACCCTCCAACAATCCTTGTTATTTGTGGAACTGGCTCACAAAAAATCGACCGAAATAAAAATTCTCATACAACTTGGTGTTTTCAGTTTATTTCGAGCATTCCTGGGCAGTACTGAGCCTAAAAAAGTATGCAAGTTGGGTTTCAAATGATGAGTGTTATTGTCATGTCTGACCAGGATGTACCGAGACCAGTCCCCGAACAGTTCCCTGGCTATGTTTAAACCATGGCACAAAAAACATAAACCACCACAGGTGCTATGTGGAATAACAGATGGAAAGGAGAACTTTCCCTATATGATTCAGAATAAGAGACCATACCTGCCTACAGCGGCTGTCCCGTCCTGATAAGAACGCATCCAACTTATGATCTTCGGCCACTCACTATCCCTATTTGGGACAGAAGTAAACTACTAAGTAGGAATACAACTACCACCAATAACCACAGTACTGAGCTTGAGATCAGCAAGCACAACAGGAGACCAATATGCAACTCTGATTCAAACAACCATCAGATGAAGACTGAGAATAATCAGCACAGGTCCACAGCCAAGACAGGAATAAAAGCCCTCCCTAATTTCTAAGCAGGTGCAACAGGTATAAGAACACTCTCATAGACACTCCCACCAGTGCTAGAGAGGAAAATCCAAAACTGTCGAAAACCAAAACCTGCCATAACAGTTGTGCTCATGTGTATAAACAGCACATTGGTTGTCCACAGCCTGGAAATTCCTGGGCAGTCCGTAAAAATATGGGACTTTCTTCAAGTATCCGAAAAAAGAAAAAAAAACTAAATGCATGTGAATTTTTTTTGCGGCTGGTGGTACTTCGGCAAGTTATTAGGACTAATTATCATTTTACAGCTTATAGTAAATGTCGGTAATGAGTTAATATCAGTTTCTGACCTATAGACATGTATGACGTATCTGAATAATTCAGTAGGGTTTTCTGATGTGTCCATAAAAAGGGTGGCTGTTCATGATTTTTGGATAAGTAGTTTAGGAAATGGAAAAATTCAGGTTAACAACCCTGTACAATACTGTCTATTAGCAGTACATTATTGTGCACCTTTGCACTGGAAATTCATAGAGCTGCTGTCCTCTTCCATTGCCGGAGAGCTGACCAAGCTTTTTTAAGAAGTGAGTGATAACAGACACAGCCACAATCCTCCCAAAACTACAACCTTCAGCTCAGCGATTGCAAAGCCATTATTTTTGATATCTAAAGGGGTTGTCAGAGTAACATTTCTTTCTAAGGCCTCTTTCACACGGGCGACAACGATATCGCTATGAGAAAATTGTGTTCTGTGCGATATCGGTGTGTTTTCTCACGATTGTGTCGCTACAAAGCCACGTGACTTTGTAGCGCTCTTTTGCTAGAATTTGTGGAGGGAGGGGGAAGGGCTTGAAATATAAGCCCTAGCAGCATTAAAAAAAACAACAAGAAAACACATCACCTAAGAGGCGCTGTTAGGCTCTGCCGCATGTCTCCTCAGGTCCCCGGCAGACTTGCTTGTAATTTTTCCTCAGCGCTTCCTGGTCAGAAGTTTGAAAACCCCCGCCTCCAGGAATCACTGACTGTGATTGGTTCTCAGATCCCACGGCTCAACCAATCAGATCCAGTGCTCGATGAACCAATCGCAGTCATCCAGGGAATGGCTGTGATTGGTAGGAATGATTTCCTACTGTAAAAGTTACATCGCACTGCACAAAAATCGCATTTTTATGCAATTCAACACATAGAAAGGCTCCATAGGTAAACATGGGCTACAAAGCCTCGCAAATTACGGCAATATTTAGCAACCTGCAATTTATTTTGAAATGCAGAAGGCTACAAAACATCACTAAAGTGAAAAAGCCTATTGGAAAGCATGGGCTTCACATACATGCGATTTGTAGTGCTTTCACATCGCGAGGAAATCAACAAAATACATGAAAATATTACACTGTACTTAGCTTTAGAAGACACAGGCTAACCGGAGCTCTAGCTCCCAGCTCTGACTACATCCAAAGCCAGGGAGAGACTGATATTAATCAGCTCACAGCTAAGCACAAGACCAGGCTAAATAGACCTGACAAATACCCACAGGTGAGGCCAAACATGTCTCACCTAACACCACTCCCACCAGAGCCAGAAGACAGAGAAACACACACAAACCTGCACCAGACCACCTAGAAAGGAAGCTATCCCCGAAACCATAACCAAAATACCCCTTCAACTTCTTCCTGACTGCATCACATAAATGTCATGTGGTTGTAAAGGGCATTATAGAGGCTGTCAGATACTTAGCTACTTTGATCGTCCAATCATGGCAGTTAATTATTTAGATGCCGTGGTCAGGAGGTGCTTCATCTCCCCTCCTTCCATCAGGATGTGCAATTATGGTGTCAATTGTTTGGCATGGCAGCCAGGAGCCTAGCAATGACTCTAACAGGGCTTAATAAGCAAAACTGAACATTGCAATATACGACTATAGGTAGCGACTGGTATGTAAGTGTTTGCCATTCATTGGCGCAGTTATTGTAGCTTGTGGCAACTGAGAAAAAAACTAAACAGTACATCATATCTTTTTCAATTGCTTGATTTTGGATATAAAGCATCTTTTGATTCAAGCCCAATCTTTGTAGGACCCGGGGAGTAGTTGGGTTGCCGAAGTGAATGGCTGCCTGACTGCATAACACCTAAACCACCAGGGCTCCACAGCGACTCCAAACCAAGAAATTACAGATGAATCTCCCTCGTCTGCTACCCACACGTCCAGCATGAGAGGGAAGTGATCAACATCCAAGTTGGAGAAGCTGATTAATCTTTACTTCTTTTATTCCCCAACATAGGACATTTGTGTTAATTATAGATCAGCCACAAATAACTCCATGGAAGCAATGTTGAAAGAAAGAAACATTTCCCTACAATCCAACTTTGCTCAATTTACTCAAGCCCCTAACTCGACTATCGCTAAGGCAATGAATATAATTATCCATGTAGAGACTAAAATGGCAGAATTCATATCGTTGCATAATAATCTCAGATGGAATCTGAACTTAAGAGACTTTAAAATAAAATGGCAGACTTGGAGGACAGGTCATGCCGAAACAATATTAAGTTTCAAGGCATACCAGAAATAGTCTGTGCCACAGAGTTGATGTAATATTTGCAAAATTTCATGAAAGCGCCGTTACCGGTGTCCCCCTTGCAGGATTTTAGAATACAAAGGGCGCACAGACTACCCCGTCTTCACATTAATGAAGATCATACGAAGATGGTTCGGCTGATTGTTGGAGAAACTGTGGCAACGGGGGATCATTGTTGCATATATTGTGGAACTGCCCTTTTCTCCAACAGAGATTTGAACTCCGTGTTTCGGTTATTATTCTCTCTAGTTGGTTACACAGTACAGAAAAGTCGTTAGCCGTTAACTTTGATGAATATTGGCTCTCGTGTAATCCCAACAAAGTTTCGAATTCTGGGATGCAAAGTGTTGCCATTATCAAATTTAGTTATACTAAGGCATTGGAAAAATGCTGGCAGCCCCAATATAGGAGAAACGATCACGTTAATCAGCCGTCAGACATAGGTGTATAAACAAATGCTTGCATGTAATATAACTACATTCTCAAAATGTCACCATATGTGGAGAGCCTGGATGTCTTGGAGTCAGTGCATATTTGGGAGATTTCTGCATTTTCCTACATTTCTAGGACTCTTGTGCTTTTCCTAGATGGTTGAAATATATCAGGAGCTCTGCTTCTAATTTCCTTTTGCTTTACCTGATACTACCATGATTAAATAATCTAACTATTTCTTTTACTCATTTGTTTAAGCAAATAGATGTTGAGTGAGTAGTGCCTTATTCGAGGACCTGCCTGCTCGTCTCTAAAGATTCGGCTGCCGGCGGGGGGCGGCGGAGGAGAGCGGGGAGGAATGGAGGGGAGATCTCTCTCTCCCTCTCCCCCCCCCCCCCCCGCTCCCCCCTGCTCACCGCCGCAACTCACCTGCCACCCGCGCCGGCACCCGAATCTTTAGAGACGAGCGGGCAGGTACTCGAATAAGGCACTACTCGCTCGAGTAGTTTGCCTTATCGAGTATGGTCGCTCATCTCTATCCATAACCTAATTAATGTACACTACGAGTTACATGGCTATTGAAATGCTATAACTGCCTTTTTATATATCATACGTAATAGCTGGTTATCACACATGTACTTTATTTTGTTATGAAAATTAAAAATCCAAATAGATATAATTGAAACAAAAAAAATAATAATAAAAGAAAATTTCTATATGCTGCAATACTGAAGAACTGCAGTATATAGTAAAAGTGAACACAAGTTCAAGTCCTGAATGGGGACTAAAAAAAAACTGTAGGAAAGTTTATAATAACATTTTTAAACCATTGAAAAATATTAAAAGTAAAAAAAAAAACACATCTAAAATAATGGAAAAAAATATACCTATTTGGTATTGCTGTGCTCGTAAAAGTCCAAACTATTAAACGTATCATAATATTTATCCTGCATAATGAACACCATTAAAAAAAAAAGCACAGAATGCCAGAATTGACGGGAGAGGGGTTACCCTGGCTCCCCCCAAAAAGTCAACTAAAAGTGATCAAAAAGATGTATGTACCCCAAAATAGTAGTAATAAAGCTACAGCTCACCATGCAAAAACAAGCTCTCATATAGCGAAATTGATTAAAAAACTAAAAGCTTGAGTTTAACAATATGGCGAGGGGAAGAATTTTTTTTTTTTTAATTTCACTATTTTTTAAAAGTAGTACTAGTAAACATTAAAAAATTATATATATTTGGTATCACTGTCATCATACAATATATATGGGGGTCACCACAGAATATATTTCACATTTCATTTTTACAGCCCTATCAATTCTGTAAAGGATAACCTCTCACCCAACCCCCACCACCAATAAATAGCACAATTGCTTGTTTTTTTTATTTCACCCCATTTAAAATGTAAAAAAATATTTCAGTACATTATATGGTGAACTAAACGATACCATTAAAAATACAACTCATCCCTCAAAGAACAAGCTGTCATACAACTATGTTAATTGAAATCTAAACAAAATTATGACTCTTGGACAGCAGGAATAAAAAGGCAAAAAAAAAAAAAAAAATGAAACACCTCTGGTCTTGAAGGGGTTAAATAAAAGAAAATGACCATTCCTTCCCAATGTTGTAAGCACTCAGTGTTTCCAAAATACAGAATCAGAACTAAACATTGTGACAGTTGTACAAGTATTCTTTCCCTCATCAGTTCCAGTCATGGTTCGCCATATTTTCTGACTTAGTCATTCCTATTAACGTTGGTTCCACTGATGCGTTTCTGTTTTTTACATTTACTAGGTAGACGGTACAGCTGTTCGCTTATACAAAAGCATGAGACTAGGGAAAAAAAATTGTTTCCAGCCACGGTCATTTATAAAATCAGCTGCTCTGTTAATTTGTGAACGAAGGAAATAATCCCCATAAATCATCCATGTTGTATTGGAATCTGCCACATGGAGTGAGACAATATCAAGACCCTACGTGTACGGCACTAGCAGACCAGCCAGAAACCTGCATGTCTAGTAAGACCTGCACCTAGAAGAAGTGGTCAGAATCGAATTTAATTTTTCTGTGTGTGATTGTAACGTTCATTTAAGTGAGTGACTACAATATCAGAGCAAAAGGATCGTTTATTGTGGAAAACTGAGCCCCTAAAGGGAGGCTCTAGTACCCTGTTGTACCGCCTCTAGCTTGGATACAAGATGTGATACGGGTGGGCATGGAGGCTCTAGTACCCTGTTGGGCCACCTCTAGCTTGGGTACAGGATGTGATACGGGGGCATGGAGGCTCTGGTACTCTGCTGTACCGCCTTTAGCTTGGATACAAGATGTGATACGGGGGGCATGGAGGCTCTAGTACCCTGTTGTACTGCCTCTAGCTAGGATACAAGATGTGATACAAGTGGGCATGGAGGCTCTAGTACCCTGTTGTACCGCCTCTAGCTTGGATACAAGATGTGATACGGGTGGGCATGGAGGCTCTAGTACCCTGTTGGGCCACCTCTAGCTTGGATACAATATGTGATACGGGTGGGCATGGAGGCTCTAGTACCCTGTTGGGCCACCTCTAGCTTGGGTGTACAAGATGTGATACGGGGGCATGGAGGCTCTGGTACTCTGTTGTACCGGCTTAAGCTTGGATACAAGATGTGATACGGACAGGCATGGAGGCTCTAGTACCCTGTTGTATCCAAGCTAGAGGCGGTACAAGATGTAATATGGGTGCACATGGAGGCATACAGGTCCCATATAATATTCAATATATAGCTTCACATTTGCTCTAACTGAGCCTTTAGATTGTGCAACCTCATAGGCTGCCAAAGCTGGCATCTAAAATGGTCTCATAAATGTTTTATTGGTGATAAATCTGGTAACTGCGCAGGCCACAGAAGTGTGACAATGTTGTGGAGGAATTCCTGTGACCCCCTTGTCTGTTCGGCCGAGCATTATCCTGCTGGAAAATGCCTCTTGGAAGCCGCCATAGCAGGAACACATGTGGCTGCAGGATGTCCTGAACATATCGCTGAGCTGTCATTGTCCCTCGTACCACTACAAGGGGTGACCGACTGTTGTATGTGATGACCTCCCAAACCATCACACTAGAAGTTTGGGCAATGTGTCGCTTCACAGCGAAGACAGGATTGAGGCGCTCTCCCTCATATCTCCATACACACACACGAAAGTTGTTAATTCCCAAACTAACCTATATTCGTTGCTGGTCCACAACACCACCGTAAATGGAGGCGACAGTGGGTGGGTGTCAAAGGCAGTACACATAACGGGCACCGTGAGAATGAAAATCCTTCAACCAAGCACCTGTAAATGGTTCCAACAGACAAAAGGGCCTGTAACAATGCGCCACCTGTCTCTGGATGGTGGACAACGAAACAGTTGGAGCTGCTCATACTTGACAGATGCTTAGATGGTCCTATCTACTGGTGGTCTGTCGAGGGTGTCCTGAGCTCGGTCGCCTTGTGCGAGTTCCCTCACGCATCCACTGGTCCCAACACCTCCTAACAGTCTGGTCAGAACAGCCCGGTGGTGGGCAATTCATTGATACGACCATCCAGCTTCTCACATCCTAATAATGTGCCCCTCTCAGACTCTGGTACTAGGATGACGTCTCTTCGCTGCATCGTAGAGGCATCTAGTGGCCAACAAGCTCTACACAAGCGGAAGAAGAGGTCACTACACACAAGGAGCCTCTGAGAGCCTTTTTATAGGCCAAAGGGGGAAAACACTTTTAGGGTCTCAAGTGACAAAACCGTTCATCTAATCACCACAACTCTCATCATCTGCATATCTGCCTGAGATGGAACTGCATGCTGAGATTTCCAGCCAAACAACATCTTCTTTTAGTGGCTTTTTTTTTTCTTTCTACAAAGAGTGTATTTTCCAGTGACTCGCTACCAGCTGAAGTGGCTTTAGAGTATAGATAGAGCTCTCTATGACTGTTTGGCAGGGATTCGTGTAGCTGGATGCAGGACTGGATTTATGATGAGACCACATAAGCTGAGGATTACACTGGCAGGGGAACTGGACTGACAATCTGCTTATGTTTTGATTTTTTTTATTCAGTCTAAATTATAATTTCAGTAATAAAGATATGAATATTTTTCTAAAATTAGTAATAATACAAAAAAGGGAAGCCAGTCTGAACTGAGATAACATTATACTGCATAAAGTGAATGTTACGAAAGATGCCTCAATGGTTCCCCATCTGACCCTGGATACTGAGTAACGGAAAAAAATTTCACCTAATGTCATTATCTTCTTCAAATGCTCCTCTCTAATCCTTTTTGTTATAAGACTAAACAAATGATGTAAAAATAATATCAAGTACAAAGGTCGTTTTACATGAGCAGATAATCTGCCTGTGTTAATGACGACTGACTGCCAACACAAAATTGAAAGAAGGACAGGGATCCAGGGTGAATTAAATCATAGGTCTCTATAAAGGAGGGCACTCACCCGGTAAGACCAGTCTACCCATAAAAGGCAAGGCTGTTGCAGCTGAATCCAAGCTAGTTCCAAACTATAAAGCCTCCAAATTGCCAAAATGGACTCTTCGTCACTCATGACATCCAAACTTCGAACATCAGTGGGACACTCGAAGCAGAATACACCTCGTCATAAAGGTGCAAAACCTCAAAGAAAATAAATCCCAGCACTCCAGGGGTCAAACAACAGTATTGGAGTAAAAAAAAACAAAACCCTAAACCCAGGTATGCCAAAGTATAATCTCGTAACCGCGTCTTAGGAACTTTGCCTGCAGAACTTCTGTAAAGCCAACTTATTCAGGAAATAGATCAAAGGTGTAACGCGTTTCGGAGGACAGCGAGTCTCTTATCAAGCACATACAGGAATGATAGTGAACAAGTACAAAGAATATATATATAAAATAAAAGGTTTCCTTAATTCACATACAATTGCATTGATGTAAATGGGTAAAGATTGGCTTGTTAATGAATCGCGCTCACCGCCACTAAACCAGATGTTCCGAACCACTGGAAGTGCCCGTGTTCCATATACTAGGGTAAAAGTCAACTTTACAACCATTGTGCATAAAAGGAACTTACTTTGTAGAGGGGCTCCCAATGAGAACCCTTCTCCCCTACCCCAGGTCCAGGTATGCTGAAGTATAATCTCGTAACCATGTCTTAGGATCAAAGCCTGCAGAAGCTCAGTAAAACCAATTTAGTCAGGAAATATGTAAAAACCGACTGCCGATGAGCATGTTGATCAGTATTTATTTCCGCTATATACACGGGCAGATTATCTGCTCTATGGGGATGACTGATCAGTAACATAATTGTTTGCCTCCATACAGCTGTCATTGAATAGCTGCACATCCCCACAGCAAGAATTTTTATGCTCACCTAAACGGGATAATCAGCTGACAAAGGAGCGTTTGCTTGTTTATCAGACAATCATTCATCCCTTTACGCGGCCTGATTTTTTGACAAATGACTGTTCATAGGGAAGTTCGGGCCGGATAATACTAGTCAGCACTGAAAATATTTCCAACTTGGAAATAGGCACTTCTTAACCATTTCATCATGGAAGAAACGAAAAGGACATTGAAAACTTTGAGTTAGCTCTGAGATGTAGCCCATTTAAGTTAAATATATATATATATATATATATATATATATATATATATATATATATATATATATATTGTGAGACGGTGACCGGCAAGGTGCTGGAGGGCAGGTATATTTCGCCTAGGATGCTCTCCTATGCTGCCTTGGGGAGCGCTTGGGCAGATGCGTGCCACCGAGCAGCCTGGGCTCGGTGGAGGAAGCCGGCAGTATAGTGTTAGTAGCATTAAGCCACTAACACGCTGTAGTATGTAAGTGGCTCCAAGCCACATAATCCGGGCCGGCTTTTCCTGGAGTGACCAAAGTGAAGGGTGGGATGGTCACTCCCACGTACCAGGTGGGGCTGGTACCAGGCCATATAAAGCCTGGGCCTACAAGGCCAGGAGGAGAGCTGTTGGCTGGCTGGCTGTGTGCAGGAGCTGTTTTGTGCCAGTACGTAGACAGGGACGCTACATGTTTAGTAAGTGCTCGGACGAGCAGGATTTACGTTATGTTTGCCTGATGTTAAGGCCTGTATTTTGCTTGGAAATAAACCCAGGCAAAGCCTAGACTAAAGACTTTACCCTATGTGTCACTGTCTCTGACTGCTTATGCCTAGGTTGCTACCGATCCTAAACGCTAATCCCTCACAATATATATACACACCTTTACTCAGATCCACAAGGTTGGATGAGTGAAATCATTAAATAAACAAAAGTATATATAGAGAAATAGTTGAACTAAAATGTAAATCAGATACCGTAATGCATAAATCTTAGAATTGATATGTATATATTACAATAAAAAAATGCAACTAAGTGTTCTCCAACTTGTTTTTTCGTAATTTCAGGTTAGAATCCAGGATGCCACGTAATTGTAAAAACTCTAATAAAAATATTTGTTAAGTGTGGTGAGATGACATCTTCTGCCGAGAAACGTCAAATTACTCCAATCATAAAGAGTGCATATCGCCAATATTTCAGTATCCAGTTAAGAGATCAGGACAAGCACCTAATTTGCAGACAGTGCATCTATAAAACCAGAGTTGGGCCTACTAATAGAGATGAGCGAGCATCAAGCTCGGCAGAGTATGTTCGCTCAACTCTATCTACTAAAGGAGAGGAAGTCAGGGAGGGCGCCAAACACTTTTCCAAAAGATAGTTGGTAACTTATATTAACTCACCTGGTGCCAGACATGACACCCTAGGGTGAGCATGTCAGCACCAAGTACCCAGGACGTCTTTCTCAAGCATCAGAGCTTGACGTCCTGTACATCGAAACGCGTCGCATTGTACTTTTTACGTTGCAAGTATATTTATTTATTATACTCATTTTATATAAGGCTTTTGACCTTATTTTGCTATGTTTAAATAAATGTCTTCAATATGAATCATTACTGACCGCTGCAATTCTTTGAGAAGGAAAAAAGAACCGGTCTTTGTTTCTTGCAAAGCAGCGCAGGAACCCCATTTTTTTCTGTTTTTTCTATCTCTATCTACTAAACAAATTATAATGCCACATTTATTTTCCTCCACCCAAAATTAGGGTAGTTTGGTTATTTTGAGGAAAAAAAGACTTCAAAGTGTATTTTGGAATTTTGATTTGAGATTAGTAGAGCTTAAAAAACAGAGCTAATAAATTCTAATGTCATATTCGTGTTTCTTGATCCAAAATTAGGGTAGTTCAACTTTTTTGAGAAAAGAAAAAATTTCAAAATGCATTTTTGTTGTCCAGTGTAGTCTGCCTGTGTAAAAGGACCTCTGAAGAGATTGCTTGCTAAAAAGTGGCATTCAATACTACCCTTATAAATGCATCTAAAATGACTGAAAAACTAAAAAACAAAAACAAAAAAAACTTACCCACATCATCAAGCTTACTTTCTTCAAACTCCTGAAACAATCGTCTAAAAGTCTATGAAAGAAAAAGTAAATTTCCCTCATTTCACCTTAATTTCATGATGTCGGCATTGTTTATGCATAAATAGATGTGTTAAGATCAGCAATATAAAACTTTTCACCAACTTCAAAAGACTATCCCACAAGTCAAAAAGGAGCAACTAAAACAAGATATATTCTTCAAACATAACTTTTAATAAATATGCATTCAAATAAACTCAGCATCAGATAGCAATAGATAAAAATAAAGAAACATTCCACCTGAAAACACAAAACGAAGGATGGATCTTAACAATTTTACAGAGAGATGAGCCATAATTACCGCAGGCAACTATCCATCCTGTAGTATTAATCCAAATGTGTATTCAGGGAAAGCAAAGAGGTAGGTCAGGAAGAAATCCACAAGTCAGATCCTGATCTCCCCCTATTGTGCCCTGCAGCTGGACATCTCACTATAGCCACAGGGTAACTGTCCTGAAAAGGACAACCCCTTCTAGAGTCTATCCTTTTTAATAGCTATATGCACTCTACTGTGGCCTTAAACTTAGTCCCAACGTGTTTCATCCACTATTTCATGGAATCATTAGAGAACACACATACTGCCACCATTGCACATAATGTAGCTGATATACCAAGTTAAAAAGCCAATCAGCAAAAGTTAAGAAAACTACACAGGCATAAGAACTCTCCTAGTGACAGGTACTCCAAACACACATCCCAAAGTGTTGGGTAAATAAATAAAGCATGCCGAAGTGTTTACTGTTGATATCAGGTTACCTGCATTCCCTAGAGTCTCCACATGCCATAATTTCACAGTGTGCCCATGTGTCAATGAAATAGTGGACCCCTGGGTGGTATCGAGGTCCACTATTCATTTACACATGGAATGGTCCACTGCTAGAAGGTTCTCGGATGGGGAATTACATGTGGGAGAGACTTCATTAGGGCCTCAGCTATTATCTTCTCCTCCGAGGGACACTTCATTATGATCTTCGTTCCTGTCCATTCCTCCTACCTTACAAAAGAAGCCTGGTCACAGAGCTGTAGATAGGCCAACACGGGCTTGGGATAATCAACGAAAGCGGTTTATTGTTATTGAGCCTCGTGTGGCGCAGAGTGTTAAGGCAGCAGAAATGCAGTCCTAAGCTCTCGTTCTCGACCTGAAGGTTGAGAATTTAATCCCTGCATGGTTCCAGGTAGCTGGCTCAAAAGTTGGTAAAATGAGTGTCCAGTTTGGCGGGAGGGGAGGAAATAAATTACCTGAAAGCGCTGCGGAATAGGTTGTCGCTATACAAATAACAAGATTTATTTTATTTATTGTAACAGTAAATAAAGGCTTTCCCTCAGCCCAAGGAGTAAAGCAATGTAGCTTGAGGTTTGGGTTAACGCAAACAGTCTTTCTGTACAGCGACTTAATCCTGAAGAAACAAAAAGAGAGGCCAGTCAGCCATATAAATTAGCTCAGTTTGAGCATTTACCGTTTGGGCAAAAAGTCCACAGTCACAGAGCAAGTGCGGCAGGGAAAGGGCCTTGCCAGGCGTGCAGTTGTGTTTCCCTTCACTTTGTAAGTTTGTAGTAACTTTTTAGATGCCATGCCACCTGCTTAGTGTGATAGAGCATGGGTCTGTGCCAGCAGTCTAATGCAGATACCACCTGGGACGATAACCTTCTCCCCTTCTGGACACTCATGAACCTTTGGTGCCAAAACAATACTTCAAATAAAGATGCTGAAGTCAGCACAACTTCTCCCGACTGCACCACATGAGCGGAACCTGAGAAAAACAAGCAATAACAGTAAACACTATAGATTGAAATTAAACCAACATTTAATTTAAAACGATAAGGGAAGCAATACTAAGGAGCAAACAAACACGCAGTGCCTTCCATTACACTGAGATCCTGAGAACTATTCTAAAAGTTATGTTTTAAGATTAGATCTTACTTACTTACGGCTGAAAGTTTTTTCACGCCATGCAATTTGCTCCAGATGACAAATGCTGATCATTGAGATTGCCACTTGTTGTAACGATCAGGTGCAGTTCGGAGCCTCTTGTTGCGAACAGAACAGGCCAGTAGCATGGTCAGGGGGAAGCCAGAGGTCAGAACATGGGTAGTATCAGTTGTGGTACAAAGGAGCAGACAGGTAGCGTAGTCAGGGGGAAGCCAGAGGTCGGTGCACAAGTCTATCCATTTGCAGTATGTAGGAGTTTCAATACAAGCTTGGGAGCACAATAATCATGCAAGGATGGGAGGCGCTAGGCCAGGTTATATAGGGTGTGCAATCAGGTAAACAAGGTGGCGCAATTAAGGAAACAGGGACTGGATAAGAGCTAGGGACAAGAACAAGGATTAGCAGGGGAGCCTGTCAGATGGCTGGATAACTTAACAGATAGTGCTGCCACCTGGAACAAAGGAGCTCTGGAGTTCGAGCCCTGACACTTGTCTACTAGACCTTTACATGTGGAGAAGTGCCACTAACAATAATGTTTGTGCCACCTGATGAACAAGTTATTTCCCCATTTATGAAGTGATCGGTGGCAAATGAACAATCCTAGAAACGTTCTTACCTGCTCATTGTACCATGTAGAAAAACCATTAACCCTTTCCAATTCACTGTCTGACGTCTGAAGACATTATGATTTAAGGCTGTACAGCTCCGATGTTGGAAGACGTTCTCTATTGCCGACCTCTCTGCTGTCGGAGTCTATCCAACGTGTCACTTCATGCAGTACTGGCTTTAGCCAGCATATAGCGCCGTTGTATAACGGCAGAAAAAGAGTAAGCCCCCTAGGAAAACCAGGGTACAAATTGGATTGGAAAGGGTTAAGCGTTCTTTTACTGTTGTGGATACTGCAGTGAAATAGGGTTTATGCAAACTGTCCTCTGCCATAGATTAGTTTCAGACAACTTGGATGACTACTAGGACATTTGATTAAGAATGACGTCAGTGGCTTCCCTGGCAATTAAAATGCAAAAGCCCAGATTTTACACTTAATATAACAATCAATATGAGGGAATTAAGCGTTTCCATTCCCTGATGGAGAACAGGGTAGGGAAGGTAATTAATAGCACAGAGCCCTCTCCATTAGCCCTTTAATTTATATGGAGAGGAATGAGATTAGTTAATAATATAGGAAAAAAATATAGATATAAATGATATAATCCTCATTTAGATCATCATGCATAATGAAATCATACCAACAGTTTATAGCATATTCAGGCTTATGAACTGAGAACAGGGATGTTGGTAGGCCAAGAGCATATCACATGTCACCAGCTGGGACCTTATTACTTCCACATCCACAAATTATTCATCGCTTACAAACTGTTGGACAGCTGCACGTCACAATGTAAAGTCGTATTAATAGATCACCACCACATCTGCTGAGAGAGCTCATTGTAGCTGGAGTAACTTCTCCTTCAAGGATCCCTTACAGCACACAGGTCTTAAACTGGCCATACAGATTACGTTTGATGGTGGATTCGATCAATTTGGAGGTGATCCATCACCCATAAAGAATGTATGGCGACAGCCCAACATTTCTCTACCGTCACCTGTATGGGAAACAAGTGTCAGGCAGGTGTAACTTATCCAAACCTTTGTTTCTCTGGTAGATAATTGGCATTAGAGGTGCCTGTAAACCTGGGAAGTAGTCCAATGGTGGGCACAAAAAGTGGGTCCACTTGGCCTATGAGGATAGCATCATTGGGAGTCCGGGACTTACTGCAATGGAAGCAGCAAACTGAGGACCTACTCATAGCTACATGCCAGTCGGAAAGAACTTAGCCTCAGCATGGTTGCAATCATCAGTGAAACAGATTCCAAGCTAACTATGCATATTCCATGCCCCAAGAACTTCAATTTTAATGCAAACAGGCAACAGTACAAAATAGTCAGCTCCAATGCTTGTATAGCAACACCGCTTAAGCTATGTTGGAAGAAGGTCACACCAGGAAGGCAGCAAGTGGTGAAGTAAAATTAGTCGCTAAGGTTAAATACCGGCTTCAGTCACTATACAAGTTCCCAACTTGTCATAGGCTTCCCTCTCTTTCGACTAAGTAGGCTCACAGCTCCACTCTCACGTTCTTTTTTCAACAACAACATGACCGCCGCACCACTTCCTGTTCCTTCCCACATGACCTCCCCCAGCATTAAAATCAGATAACCCCTAAGGGTTCATCCCTTACACTTGGCAGCCTTTCATTTCCCTATTGAAGTAACTTGCACACTTCGGTTGAGTTGAATTTACATAGTTATGGCAAAGTCAGAGACCAGCCACTCGCAAACCTACCAGGGCAACAACTACTCCAGCCACTAAGATATATAAAATATCAAGGCTGTGTCCACATCTGCGTTGGAGGATCCAGCATGAAATGCCAAACGAATGCCAGACGGGGGTGACGAACCAAATTAACCCATTATAGTAAATTGGGTCTGTTCTGTGCCATTCGATTCTGTTCAGCCAGGGGATCCTAAAACAGAGCAGGAAAATGGAATCCCCTAATGCAGATGTGAACGCAGCCTTAGGCTGCCTGTCCACGGGCGTTGCGATATCCCGCAGCGGAGAGCAGGAACCAGCTAACGGATCTCCACGGCGAGCCTGACAGATAGGCTTGACGTGGAGAATAGCAGCAATTCGCAGCATGCTGTGATTTGCCGGCCGCGAGTGGAGAATTGCCATGATTCTCCATTCGTGGACAGGGGGGCTGCGCTTTTCGTAGCAACACTATGGAAAGCGTTCATTGCGTTCCGCCACGGAAGGATTATCGTCGTGGGGAACGCAGTGAAAATTGGCCCATGAACAGGAGCCCTTATTGTTTTTCGCCGATGGCCTGAATCGCACTGTAGTTACCTTCATCGGTTTGTGAACCTCGTGTCGGCTCTCCTGTTTTTTTTAAATGCCGCTAAAATCTACCAGTCTTTCATCATTGAGAAACATTTCTTTTATATATTTCAATAACCAGTTTTTAGGCAGCTCCGAGCCCCGGGAGCCATCAAAGTACACGCGGTAAACTTAGGATTAGTATTTAAAAATGTTCCATAACACTTTCAAATCACTTGAAGTGGCTGCATTAAAGAGCCCATTGATTTCACTTACTTCTGGCTGTGCTGTTGTGCTACAGAAATATTAAATAGCTTTGCTGTTCTGACATGACATGGATTTTCTATTGTGAAGCCTGGCACATTAAATGTCAGGGCTCTGGTCACAATATATGGCCCGTTACCGTACATTAAACAGCTTTTCTTTCATAAAATAAAATGGATAGTACAAGAGCGCAAAGAAAAATGAAACGAGCCGCCGCCGCCGCCGCCGCCTCCAGTCATGACTATTACATAGCGATCACTGTGCGCAGTCAGCCTCAAAAATAGTGATTATTTCCTAACTTAAATTGTAATATTGCTATATTTTCTGACTTTACATTGACTAATGATTTTTTGTAGAATATCTTTTCCCTGACATTACACTGTAACCTTCAGTTAATACATAGAAACGACTCCCGAAGACCATTCCTGATCTAGACAGAGCCTGTCCTTTCCCTTTATGCTATGTGCAGCGGCGTTCTTCTCTAAGACTGGCTTCACACAAAAGTAAGCGCAATTGTGCACGCATTAGCGCAACATTTTTGCTCTATGAACGAGGATTTTTTTGGCTAATTAGTTCCAGATGTGTTCCTTTTCCAGCGGAATTACGCAGTGTTTCACGCATCTCCTTGCGCGTATATTTGCGCCGCCTCATTGACTTCTATGGGTAACCTTTGGTGTGCAAATATACAGAAAGATAGAGCATATTATATCTTTTTTTGTGCAGTCAAAATACACATACCCGGAAAATACCCGCATATGAGGAGATCACGGTGCAAGCTTGATAGGACAGCGCCTCTGGGTGTATATCAAGTTGATTGCAGTCGAATCCTTGGGTGGCAAATGCCTGCCACAACTGTATATAGAGAAAGTACTGTGCGGAAGGAGGCACCCCGTCCCAGAGGACATCCAGCTAAAGCAAGGAGACATCCGTGGAGATGGTAACGGCTCCAGGAGGAGGTAGGAACTATAAATGAAGAAGAAGAAAAGAACTCCTGTGCTCAGAGTGATCCAGACGTGAAACAGCACCAAGATGAGAACGAGAATCAACCAAGTAACTGTGGATGGTTACAAACCAGGAGTAGTAAATGAATGGTGGCAGCCTCAACGTATGAGTGGTAGTTTATTTGAATATATACAAAGTGCAACGCGTTTCGGAGCCTGTATGCTCCTTTTTTAAGCACTAATCCGCCTAGTGGCTGAACTGAGGGTTGGCTGGTGTGAACTGTAAGGCAACATTGCTTATTGGTGAGCCACCACCACTGTTTGGCCAGGATCATTATTATTGATGAAAGTTCGGTTTGAACTAATTCGGTCTAAACCAAAGTTTTTTAAAAAATTCTGTAAACCGGCCAAACTGAACTTTTCAAAAGTTTGCTCATCTCTAGTTACAGTGTTTCACGACTCATCAGCAGTACAACCCGGTTTTTTATAGTAAAATCTAATTTTACACAATATAATAAGTTAGATTAGCATAACCTTACATTATGGACTTCATTTGTTTTTTTTCTTCCATAAGAGGACCAATTTTTGGTGCCTTGCTCAAGGAGTTGCCTAAAATAAGTGTTCATGTAACCTGCTTGATCCTCCAACGCAGATGTGGACACAGCCTTGATATTTAATATATCTTAGTGGCTGGAGTAGTTATTGCCCTGGAAGGTTTGTGAGTGGCTGGTCTCTGACTTTGCCATAACTATGTAAATTCAACTCAACCCAAGTGTGCAAGTTACTTCAATAGGGAAATGAAAGGCTGCCAAGTGTAAGGGATGAACCCTTAGGGGTTATCTGATTTTCATGCTTGGGGAGGTCATGTGGGAAGGAACAGGAAGTGGTGCGGCGGTCATGTTGTTGTTGAAAAAGGAACGTGAGAGAGGAGGAGCTGTGAGCCTACTTAGTTGAAAGAGAGGGAGCCTATGACAAGTTGGGAACTTGATGTGAACACTAGGGTGATGACTTTTATACAACCTCGTTTCCCTGTATCATAATTTGATGAGCTTTCATTAAAGATTAGCTAAAATCTTATTTTCAAGATGATTTGATAAAAAAAACCTCACGCAAAAAATGATTTGAAAAGTTTATTTTTCGGCCTTTTGACCATTTTTTGAAGTCCCTGTAAACAGAAACAAAATTAAACACAAGCTTTAGAGTCACATTATACAACATTATGTAGGCTCATCAAACACAAAAGGAAGTCTATGATTCACAATAATGTCATTGGACAGGATGAACCTCAGTGGGAGCTGGTCCTTGTTGTGGCAGGATTCGTGCAGGCCTTGCATAACTTTGATCGCAAGCTCACAGCACTGTTTGCTTCGGGGAATGTTGATCGGAGATTCATCTGTTTTCCAGTGGGTTTTCAAGCATTTGAGACCTGTTGGGTAGTCATTCAATGGCCTACATAACATTTCAAAGTGGTTTGTGCGTGACCTTTTTCAATATTTTAACCCCTTCTCGCTGCAGGGCGTAAGTTTACGTCCTGGCAGCAGGGTACTTCCCGCAACAGGACGTAAACTTACGTCCTGGGTTAGCGCGGGATCACATATGATCCCGCGCTATCCCGCAGCGGGAGCCGGCTGTCAGACACAGCCGGCGTCTCGCTGCAACAGCGGGGGGCATCAGAGATGCGCTCCCCGCTGTTAACCCCTTCCCTGCCGCAATCTAAGTAGATTGCGGCAGGGAAAGAGTTCACAGATAACATCGCGAGAGCCCGACCTGTGTTACCAATGCCTGAGATCGCTGTATAAGCGATAAGGCATGGCAGAGCAGTAGCTCTGCCATGCCTTATGACAGCGATCATCAGGGCAGTGGTCAAAGTCCCCCAGGGGGACACAAATGTTGTAAAAAAAACAAAGATTAAAAAAATGAATAATAAAAAAAAAGTAAAAAAAGTAAAAAAAACATTTTTTTATGCTTTTTCTCAGATTAGCATAAAAAAAGGTCAAAAAAATAATAAAACCCCACATATTTGGTATTGTCGCGTCCGTAACAACGTGTACAATAAGTTGCACATGCTTTTGACTGTGCAAGGAAAAAAACGCAAAAAAAACGCAAAAAAACTGAGGCAAAAATGCTAATTTTTAGCATTTTGCCTCACTAAAAACGCAATAAAAGTGATCAAAAAAGCCGTATGTACCCCAAAATGGTACCAGTAAAAACTACAGCTCGTCTCGCAAAAAAAAAAGCCCTCACAGAGCTCCGTACATCAAAAAAATAAAAAAGTTACAGGACTTTGAATGCAGCGATTTAGCAAAAAAAAAGGATTTCCAAAAAAAGGCTTTTTATTGCAGAAAAGTGGAAAAACCTAAAAAAAATGTAAGAATTTTGGTATCGTTGTAACCATACTGGTCCGCAGAAAAAATGGATTGTGTCATTTATGCTGCATGATTAACGCTGTAAAAAAAAATCTATGGCAGAATTGATGCGTTTTCTCTCCCTGCTATCATAAAAAAAAAAAATAAAAGTTTTACAATATAGTCAAATGTACCCAAAAGTGGCACCGATAAAAACTACAGCTCGCCACGCAAAAAACAAGCCCTTATACGGCCATGTCAACGGAAAAATAAAAAGGTTATGACTTTTGATAAACGGAGAAGAAAATCCGCCAAAAATTGTTGCGTCCTTAAACCCAAAATAGGCCATGTCATGAAGGGGTTAATGGAATAAATGTCATTTTAGTCATTAAGAGGCCAAAGTTCATTCACTCGTCCTACAGGAAATAATTTTTGAGCAAAAAAGTCAAAAAGTCATCACCCTTGTGAACACAGCCTTGATATTTAATATATCTTAGTGGCTGGAGTAGTTTTTCTGATGCAAAGCTGCAAAGCAGCTATATAGACAGAGTTAATGGGGTACCAACTCTAAAAGTTAGCCCCTAACCGCTGGATAGGGGCTAACTTTATGATCAGTGGGGATTCAATCGCTGGAACCCCCACCAATTCCAAAAACAGGGGTGCTGACCATCTAGCATGAATGAAGCAGAGGATGCGCGTTTATGCTCCATTCATTTCAATGACAGCGCCAGAGATTCCCAAGCGGCCGGACTCAGAAATTTCCAGCACTGTCATTGAAATTAATGAAGAGGTGGCGTGCATGCTTGTCCTCCGATGCATTCATGGAGGGACTATCAGGACCCTTGCTCTCAGAATCACTGGGGTTCCCAGAGGTTGTATCCCCATTGATCATAAAGCCATGCCCTATCCTATGAATAGGAGATAACTTTGGATTTTGGTAGAACCGCTTTAAATGATAACATGCTAACTGCAGTCACCACTAGGGGGAGCCTTGCAGCTTCCTGCATACTGTTGAACTTAACAATTATACAGTAAACTTCTGTGCTCCCTCTAGTGACGGCTGCAGGTCTAGTCAGCATTCTAATATCTTTGTTGATACAGGGGATTTGGTATTCTGTATTGAAACAAATGGAACTCTGACTATTATATAGATATATTAAGATATAAATCCACACACGAATTGCCAACTGTCCTGTGCCGCATCCTGAAGGGAGGACAGTGGTGGTTGCACATACGCATCTCTGCTCCATTCACTTTCATCGGGGACTGCTAGAGATAGCAGAGCATTTGAACTCAGCTATCTCTAGTGGTCCCAACCAAATTAATTGAGTGGTGGTATACACGTGCAACCACCACTGTCCTCAGTTTAGGATGTGCCTGAGCCCTGTTCTAGAATCAATGAGGATCCCAACAGTATGGCTCAAACTGTTCTGAAAGTTATCCCCTAACTTTCAAACATGGCACAAGCCCTTTAAGATGCATTTCACTGTATTAGAAATCCTAGTTCTTTTGTGAAAACTTTTGACAAAAAATTATATTTAAAAGGGGTATTCCGGAGTTATGGTGAAAACTGAAGGATCGACCAGGATCCAACCACTGTGACCCCACTGATCCAGAGAATGGGGGACCTGTGTTCCCCCTATTTCTCAATGAAAGGTTGTATAATATAAAAATAAAAATAAAAACTTATCCCGCGCCTTAGCTGGAGACTAATCTTTTTTTATTTCAAAAGATAAAATAAACAACGCGTTTCGACACTGCAAGTGACTTTTTCAAGTTTATACAGACATAATGTTACATGCTTTCTTATATAGTGCAGAGTATCTGGTTGTGAGTCTCACTACCTGCTTAATTGGAGGTGTGGTTTTACAAACTAAGGTGATTTGTTAATCACCTGTCAATCTCAGGAGCTCACTTGGAATGCTATGCATTCCAATTGTTTTTTTTTGGTTTTTTTTTAAAAACAACTTTATTGTTCTATATTCTTTTGTTTTCTCCGTTATTATGGTATGCTAAATGTCTGGTATTATAAATATATTCTTATAATTTATTCTATAGGCGTCCTGTTTTTTTATTTTTATGTATAAAAATTTTTTATTTAATAATTTATTCATTAAAAATGTATTTTTTGTTTTTTGTTCGTTTGTTTTTATTAAAATTTCTCCAACACTTCATTTAAACCTTCTGGCATCAAGGTGTTAAGTCGGTAGATCCAGAACATTTCTTTACGTCTTAGTTTCCTTATGGAATTTTGTTATATGGTTTCTAAGGGGATTAATTTTAATTTTTTACTATCTTTATTATGTTTTTCTTTGAAATACATAGACAAAATACTCCAGAAATACGTACTAAGTCTCCCCAGTTATATAAAAGATTCCAGCCAAATAATAGAAACAATACGCAAAATTAAATGGAACAAAGATTATATGTGGTGTACACTTGACGTGGAATCACTATACACAAGCATTCCCCACGAATTAGGGATACAAGCTATCGAGTGGTTCCCTGATAACGATCCACTCATGCCACAGTCACAAAAAGAATATCTATTAAAATTCCTAAAATTTGCATTAAAAAATAATTATTTTTCTTTCTTAAAAATTTTTTATTTTCAGATAACCGGTACCGCGATGGGGAGCAAATTTGCACCTACATTCGCAAATTTATATATGGGACACTTTGAAGCTGATAAATTTAAAAAATAAAAATATAGTATACCATGGTCGTTTTATAGACGATATACTAATAATTTGGAAAGGAACTAAACCAGAACTAGAACAATTTATAATTGACATCAATAATGAGTACAAAGCACTTGGCTATTTCCATCAGTCCCATTGAAATTAATTCCCAGCCAGCGGTCCATTTACTGCAACGCTATAGTGATAGGGAGAAACAACCCTGCATTGAGAAATAGGGGAGGGGCGAGACGGGTCACAGCGATTGGATCCCCACCGATCTATCAGATTTCAGACATCTGGCGGGCGGGTGAAAACTTGAAAAAACATTGATTTAATTCTCCAAAATAACACTTTAATAACTCTGTACTGTTAATGTCACCCGTAACCACATTACCTACTATTTCACAAAGGAATGAACATTTTCAGATAGCGGCTTTTTTCGTATTAATAAACTTGAAAACATTTCAGAGATTTGTTTTAATCTCTTTGAAATCTGCTTTCCATTCCAAACTTCAGTCAATCTGCCATCTTGCAACTTTTATTACACACTTTGTAGCTGAAAACTGTGGATTCTGTAGCAGTCTGTACATTTGACTCATGTATTTCTTTAATTAGATGTAAGTTTTAGATAGTAGATGTAGAGGATAAATGTGTCGGTTCTTCTCATGTTTTTACTGTAGCTATTCTTTTTTTTTATTTGTAAAAACTTCCCTACATAAGCTAGAGAAATCAGTTAGTTCTCTTTTTTTCTGCTCTAGTGGCAAGTGTGAAAACTGCAATGTTTCAAGATTTTCTTGAGTCACATGAATAGAAATTTTACTTTTTTTTTTTATTCTTAATAAAACCAAATTGGAATACATAATTTTCTTATGACACATTCTCTTTTACCTTAATTTTACCTTCTTTTATCAAAATACTAACGATCACCTGTCTGTGAGTGATGAGTGACTGTGAGAGTTACATGTGATGATGTCACCGTCATGTCACCAGGGCTCTGAGCTCCGCCTCTCATTACATGACAGTGACGCCATCACAGGTCCCTCATCCCTGTTTACTGAATAGGGATTACAGGCGGACTACATCCCCCACAACCCCCTGCAGCTGTCTTACAACAAGCTACAAACTGCCAGACTGTGTGAAGACTCTAATAAAGGACACCTCACAAATGTACACATCCATAGTTGGCGGTGCATACTGACCAACAGCATTGAAGCATAGTCCTTCACCGCTATCTTCACATCTCTTGAACGTGATAGCATGTCATCTGATGTGCAAATGCCGCCAACACCAGTCCAGCCTTCATCGAATCATCAACCGTTGTCCAGTGTTGACGACGTGTTGTTGTGCAAACATGTCCCCACAGAGGGTTCAACGCCACCGTGAAGCTAATGCAGCTTACATGACAGCGACAAGCCACGGCTTCACCTCAGACACTAGCTGACGTTTGTAAATCACGTGCAGCTTATATGTGAAAGCAATGAGCAAACATGTCTCCTTAGCGAGCTGCTGAAGTTTGTAAATCATGTGCAGCGCACGGAAATATTTTGACCAACTCCAATCCCTTTCACTATATTATATTAGTAAGTGGCGTATTGCGCCACCTGAAGCACTGGTACTAGTCCATTTCCTATAGGATACACAAATTTTAATTACGTGAACTAGATAGGTATAATGTTAAAAACAGAAAATCACAACTGCAGGGGAGTCAAAGAAAAATCTACAAAAACCCCCCACTTGTGACTGAGGAAAAAATTAATACTGAGAGCAACAACACAATCACGGATCTAGAATCGGCCAGAACTATTGCTAGCGTAACCAGCTACCAGCTAGGTAAAGGGTTTGTTGGTAAGAGAAGCAAAAGTAATGAAATGAGAAAATTAGCAGCATCTCCAGCATTGAAGGTAAGCTGGAGGCATGAGGTGGGTTTTGTAGCAGTACCTAGCTTTATGCCACCTAAGGATGTTTGGCGCTGATTAAGCTTATTTAGTGGCTTACGCCATTTTTATGCAAGATTAGGTACTGCAATTTATTCTACTAGGAGAACCTCTTGCACTTATAGGCATTGTCCTTAATTCTTTGGTTACTTCTAAGGTTCATTAGGTGGACTTCCAGTGTATGTCATCATTATCGGACTATTTATTTGGTTCATTTATTAGAAACACTCCTGATGAGTCGCTTCCGTGACAGAAACGCGTCGAGCTTTATAAGAACCTTTTCTATTGGACCTTATCTATGTTGAATAATTGGCTTTGATTCGTACTTTTTATATACGGACAAGCCTCGTTCAAGCATGTCTTTATTGTATTACATCTGTCCTAATACCCTTCTACCTGTATCAATATAGACGTGGTCATTATCCTTGTCTTACTTTGATACTGGTACTAACATAGGCTTGGTTTTTATCCTTGTCTTCAAGTGGACAAGCCTTGTTGCTCTGGACACAGGTAGGCAGGCATCATTTATAGGCAGGCATCATTTATTTGTTCTACAGTAGGTTAGGGACGTCGCCGGTACTCATATTTTTGGCACGCCATTCCTCCTGTCAGAACACATACTCTGCTCTATGTAGTTGGCCACAGGTCCAATAAAGACTATACATTAAATAACTGACCAACGCACTGGAATAGTGTTTTCACTACATTATGATAAAACCTAGGATCTATTAAACCTGGATTATCAAGGTGCCTGCCACACTATATCATTTTTATATTGTTTGTCTTTGTTTTAATAGGCGTTAAGTCAGTGAAGTTAAAGGGGTTGTTCCGCGCCAAAACGGGTTTTTTTTAAATTCAATAGGCCCCCCGTTCGGCGCGAGACAAACCCAATGCATGGGTTAAAAAAAACAAACGTTTAGTACTTACCCGAATCCCCACGCTGCGGCGACTTCTTACTTACCTTACGAAGATGGCCGCCGGGATCTTCACCCACGATGCACTGCGGGTCTTCTCCCATGGTGCACCGTGGGCTCTGTGCGGTCCATTGCCGATTCCAGCCTCCTGATTAGCTGGAATCGGCACACGTGACGGGGCGGAGCTACGAGGACCAGCTCTCCGGCACGAGCGGCCCCATTCACCAGGGAGAAGACCGGACTGCGCAAGCGCGTCTAATCGGGCGATTAGACGCTGAAATTAGACGACACCATGGAGACGAGGACGCTAGCAACGGAACAGGTAAGTGAATAACTTCTGTATGGCTCATAATTAATGCACGATGTACATTACAAAGTGCATTAATATGGCCATACAGAAGTGTATAGACCCACTTGCTTTCGCGGGACAACCCCTTTAATGTTAGAAATAAGCCATTTATCTAATGACACATGGCAGTACAATCATTATATATTTAGGAACAGCAGTATGGTTTGATAGGCTGAAAATAAAGTGCAAGGCCGGATTTACACAAAAGAAATGCGCAGTATGCTTCATTTTCCTGTGCATTTACGTAGGGAAAAAGCACATATTGAACCCCTTACACTAATTGGCCATTTCAATGGCTCGGGGCATCGGTGCATCTTTTTTTTTTTTGCACACAATTAGTAACATCCAGTACGGTTTTTAATGCTAGGGAGTCCGGGGTGCCAGTGCAATTCACCTTTGGCGTTACTAACAGGTTGTAAGCCTGTATGGTGCCGTACACTTACTCTATAGCCTTACACCCTTTGTATATTTGTGAGCAAGTATAGTACTAAGCAGCCGCCCCCTCAGTATAAGGTAGGTGTGTGAGTGGTTGTTCATTAGTACCTTGCATCTGTGCAATACTTCTCCATGTAGCAGTTTGGCTGGTGGCACATTGAGGAATGTGGCGCTTCTGCCTGTGTTTTTTGGTGCGGAATGCAGACTATTCTGCCTGTGTAAAAGCACCCTCAGGGGTCCTTGTACATGGAACGACTATTGGGCGAGTCTTCCAATAATTATCACTTCTGTACTTTCACACATGAGCGATAATCGTTCACTGAATACAGACGGTGCGGGCCGGAGATCTCTACTGGTTGCCTGCCTCCATTCAGAGTAAACCGGTAGTAGTAAACAGATGAACGACTGCTTGTTTAACCCCTTCCCGCCCCATGACATAAGGCTACGTCATGGCAGGCTGGTACTTCCCGCAAAATTATGTACCCTTACATCATCAGGATAGCGCGAAATCATGACTGATCTCGCGCTATCCTGCAGCGGGAGCCAGCTCTCAGTGAGATACGCCCCCCCCCCCCCACACTGTTAACCCCTCTCCTGCGGCAGGGAAAGAGTTCACAGAGCAAACGCTCCCTCTGTGTCTTCAGCTGGCTCTCGCAATGTTATCGTGAGAGCTCGGCCTGTCGCCATGGCAACAGGACGCCAGACACTGGCGTCCTGTAGTGCCAATGCCTATGATCGCTGTATAAGCGATAAGGCATGGCAGGGCTACTTATCACAGCAATCATAAGTGCTGTGCTGCAAGTCCTTCAGAGGGACTTAAATTGTGTAAAAAAAAAAGAAAAGAAAAATGTAAAAGAAAAAAAAAAGTAAAAAAACCCTTTTGTGCTTTTTCTAATATTAGCGTAAAAAAAACTAAAAAAGGCACACATTTGGTATTGACGCATCCGTAACGACGTGTACAAAACGTTAAACATACTTTTTATTTTGTACAGTAAAAAGTGTAAAAAAAATGCTAAAAAACAAAGGCAAAATGCTAATTTTTTGCATTTTGCCTCCCAAAAAATGCAATAAAAGTGATCAAAAAAGCCGTATATTCCCCAAAATGGTACCAATAAAAACTACAGCTCGTCTCGCAAAAAATAAGCCCTCATAGAGCTCCGTACATAAAAAAATGAAAAAGTAACAGGACTTTGAATGCAGCGATCGAGAAAAAAAAAAAAGATTTTCAAAAAAAGGGGGTTTTTTGGCAAAAAAGTGGAAAAACCTTAAAAAAATGTAAGACTTTTGGTATCGTTGTAATCGTACCGACCCGCAGAAAAAATGTATTGTGTCATTTATGCTGCATGATTAACGCTGTAAAAAAAAAAAAATCTATGGCCTTAGTCAGACGGGCGATTTTTCGCGCGATTTGCGCATGCGTCCGGCGATTTTATAAAACCATTGCTTTGCAATGGTATCGGACACATGAGCGCTTTTTATGCGCTCGTCCGATAAATTATAGAACAAAAAAATCGCAGATCGCACCTATCTGCGATCTGCGATTCCTGTTCACTTCTCTATATGCGCGCAATGGGGCCGGCGGTAGCAGCGCCGACCCCTTTGAGAACATATAGAAGACAAACCATTCTTCTCTGCCACAGCTGTAACAGCTGTGACAGAGAAGAACGATGTTTGCCCATTGAATTCAATGGAGCGCCAATACAGCCGCTCCATTGAAAGCAATGGGCTGCCGGCGTGCGCGGGGTGAATTGTCGGGAAGGGGTTAAATATATAAGCCCTTCCCTGCAATTCATTCTAAAATGTGTTAAAATTAAAAAAAAATTGTATACTCACCTTTCCGCTGCAGCCAGAGTCCAGCCGCGGCCGCTGTCAGTTCTCCTGAACTGATTCTTGGCACTATTCAGCCGGCGGGGCTTTAAAATCCCCGCCTGCTGAATGATCTGCCTCTGATTGGTCACAGCCCTGACCAATCAGAGGCTGAAAACACTCACACACCCATTCATGAATTCATGAATGGATGAGTGACTGCTGCCTCTCAGCGCTGAGCCAATCAGGGGCAGGTCTGACTCACATCCATTCATGAATTCATGAATGGGTGTGAGTGAGGCATGCCTCTGATTGGCTCAGCGCTGAGCCAATCAGGGGGCAGGTCTGACTCACACCCCCTTCACACCCACTGCAGGACGGCCGCACGGAGCTCCGGCTGCCGGCAGAAGGTGAGTATACAATTTTTTTTTTATTTTAACACATTTTAGGATGGATTGCAGGGAAGGGCTTATATATTTAAGCCCTTACCGACAATTCATCCCGGGCTCGCCCGCAGCGCATTGCTTTAAATGGAGCAGGCTCTATTGCCGTCTCCATTGAATGCAATGCACTGGACAGCTCCGGCCCGTTTCTAATGAAACGCGGCTAGGAGCAGATTTTCGGGCGATTTGCGGGCGACTTGCGCGCAACGGTCACGCGATTTGCGGATGCGCATCCGTCATGCGATCCGCAAATCGCGCGAAAAATCGCCCGTCTGACTAAGGCCTTATCATAAAAAAAATAATAAAAAAGCTTTACAATATAGTCTATGTACCCAAAAGTGGCACCGATAAAAACTACAGTTCGCCACGCAAAAAACAAGCCCTTATACGGCCGCGTCACCGAAAAAATAAAAAAGTTATGGCTTTTCAAAAATGGAGAAGAAAATCCATCAAAAATCGTTGCGTCCTTAAGCCCAAAATAGGCCATGTCCTTAAGGGGTTAACAGGCTGATTGCCATTTGATTTTTATCCCTGCATAAACTGAGCGACTAAAGATAAGCGAATGAATAATTGTTCATTTTTCAGTCCTCGGTCGTGTTTATACGTTATAATTGGGGTTAAGAGGCTTTAGATAACTTTGTTCCTAAGATGCTGAAAAAAATGCTAAGTAAAGTAAAAGAATGTATCCCTTTTTTTAACTATTTTAAACCAATTAGTGGAGACATTCCATTTTTCTATTCTGTTATGTTCTGATTGCAGATTTTTTTGTTCTATTGTTTGTACATGGTCCTGCATTGGTAAGGGGTTGGACCCGATGACCCTGGAGGTCCTTCCTAATTCTACTATTCTATGAATTTGGGGGCGGCCATCTTGCCTTTGCTGCAGAAATATACTTTAAATGAGCTTTTAGAGATATGCTTTAAAGTGGCATCATGGTTCATTCACATAATGGAAAGGAGCCAAGTCATTGAGACTGTTTTAGGTATGCTTTGTGCCCTGTGCAGAAGTAATTGTGCAAGGAGGGGAAGGGGGTGAGTTGTGACCATCACCTATTATGAATGGTGGATCTAGTGTTACTATATAGGTGTGACCTTTCATTGTAATACATTATATCATTATTGTAATCAGAATGACATGACTGCTGAAACGTTTTCTCTAGAAAACAGGAAGTGTCAAAGTACGATTAATGTTAGTGGTCAGTGTGAAAACTGCAGGATATTAGCATTTTGTAGTAGGACATCAAAAATACAAAAAAACAACTCTTAAAAAAAACATATTAAACATTAAAACTTGATTTATATTATGTTAATTTCCTATGACACATTCCCTTTAGTAGTTATGCCTTTTCAATGTAAAAGTTGGCCAATTTAGAAATACTACTTTTTATTGCTTTTAAAATACTTAAGATAATCATTTATTGACATTAAAAAAAAAAATCTAATGGTAAAGGTTCGGCAGGACCAGCAGGTAGAAACCATCTCCCAAGGGCTCCTTCACAATGGCAAAGGTGATGTTGAGCCTCCATGTGAAACCCCTGGATGCGAGGTGTTTTCATGTGGAAACAGCCTCGCATCACTGCGGGGAACCCCTTCATCCCCGCGGGGAATCGCTTCACCGCAGCTGAACGGAGTTCCCCACTGCTTCTGAGGGAATCCCCTACTGCAGCTGTCACAGCCACAGCAGGGAATTGCGATGTTCTCCCAAATGGGACCGAAGCTGCTGCCGCCAGCCCTGTTGAAAACAATGGGCGATATTGCAAAAAGAAAAGACTTTTTTTTTTCACGCAGCATCGCAGGAGTAAAAACATTGCAAATGAAAATGAAACCATTGAAAATCATTGGTTTCATAATCATGCACTTTCGCCCACTCTCACAAAACGAGAAAATCACACGATTTTCTCGCCAGTGTGAAAGAGCCCTCTAGAATACCCTGCTACTACTTATCATGGCCTCTTACTACACGCCATATGGCCATCAGCACCCCATCCTCCCACCTGTAATATCATAGCTACTCAAAGTTACTTCCTTCTTGTGGCTGGAGATCTAAAAGCCAAACGTGATCAGTAGAGGTACTTTTACGTAGGCTGACTATCGGCTGAAGAATCACTTAAGTGATCGATTGCCAGCTATAGCCAACCCATGTAAATGTGTGAGCCAACAGGGTACGGAGCAAAAAATTGCTCATTAGCCGCTAGTTGTTTAATTTCGGGTCTCTTAAATTAAGTGACTTGTGAGCGACTTTTCACTGCGTGTAAACAGGCCGCTGTTCGTCTATGAATGACTGCCTGTTCACTGTGGAGGCAGGCGGGGGACCGGAAGAGATCTACAGCAATGCTCCGCCTCCACTCACTGAACGACTATCACTCCTATGTGACAGTACAGGAATGACAGTCGTCCCGTGTAAAAGTGCCCAAAGTATTTGACTGCTGCAATTTCAGCCTTTGTGATGCTCTATTGACTTCAGAGGAGTCGGTCTGCCCGGCTGTACTTGGGCGCTCTCGTATTTTCCTGGACTAAATAGAGCGACACGCCGTGTTATTCCGTCTAGGATTTTAGCGGAGGCGCTGAATGGAACCTCCAACGCAGAAGTGAATGAACGCTAGATGCATCAAAACAATTCATCGATTTTTGAGCAGAGATGTGGCAGGTGTTTAGAATTGGTTTACTTTGTCAACTTATTTTTCAGTTCTCCTACCATCATCCTGCTGTATATCTTGGCGGCAGCTTCTATATCATCTAATCTGAATGGGTGAAGCGCCGTTCTCTTTTTCATTTCTTTCTTCATTGATGGCTGAATTTCCCAGGAGGCATATTTTATAACTCTTCATAATAAAGCAGCAAGAGCATCTACACATATAGCGATGGGAAGGCAAGACAGTGTGTTTAGACACACACAGCAACCCAAGCTACTGACGATTAAAGGAACACATCAAGCAAAATTGATACAGCGGTATTGCTGGTTCAGGGAAGGGGTTCACTAAGGTTTTGGGGGCAGTTACTTTGGAGTGGATGCTAAAGAAAGACATAGTGTACAGGAAAACTGCAATGTGAACCCAGTCTAATAGCATCAGGAAGGCATCAAAAATCTTCTATTCTGCCAAGCTGATGAATTATATAAGAAGAATCTTAAAATATATACAAACCCTTTAACATGAATGTCAGTATGAATAGCTTTGGATTAGTCATCATGTCCTTGCTGTCAAATAATGGCAGTCAGTGCGAACAAAAGCTGACTGTTATAAAAGGGAAGCTGAAGTGGAGTCATCCTGTTAATAAATGTGCAGTTACAAAAATATGAAGCTTTAAATTGCAAGATTAGAAAAAAGAAGATTTAAAAAAGCAAAACCTCAAATTAAATATAAGGAGACGGCTGGACGAGCCCCAGTCCATACATGCAAGGAGAGTTCCCAGAAAATTGTTCAAACAGGCAGTTTAATCCATCCAGGCTACTTCAGATGAAATCAAAAGTGGTTGCAAACTGCCATGCTGAAGCCAATAAGGGCCTACACTCATGCAGCCTGGCTGTGCTCCACATACACTACTCATTAGAGCCAGCGGAATAATTAAAGGAGTTGTCTGAACCTTTTTTTTTTCTATAAAGCCCAACGGTATTAGTGTATTTTGATGCCACCAGGAAGTCCTGGTGGAGACAAAATAGACAGGAGGGTCACATCCCCCCTACCAGATAGGTTGCACAGCTTGTTAAGCAGCAGTTCCTGGCACCCCACAAAAGTTTGCATGTGAACTCAAAAATGCGCAGCCCCATATGCAAGGGAATGGGAGAGCGTTGTGTGGAGCAGGGATTGCACAGCCCCATGCGGCAGCGCTAAAAGCCGGTGGCCCCCTAAAAGCGGGTGGCCCCCCAGAGGCATATTGCGGCTCAGCAGCGGCAGCGCACACCCAGGCCTTCTCATTTTCTGCAGGGCTAATTTTATGTTGTGAGCTGCCGGCTGCGGACGCCCTTGTCAGTCCAGGCTAGGCAGCCGGAAGCAGGGACAGTAGGGCGCCACAAACACACACCGAGAGGCGGCGTACGGCCACCCTCAGCACGTCGGAGTACAGAGCGACAACGCCGGATACCGAGGGAGCGACCTGGGCGCTAGGTTCCACCGAAAAAAAAAGGGTAATGTGGAGGCAGTGGGGAAGCGTTTAAGAGCGCAGGGTCACAGTGAGGGGGACGGAGAGGCTGTGGGGAAGGCTGCAGCGTGTGCCGGCGCCGGGTCACTCACTTGCTCCAGGGGGTTCGTGCCTGCAGCGGTGCCTTCATGCTTTATGTACGCTCCTTTACTTAGCTTGCAGGACCTGCCGCCCAACAGGCTGTCCAGCCACTCAGATACATGGGGCATCACCCCCCTGTCAATCTTGACTCCACCAGGAATACCTGGTGGCGTCAAGATACACTAATACCAAGCCCAACTGTCTCTGCCATAAAACAATAGACAGGCATATGCTCACCTCTCCCCGCTGTGTCCCACCTCGCCACTCCGTCCTCACGCCTGTCTGTTTACGGGACGTCACAGGCTGCTGCAGCCAATGACAGAGCTTAGTCATCGAGCACAGAGCTCTGTCATTCGCTGCAGCAACCTGTGATGTCCCATAAACATGCTCGGGCAGCCTGTAAAAGTGGCGTCATAGGGGAGATGCAGAGAGGCAGCGTTGGACACAGCAAGGAAGCGGGGATAGCTGAACATATGCCTGTCTGTTTTATGGCAAAGGGAGCAGTGTCTTCTAAGAAAAAATCTCTGACAACCTCTTTAAAATTGAAAGGCTGTCTGACAAGTAACAACTGTTCTGCAATAGGATGGCAAACTATGGAGCCTTTTTAAATGTTAGCACCGAGCTGACAAAGATCTATACATGACAAGTTGCGCAAGTTGCTATTTGAGATTTTAAAAAATTTTACAGAAAGCAGATAACGATTAGAAAAAGAAGGAAAAAAAAGACATTACTCACTTTTTAAAAGTCCCACCAACTCCAGTCCTGGAAGCTCTTGCAGTGATGAGGTCATGTTTATGTGACCACTCGCAGCCAATCAGTGGCCTCAGTGGTCATGCACTATTCATCAACACATGATCATTGAGGCCAGTGACCGGCTGCAGTGATCGCACAAATGATAAATGGCATGTAACCACTGCAGGAGCTTCCAAGATCAAACTGGAAGGACATTTAAAATATTCTCTTACTTATATGAGGGGCTGCTGATAAGTCTTTGACTTTAGCTAGAAAAAAAACGAGATAGGAAGATGAAACTTTACATTTATTCCACATACTCTCCACTGATACCAACACACTTCTTACATCGGTATTCCAAGTTCTGTAAGTCTTGCAAAAAGAAGGATTTCTTTTGTGCCTCAAACCAGTCATCCGTAGCAGCCATGGCATCAGAAATGGTGGGAAATTTGGTACTTTTGAGGTGTTTCTTCAGGTTTGGAAACAGATGCTAGTCCGAGGGAGCTAGATCTGGGGAATAAGGTGGGTGGTCAACCAGCTGGAAGCCTAGCTCCACCAGTTTTTCTGTGGTTGCTTGTGCAGTGTGAGCGGAGGCGTTGTCTTGCAGGAACAAGATTCCTTTGGGCAGCTTGCCGTGCCTTTTGGCCTTCAGAGCTGCCTTCAATTGGTCCAAAAGTTCAATGTAATACCTTGCATTGATGGTGGAACCATTTTGAAGGTAGTCCACTAGCAGCATGCCCTTCTTATCCCACACAGCCGTCATCACCTTAGTGGCTGATTTTTGCACCCTGAACTTCTTTGGGCGAGGAGAACCACTGTGCCTCCACTCTTTTGACTGCTACATCCACGCTGATTCCCACACACAGCTCTACTACATCCACGCTGATTCCCACACACAGCTCTACTACATCCACGCTGATTCCCACACACAGCTCTACTACATCCACGCCGATTCCCACACACACAGCTCTACTACATCCACGCCGATTCCCACACACACAGCTCTACTACATCCACGCTGATTCCCACACACACACAGCTCTACTACATCCACGCTGATTCCCACACACACACAGCTCTACTACATCCACGCTGATTCCCACACACAGCTCTACTACATCCACGCTGATTCCCACACACACACAGCTCTACTACATCCACGCTGATTCCCACACACACAGCCCTACTACATCCACGCTGATTCCCACACACAGCTCTACTACATCCACACTGATTCACACACATCACATACACAGCTGTTGTACATTCATGCTGATTCCCACACACACAGCTGTACTACATCCACGCTGATTCCGACACACAGCTGTACTACATCCACGCTGATTCCGACACACAGCTGTACTACATCCACGCTGATTCCCACACACACAGCTGTACAACATCCACGCTGATTTCCACTCACACAGCTCCACTACATCCACGCTGATTTCCACTCACACAGCTCCACTACATCCACGCTGATTTCCACTCACACAGCTCCACTACATCCACGCTGATTTCCACTCACACAGTTCCACTACATCCACGCTGATTTCCACACACACAGCTCTACTACATCCACGCTGATTTCCACACACAGCTCTACTACATCCACGCTGATTCCCACACACACAGATCTACTACATCTACGCTGATTCCCACACACAGCTCTACTACATCTACGCTGATTCCCACACACAGCTCTACTACATCTACGCTGATTCCCACACACAGCTCTACTACATCTACGCTGATTCCCACACACAGCTCTACTACATCTACGCTGATTCCCACACACAGCTCTACTACATCTACGCTGATTCCCACACACAGCTCTACTACATCTACACTGATTCCCACACACAGCTCTACTACATCTACGCTGATTCCCACACACACACAGCTCTACTACATCTACGCTGATTCCCACACACACACAGCTCTACTACATCTACGCTGATTCCCACACACACACAGCTCTACTACATCCACGCTGATTCCCACACACAGCTCTACTACATCCACGCTGATTCCCACACACAGCTCTACTACATCCACGCTGATTCTCACACACAGTTCTACTACATCCACGCCAATTCCCACAAATGACGCACACAGCTCTACTACATCCATGCTGATTCCCACATTACACAAACAGCTCTACTACATCCATCCTGATTCCCACACATCACACACAGCTCTACTACATGCTTCCTGATTCACACACATCACATACACAGCTGTGGTACATCCATCCTGATTTCCATACATCACCAGCACAGTAGAATCCTGGTTAGTGATCCATGCGCTGCTCATGTGATCCGACTCCACCCACACAGGTTCTGGTAGGTGCTGTCGGCTTATCCAGTATTAGGTACTTTCTACCAAACTCCAGAATGGCTCCTCCCACAGCAGTGACATCACCGCAGGTCCTTAAGCCGGCCGGATCTGTGGTGGCGGTAGGTCAGTGTCTCCTGTCGGGACCGCTGAGTTGTTTCTGAGATAATAAGGCCTTAGTTGTATTCTCATTTTGTTATTTTTGTCCTCCCCTTCCAAGAGCCCTAACTTTGTTGTTCTTCTGTTGGTCAAGCTCTGTGTTTTATATACACTGTAGGACCTGCGATGACATTACCAGGGGCAGAGCATGAGAAGCACATACATACTAATGGTGGTCAGTAGTAGTTTGACTAGATCTGCAGCCTTGCGCATTGGATTCTTCTGTCCACAGATGGACTCACAGATTCTCTATAGCACAACCTGGTAAGAGAGGAGTCTGGCTCAGGGTTATAGCAGGATATAGAGCTATATTATAATTATGTTCTATGGGTTTATACTGCAACACTAATATAGTATTGTGTTCTACTTGATGGGTCTGTGATTAATCCTCGCAATACAGTGTACTTTTATCATGATAGTTATAACATTATGTACATAATTGCGCTCTTACAAGGGTCTTTTTTTTAAAGTACCCTATGGGGTCCCAGCCAACAGCTAAACTGTACTACAAACTACTATGGCCCCTTTGGATGCCTTGGATGCCAATAATGGCTCTAGGTGCTATGTCAACTGTTGCATGTTCAAGTTCTTTTACACTAATTTTAGTATGACTGCTTAAAGCATTACTAACTTTTCAAATAACTTGTACTAATAGCCAGTATAGTTAGCAAAACTGCTATGTATTTTATTTACTTAAAAAAATGTTTTTATGGTGAAAATCCCTCTAAAGTGCTATCTCCCTTCCTCCTAGCTTAAAATAAAGATATAGAAAAAAACTTTCTTCGCTCATATGAAGATCCCTCGTTCCAAGTAAAAGGATATGGATGCCAATCCAAAGCTTATACCATTTATTAACAGGAAAAAAGCAAAGTAATAAAATCCATGGAAGCTTGCAAGCTTCTCTTGAAAATAGAATAAAACAACGAAATACAGAAAGTACCCCTACTACCCCTACCCCAACGCGTTTAGGCGCAACATGCGCCCTCATCAAGCATGAGTTACAAACAAGTACATACACTTTTATACTCTTTTATTACATACCATATGCTCATCCTTAGTAACTTGCCCTTAACCCGCCGGCTGTAGCACATGCATTTCCGGCGTTGTAGGAGTGACGTCGGTTCCCCGGCGTCCTCATTCTGCGTGCCTGGGAACGCACGTTGCGTTCCACAGTGGCATCTCTCGTCCTAACGTTATCCCGCTCGCCCCATGTTAGTTTATACAGAACGCATATTGCGTTCCACAAAGGCGTACCACGTGCCGAAATGCCTCCAACCATATGACCTGCAGGCCACTCCCAGTCTAGCGAAGGACCGCAAATGGTATTATGCTTAGGTGACAAATGTCCCAATATATATACCCTCTAGTTAATCTTTCAGAGAAATTGCTGACTCATCAAAAATATATCTATTATTCTGGTTTCACACTAAATCGTGAGACCTTAAGTATAGTTAATTTAAATTCATTCATAAATCAATTTACTAAAAGGTAAAGGTCGTATAATGCATGACATAATATATTATCTCCCCATAATAACTTTATATATGGTTCCTATGCTCCATTAGGATATAAACATATAAATCTACCCATCAAATGAACTAATAAAAAAAATCTATAAATCCATAATAAAATAGAGACAACTCAATTGCTAAAAATCTCTACTGTAATAAAAAGTATTTGATTAAGATATATCGATCCGCCCATAAATGTTTAAATTTGGCCTAAAATATATAAATCCCCCTTTTCAATATCCTTATCAATAAATAATAATTATAACAAACAAATAAGATAATATCTATATGTTCTCTAAAATATCATTAAGACCTCTAGGGATCAATGTGTCCAATCTAAATATCCAAAACATTTCCCTCCTAGCTGGCCACTGGTTACTAGCTCTTATTGACAAGGAAACACTAGGACAGCAGAGCAGGTGCTGAATCATCATGCTCATTGCACTTTATGCAGAAAGGAGAGGGAAGTGGAGACACCGAGAGCTGCAAGAAGAGCCAAGGGTGAGATCTTTTGCTGTTTAGACACATGTACACTCCTGTCTAATGGAGGTTGTGTGCGTGTAGGCATTTAAATAAGCAAGATCTCTGTAGTTATCTGTAAACAGTCTACAGCACAATAGCAGCTCCTTCCACTAGTCCTGAAAGGATGACGGAGCAGATACACACCCTAGACAGGAATAAATACAGGATATAAGTCAAAGGCCAGAAAGAGGGTTATTCCTTATAAATACACATGGAAGCTTATTTTGAGCTGGGGAGTGTGTAGGTGGCAGGGAAAGTGTATTGGAAAGGGTTACTCCAATGCAAAATAGAATAAGCTTAAAGGGGTTGTCTCGCGGCAGCAAGTGGGGGTATACACTTCTGTATGGCCATATTAATGCACTTTGTAATATACATCGTGCATTAAATATGAGCCATACAGAAGTTATTCACTTACCTGCTCCGTTGCTAGCGTCCCCGTCGCCATGGATCCGTCTAAATTCGCTGGCAGCTTGCTTTTTTAGACGCGCTTGCGCTGTGCGGTCTTCTGCCTGGTGAATGGGGCTGCTCGTGCCGGAGAGCTGGTCCCGCGTCGTCATCGTAGCTCCGCCCCGTCACGTGTGCCGATTCCAGCCAATCAGGAGGCTGGAATCGGCAATGGACCGCACAGAGCTCACGGTGCACCATGGGAGAAGACCCGCGGTGCATCGTGGGTGAAGTCGTCGCAGAGCGGGGATTCGGGTAAGTAATATATATATATTTTTTTTTAACCCCTCCCTTGGGTTTGTCTCGCGCCGAACGGGGGGCCTATTGAAAAAAAAAAAACCCCCGTTTCGGCGCGAGACAACCCCATTAAGTTACTTGTTCTACTGCGTTTGCCTAGCATGCACAGTCTAACAACCTCTAGAACCACCAGTAAACTACTTTGTTGTCCTCTTTAGATTAAACAATCCAATACTAAATTATTAACACACAAGAGTTAAGGTAGATCTAAGACTACAATAAATTAACCGCATTACAATATTTGTAGGCAGACCACAATGATATATTTCTTGCTCCAAGATTAATTTTGACATACAGCAGGTAGAAGGAAACAAAAATTAGTGTAGAACATTAGTTCCATTATTTGCAGTACACTCAGTGGGCCCTGAAGTTACAATGGCATCAGGTTACAATATTTGCAGCATATAGATGCGTCCTCCCTTACCTTGACCCTTAATTCAAGCTATCTCAAGAAGTGGCATGAGATGAAAGGTGAAAAAAACCCCAATACATACGTCCATCACCATAGCCTCCCGAGTAAAAAAAACAAAGTATATATTCCCATTCCATCTAGATAAAATAAAGTACCATTTTTGTGTCATGAGAAATTAGAGTCCATAATCAAATTCAAGTCAAGGTAAGGGTGAACACTAGAGATGAGCGAACGTACTCAGTAAGGCCGATTTCGCAATCGAGCACCGCGATTTTTGAGTACTTCACTACTCGGGTGAAAAGTACTCGGGTGCTCTGTGGGTGAGCGGGGGGTTGCAGAGGGCAGTGGGGGGGAGAGGGAGAGAGCTCCCCCCTGTTCCCCGCTGCTACCTCCTGCTCCACCACGCCACGCCCCGCAGCGCACCCGAGTACTTTTCACCCGAGTAGTGAAGTACTCGAAAATCGCGGCGCTCGATTGCGAAATCGGCCTTACCGAGTACGTTCGCTCATCTCACATTGGTTTTTCATTAGGTTGCTTGTACATTTCTGATGTCCAGCAGTTCATCCTAGTGATAATCGTTCCTGTACTGTTACACAGAAATGATCTTCGCTAGTCACTGTAGGCGGAGTGGGCCAGGGATCCTTCCTGACTGCCTGCCTCCATTCATAGTAAACAGGCAGTCATTCATAAGTGAACAACTGCCTGTTTACACGGGCCCGTCTGTCGTTCAGTTTTCTCCATGCAGAAACTGAATGACGAATGAGAAGCAAATTATTCTCATTCAGTCATTTACACGGAATGATAATTGTTCAGATTCTCTCTGGATTTGGAGAGTTCATCAATACTTAAATCGCAAGTGACCCGCCTCTCAGGATCATCTGGCCCACTGTTAGGGGATGGGAACAGAAGTTCCCTTAGTTGGATTCACTCACATTGAAATCAATGAGAGCTAAAGCAGCTACTTCACGTCCGGTACTTTTGCCTCCGACACCGGGCTTGGCCTCAGAAGTGTAAAGGCTGCTTCAGTTCCCACTGATGTCAATGGGAGTGAAGCCAACTGAGACACTTCTGCTCCCGTCCCCTATGATAATGTCCGACCCTGCTGCACTAACAGTGGAACAGCAATCCGCTTATCATCAGGAATTTCAAGTGGTGGGTCCCTCGCGATTAACTTTTGATGACCTATCCTGAGAATAAGTCATCAATCGTTTTTGCCCAGAAAACCCCTTTAGTACAGATGCAACACATTTTACCTTGAATGTGATAACACGACGAAGAAAGTTATCTTAACCCAATAAAAACCTATTACTTTCTTACCCTAACACAACAAAACCCATTGTAAAGCAATTCAAACGGTAAATAAACCACCCTGATAGCACGGCCCACCATATCATCACGTTGCATTAAAAGGGAACCGGTCACCAGTTTTTAGGCCAGTTAACCAACAGCTGTGCAATATCTATCATTCGGTTTTTGCCATCAGTGCCAATAAAGGCATACCTGAAGAAATATGGTAAAAAAAATTCCTGCGCCACGTGTTAAAAAAAAAAAAAAAGGAGAGTGGTCCAGCTTGTCTCTACTCGCTGGTTGTCTTACTCCCAGATCCGCTCCTCCGGCATGGATGACATAGTAGTCACCATCCGCGCTGTGCTCTGAAGTTTTATGCTGCACCGTACGGCCTTCTCCCGCTGCATGTGCAGAAACTCTCCCTTCTGCAGGCAGAATAGAGGAGCTTATCTGCGCAAGTGCCAGGAGAAGATCCCATGGTGCAGCGCGAGACTTCACAGCGCATAGATGACATCTACTACATCATCCACGTCAGAGAGGGCTAGATGGGTGGACAACAACCAGCGAGGAGACTGCTCGGTGCGCACACTGAGCTGCTCACCTTCATTTAGATGCGGCAAAGGAGACTTTTAACCATTGATTACTCAGGTATGCCTTTATCAGCACTGATGCCAAAAGCGGTGTGGAAATGATAGATACCACACAATGGTAGTGCTGCTATTGGTTAACCGGCCTAAAAACTGTCAACAGGTTCCCTTTAAGAGTTGAGCTAAAGAAAAAACCCATCTGCATGTCTTGCATCTAACCTCACTGCCCCCCCCCCCCCCCCCTTCTACTTTATGTCTATCCCACCTCCCTTTTTTTTCATTATTCTCAATTTACAAGGCTATTGGCTCTGCGTCGGCTACTGCATCCCAAGTTGTGGGATTTTTTCTTGAAAACAAAGAAAAAATGTGCACCTGATAAATTCTCTACTGTACGGGAACCTGTACTGAACCAATGTGACACAATAGTTTACCATAGTTTTCCAACGTTCATCTGAAAGGACTTCCTTTTTCTAGATTGGTCTTCTGATTATTTTTCTTTAATCGTTATCTCTGTTACTTTTGCTGACCTTTTGGAGGCTTCCGAACCAATTACTAGTTTTCCAGAATTATAGTCTCCACTTACAATATTGAACATTTGTGGGACAGCCGCTGTATCTTGAGAGACCACCATATCTAAAAAACACTCCCTAAAGTGTATGGAAACCGTGATGGTGTAGTGGAGGTGTTACATAGTCAGATTACGCACCTGTGATCCATGTGGGCAGAACATATAAATACAATTAACACGGTTACTGAAATCTGCAATCAAAAGTATCAGCTCAATCCATAGAAAGCAGACAATGGATCACATGATACAATTTCAGCTGTAATTGGAGATGATAAAAAACACCTATAAAAAACACAATAAAAAGCATAACTTAGTTTACGTATATAAATGTTGCATTAACTATAAATGTAGTCACAAACTCCAACTAAAATCTGTTGTTCCATTGACTCTAATGTATTATGAATGAAAAGGGGGGAGAGAGAAAAAAAAGCTGATTGGTTGCTTTGGGCAATAAAGTGAGTTTTTCTATTAAGACATTTTGCTATATGTGAGCCGGTGTGTTCCAAATCAGGAGATCCAGTCTAATAATTATCTTCCCGCCTACATGTACTGTGCCGCTGCTGCACACACCTACTGGCATTGTAACACATCATTTTCAAAGGAGCGAGCACACATACTGTACACAGTGATTGTACTATAAATATATTGTATATGCCGATCCTCGCTGTTAGGAGCCACTGGAGCGATTTCTGTGTTATTAATAATCTCCATTGCCCTTTGTTTAATTTTTCCCCACGTTTCGTTTAGTATGAAACGCGTCAGCCGAGCCGAGAACTCATACACCTTATCTTAACCCTTTCCAATCCACTGTCTGACGTCTAAAGACATTCTGATTGAAGGCTGTACAGCTGCGATGTCGGAAGACGTCCGACAGGGTATTCTTACTGTATATTACTGGCTGCTCTGTTGTTGGGGGTCTCTCCAGCATGTCCCATACCGCAGTACTGGCGCTAGCCAGCAGATGGCGCCATTGTATAATGTCAGCAAGAGAAAGCCCCCTCGTAAATCCTGAATCCAAAATTGCATTGCAAAGGGTTAAGTCTTGTTTTCAGTCTTCTTGAACATCCAGATGTGTTAGGGAAAAAACCTGAAATAAATGTCTCTATTGTGCTAATAGGTTGAAAATCAATTCACATAATAAAAAAGTACAGACATAAAAAGTGCACATACTGCTTCAGGACACTAAAGACTGATCTAAATGACTGCTCTTTGTGGGATGAGGAGTCCGGGAGGAGGTGCTACTCATTGATTGACATTATAGTTATGTCCACATCATGTTTGGAGCCTATATTTCAGGGGTCCCAAACTTCAGTCCTCAGGGACCACCAACAGGTCATGTTTTCAGGATCTCCTATAATATGAACACCTGTGGCAATGTCTGAGGCACAGATAATAATTACATCACCTGTGCAACACTGAGGAGATCCTGAAAACATGACCTGTTGGCGGTCCCTGAGGACTGGAGTTGGGGAACACTGCTATATTTGATGTAAACGCTAAGAACATTTCCCGCCATACACCCTGGGCCGTATTTGCCTAGAGGTCCAGTGCCTAGGGCGGCAACTTTGTGGCAGCCGACGGGAAGGAAAAAAAACTATTTTAACCCTCTCAGCTGCCTACAGTAATCATCTATGGAGTGAGATAAGTCTTCCCAGACTGCTGCTGAACAACTGTACTCTGCCTAATAATTACAGAATCTATCACAGGTGCCCACCCTTCTGCCAACTGCTTTGAGAGCTGCATCAGAAGGTGGGTGTTCTCTGGTGTTTTGACCCACTACTTGACCCTCTCACTTCACCAACCACCCAGTCACCAGCCACAATCTCCCACTTGATCTGCCCACATCTTTATTCTGCCCCCCCTCCTTCCTCCTAGTTATTCTGGAGCCATCAACCTTGCGGTCAGGTGACTGGCACTTCTGACCCGGACACTTGACCTCTGACTCCCCCAAACCTCCTGGAAGACTCTACACTGCCTTGATCTGATTTCGTTAGGGCGCATTCACACAGCGTATTAAGCACGTAATACGCAGTGCTGAAATCCCACTGATTTGCATTGGGTTAATCAGACTTTTGTATTCACGTAAGTTACCAAAAAATGCAGCACGCCCTATTTTGGTCCGTATTATGGCCCAAAATAGCCCATTGAAGTCAATGGAATTGTGGAAATACACAGTGAATACACATGATACAAGCATGTTCACGGTGCATTTACACATGAGATCAATAGGATCTAGTTGAGTTTTTTTTGGGGGGGGGGGGTGTTGTTATTGTTGGTGGGGTCTATCTAAGATCTTAGTTAATTTGAGCAGTGCCCAAATATGGGCTCTGAATTAATAGATGTGCTTGCATAGTGTGTGCAAGTCAGTATCTGGTCATGTTTTGCGCTCATCAAGTTTAAATGTGTCACCCGAAAACTAGACCTTTAAACTTCAGATACCAGTGCCAAATCTGTTCTACCTTCATAATACAGTAGAATGCAAGCTGTTCACAGAATGGTAGAGTTGGAAGGGACCTCCAGGTTCATCGGGTCCAACCCCTGCTCAATGCCGCTCTGTGCTTGTTTCACGAGAGGACTCAGTCTGCGGCCCCGTTCCTCTCCTGGACGCTAATCTATACTGAAATTTAATAAGATTAAATAAAATAAACTCTAATTAAATACCATTTGCTCTTCGATTAGCATTCAGAAGATCCATCTGACGGTATTGAGCAGCTTGCATTGTGTTGTAATACACTCAGACTCGAGAAGCCAAACAGTAGAAACCAACTGTAAATCTGCTTTTATCTCTAATAGTACATGCTACGCACTAAGAAAAACATATGTTCAAAAAGTTTTCATAGCCCTTAAAGCATGTATGTGCCGCTTTGATTAGAATTTCACAGATTCAGAACATAATTAGTCCGTGCAAAAAGCTTAGTAATTTGGCAAACACACTGCATTGCTTAATTGAACCCGAGTTAAAAGATTGCAGTACAGACCACAGATGCATATTTACAATTCTACAGGCTTCAGAGCTGAAATCTCAGCACTCTTTGCTGGCTCAATGCCTGCTTACTCCAGTCCTTTGCATTCAGGAAAGTATGTTTTTTACACCACACACAGTACATTAATTGCATAGAAGAAAAACCAACGGCGGAACAGTTTAGGGTTTGCTCACATCTCTGGTTACTGTCTCAATTTACGTCTAAAATCTCGAAAAAAGGGGATCGGAACTGAACCCCTGGACGGAAGCGTTCTCTGCCATTGCAGAAAACTGCTGAAAGGAAGACCAATAGATCTCCATTTTGGCAGGTTTCAAATAGTTTCTGGCATTCTGTGCCAGAGAGAATAATTTAGTGGGCGACTTTATTCGCTCCTGCCAGAAATGAATGGAAACCTATGGGTCTCCCATTTCGTACAATGGCAGAGATATGCCAGGGGTTTCTTCTGATGCAGTTTTCAGGATTTTAGACATAAAGAAGAAACTAGCCCCTGTATGGAATCTGAAACCTGATGTGAACAGGCCCTCTAATCTGCGAGGGGTGCATCTGTCAAAATTGTTGCCTGCTTCCAATAGCAACCAGCAGAACTGTGATTGCAGCTCCTCAGTACAATACGAGCTCAGGATCAGATAAATACTACATTGTATTACCAAAGCTGCTCTTTCTCTCAACTGTGATGGAATTTGCGAGTAACACAGAGTTCATCAAAATTCCCTTTAATGGTTCTTGGTGTGTATGACCATTGGCTACAGAATCACGCTGTGAGGTTGTGTTCAGTGCGATTAAAAGCGAGTGCTCGGTTGTCAAATTTAATAGTACTTTATATTTTAGTTCATGGGGTTTACACACCGCACCTACACCAGCACTGTTAGCACACTTTCAAAATAAGAACAGCAATCTTCTTATGTTTAAAAACAATAAAGGATATTTTGTAGCAGATATGGGAAAGAAATCCTTAGCAGTCCATGTTATGTCTCAGATATATAACTTTTACAGTAGCTAGCATTAGTACAGGAACTGAGAAAAAAAAAAAAAAAGTAGATGTACAAAATAAACCAAACTTTTTATATACTGTATATATACACAAACCAGTGCCTCTTCGTGTAACCCGCTTACACTTTAAACAACTTTATTTTTTTTTCACTAATGCAACGACTGCGAGCAAAAACGAAAACAAGTATAAATTAAAAAAAAAAAAAAAAAAAAAGAGCTACAAGGTGCAAAACGGTCATTCTATATCTGAATTCTATACGACATTGTAACTCCGAAGGAATGACGCGTGCTTTGTGTTTAGCACCTAAAGTGCAGATCTCATACTGCTGGATACTAGCCCTAGAATTGGAGCGATTTGAGGAAAGCCTCTCCTAAGCAAAAACAAAAGGCTAGACCACCCTTTCCAAAAAGTTGCTGGAGATGGAATATGTGTCTTCTGTCCAAGGGTCTCTCTGTTAAAGTCCACACATTTATATAAGTCGTTTGCTCCTTTTGAGGCATTGCCATCCGATGTACTGCGGGCCTCAGACAAGACGAGTTTAACGGATTAACGAGTTAAATACAAACCTTCTAACGATAGCTGTGAGGCGTGAGATCTGAAATGAACAAACGTAACAATCGCCAGAAAGACAAAAGACCAAGTTGTTCGAACCCGGAGAAGTCAAAGAAGAGCAGAAAAGCCCCATTCAGTGCTGTAACTTGCCTGGAGGAGAACAGGCAATATCAAGACTTTTGACTGCTTCTTAGTTGACCTACTTCTTCATCTGTCGATTATCTCCAAGACCGAGTGTGTGCAACGTATAAATACACTGTACAGGTAAATCGGTGCAGACGGTGCTTTGTAGCTGCAGACTGACATTGGCCACTAGAAAAAAAAGGACAATGTACTAAAACATGGTCTAACTGAACGTCTCAGCATAAGGATGGGAAACAGAAATAACAGTCAACTGCTCTAGATGTGAGGTTGGCATGAAAGGCCCTTTTTCTTTTTGTCTTATCATATATTTCGGTCTTAAATGAACTCGACTAGTAAGTAATCGCTACAGTTTCAGTATACGATAGTGATGCATCTTGACGTTATTACATGGCCGTATAATTTAATATCTCGAGTCTAAAAAGGCTGAACGTTTCAGGTAGAAGGCCGTGTTAGACCTATAGCAGCTCAAAATACTGTGCAGTATTTCTCAATGCAGTTAGGCTATACCTATTAAAACACCATCTCAAGATGTAGGATCGGAAATAAAAAGCATGTGTTGCCATAGTGTGAAGCCTAACGAAGATATTTACTGTATTAAGTGAAGATACATTAAGAACCATCACTGTTTCATGGCTGACTTATCTGCTCTGATTCCCCAACGTCCAAGTCCTGTGCTCATCGGTTTCATAAATGTCACTACCCTGAATATGGAAATAGGCCTAATGATCACTCATCTCATGGTTATCTTAAAAACAATGCCTTGTCCTTGGACATTTAAAAAGAGCAAAATGGAACCCATATTGCCATTTGTAAATTATGGAAAGCTAAGTTTTGTTTTTTTTTTTTTTCTCTTCACTCTTCTCTTTTCAGTTAGTTTCATGATTCTTAATGCGTGATCTCTGGAGGTGTTACTAGGGGACCAGAGATGCCTAATCGTACATGTATCTGACAAGCACTGACTTACTACCATCCTGCCACTCCTGGTCCTCTTACATATAGGCAAACCAAAATATCTGGCCAAGGAAGGCAACAGAAGGTATCATGTTTTCATAAAGACTTAATTATTTTACAAGAGTCGGGGTGTTAAGAGGTCTCTTTTCCTTGCACGCCAGTAGCTGTTTTTATGGAGCTGATGGTCCTGTTGAACCAGGTCTTCTTTGCTGCTTGCACTTCATTTAGGGCAAGACCAAGATGGTGCTCCAGATCCTGGAAAAGAACCATGTAAAACACATTAGAAGAGTCTAAAACTAACTATATACATGAGATTGTTGTTGACCAAACGAGCAATGGCTATTTTCTCCCGACTCTACCAAAAACATGCAATGTTAGCTTAGAAAAAGATTGTGCATTTTACAGTACAGCAATCTAAGGTATGGGGGACTGCCAGCTCTGCCCTAACAGCAGATATTAGGGACAGTTTGGAGTCCCCACATACCTGAGAAATTCTGTCAAAATCAACGACTTTGGACAACTTTTATCTCATATGTATAGTTTAAAGGGGTTGCTCCACTAATGACGTTTTTTTCCCTATGCACTGAATAGGAGATAAATGCCAGATTGCTCAGGGATCCTTGGCTGGGAACCCCTGGTGTTCCCAAGAGCTGTGTACCCTAAATCCTCGAGAAGAATGGAGCAGTGATACACATGCAAGACCACCATATCATTCACTGCTATGGGACAGGGAAGATTACCGAGTGTATCGATCTCCCTCCACCTCATAAAAGTGAATGCAGCTGCGGTCACATATGGGCACCACGGCTCCATTCTCATACAGGATTTTGGGCGCATAGATCTTGGGATTGCCTGAAGTCCCAAACTTCGTAAGTTTATGTCATGGCAGGGTGGCACATAACTAAACAGGACGTAACCTTACATTCTGGGGATAGCGCGGGATCAGAAGTGAGCCCGCGCCATCCAGCAGTGGAAGCCGGCTGTTACTGATAGCCGGCCTCCCGGTTGCAACAGCGTGTGTACATGAGGACAGCGACACCCACTGTTGACCTTCTACATGCTTTAATCTATGTAGATCGTGGCATGTAAAGGGTTCACAGAAAGAGGGCGCTCCCTCTGTGACATCATCAGACCCCTGTGATGTTATCTCGGAGGGCTGACAGGTTGCCATGGCAACAAGTCGCCAGATACAGACATCCTGGATTGCCATTGCCTATGATCACTATTACAAGCGATAAGGTATTGCAGTCCATAAGTCCTCCTATGCTTTATCATAGCGATCATAGCCGCTATGGTTCAGGACCCCTTCAGAGACATAAACTCTGTAGGAAAACAAAAAAAATTGTGTAAAAAAAAAAAAAAAAATACAGTACTTCTGTACTGAGGTGTATTTTTGCTCATCAAGTGCTTACAGGCCATGGCATACCCAGATGCGATTCCCTGGCATCTAGTTGCCATGGGAATCCATCAGCCATCTGCAATTATGCCGCAGGGCCTGATGACATCACATAAGGAGTACCTTCCCTCTGTGAACCTTATACAAGCCGCACGATCACGACATTTAAGGGGTTAACAGCTATGATGATTGTTCTTACCAACCACCACTGTTGCAGCATGAGGCTGGCTGTCAGTCACAGCTGACTCCCACTGAGGATGGGATGGACTCCTGAGGCCGTGCCATCCATATGCCGTAAATACATGGCATTTCACCTCAACCCGCTCGATCCCTGGAGAGCGCTTACAGTGCAGACATCAACTTTTTTAAAAACTTACACTTTTAAATAAAATATATATATATATATATATATAAATATATATATATATATATATATATATATATATATATATATATATATATATATATATATATATATATATATATATACATATATATATATATACATATATATATACATATATATACACACACACACACACACACACACACACACACATATATATATATATATTATTTTTTTTTTTAAATAAAGGCCAGAAATCTAACGATCAACTTTTAAGGCTCTGGATAACTTTAACTCCCTAACAGTGTCTTGTGACTCTCTCAGCCTGGTATCTGTTATTTATTCTTGCTTTCTTTCCAGTAAAGAGCAGACAGACTGACAGCCCTGATGACTGTTATTACTAAGACTCCTCGCTGCCAGTTTACCTGTATCTTACACTCCGCTTCTACCAGCTGAAGTTTAGTTTGGGCGAGTTCTAGCTCCATTTCCCGCAGCTGATTCTTCAGAGTCTCCTTCTCTTCATCGGTGTCCTCCTCAGAAGAATTCTCTTTGTTAGTGCTGACCAACTTCACTCTTCCTTCTGTGTTGAAGAACTCTCGGCAGCGTTCGCAACCGTCTACCTTTTGCTAAGTGGTTAAAGACAGCAACGGATTAGACGAATCCTCATAAAAGCATATTACATAATATTTCGTTTCAGCACCAATACATCTAAAAAGAACAATTTGTGGGAAGACGCAGAACAGCCTGTTCTATAACGGTCCATAGAGTGTAATAGAAAGTGACAAGCCCAGCCGACTCCTACCCGCTTCTCCTCTATTCCCAGCCGGACTCAAAGGGACAACACCAGGCCGTTTTATATGTGATGCAGGTACTGAGGGTTGGAAGAAAAGGTCTGCAGCCTTTAAACCACAGGAGTAATTATACTAATGAAAGTTTATTAGGGAAGTGCACAGAGTGAGATACTCCGATCTATGAAGGTCACGACTCTTTGTTCAGTCAGTCTGAACTTACCCGGATTTTCTCTATTTCAGCTTTGTTTGCAGACTGCTGCTTCTCTAGCCGATCGCTGAGCTGTGAACATATCTGCAAATGAACAAAAAGTTTGGATTTAGAGGACAGGGATTTATTTCCATTTATTATCAAAATAAAAGTACAAAACAGCAAAGGAACACTAAACATAGAAAATACACAAAAGTAACCGCCTCGGCAATTCCTTCCTTTATCTCATGCAACTCTAGTTTGTCTTATATTGCAATGAAAAGGTAGAAATATATATATATCGATCTCTTCTTCGCTTTTATTTCTAGGTTTTTATGGAGCATTTCCCCCTAAAAAAAATAATCACCCGTAGATCACCAGTACCTGCCTTATGTTCTTGTGTATAAGCCAGGGAAAGCTGGCTGAAAATCAATGCAGCCTGCAATAAATGAACACTAAACACAAAATGCACAAGAAACTAAAAGTAGCACCAGCTGCTTCCTTAAAGGGGTTATCCAGGTGAACACTGGGGTTGGGGCAGAAGGATGCATTGCTCCGACTCCTATTTACTGGATGGAGCTCAGATTTGCAGATGCTACTCTTATTGAATACAATGGAACCCCAGCTTGCAATTCCAAGCACAGCAGCTCCCATTGAGTTCAAGGAGAGCTCTGCTTGCAATTACGAGCGCCGGCCTCTGCACAGGGGTCGGAGCAGTGCTTACGCTCCAACCCCGGGGGCCGATGCCTGGATAAACCCTTTAACTTTCTGTTGACAGTCGCTCCTATTTTGTATCATATTGCAATTAAAACTGAGAATTCCTATATAAGAGGTACCGTAGTGCAGGAAATAAAGCCTCTTCTGAACTGGGATAAAATTGATACAGAGCAGAGACAGGAAAGTCATTTTAAGCCATTTAAAAAAAAAAAAATTGAAAGAATGTATCAATGCAATTCTAGATGCTGCAGAAATGGGAGCTCTGGTGAAAGCTTTTGTCCTTATTGAGTGGTATCTTCTCGAGGGGTCCCCGGGTCGCCTAAAACTTTGAGGACATAACTTCAATGGTGTGGTTGCTCTCTGGACCGCATATTTCTGGGGATGTGATTATCTTCTGATGGTTAGGTCTTGCTCTATGTCACTGGACGCATCTTGATCTTGTTTAAACTACACATCATTGGACTATTCCGATTCGGGAACTGGCTTATACATTATTTAAGCTAACGGATGGTTCTCTTGTGATTTTGTTGGTCATGTTTCTGGATCCTTGATTCTGACAATGATGAAATGTAATTGCTTCGAAAATGTGATCATGTGATGGATGAGGTTATGGCAGATATGTATTATCAAGCTCAATATTGCTTTTTGTAATATGTTTTAAAATGCAAATAAAATGCTTTAAAAAAGAAAAAAAAAAGAGAATTGATATAAAAAGAATTCTTTTATAGCTGTCCAATTAGATCAGCCATGCCCCCCCTCCTCTTAATCCCGTGCCTGGCTGTAGAACAATTGGCTGCAGCAGGAGCCTCCCCCTCTCTGCCTTTTAAAAATGGTCAAAGTGGCAACTTGCGGCGAAGTGGCATGGGCACGAAATTCAAGGGTGTCATTTTTACACTTAAATCCCCCCAATGCGTGTCCAGAGAGCTGCCAACTGCTGTATAGACTACTAGATTCTAATCACATAATTATGTGCTCAAGGGGTCCGCTCTATACAGCGAGTGGAAGCTTTGGAAGCACAGTCCTCTTAATTATGTGCATGCATTCAAGTAGTCCAGTCTATGCAACGAGCTGCAGCTTTTGTGCATAGAGGGGGAACGGTCAAAATGCAAGTATATAACTGCACCCCAGAACTCTATGCACTTATTACTTTATGGGGCTCAATGGAGATGACACAGTCCCTCTGAAGTCCCTGTGAAGCCCTGCTGGATGGCTAAGCCCCGACTCAGACAATCACCTGCTGAAAACAGCACAGATCAGCAGGATCAGACTTTTTGTTTCAGAAACATGCAGAAAACCGGCAGACGGCCACAGATGGATAAATCCGTTCTTCCCCCGTAGTTCTGCTGAATCTAACCTACAAGACCATAGATCCCTACGGTGCTGTAAATTCAGCTCCATATAATTGAGGGGGTCTGTGTGATTCAACTTGAATAAAGTTAGAGCTAATTAACTTGAGTGTATTTACCATCTCAATGTTGTTTGAGTCTACAAAGAACTAGGACTGGTCAATATACAGACATAGTAGTCAATGTGCCAATTCGCACATCCATTTTCTACATGCGCACAAAGGCCAAGTAGGGAAAAAAATTGCCGCATGAGCTATTCTGGTCCAATTTGTGGATGACAGACACCCACTCAGTTCAAAGAGACAAACAGATAGCACACAAACAAGCTAGAAGTCGGCCCTCCAAGATGATGCTGACTGTGTGCTAGCCATATTTCAGGGATCCATTGATAAGATACGCAGGAAAAAAGGAATTGTGGTTTGTTTAACTCTTTTTTTTCTGCAGACGTAAAAAAAACGGATGACATGTAGAAGAAAAAAAAAAAGACAGTCCGCATGCATATATCACAAAAATAAAAAAAAAAAGAAAAACTTTAATTTTTTGCAGACGCAACATTGATGAATTTTTAAAAGCTCGTGTGAATTCAGCCTTGAACGCTAGTACAAACGTTGATGCAATTCAGCACTAAACATGAGTGTGCTGCATCAATCACTAACTTATAACTTAAGGAACGTTCACACCATATCAAAACTACTAACGACCACTTGTGTCAGTTAGTATGTAAGTGCTTCTGATGCTCCACCCCTGGTAACGTTATCGCAGGTTCTACAACATATATAAAACACAGAGCCTGACCGACAGAAGAACAACAAAGTTAGGGCTCTTGAAAAGGGGAGGACAAAAATAACAAAATGAGAATACAACTAAACCGCTAGTATGTCAGACACAACTCAGCGGTCCTGACAGGAGACACTGACCTACCATCACCACAGAGATCTGGTGGCCTGAAGGACCTGCAGTGAGGTCACTGCTGTAGCAGGAGCCATTGTGCAGCTCGGTAAAAGAGATTCGGTTGCAGCAAAGCTGTGTGTGTCATGTGTGGGTTGAGGATGGATGTAGTAGAGCTGTGTTTGTGATGTGTGTGAATCAGGATGTAGAAGAGCTGAGCATGTCATGTGTGTAATGTGTGGGGTCAGGATAGATGCAGTAGAGCTGTGTGTGTGATGTGTGGGATCATAATGGATATACCATGTAGCAGCGCTGTGTGAGGTGTGTGATCAGGATGTAGGAGAGCTGTGTGTGTCATGTGTGGGGTCAGGATGGATGTAGTAGAGTTGTGTGTGTGAATCAGAATGTAGCAGAGCTGTGTATCATGTGCTGCATCAAGATGGATGCAGTAGAGCTGTGTGTGTGATGCGTGGGATTTATAATGTATGTACAATGTAGCAGAGCTGTGTGTGTAATGTGTGGGAATCAAGAATGATGTAGTAGAGCTGTTTGTGTGATGTGTGGGGAACATAATGGATGTACCATGTAGCACAGCTGTGTGGCACATTGCGCCACCAGAAACACTGGTACTATAATTTCCTAATAATTACTAGTTTGAAGTTTAATGGTTAAGAGGGAAACAAACATTTACTGTACAATGAATGTAAATGGAAGACTATCTGTATCTATCCATCATCCATCATGCCTATACTTCAGCCTATAACCCAAACATAACAAAATTGTCAACAAAACCCATGATACTGCCAATTTAAATAGTTGTTTTTAAGCACTCTGATAACGACAAGGACACGATGTAACAGTTTAAGGAACATAAAGGTGGACCTGCCGACTGCACAAAGGACTGGGAACAGAGGGATCCAGCAGGCAGTCCATCTACTAGGAATCAGTGACATCAGTACGAGGCATGACTTATTGATGAGCGGCTCTGACCGCACAGTTTATTTCTGTCCTTTGCCCAGCTCTTCTCTAGGCTTTTTTTCGGCTGACATTGTTTAAGCGCTGCAATGGTACAGTTTTCATATGAATAATGAATGTTCTCATCACCCACTCGGAGCAGAAACGTCTGCAAGTACACATCTACAGCGCATCCTATCCGCTTCTGGAAAATAACCTACACCCACCAGTTAACCTATTTTTCTATATTCTGATTTTCTGGCAGATGCCAGCGTTGTACACGTAGCGGATGGTCAGAAGTGACGGCAGCGACTTCAACAACAAGAACAGATATTACTGTTTAATGACACATATGGTGTCTCCCATACAAACAGCACAGCTCCTTATAGCGCTCTTCTACAATCCACTACACAGAGTCAAGTAGTCGTGGGTTAAGATGCTCCGCAACCGGTGAAACCGCTCAGCCCATTCATTGTTCTGCTGAAGTCCGGACCCGCCATGTTTGGCCTTGGCTGCTGGACAATTTAGAACATTTTCCCGACCCCTATTGGAGCTAGCATTGTTCTCTGTGCATGGTTGTAAATGTCTGGCAGTTGGCTGCAAGTCACAATGACCTTTTAAAGGGTTTTTCTGGAACTTTTATATTGATGACCCATCTTTAGGATAGGTCATGACTATCAGACTGACTCCCGAAATTGCCACGATCAGCTGTATTGAAGGGACAGCGGCACTCTGATGAGCGCTCCGGCCTCTTACGTATGCAAGGCACAGTGCCATACATTGCAGTGTGGTGATGCCTAGTATTGCAGTCCAGTCCAATTCACCTGAATGGGACTGAGCCGCAGATAGGTCATGTGACCAATGAACGTGATGTCACAGGCTAAATAAAGGGGTTAATCCGAACTCAAAGTCTAGCTGGCAGGGGTCCAACCCTCTCCAATCTGACATTAATGACCTATTCCTGCATATTTTTTTGTGCAAAATTCACTATAACCTGTAATCTATTCATTTATATCTTGGCTTATTCTGAGCCAAGTGGTCCAATGGGCCGTCCTATCAGTGATTGACAGCCTTCCTTCTATGTACAGTTATACACAGACAGCTGTGTATAACTGATCAATCACTGATAGCTCCGCCCATTGGACTGTTCAGCTCAGGACGAGCAGAGATATAAATGAATAAAATACAAGTTCCACTGAATGTTTCCCCATAAAACTATATATACAATTTGCTCAGCTCCTCCGGCTCTATAACATCATGCAGTTTGGACAACATGTTCCAGCTGACAGACTCCCTTTAGGAAGTCTTTCAGCTCCCCTGTGTAATAATTTGTCATCATCTGTCATTACTAGGCCGTGCTGACTATGTTCTGGCCGTTGCCTGACAACAGTTGCAGCAGGGGGCACTGCTGAGAGCCCTACTAGTTTGTGACGGGCATCCAGCTGGAACAGTAGAAAGCAGCGCAGCTTTCATGCAGAACTCTTCACACCCAGCTGCAATCCCTTCATGCCTTCATTTGACAGTTGCTTGAGGAACAACAAATTGTCTCCGGAGGAGCGACATACTGAGAAACTACCTTGAGCTGATTAAGGATTACACTGCTTTTTATAACATTACCTACATTTGTGAAGAAAGCATTGACCCCGACCGGTCTGCAGAATAGCTGGGGATACGCGGTGATTACCCCCCATCAGCACTCCTGGAGTAATACAAGTTATCGCCTGGTGTAAACATGTAAACGTGGTCTTTCTACGATTAGCCAACAACTCTGCAGGGACCTAGCTCGGCATGCAACCCCACCAATCGCTTATGGTTTTTGGACTTAACCTCTTAGTGACAAAGCCAAATTTTGGAAATCTGACATGTGTCACTTTAACGTAGAATAACTCCGTAAAGGTTTTGCATATCCAAGTGATTCTGACAGAGGTTTTTTTGCCAGATATAATAGACCGATAGAATTTGTGCATATTTATTAAAAGTGCCAAAATTGGAAAAATTTTGAAAAAAAATTGTAATTTTTCAGATTTCAACTGTAATATCTCAAATACGTGCAAACATACTGTACACATTTTTTATAAGATATATATTTCCATCTGTTTACTTTATTCTGGACGCACACTTGAAAAACTTCAGTTTTTTTTTTAACCATTTAAGAGACGTACAAATTTAACATTACTTATCAACATTTTGAGGAAAACTTTGTTTTCCTACACCAAGCCAAGATTGCAAAGGTGTCACAGTGATAGATACTCCCACAAATAACCCAATTTTAAAAAACTACACCCCTTAATATGAGTTTTTTGACCCCACAGTTTATCATGCAATTCAGAGAAAAAATAAAATTTCATATTTTTGCAAATCTGTCATTTAACAAGTTTTTTCTTTATAGTGCACATTAAAATGAGGATATACAACCCAAAATAGATACTCCTGTGTCTCCCGTGTTCAGAGACATACCCATTGTGGCCCTAATCTTCTGTCTGGATGCACAACCGAACCCAAACCGAAAGGAGCAGCCAGTGGCTTTCAGATCAGACATTTTGCTTGAAGGTGCTTTAGGCCCCATTGCCCACTTGTAGAGCCCTTGAGCGGTCAAAACGATAGAGGACCTCCACAAATGACCCCATTTTGAAAACTAGACCCCTTAACGAATTCATCTAGGGGGTGTACTGCATACCCCACAGTTTTTGAATGAATCTAAGTAAAGCAGAAGGAAAAAAAAAAATCACGATTTTCACTTTTTTGACAATTGTGTCATTTTAAAAACAGTTTTTTTTGTGCAGCACATATATGAATGAAGACTTTCACCTCAAAATGGATCCCCGTTTGTCCTGTGGTCAGAGACATACCCACTGTGGCCCTAAACGTATGGGCCCTGTTCTGCATATGGACAAACCGAAAGGAGCATTACACTTCAACAGTTTTTTATTAACGTTTACGTGATCGCCATAATCTATTGGATAATGGCAATCACGTGACCGGAGACAGTCACTGCGGCCCTCGGTCACTGCTCCAGGCCACTGATAGCCAGGAGCAAAATGATAAATTTCCTGGGCCCTCCCCAGCTTCCGCGCTTGCGTCCACCATTTTGGCGACAGACGCATGTGCTAAACCTGATGAAAGGCCCGCAGATAAAAATCCCGTCGGGGGACATCGCTGGAGGCCTTTTTTAAGTAATTTCACCTTCCCTCACGGTTCAGATCCGTGACAAGAAGTGACTTCTTTTTTTTTTTTTTACTGTTACGTGATCGCCGCTATCCATTGGATAACGCCGATCACATGACCAAAACATCTCACCGTCGCCCCCCGTGAAATCTCCAGGCTATCGGCTAGGTTTGGTAGCAGGGAGATTTTAAATGACCCCGGCAATCTGCGGCTGCTGCGTATGCCTCCACCATTTTGGCGATGAACTCGTGCGCAGACGTCGAGGTAAGGTCCGCAGATAAATACGGGGGCCTTAGGTACATAAATTCATTTTTCTTCTCAGATATGATCCCTGAGGGGAGATGAAACAAACTTTTTTTTTTTTTTTTTTTACAGTATTTTAACCTTTTTCTTTACTTTACATGATCGCCGTTATCCATTGGATAATAGCAATCATGTGACCGGGAACCGCATACAGTGGTTCCCGGTGACATCTCCCTGCTCTCGGCTACACATACTAGCCAGGAGCAGGGCGATTTTAAATTTCCAAGGGTTGAAATTTTGAATGCACCCAACCAAGGACCTCATGCCCCCTAATTAGCTGATGGGCAATATTTTGGCCTGCGTAATGCTCATAGTCAGGAATCGTTCTGCGTAAAAGCGCACGGGACAAGAGTCATTTGTATGCCTTGGCGACTATTTTGAGTGACTAGTCAGACGATAGTTACCCCATGTAGAGCCAGTTCTGTACATCGGCCCTGATTTGTCCACCGATGACTTTGGGGCCGTTAGCACTGATGCATCCTTCTAACACATCAGGCTTATTATGCCCCTTTAAATGTAACTATTGATTTGGGATTCCAGCGGTAAAAGGATTTCCTTTAAGGACTTGTTGCTCCACAGCTTCTGATATCCCATTATACAAAAACTGATTACATTTTCTCTTCTGATCGGTATCTAAATCCCTGAAACGTCTTTTGTGTGTTTAAGCCCAGATGGACCACTTAGGAGAAACGTTGAAATGCTGCAATTCAGAATGCCGAAATGTGTAGCTGCTTCGATTGACCGCTGTTGATGCGCGCTTGACTGGGCGCACTGCAATTTAGGAAGAATACGACGTGCCTGTACAATATATTTCATCGGATTATTCTAGCTCGGTGTATTCAGCGGCACGCAGAACATAACGGCTCCCTCAGAGCTTTATTACTCAACATTATTAGTCAACAGCTTGCAACGGCCAAATTGGATTTCCTTATAGGAGAGGTTTCCTTGGAGGACCCAGTAACAGAAAGCACTACTAGGAGAAGAGCGAAAATGTTGCTTTCTATATTTTTGCTGTTAATTCATCAGTAATGTAGTCTTTACTTTACGAATTGGTCGGGAAGGAATTTTTTTCCTTAACCCCTTGAGTGGCGGGTTTCCTACCACCCTGTCGTGCCCACCAGGGCAGGTTTTTTAAAATGGTCTAATCATTGAATTTCCACTAATTTTGCAGTTGTGTCTCAAGAGCCATAACTTTTTCATTTTTCCATTGACATGGCCATATAAGGGCTTGTTTTTTGCGGGACAAGTTGTGATTTTTTAAACAGGGGGGAGGGAAAAAAAAATGGGGAAAAAAGAAAAAAAGGGGCCATGTCATTAAGGGGTTAAATAATGTATTAACTTCCTTCTCTGGGTCATTATGACGCATGGATACCACATGTGTGATTGTATTTTTGATTTTTTACAAAGTAAAGGGAGGCAAGTGTTTTTATAATTTTTTAAATAATTTTTTTACTTTTTTTCTTTTTGTCCCTTTAGGGGACTTCCACAGGGACCCATCAGAACCCCCTGATCACATTCCGGGGGTCCGATGGTGACAGCCCTTTACATGCTGCAGTCACATAGACTGCCGCATGTAAAGGGTTAACACAGCAAAGATCAGAGGTTTTCTCTGATCTCTGCTGTAAGAGCTGGTACCTATCTGTCCTCTGACAGCCAAGCACCAGCTCTCCCTGCCACAGAGACCATCGGCTTGCTTCTGACAAGCCGATGGTCTCTAAGGCAACCTATAAACAAAGCAGGAGATTGCTGGCATATCGGCAATATCTTCTGCTGGTTTTTCAAAGCCCTTGCTTTGTTCTCTGTCGGTCTGTGCAGGCAGAGCACACTGCCACAGCTTATGGCATTGTGCTCTGCAGCTCCCATAGTGATACATAGCCCGGAAATCTTCCGGGCTATGTCGCTATGAGCAGTGGAGCTCGTCCCGGAAAATTTCCGGGCGTGCCACTCAAGGGGTTAAATGGAAAATTGGCTTCTACTTCATTGAGGTTTTTTTTTTTTTTTGCTTCCATGATGTCGTGTGCCCAATTCCGAAACTGCCATGCAGGCACGATCTCTGAAAGGCACAGCGTCTTCCAACTTCTGCAAGCTGGAGACGCCAATCATTAGCCAATGGGCATGGTTGTGTGGATGGAGGGGAAGACGGCCTGGATGAGTCGTGCAGTTGAACTGTTCATTGGACAGTGGAAAACTAACTAGCATACCATGCGCAAAAATGTGGATAGATATATATATATATATTTTTTTTTTATACTGGACTCCCTGTGGAAGAAAAAGATATCCTGAGATTTGTCTGCTACTCCCACATTGCATGTTAGGATGCATTTGTTATGGTAATGGCGGTAACAGACTTCCCTTAACAAATGTCATGACAAATAACGCTTAGGCCATTCAAAAGATTCCATTTAATATTCATTCTCCTTAGTATATCTGCTGCATGAATAAGTAATAAAGGCCAAACCACCTCAGCAAATCACAGGTACAACCATTGTATGCAAAAATAAAGTACAGTACAAGTATGAATTCAGCATTTCTGAGACCATCCAAGCAGTGAATAACCTGACATTCTGTCCCATCACATGTACCTACCTCCTCTGCAGAAGCAGCTCCATGGGGTCCTCATGGTCCAAAACTCCAAAGTACTCACAAGTGCTCCAAATGACAGATTTAACAGTGATAGGCATGTGCATTGCAAACACTGCCTGAGTGCGCAGCAATAATAGAAGGTGTAACTTGAAGTATTTATTGCTTATCCACTGTAGAGGATGGTAAATGATAGATTAGTGGGGGTCTGATTGTTTGGAATCCCCGCTAATCGACAGAAGGCTGCGGATAGGAGTTTGAATAGAGCCTCAGTTAAGCGTGCGTCCTACTGCTCCATTCAAAGTCTATGGCGCTGTTGAAAACTGCATACGATTATATTCACACCTAGCGAAAATGGTGTGGATTTTCCACAGCAGAAAAGTGGCGCCAAAATCCACGTCAGTTCAGTGTCAAAAACCACGTTACAATGTGCACCATTGGTGTGGAGTTTGGTGCAGATCCGCAACTAATTTCACTCTTTCAGTAGAAGAGGTGATGTCCGCTGTGGATCCGCCGAAATTATGTGGATTTTGGGGAGTATTTTCTGCTGTGAAATATCCACACAATTTGCGCTACGGGTGAACATACCTCAAGTTTGGAAACTTGGTTGAAATGATCGCGTTCACTATACAAGACTTCTTTGGTCTCCGTTTGACTAGGTTTCCGTCAGATTCTTTGTACTTTTCTACCTAGCTAAAGAGACTGCCATGCATACGGCCAAGTGAAATAGAGACTGAAGAGGTCTCCGTCTCACATACTAAAACGTATGCTTCTGTCCGGGTTTCCATCTCTCTTTAGTTTTCTGCACAAAAGATAAAAACCCAAAATGAAAGTAGCGCTGGAGGAAAAAATAGTGATAGGAAAGTAGTCTAAGGCCTCATGTACACTAGGAAAATTGATTTAGCAAATCCGCGTGGGGTGTCCCGCATGCGAGATCCGAGCATTGGACACCCTCAGGTAAGTAAAAACCTGCGGATGTCCTTTTTCCCTGCTGTGCGGATCGCACATGCGGAAAATAACCCGCAGCATGCTCCATTTTCTGCGGGTTTCCCGCACAGACGGCTCTCGTTGAAGCCTATGGAAGCCATCCGTATCCGCGGCACACCCGCAGCGTAATTTCTGCTCTGCCGCGGGGCAGCGGGAAAGCAGGGATTCAAAAAAGAAAAAGAGTGCACGGCGCATGCGTGCGGCATGCTACCGGCGTGCCGAGCACATCTGCCGGGCAGAAAAAAATAAGATCCGGCCGCGACGGACGGGAACCCGCAGCGTCCGGACAGGTGAGTATTATCTATTTTCAGACCTCATGTCTGCGGAAAAGGAGGGACCCGCTGTGGGATTCTGCATGGAGAATCCGCGCAGGCCCGAATTTCCCAGTGGACATGAGACCTAAGGGCCCTATTACATGGGACGACAGCTATCCCAACGATAAAGCGCATGTGACTTTACACCAGAGCAATCATCGCTCAGTGAATGAAGGCGGAGCGCGCCAGAGATCGCTGCTGCCTGCCTCCATTCACAATAAACAGGTCGTCGTTCATAGATGGAAGGTGGCCTGTTTAAGCGGGTTGATCATCATTTGATTCCCGTGCCTGCACAATCCGAACGACGAACAAATTATCATTCGTTGTACAGATCGTGGAAGCATTTAACACCGGACGATTACGGTTTAGATTCCCGCGATCCAGCGAGAATTTGAACGATAATCGCTCAGTATAAAAGGGCCTTAACTTAGACAGGTTTATAGGAGAACAGTCGTGCTATGTAACTAGCCCCGGACACGGTGTGCCTGTGTGTGAAGTTAGATTGTGAGCCCCATTACCGACAGGCAGCTTCTGATTTTGCATTCTTTGTACAAAGTGGCATTAACAAAATAGCAGGTATAACACTGACAAAGTGTCTTATATGTAGCGCTGAGTCAAAGGGGGGCGCTACGTAACTTTTTTTTCCTTTGCATCCCTGTATCATGTTGTGCCCCCTCAGACTCTGCACTGGGCACAGAGAGCATTATTCTTGACCGGGCTGTTCAATTACATGAGTACATACCAACGAAACCACAATTTAAAGGGTTTATCCAGGAAGCAGCCGCTGGGATACACCGGGGTCGGAGCGGGAGCACTGCTCTGACTTCTGTATAGCGGCCGGCGCTCATAACTGCAGGCGCACTCTCATTGAAATCACTGTGAGCCGCGCCAGCAATGAGAACATGCAGAGACGGGGAGCATACCTGCTTGTAATCTCCAATGATTGAGCTGTTCTTCTTTATTTCAGATTCTGCTTTATCAAGTTCTCTTCGACACATTTCCTTCAACTGTAAGACAATATAAAACGAGAGAATGAGGTGGTTGCACTTCCGGTTGCACACGTGATGTTGCAGCCATGTTATACCGCAGCGGCGGTGATGCCACGAGTCGATCAGGAGGCCGTTCTATGCTAGTTCACATTTTAAATGTGCTAAATTGAGTCGGTGCTTAAAGATCAAACCATAAGACAAAATGGGAGAAAGGATTCTAAGAAGTCCTCTAAAACGACTCTATACACTGAGCATTTGGACAGCGGCTTGTGGAATGAGATAAAAGCCCCATCCTACTGCACTTTCCCCACTTAGTGGGACATGGACAATGAATTGTGGGATAATACATTGTTACAAATCCCTCTGCTTCCGTGTGTTCTAGAGATCATGGTTACAAGCCGGCGTCACCTGATGGTTCTTTGTTTAGTTTTTTTCTATTGAAATCAATGGAAAGTAAAATACGGCCTCATCGATAATGACCCCCCAAAAAGCATCCTGCCCACTCCCTATGACCTACGGTGGTGATTGGCACTATTTTACATGACATAGCTACCTTAGCTGTCCCTGTGCCCGCACAACTAACACCCGGTGGACGCCTCTGTATGTCTCAGGCTAAGGCCGGGCGCACACAGCAGTAATTCGCAGCATGCTGCTCGCAAGAGACGCACAAGCACGTACGCTATGACTTGCGTACTTGCTGCGTACAGTTAATCACCATGCGCCATCTTACGTAAGACGCGTCAAGTGGAACATACTGTGATTTTCCTTGCGCGTATATTTCGATAAATCGTATGAGTGTTAACATGGGAACCTATGGGAGGTTGGTGCAGCGTATTACGAGTGCAAAACCTGCGCACATAATACACTGTGACTACACACTCCTGCGAGCCCGTCCGTAAGGTGCTTTTACATCGCTTGGTCTAAGTCAGATGAAGGGTGCCGATCGATGTAAATGGCGCTTGCTTAAATGGCCTTCAAAACTGGCCAATACAGTCAATATGAGGGATGAAATATTAGTAATCTAATAGTTTGTCCCCTATTCATTTTTTAAGTAGGCTTGAGGAGATTAAGAAACTATGCAATGCTCCTCTGGGAAATTTGGTATGCAAATAGGGGATTGCACAATGCCTCTACAGTGCCTCTACAGTGCCACCTGCTGGAAGTTAGCTTCCCTCTAACCAGAGAAGGTTTGGCTTACATCCTTAGTCATGTTACAAGTCCTGTTAGAAGTTTGGACATTGAGTTATAAAGAAGCTACCTTCTAATAGGCGATGTTGCAGAGACCTTGTACGACCTCCGATTTGCATACCAAATTTCCCAGAGGAGCATTGCATGGCCTGTAAGACTCTTTACACATACCCGTCGCTCTCAACAAGGAGAAACAGCATTCCCCCCAACCCACATCACAGGCCTCTCACCCAACCAGATAGAAACCTACTGTACACTAATGAGGGCCAAAACCCCCAAATCAGTCTCTTTATACAGAGTTCTCTTTTCTTTCTAGAGCAGATTCTGGTTTGGCTCATATTCCCAGTCATATTACAAGGCCTGCTAGGAATTTGGACATTGAGTTATAGGGAAGCCACCTTCTAATGGGTATCATTTCCCTCCCATTCACAATCATGGCTAACAGTGGCTCAGCAAGGTCAAAAAATATTACAGAAGCAAGTCATAGAGAGAAACTCCCGAGATGTGAGCCTGACTTGGGGATACTGGGTTAACCTAGCAGACGTAACCCAATGTATTCTATGGTATGCCTCTTTCATTACTGGTTTAATTGGTTTCAATTATATCCATTAACAAACTCATTCAGTCAACTGATGTCATCTGGTGCTGTTAGCCACGACCATCAAAAAGTCAATATATAATCTGACAGTGAGTGACAGAAAGTAGAAGGTAAACAAACCTTGGATACCCACAGTGCTAATTCTGCATTATTTCGATGACAACCATGCCCACACTATACTCTTATTTATTTATTGGACAGTCTGTAGGAGAATTGAGGATATAATAATTACTGCCTGTGGATCGCAACGATATAGAAAACCTATATAAAACAAAAAATGGCAAATAATATATATATATAAAAAAATAAATAAATCTATAAACGGAAAATAGACATGGTCTGCTTAAAGAAAGCCTCCAGCCAAAACGATAGACTATGTAATGCTAAGTACGGGGCCCGAGGAGACGGTTCATGACATGGAGATTTAAGGCGCTTTTGGACAGAACAGTTATATTTAAAAAAAAATAAAAAAATCATCCGAATGAACGAAAGTGAACGATAATCGTTTGGTCTAAACGCACGCCGATGACTGAACGAGAAGCGTGCACTTCCCTTCAGTTTCTGCAGGACTAAAAATCATCATTTGCTTGCCATTCCACTTAAACCCTTCTCGCTCAGTGTTTTATATAGGGAATGTGAACACTGAACGGGAAGTGAATGCTTCGGCGATGAAACTGCCCGTCTAAACAGGCTTACGAGCGTTAACGAGCCGGTGATGACGTCATCAACTCATTCGCTTGTGCAAACGAGAATCGTGCAGTGTAAAAAGAGCCTAAATGACCTATAAAGAGGGAATTCCTGTGTCATCCTTTCCCCACCGGACCCTTCACTAGGAGTAGCACAGTAACGACTTTCTCTGGACACTTCCTTTAAACAGATAAGGGGCACTGCAAGGAGAACACAAGCCTGTCGACCCGCTGTGTATGTAGACATACATAGTGGGGAGTATTCAATCACTGCAGATTTGTACGGTCTTGAATTTCTTATACATGGCTGAAAGTTTGGGGTGCGAAATGAAATACTAATTAAATTTCGACCATATGCTGTCAGCTAGTACGCCGCAAGAGACCCCTCACCTGACCAGACTCTTCTTCAAGTCGCCTTTTTTCCTCTTCTGCATCAATCAATTTTTGCTTAGTCATCAGCAATTCTTTATTTAGGGCATCTGCCTTTTCTTCTGCCTGAAAAAAAAATCCAATACCATCAGCATGCTTTATAGTTTATTTATTATAGGTGGCTGCTTTATCTGACCACTATAAAAAGGGTGTCCTAGTCTTAAGGTCCATTTACACGCAAAGATGATTGCTCATAATTTGTCAGAAACTGACAGTTTGGAAGGATCCTTTTGCATTAGGTACTAATGGGTTAATTAGCCCATTAGTAGCTAACTAGCTTCATTTGCATGTATTTAGAGAACAGTGTGTGGTCTGTTCTCTAATTACTTCACTTCTGTTCAGCTGCAGGCAGCAGGCTGCATACAATGCTATCAGCGCTGCCAGCAGAGAACACAGCATGCAGTCCGTCTTATCAGGGACAACAGCTTTTATGCTGAGCTGAACTCAGCGATGAACGAAGAGTGCACAGTACGCGCACAATGGGCGAGCATTGGCTATCGCTCAAAAGCCATCGTTTGAAATTGGCAAATATTATAAAGGCTGATTTACACGCAACAATTATCGCTCAAAATTCATTCAAAGTTTCAGATTGCTGGCAGCGAACAGAAAAGTTTGCATTTACATTTAGTGTCTTCTGCAACTTATGTAATAGCTAATGTAATAACTAAAATTAAGTGCAAATCAGCTTATTTTATTAAAATGATGTTTTTGTGCTGAAAAACTGTTCTCCTTTTAATTTGATGTCCACTGCCTGATGTCCTGTGAAATACGTCTCTAGTAATAGAGACACAAATGGATTATAGGGAGTGGAAGCTTGCTGCTTTCTCATGCTGCCCATAGAAGTCTATAGACAGAAAAGTAGAGGGAGCTGCTGGAGGGAGACAGAGACAATTCTGAAGCTACTAGTGAGTGTCCAGCATGCATTTACAGCTACACTGCTCAGTACTGCTGTCTAACGTTCTTCATGTTGCTGCTACTTATGGAGGTTTGCTAAAGAGATATACAGTAGCAGGAGCTCCTCTTCTGTATGTGATGTATATGGGAGAGATCATAGCAGACAGTTTTATCCACCTAGTGCAGGTAAAACTGACAATTAGAAAACTGGTGAACATGTCATTTATACGTCTAATAGTGGCCAGAAATAGTGTCTCTCCTTGTGAATACACATGCCATGCTATTCTGAAAAGTCATCTGAATGTGTGGGTACGCTTTAAAGAGCACCTATCACCTACCTCTTATTTATCGCGAGATCTTGTGGCTCAAGAGCATTTACAGTGCATACTACTATAATGTACAACAGTGGTGATATTTCACAACCCTGGCACTATATGCCGCAAGAGGAGATGGTGGAGTGGGAGCCCGCATGAGTATGCTGAGAATCCCGCTACCCAGAAGCAAGCACCTGACTCCTCTGGGATAGTCGGGCACTTGCACTAAATTAGCTTAGAGAGAAGGTAAAGATATTTTTACCTTGTATTGAGTTGCATTGAGAAACATCTGCTTTTCCGTGGATGGTACATATTCGCAAAAAGAATGTAATGCAAACACAAATATTAAAGGGGTTGTCTGATTACTGGACAACCCCGCTTTAATAGGACTGAAAATAATAACGTGAACTATGCTTACCCCTCCACAGCCTCCGGGATCTAGCGCTGCAGCCCCACTGATTATTGTGGCAGTTGTCGTCACAGGGAATCAGGTGACCGCTGCAGCCAATGAATTCCTGGCATCGTGTGGCTCAGGATGTGAGCACCAATGCAGAGAGAATGAGAGGTGATGCTGCAGCTCCTCATTGGCTGCAGTAGTCCCCTGATTTCCAGTGACATCATCTGTCACAGCAATCACCGGGATCACAGCCGGGCTGCAGCATCGGAATCCGCCGAACGCACTTTATAATTTTAATATAAGGGGGCCGATTCAAGCAGGGTTGGTCTAGAAAACTGACAACCCCTTCAATTAAAATCTCTTTGCACCACCACTGGCAAGACGACAAGTTTCTGTGTATAACAACCCAACCATTTTTCTTTACTGACTGTGAATGGACTGTACTTTATGAGTGTGGTTACAAACTTAGTTTACTACTGATACAAAGCCAGCATAATAAACAGCAAACAAGTTACATAAAACAGCAGATTAAAAAAAGCTTCAGTATTTCATAAAGGGCCAAGTGATGATGTGGTTCAGTAATGCTATGAAGTTCTGGGGAGCTAAATGCATGGGCCTCAGGACTGGCACTAGTTGGGAAACACTAGTCTAGTAGATCGCCTTACATTAAACACAGTAAAAGCTCAAATCTCTCTAGTATTCTAGTCTGTCATACATAGTTTCACTGCTAGAGGTGGAACAAACTTCAGCAGTGTGAATACAACACCGGTTTACAATAAATAGTGTTTTCGTCAAAACAGTGACGATCTGAACCAGGGGTGAGATTCAGACAGTTTTTCCCGAATCATTGGCTAAAAGAGTTATCCCACCAAATTAAGTCCTCCCTATTAGAGGATAGGGATACATAGAGGATAACTATCCATCCAGCAGGTACCCCTACAAGTCCCAAAAGTCCCCTAATAGATGGAGAAGTGGTCAGGCATTTTGTGCTGCTACTGAATTCATTTAAATGGGACTGTCGCAGATAGCCAAGTCTGGCCAGAAAAAGAAAAGACCTTCATTGCTAGATGACTGTGTGGGATCTGGGACAGATGAGTATCTTTTAATTAGGCTGGGGCAGTCAACACAGATGGCACCATGTATAAATTATTTATTTTCAGGGGCACTATGTATAAATTTATTTAGGAGGCACCATGTGTGATTCAATTCAGGAAGCACTGTGTATATACTTTTTATTTTCAGGGGGTACAGTGTGTGGGACCATTTTTGGGTGGAATGATCTATAGTAATATTTTAAGGTGAAACAGTGTGTGGAGCCGAGAGGGCTCAGCTTGTGGTATTAATATATTCATGTGCCATAAGTGTGCGGCGCTATGAGAGTCAGGAGACACAGCGCGCGGCGCTATGAGAGTCAGGAGACACAGCGCGCGCGGCGCTATGAGAGTCAGGAGACACAGCGCGCGCGGCGCTATGAGAGTCAGGAGACACAGCGCGCGCGGCGCTATGAGAGTCAGGAGACACAGCGCGCGCGGCACTATGAGAGTCAGGAGACGCAGCGCGCGGCGCTATGAGAGTCAGGAGACACAGCGCGCGCGGCGCTATGAGAGTCAGGAGACACAGCGCGCGCGGCGCTATGAGAGTCAGGAGACACAGCGCGCGCGGCGCTATGAGAGTCAGGAGACACAGCGCGCGCGGCGCTATGAGAGTCAGGAGACACAGCGCGCGCGGCGCTATGAGAGTCAGGAGACACAGCGCGCGCGGCGCTATGAGAGTCAGGAGACACAGCGCGCGCGGCGCTATGAGAGTCAGGAGACACAGCGCGCGCGGCACTATGAGAGTCAGGAGACGCAGCGCGCGGCGCTATGAGAGTCAGGAGACACAGCGCGCGCGGCGCTATGAGAGTCAGGAGACACAGCGCGCGCGGCGCTATGAGAGTCAGGAGACACAGCGCGCGCGGCGCTATGAGAGTCAGGAGACACAGCGCGCGCGGCGCTATGAGAGTCAGGAGACACAGCGCGCGCGGCGCTATGAGAGTCAGGAGACACAGCGCGCGGCGCTATGAGAGTCAGGAGACACAGCGCGCGGCGCTATGAGAGTCAGAAGACACAGCGCGCGGCGCTATGAGAGTCAGGAGACACAGCGCGCGGCGCTATGAGAGTCAGGAGACACAGCGCGCGGCGCTATGAGAGTCAGGAGACACAGCGCGCGGCGCTATGAGAGTCAGGAGACACAGCGCGCGGCGCTATGAGAGTCAGGAGACACAGCGCGCGGCGCTATGAGAGTCAGGAGACACAGCGCGCGGCGCTATGAGAGTCAGGAGACAGCGCGCGGCGCTATGAGAGTCAGGAGACACAGCGCGCGGCGCTATGAGAGTCAGAAGACACAGCGCGCGGCGCTATGAGAGTCAGGAGACACAGCGCGCGGCGCTATGAGAGTCAGGAGACACAGCGCGCGGCGCTATGAGAGTCAGGAGACACAGCGCGCGGCGCTATGAGAGTCAGGAGACAGCGCGCGGCGCTATGAGAGTCAGGAGACAGCGCGCGGCGCTATGAGAGTCAGGAGACACAGCGCGCGGCGCTATGAGAGTCAGGAGACACAGCGCGCGGCGCTATGAGAGTCAGGAGACACAGCGCGCGGCGCTATGAGAGTCAGGAGACACAGCGCGCGGCGCTATGAGAGTCAGGAGACACAGCGCGCGGCGCTATGAGAGTCAGGAGACACAGCGCGCGGCGCTATGAGAGTCAGGAGACACAGCGCGCGGCGCTATGAGAGTCAGGAGACACAGCGCGCGGCCCTATGAGAGTCAGGAGACACAGCGCGCGGCGCTATGAGAGCCAGGAGACACAGCGCGCGGCACTATCAGAGCCAGGAGACACAGCGCGCGGCACTATCAGTCAGGAGACACAGCGCGCGGCACTATCAGTCAGGAGACACAGCGCGCGGCACTATCAGAGTCAGGAGACACAGCGCGCGGCACTATGAAGAGCTTTTCTTAGTATAGAGGTTTACGATCTGCTGCCAAAATGAGGAACCAAAGACAACCAGGCATCAAACTCTGTGGTGGTGAGACATAGATGGAAGATAGCAGTCATGACTGCCTGGGCCGAATGGAGAAGAGAAGGGAAGGGAATGAGAAGACATTACCTATGAGTCACAATATACATGGTTATTTTGCTTCTGACAGTACTGTATTTGTACTGAATTTACTGCATAGTTATTGGTTTATTTGAATGCAATAGGAATAATCTTTTATGGTGCCCTACACCACAGGCATCTCATACACCGAGTAGGGAATCTGTTAAAAATTTGAATCCCACCCCTGGTTGTTTCAAGCAGCAGCAGGACGTACATAAGCTTGTGACACTGACCAGTCCACTTGGGGTGTAAGGCTTGTGAGAATAAACAAGCATATGGAAAGGGACAAAGTCATAGGAGGAGTGGAACATCAGAAGCCACAGACTGTGGAAGAGTGGTAACAAACTGAGATAATGTACAGTGAAATACAGAGAACTACAAGAACTTTGACTTCCGGAAAGGCAATGTTCAGTCAGGTAAGAGAAAAACTTAGTCTTAAGGCCTTAGTCAGACGGGCGTTTTTTGCCGCGATTTGCGGATCGCATGACGGATGCGCATCCGCAAATCGCGTGACCGGTGCGCGCAAGTCGCCCGCAAATCGCCCGAAAATCTGCTCCTAGCCGCGTTTCATTAGAAACGGGCCGGAGCTGTCCAGCGCATTGCATTCAATGGAGACGGCAATACAGCCGTCTCCATTGAAAGCAATGCGCTGCGGGCGAGCCCGGGATGAATTGTCTAAGGGCTTAAATATATAAGCCCTTCCCTGCAATCCATCCTAAAATGTGTTAAAATAAAAAAAAATTGCATTCTCACCTTCTGCCTGCAGCTCCGGGCAGCCGTCCTGCAGTGGGTGTGAAGGGGGTGTGAGTCAGACCTGCCCCCTGATTGGCTCAGCGCTGAGCCAATCAGAGGCATGCCTCACTCACACCCATTCATGAATTCATGAATGGATGTGAGTAAGACCTGCCCCTGATTGGCTCAGTGCTGAGAGGCAGCAGTCACTCACCCATTCATGAATTCATGAATGGATGTGAGTAAGACCTGCCCCTGATTGGCTCAGCGCTGAGAGGCAGCAGTCACTCACCCATTCATGAATTCATGAATGGGTGTGTGAGTGAAACCGGCCTCTGATTGGTCAGGCTGTGACCAATCAGAGCAGATCATTCAGCAGGCGGGGATTTTAAAGCCCCGCCGGCTGAATAGTGCCGAGAAGCAGTTCAGGAGAACTGACAGCGGCCGCGGCTGGACTCCGGCTGCAGCGGAAAGGTGAGTATACAATTTTTTTTTATTTTAACACATTTTAGCATGTATTGCAGGGAAGGGTTTATATATTTAACCCCTTCCCGACAATTAACCCCGCGCACGCCGGCAGCCCATTGCTTTCAATGGAGCGGCTGTATTGCCGCTCTATTGAATTCAATGGGCAAACATCGTTCTTCTCTGCCACAGCTGTTACAGCTGTGGCAGAGAAGAATGATTTGTCTTCTATATGTTCTCAATGGGGTCGGCGCTGCTGCCGCCGGCCCCATTGAGCGCATATACAGAAGCGAACAGGAATCGCAGATCGCAGATAGGTGCGATCTGCGATTTTTTGTTCTATAATTTTTCGGACGAGCGCATAAAAAGCGCTCATGTGTCCGATACCATTGCGAAGCAATGGTTTTAAAAAATTGCCGGACGCATGCGCATGCGCAAATCGCGGCAAAAAACGCCCGTCTGACTAAGCCCTAAAGTGGTATTCTAGGACTGTTTTAAATTTTCTATTGATGACTGACAGGTCATCAATAAAAGACCGGCGTGGACCAGCAGCTAAGATCCCCACCAATCAGCTGATTCCCAAGATCACTGTTACTGCGGTCATCAGAAAGTGCCGACCATAGTGCAGCACCCCGGGTTGGTACTGCAGTAGCTGCGCATGCCGTAGCAACCCAAGCTGCTGTGCTACAGTCAGTACTTTCTGCTTCCTTTGCTGATTGGTGGAGATTTAGAATTTTGGGACTGATTTTTTTTAAATTAAACTACCATTTAGAAATTAATACATTTTTCATGTTTCCCACTGTTGGTCAGCAGAGGGAGCAAATCTTCAAATCTGCTAAAAGGAATATGCAGCTGCATAAAGGAAGGCGCCCTTTAGTGTAAGATACGGGATGTCTCTTCTCCCTGAAGGTGAGGTCCCGCTTTCTACAGGATGTACAGCGCCATTTTATTGGTGACCTGCAGTAATTACCATGCTTCTGGCAACACAGGTCCTGAGGTGAGGAGAACGAGGGCAGAATGTGGAGCTTCTCAGAGGTGGCAGGAGTCGGAGGGCAGGTGGACGGCTGTGGTGGTTGGAGGCCATCATCGCTATGATGCTGGAAGCCATTATCAGTGCACTCACGGCAGCAGCTTCTGGACTTCACTATCCTGGTGCTGAGCTTTTCTACCCCTCCAGTAACACACTCACAGCTCAGGCATAGGGGATTGGGCCGGCTGCCATCCCTACTCTTCTATGTCCTTTCATGTGCCATACAGTATCACTATAGGTGTTGTAGTAGTGACACCATACACTGATGCCAATACACATGGCAGACCCCAATTCAATAAAAAATACTACAATATATTACTACCATTACATTTGCTGTACTTCTAAACAGAGTTGGATGTAAAACAAAATCCAAATTTATGGATATTTTTTTAAAGTACCATTCCTTTTAAAGGGAACCTGTTACCACTGAACGAGCTGTTGGGTTGGTGACGAGGGGGGGGGGGGGGGGGGGGTCGGAGGATGCATTTTGTATGCTCACCCACTTCAGAGGGGTTTGCTGTTGGAATATGAAAGCCGTCTGAAAATGTGACTTTTTTTATACTGCTGTGTGTTTCTATGAGAGAGCAGGCGTATAGCGTTCTGAAAACAGTAACATTTTTGGACTGTGCATGAACTTCACCAATGGACAGTACAGGAACGGGGGAGCAGGAAAGTATAAGAAATACAACCCCCAGCTCTGTCACCTCCCTGATCAGCACCATAACTTAGTTTATGTTGCTATTTGGAGGCAACAGGTTCCCTTTAAGAGCGTGAAGGTTCTCCATCCACATCTCCCATTCATTGATTTCCATGACCAGTGCACAATGCTTCATCTCCCTTTTGGTGGCGCTGTAGGTCAACTGAACACTTTCTGCCAGGTTCCCCCAGACATTACAGCTGGAACCATTTGAGCAAGAAGAAATGGCACAAAGCAGACAACTGGTTTAATGCATTCCCCAATTACATCTTCACTCTTATTGATCCTCCTAATATGAGGTCTATGAAGGAGATTAGAATGAGTGATCAGACAAACCAATTAGACATGTGACAGTATTTCTGTATGGATGGACAGATATGTACAAGGGTTCATATACTTCATTCTCTTACATTATCCAAGTCCTTGCGCAGGGCAATCTTGCTGGTAACCAACTCATGAGCCAAGTCATCGTTTTCCTGCTCCAGCCTCATGTTTGCTTCTTGGAGCCGCCTGTTTTCACGCTAGAAATACAAAACGGTGTGGGTGAAGGTACAGATGGGTGTTACATGTCATCTTACCCTTGTATACATAGGCTGCCAGGGGAAAATTATTAACCCGCGTTCCACCAAACTTTGAAGTCAACCTGAACAAATGTATAAACTGGTCAGGATGCCATGGGCACATATTAACCACACCATGTGAAAGTAGTAACATGCTCATCAACATGTCACTTCTTTCATATCGCCGAGCCTGGATTAGATCTCAGCACGACACAAATATGATGAACTGACCTAACAGAGAAGATACTTTCATCAAATGTTACTATGTATTTACTACTAGTAGTTACAACCGCAGGAGAAGGTCTCCCTTCCTCCTCTACATATTCCTACATCTGGGCAGCCTCACACTACAGATCTGTTAAACAGATGCCCAACAGTGGCACTGATCATCCATAGGCCAAGATGGAATCCATTTGACCCCCCCCCCCCCCCAATAGTTTAGGGTGAGCTCCGTTTGTAAAAGACATTATAGTTTTGAAGGAACATAGCTCATTCTATTTTAAATGTCTGTAGCTCCAGTTCTATCAGGGCTGCCAACATCCTGCTGGTGTCACAAAAATCATGTCGATAGCACTTACAGAACTGGAGCGACGGCTGAAGTGGGGACGGAAATACTGAATGTACAGCTGACCCATTTCAGTCATTTTACAAAGCCCAGAGGGAAGGAGAGCAGCAACAGCGGAGAAGACCTGTGATTCTCCTGTATATCTCTCTGTCCCAGGGGAGGAGTGACATGAAATTTGGTTGTCATCATCCCAGCATCAATCTTAGAGCAGATTTGCTCTCTGATTGTCACATATGGGTTTTTTTTTCCACGAAAAGGAGTGAAAAGATGAGCACTCGCCCATCTAATCACTCCTTTATGATGTTTAACCCTGCAGATGCTGCAATCATTGCTGACTATAGCATATAAACATTTTTATAGAAAAAAAAATTAAGCTTTTTACCCTTTACATGAGGTTTTAGATATTGTAAAAAATAAAAAGTACAGGAAAACTGAACAAAATTGGTATAGCCATAGTCATAACATTCTGTATTCTGAAATATTACATAGCTGTTTTTTGTTTATCTTGCTTCCCCAAAACAGGAATAAAAAAATAAAATTAAAAAAAGTTGTTCAGACCTCAAAATGGAACCAATAAAAAAACTACAAGTTTTCCCACAAAAACAAGCCCTCATATAGCTCACTTGATGGAAAAAATGCTGTAGTCTTAGAATGTAGCACCACAGTATAAAAAAAAAAAAAAAGAATCCATTGTACAAAGTAATAAAACCTCCATTAAATGTGGGGTTGTCATAATTGTAAGATAACTTAATATTTATACTGCATGTTGAACTAAATGTAGAAATAAATCCTAAATAACATGGTGCTTTTTCTTTTTTTCCCATTGCTCCATAGCAGAAAAAATTATAAAAGTTATTCAATATATTATATGTGGCTGAAATGGGTTCCTATTCAAACTAGAACTCTCCCCCCAAAATACAAGGTCTCATACACCTACATTGACAAAAAAAATAAAGTTATGACAGCTGGAACGCAAAAAGGGAAATGATTTATTGGTTTTTAAGGCTAAAATTACTTGCATCACTAAGGGGTTAAAAATGCACTTAAGGCGACTGAGTTCTACCCCAAATACATTCACATGCGACAGATTCAAAATCTAGAATTAAAAAAATGACTTTTTTGGAAGGCTGTTTCCAATTTTAACGCAACTGTTGGGAGGGTTAACGGATCCAGCATGAAAAAGTTCTCAAGGTACCTGTTAAACAAAGCCCATATTAGTCTGGTGTGACGGAAGCCACTGTTAGACATGCATAATGCAGAAGTCTGGCGCTTTCTACCGGCGTATACATTAAACGGAGGCCAAAAACGAAGTGTGAACCCAGCCAAGTAGGGAAAAATAACCATTTGACATTAATTACATAGAACATTAAAGGGGTTTTGTCATTAGGGAAAAAAAATAAAATAAATCAATACTTACCTATTCCTCCCCAGGCAGTCTTCTGACCACATCTTCTCCTCGCTGATCCTCTCCTGGCTCCTCCATTCCCCGGCTCACCTCACTGCAAGCCGACCGTATTCTCCTCTTCCTGTTTTGGAGAGTCTATTAGCTGCAGTTTACTTCCTGCAGGGCAGTGAACGCTATGAGTGATGTAACACTCACAGCCTAGCAGGGAATGCTGAATCCTCGGCAGCCTGCTTTAGCGCACATGTGTGATATCTCGCCACCAGTGTTTCATATAGTATATGAAACACTAGCGGCGAGACATTGCGCATGCACCGTTGTGCTAAAGCAGGCTTCCGAGGATTCGTGTTACACTAGTGATGTAGCGTACCTTGCCCTGCAGGAAGCAGAATACCGGCAATCTAGGTCACCAAAAGAGGAGGATCTGTCCGGCCGGCTGGAGGTGAGGTGCCCGGGAGACTGGAGGAGCAAGGAGAAGATCAAGGAGGCGAAGATCTGGTAAGAAGGCTGCCTGGGGAGGAATAGGTAAGTATAGATTTTTTTTTTATGACAAAACCCCTCTAATGTGTAATGTAATTTTCCTACAGCGCGTCAATAAGGAAATTGGACACAAGCTTTCACTCACTTACCAGACTCCGGAAAATGTAGCACAGAATAAAGTATTTCTGAGGCTGCATATGAATACGGTGACTCCAATCTGGTTGACGGGTGTAACGGCTTGTAGAATAAACTACATTGTTCAATCGGACAAATTAAAAAGATAAATGTATAAAAGAGTATTATTCACCTCAAATCTTTCCACGGGATCTTCCTGCTGTGCTTGCTGCTCTCTCATCATGTGATACTCGCGCTCGTATTTTTTAAGCTTTTTCTGGCTAATCTGAAATGTAAAATAGACGGATAAAAGAATTTCGAATGTAATGTACTTCTATATCATGGTTATCTTGTGGAAAAATGCCAAAGATCAGAAGAAAAAAATAATAATAAATTATATAATATAAATACATATATAGGTGGCTTCGCACGGAGCCGATTAGCTGTGGATTTTGGTGCAGATCTGCAGCAGATTTCACAATTTCAACTGAATTGAAATTGAAGGCGATAAATCTGCTGCAGATCTGCAACAAAATCCACAGCAAATTGGCTACATGTGAACGCACCCTACGGGGGTTACAGAAGTACAAAGAACAGCCATCACTCCAAGGGCACCATTACATGAGCATCCAACAATCATCAGAAACAAAGCGTGCAGCGGTGGCAGCCACTAGCGCACATGTAGCAGCACCCTAATAAACTACTACTGCCTTACCCGCTACTATAGCTGCCTCATCCACAGCTACAGGGGTCAGAGATCTCCATACCACTGATAGGCAGGGGAATTTATAGGTGGACCGCCCCCCTGTTAGATACATGTTATATGCCTTCCATGTACTTTCATTATGGTCAGCAGCAGATGCCTGTGTACCTAAGGAGATGTGCTGCCAACAATGATCGCTGGTGCTGCACAAAAGATGCAATAGCTCGATAAAATGTGGATTTACACGGTTTTTGGCCGATTGCTGGGCCCTTCACATGGGGTGGGTGAACGAACATTCATCCCCATTCATCGACCCTTGTAAAAGCCCCTTAAAGGGGTTTTCCGGCACTAAACTACTGATGATATATCCTCACATTATATGTACTTCAGAGTGGTGCTATTAAATAATACAACTTGTCAAAAAAACAAAAACCAGCCCTCACACAACTATGTCAACCAGTTATGGCTCTCGCATTGCAATGATGAAAATCACTTGGTCCTTAAGACACAAAAAAGGCCCGTTACGAAGAGGTTAAAATAGTGACTTTTTTAGCTCGGTACAATGATGACCCCTCATGCACATTTGGAATGATTCAGAAATGTAACAAGAAACGAACATTTGTTTTAGCCAACCAATGGCAGACGGTCATCGTCTGGAAGGAAGTTGGCCACGGTTGAAGTTTTCCTCTGACAGTCAGTGTCATTGAACATGTACTAAAAATGTAAATAGCGCAGTTATCTCACATTCCACTTGTAAAGAATGGGGCCGGAGGAGAAGCCTCTCACCTGGCGGTGCTGTAAAGGCGACACAACATAGTGAAGAGTGTATCACAACCGCAGCCCTCTGCGGACCAGATCGCTGAAAAGGCAGGTCTTTGAATAACCACCAAGAGAAGAACGCAAGAGGAGATGATCGGCGCTGCTGTCAAGGCACAGGGAGGAGCCAATCTGGCTAAGAAACGCGTTGGAAAAATATTATCTAACTTATCAAGCTAGGATCTCTGGTCCTCCTTGTACTTTGACTGTATCATCGATCTTCTCTTTTTATGTTCTTCTCTTGACTAAACATACAAGGCCAGTTTGAACAACGGTGATGGCCGATATGAACTAGAGCGTGTATGGCTGCCTCTCTGTAATGTTCGTTCCATGGTTGTTCAATTATTAGCCTCCTTCTATTTAATGGGTTGGCCAGTTTTAGGTGTTCTATAGAGTCCTATCATTCTGGAAACCAGCAGTGGTCACACTCCAGACATCGGGAGATCCTGCTAACTAGGTTTTCTTTTTAAAAGGTATTGAAACCAGCCTGGTGATGGATATTTCGAAGAATTATTGGCTCTGAAATCCCCAGCTGTTGGCCGCTTTATAGCAAAAATGTCAAAAATACTATAAAATGGTTGCATTGTGTGTGCTCTTCTTATTTTCACCATCTCCTGAGTTCTAGGCCTCCTGTTGCCCATGGATGGTATATGTAAACACAGGAGAACGTCATTTTCTGTGCCCATAGGACATAGATGTGATTTACCCATGTGACCATTTCAATCGCTTTCTTCTGCCGCACCCACTTCTGCATAGGTGCTGAAAACTAGCTGAAAGCGCCCAGGACATGGGCAAATAAAGCACTGACCACACTCCGCTATTGGTTACACTTGTGCAGAAGAGGAAGTCAAGGTTGTAGTCACATGGGTAAATCAAGTGACTGTCGCTATCTTAGGGTGCCTTTACATGGGCTGATCGTCGCCTGAGTAATCACTCAAACAAGCGATTACTGGCGACGGTCGGCCTGTGTAAACACGGCACACCCAAGAGGGCACTGAGCGAGACATTGCTCAGTAGTCGCTCCCTTACAGCTCACTGAAGTGGAATGACTAGTAAGCGACTTCTTGCTCAGTGTAGACAGACAGTCTATGGACCGTTTGCAGTAAATGGAGGCGGACGGCCTGGAAAGATCTACGGCACATTCGGCCTCCATTCACTGCACAGCTATCACCAGGGCTGGAGAGCAAGAGAGCTAACCGAGACACCATGCCGTAGGCAATAAAGATCACGAAAGTCTATTTGGTTGGGCACAAGCCAAAAATGGAACAGATCAGCAGGAAATTGGCCCCTGTGTTTCCTGTTGGACTGTTTCAGGAACTTGTAGAAGATCCAACAGACATAGTGCGGACACATTATTGCTGCTTTTTTCTATCATTCATTTCTAATGTTAAAGCGGTTATCCGGGAATATATAGTTTTGTTCAAAAACTTCTTCGACCTGTAGTAGTAAAATTACAGAATTCATACTCCCCCATCCGCGCTCCCATCTCTTTGGTCCCCGATGAACTTCCTGGAGGGGAGTGACAATGACCCGACACTGTCACGTGAGTGCTGATACTCGCTGCAGGGAGCCGGTGATTGGATGCATTGGTCACATGGTCCTTTTGTTGGGGATGTCATCGCTAGCTCCTTGCACGGGGGAGTGAAGACTGGCAAGGCCCGGGGAGCCGCAGCATGGAAGGCCGAGTATGAATTCTATTATTTTACTACTGCAGGCTGAAGAGGTTTTTGACTTCCTTAAAGGTCCTTTACATGATCTGATAATCAGCAGAATGAGTGTTTGCTTCCAATTACTGCCCCCTGTAAAAACAAGGCAGCGCCCAGATGAACTAATGTTCGTTTCTCAGCAGATCGCATTTTTACCTGTGCCAAAAAAAAAAAAAATTTAATTACCACCAGCAGATTTTCCCATGTTAACGAGGAATGTGCAGCCGGCAATATGCAAACTACATGGGGCTCATCAGTGTATTGTTTGCCCTGCATAGCTTGCATCGGTCCGTGTAAAAGGCCCTACAAATGAGTGCCCATTGACTTGTTATATCGTTAACTGGCTCTTGTTTGGGAACGACAATCTCCGGTATGAAGGACCCTCATTGTTCCTTTATTACAGGTTGAGCCCCAAGAGGGGTAGCATCATTCTATAACTTCCATAGGTCATCGGGGGAACTAATCTAGAGCATTCTTCATATTCTGCAGTCTATTGTTCAGTTTTAAGAAAGTCACCTGATATTTTTCAGGATTTAACTAAAAATGATTAAAAACTCTAAAAAACATCAAAAAGTAAATTGATTTAAAAAAAACCTAAAAATAAAAAGTCTTCTCTGTATCTTACAGATAAAACCCTGTATCACTCTCAATAGATAAGTATAGGCAACATCCCTCCATGCAGGCCGAGGAGGAGCGGCCTAGCGTGTGGCAGCGGACATCCTGGAACAATGCCACGCTGCTTTAATCTATAAGGACTTTACGTCTCGCTATAAATCGTCATACGGCAGAAGTACAGGAAAAAGTCCGATACGTGAGAAAAGCTTCCGCAATAAGACAGATAAGAGGCAGAAAGCCGTAATCGGCAGGATACTTACAAACGTGAATCAGCAGAGAGGAGCCGCCACAGAATGCAGCTCTCCTCAGGCCGACTGAGAGGACAGACAGGATATCCTTGCATGAAAACAAAACCTCCTGCATTATTAACCAGGCTCCAGAATAGCAGGCTCACTGACAGCGTGCACGGAGCTCAGCGGGCCGGAGGTGAATGCTGGACACCGAGCAGCACGGATCGCCCATCGGAATATAACAAAGCCTCTACAGTGCAAGAACAGGGACGTGTCGCACCAGTCACTACGGGTCAGGACTCTACTTGTCCAGCCACCGTTTATGTTCTGAAAATCACATTCAAACCCCAATTTGATTTTCAAAATAGAGCACCAAAGTAAAGAGGTTATAAAAGAGCTGCCAACGTCATTTGCACATACGCCGCTTTATTAAAGACCCCCGTCTAGTAGCGCGCTAGACCTCCTTTGGTCTTCAGGACAGCAGAAATTCATTATGGCACAGATTGCACTAGGTGTCAAAGTCGCTGTGCAGGAATATCGGCCCATGTGGACAGCACAGCTGCACATTAGATGGAGGTACGGACATGCTCTGAGCAGCCGACAAGAAGGGTTCAGCGAGTCATGCTGCTTGCGCCAAATGTGACCCTCCCATCCGCACGGCGCAACACAAATCTGGATTCATCTGAGCAGGAGATGCTCAATGAGTTAATGTCTGTGCTTCACCACCTGCTAGTTTTGTCAGTTTCTCTTAGGGCTCATTGCGCATTACACGTGTGGTTCACGGACGTGTGATATGCAGTGAATGGAGACAATGGACTTTCTTTTATCCATGCACGTAGACAGTGTGTATTGATATGCGCGAGAAATAAATTGCAGCATGCTCTGTTTCTCTGCATACCACGCAGCATGAGCCCTGTACATTTGTATAGGCTGCATAAGAAACCCTGTCCATACGCAATACATTGTGGAGAAGCAGCGTTTTCATATGCACCCCCGCTCCGAAACAGAGCAAGGAATTAAAAAAAACAACTCACACTGCCCATGATCGTGTGATACATGGGGGCATATACAGTGCACACGCAGCCATATGCGGTCTCTGCTGGCAGAGCGTATGGTTGCAAAAAGGGTAAACCGCTGCAGGGAGAACATTTATGGCACTTGCTAATATACTTTTCTCATGAAAGCTCCACTGATGTCCACTGCCAAGTCTGTTCTCAGCAGCGCTTCTTTCACATGTGTTTCAGCACACAAGAGCGCTTCCTCCCAGCTCCCTGCGTCGCGGCGGGCCAATTTGGACAGAGAGTAGAGGTCTGACTTAACTATTGCAGTGAAGCAGCCAGCCAAGTGTGTGACCGACACAGGGGTGGGGAGGGGGCGCTCTCCTACTTGTGTGTAAGTAAACCTGTAGAGCTCGGCAGGGAGTCACCCTAATGACACCTCTCCCAGTTCACAACTACTTTACAAAGTTTTCCCTGGGACTAGGGAATCTGCTGGCAGTCATACAGACCTCAATAATGAGGGTCACTATCGACAATTCACTATGCTACCCTAATGCTAACATCCTTCCCTGAGAGAACTTGTGGGTGGCTCTTCTCCTTACGTTTTGGATATCGGTCCTTGTGATTAGCTGCAATAGATTTGCAGATTAGTTGTCAGACAAAAACTTATGTCTGTATCAGATCCAATGACACTGTGTAGGTGAGATATCCGCGGTCTCATTCATGGTCATAACTCCATACCATAGGCGCTCTGCTTCCTGATGAACCGCAACTACTGCAGGGAAACGCATCAAACTATAAAACTGGGCTCCTGTAAATTATGAACTACAGGTTTCGAGAATCATTAAACCTGAACTCGAACTATAATACTTTAGGCCCTTTTACACACAACGATTATCGCTTAAAATTCGCTCAAAAGCCATCTATTGAGCAATAATCGCGTGTAAATGTGCCCATCTTTCACTTTTCTGCTGAACGATGATTTTTAGTTCAGCATAAAATCCATAGTTCAGCAGAACAGCTGATAGCAGAGACTTCACGCTGTGTTCTCCGCGGGGAGCGCTGATAACTGTCTCAGCTGTCAGCCCCATGGCAGAACAAAGGGAATGTATTCAGAAAACAGACCGCCTCCTGTTCTTTGAATATAGCTCCCAGTGGCTCACACGCATTAATGAGCTACTAATTGGTACTAATAACCATTAGTACCAAATAAGAGTTTATGCAAAACGATCGCTCAAAAGTAGAGATGAGCGAACGTGCTCCTTTAGAGCAATTACTCGATCGAGCATCGCTTTTTTCGAGTAACTGCCTAATGGGGCGAAAAGATTCAGGGGGTGAGTGTGAGAGAGAGTGAGAGAGAGTGAGAGAGAGTGAGAGAGAGTGAGAGAGAGTGAGAGAGAGTGAGAGAGAGTGAGAGAGAGTGAGAGAGAGTGAGAGAGAGTGAGAGAGAGCTCCCCCCTGCTCCCCCCTGCCGCCCCTTGAATCTTTTCGCCCAAGTAGGCACTTACTCAAAAAAAGCGATGCTTGATCGAGTAATTGTCCTAAACGAGCACGTTCGCTCATCTCTACTCAAAAGCCATCTTTTGAGCAATCATCTTTGTGTGTAAATGGGCCTTTTCTCTGCTTTTTGCAGAAATTACAATTACGTACCAGAACGTTGGATCATACATTATTTCTAGATGGGGGGGGGGGGGGGGGATTTTCCTAATATACCCACCACCTCTGGTAATTTAGATTCAGGCAAGTATATCATAGAACACCTCAAGAAGTTTTAATCTCCCACGTGGGTTAAACACTCTACAATGGCCTTCTGATCTTAGAGGGCTGAGTCCTACATCCTCCTAGACCACATGGAAGCGATCCACTATCTAGGGGCAATCCGTCTTTATAGTCTGAGTCTGTACACGTGTCTGTCTGTCTTTGGTCGTGCCTGGTCGGCATCAAGGTACACAGGCGGTCACTGTTCAATGTATGTGCCCTAAGTATTCCAATAAAATCTGTCTATTCTGTGAAGGGCTTCCAACTCTATATAGACTCTTGTGCCTCGGTGACGAATCTCTACAAACACAGAACTGCTGGGGTACATGTGCAGGTAAAGCAGATGAACCCTATTAAACGGAGCGCAGCTGCAGAATCAGACCAAGCCCATGAATAAGAATGAAGAAGTGGCTGCAATCCCCTAAGCACTCCTCCCATTATTTTCTTATCATCAATTACCCTATTTAGCATTTTTATGATACTATTACTATCCGGCATGTTTATGTTCGCTGCTGCACTAGGCAGAATAAGAATGATCTCTTAATACCTCGGATGGTAACTGTTCACACGTGTGCAGCGCAGCTCCTTGTTAACATTAACCACCTTATCAGGCTACAAAGGATTAGCTGCATTTACAGCGCTTTCTGATTCTTACAATGAAGTCCCCCGGTGCTATAATGAGAATAGGCAATGATCCGGAAGAGTGGAACTATCCTGGAAGTGGTGTTATCTGCATTAGCAGATGTTTTATTGTCTGATCGTTCACTACAAGCCATTTCTTAGATTAACATATTTATGCAGTCAGGAATCCTAAACATGCCCTAGAGGTACCTGGGACATCATAGTGATGGTAGAAAATAGCCGTGTGATTTGTAATGTGCAGAAAAGGACAAATCGAAAAGGTTTTAGGACATCAGTAGAAACGCGCAAATCTAAATAACTGGAGGTTTCATGTGCGGCAATTACAGTTTGCAGCTTTGAGCTCGGTCGGCGGCAGGTTACTAATCCGATAGCTGTAAAATGCCATAAAATGTGTAATGCGTAATCAAAAAGTGTATTAACCCGTACTGCATGAATCAGAGCCAGCCATGAAACGTACCTTGAGGCTGCAGGCCAGTTCCATCAACTTCTTAGCGTTGTCCTCGGAACGATATCTCTTTGGAAGCTGGACGCGGAAGAACTTTAGAGCCCCCTCGAAATCTGTTAGGAGCAGGTCGTCCTTCGAGGTCTAGTAGAGATCAGAGCAGATAGGTTGTGTGGTAGTGATAAGTAGTCGAAGAAGTAAATGCCAGCCCGGGTCTAGCCGGCCGGTTAACGGCTTCTTACTTAGGATTTATTATACAAGATATGATTTGCGAATGCGTGGCGAACGCACGTACCTTTAATAATCCCAGCGCAACATTAAAAATGACGCTTATTCCCTGCGGACAAAACAAATATTCAGAGTTAAAGTATTTTCAAGTACAGTACTAATTTTACGCTATTTTAGGATCGATCAAGAGAAAGGGATAAAAGTCCTAAATGTTTAGGCTCTTATTACAGCCGCGTCCGTAAAAGTCTGATCTATCAAAAATAGCGCATTATTTACTCCGTACGGTGAACGCCAGAAATGCACTTTTTCAGACACCCTGTCTCCCAGAAAAAATGCAATAAAAAGTGAACAAAAAGTCCTATGTATTCTGAACTGGGACTATTGTAAACTACAGGACATGCCACAAAAAATGAGCTCGCACAACTACGTTGACGGAAAAATTAAAAAGTGATTGCACGCAGAAGATGGTGTCAGAAAATGTTAAAAAATTAAAGGTCTTTAAAAGAAAATAAAAGTATAGCAAAAAAAAAAAGCCATACAAGTTTGGTATGGTAGTAATCGTACCGACCCATAGAATACAGTTATCATGTCATTTTTGTTGCAGTTTGTGCGCCGTAGAAACAAGACGCACTGAAAGATGGCGGAATGTCGTTTGTTTTTTTCATTTTACGCCACTTAGAATTTCTTACAAGTTTCTCAGTACATTATACGGTACATTAAATAGCACCATTGAAAAATACAACTCATCCCGCAAAATACAAGCCCTCATACAGCGACGTCGATGGATAAATAAAGGAGTTAGGATTTTTTAAAAGGGGGGAGGAAAAAATGAAAATGGAGAAAAAAGGGGCCACGTCATTAAGGGGTTAAAGGGGTTGTCCAGCGGAAAAAATATGTTCAATACCTCTCAATACGATGTACAAACATATAACTGGGCATACTCATGGATGCCATTCCAACGCTGCCCGGTTCCCCGCCACTTGCTAATTCGCTGCAGTAATGACATCCCGATGCAGGAACAGGATTAAAAGTTATTGTTGGATCATGGGAAATTGAAGGATAATCTCTCCGTGTAAACGCTGCCAGTGACTGAGTGATGAATGAGAACTCATGTGCTCATCGTTCAGCTTCGACAGGAATAAAAATGAAACCCCGATCGGCCCATGTAAACAGGCAGGAGGACGACATCCAGAAGCGATCGCCAGCCCGCTACGCCTCCATTCACTCAACGATTGCTGCTCCTGTGTGAAACAATAATCACTGAGCCCCTTAGGCGTCCGACAATCGTCCCGTCTAAAAGGGTCCTTACCGACATAGGATTGGAAGAGGTCAGTTATGACACTTCTGGCATCAAATAGTAGTTTTAGGAGGAACGCTCTAACTCAGCGAAACGTGTTGGCAATCATTTGGCTTACAAGTCTTTAAATTGGCACCCAAGTCTCTCCTAGTCACTAATGGACTGCAGCCATTTGATAGAGTGGATAGCTAGAAATCTTAAGACAGAGGTAGACTATCAGAGTCAAGCTAGAGGCAGTACAACAGGGTACTAGAGCCTCCATGACTGCCCATATCACATCCTGTATCCAAGCTAGAGGTGGTACAACAGGGTACTAGAGTCTCCATGCCTGCCCGTATCACATCCTGTATCCAAGCTAGAGGCAGTACAACAGGGTACTAGAGCCACAATGCCCGACCTATTACATCCTGTATCCAAGCTAGAGGTAGTACAACGGGGTACTAGAGCCTCCATGACTGCCCATATCACATCTTGTATCCAAGCTAGAGGCGGTACAACAAGGTACTAGAGTCTCCATGCCCGCCTATATCACAACTTGTATACAAGCTAGAGGCAGTACAACAGGGTACTAGAGCCACAATGCCCGCCCTATTACATCCTGTATCCAAGCTAGAGGTAGTACAACGGGGTACTAGAGCCTCCATGCCCGTCTGCATCACATCTTGTATCCAAGCTAGAGGTGGTACAACAGGGTACTGGAGCCTCCATGCCCTCCTGTATGATATCTTGTATCCAAGCTAGAGGCGGTACAACAGGGTACTAGAGCTTCCATGTCTGCCTGCATCACATCTTGTATCCAAGCTAGAGGCGGTACAACAGGGTACTAGAGCCCCCATGTCTGCCTGTATCACATCTTGTATCCAAGCTAGAGGTGATACAACAGGGTACTAGAGTCTCCATGTCTGCCTGTATCACATCTTGTATCCAAGCTAGAGGTGGTACAACGGGGTACTAGAGCCTCCATGACTGCCCATATCACATCCTGTATCCAAGCTAGAGGCGGTACAACAGGGTACTAGAGTCTCCATGCCCGCCCGTATCACATCCTGTATCCAAGCTAGAGGTAGTACAACAGGGTACTAGAGCCACAATGCCCGCCGTATTACATCCTGTATCCAAGCTAGAGGTAGTACAACAGGGTACTAGAGCCTCCATACCCGTCTGCATCACATCTTGTATCCAAGCTAGAGGTGGTACAACAGGGTACTGGAGCCTCCATGACTGATCGTATGACATCTTACATCCAAGCTAGAGGCAATACAACAGAGAACTAGAGATTTCATGCCCACCCGTATCACATCTTGTATCCAAGCTAGAGGCGGTACAACAGGGTACTAGAGCCTCCATGTCTGCCTGTATCACATCTTGTATCCAAGCTAGAGGCGGTACAACAGGGTACTAGAGCCTCCATGTCTGCCTGTATCACATCTTGTATCCAAGCTAGAGGCGGTACAACAGGGTACTAGAGCCTCCATGTCTGCCTGTATCACATCTTGTATCCAAGCTAGAGGCGGTACAACAGGGTACTAGAGCCTCCATGTCTGCCTGTATCACATCTTGTATCCAAGCTAGAGGTGGTACAACAGGGTACTAGAGCCTCCCTTCAAAAGAGTTCAATTTTCCGCACAAAATTCCCCTTTTTCTCTCATATTGTAATCACTTGTATAAATGTTACCATCACACATAGAAAGCTTCAAACGATTCTGACAACTCCCAGTTGCTAGATTTTTTCTTGAACAGTGAGTGTATATCTACTAAGCTGCCAGCAGAGGGCAGTGCAGCACCACAAATCAGGACTATCAGGTTACAGGAAGGTTCAGACTGTCTGTGCCAGGTTGTTACTGATACAGCCCGTGGCAAAAGATCTAGCAAAAAAAAAAAATCCTTAAAGAAGATGTCCAATGAAAGCAAGTTATCCGCTACCCACAGGGCCACTTGCTGATCCCAGTATTTGGATTCCCACCAAAACAGAGAACACGAAGTCTGAAGCGTCCCACTCCGAAGACAATGGCAGTTGCACATGCACACCTCCATTAATGTCAATGGGATTGCTGGAGGCAGAGTTGAATGCACTTGGTTATCTCCAGCAGCCCCACTGAAATAAATGGCGCAGTAATGTAGGCGTGACAGCCGCTGCCTTCATTGCAGGATGTTCCTGATCCCTGTTTTTGGTGGGGATCCCTGTGGCATGCTATGTCTATTGGATAAGGCCCCTGAATGGTGGACTACAAGCCAGAATTACATAGTTAGATTTTGGCTAATTAGTTCTTCAAACTGGACTACTCCTTTAAATGGGTGTGATGCTCAGGGCTTGTAGGTTTTCCTAAATGAGAAGTAAAATCATGTCTGGAAATGTTAAATACAGTTGTGCATTGTACCAACCTCACACAAGAGCAAGTCAATGATGTGGAAGACCATGTATAGCGGGAACTTGGCAGTAAAGAGTGTCAGAAACCATTGGGAAGCGTACATGTGAGCTTCAAGACTGATCTCCAGGAAGTGCGTGTACAGGTCTGCAATGTATTCCTGACAAACAGAAGAAAACAGATGATACACAATAAAACACCAATCAGACATGTCAACTAAAGAGGTTGTCCCGTTGTAAACTACCAATGGCCTATCTGAAAGACAGGTCATCAACGGTAGATCAGCAGGAGTTTACCACCTAGGAACCACACTAAGATCAGCTCTTTGCGAGACCAGTGTGCTTGTAAACTCAGCTGAAGTCTGTAAGAAGCAGACAGCTCCGTTCTCACTATAGTGGCCAGACATGGTATTACAGGCAAAGGTCCCAGTGAAGTGAATGGGAACTTTGCCTACAATACCAAGCCTGGCCACTGCAGCCAGAATGCAGCTGTCGTGCTTATGCCCAAAGCTGATTTGAAGCAAACGACCTGGCGAACAGTTGATCTGTCAGGGTCCCAGGTGGCAGACCTCAGACGATCTACTATTGATGGCCCATCTTAAGTCTATGCCATCAATAGTTTACAACTGGACAACCCCTTTAAGCAATACTTCATTAAATACCATAGTACACTGGGTATCAATTCTGCCCTGCACTAATGAAATCCTAAAGACTGAAATACATTTTTTGCAGAATTTTCGGTCCTCTGAAGGAGAGCCATTTGCTTACAAGGGTTCTCCGGAAACAGAAAAGCATGGCTACTTTCTTCCAGAAACAGCACCACACTCTTCTATGGGTTGTGTCTGGTATTGCAGTTCAGCTCTATTGAAGTAAATGGGGCTGAGCTGCAGTACTGCACACAACCTGTGGACTGGTGTGGCCTTGTTGTTTGAAGAAAGCAGTTTTCCTAATCCCGGACAATACCTTTAAATGGAGTATTAACATTTATGTTCTATCCACAGGATCGGGGATATATGTCTGATAACTGGGGGTCCAACTCAGAGTTTCCCATGTGAATGGAGTAGTGGTCTCTAAGTGTGATCCTTGCTCCATTCAGGTCTACGGGAGAGAGGGAGATTGATGCGCTCAGAAACCTTCCTCCATGCCACAGAAATGAATGGAGCGGCGGTCACACATGCATACATCCACGCGGGCAACTTGGGGTGTGTAGAGGTCAGAATCACTGGAGGTCCTAGCAATTGGAACCTTAAGACATTTATCCCCCATCCTGTATATTACTAGAAAACCCCCCTTTACGATGGGAGCTGCTACAGTGATGAAAGACCCCCCCCATCGAACAGTTGCAAAGGGTTAGAGGTAACCACCCGGAGGGGGCCAAGTCCAGGAGAGCAAATCTCACTTACCTGTTAGCGGCTTTCTGCTGTGGCTCATACTGGGAGAGATTAATTTCCTGCATAGTCCATAAAATTAAGGTACAGCAGAAATTATAGAAAAATATAGCAGCTCATCAGCTGGCTATGAACTGCTTTAAAAGGATCTATAGCCTGCATACCATTTGCAGACATAGCAGTCCATCGGTTCTGCTCTATTGCCTCGTTACAAGTGCAAAAAACTCCCATTAAAAATACTGAATAAGAAATGATTAATTTTGGGTGTCAGGTCTCCTTAAGGAGAGCACCCAAAAAGTGTGTGGAAACACCTAAGAAGTGACTGACTAGGGGATGGCATAGTCTCTTCCCAAGAAGAGCACCCAAAAGAGGTGTGGAGACACTAGAAGGTGAGTAAACACACTTATAAGGCCATACAAGTTCCTCTGGGTAATTTATGCAAATAAGAAAGATGGAATTACTACTTCTGCAGCGCCACCTATTGGATGGAAGCATTCCTTCATATCAATGTCAGACCCTTTATACAGGTCTTTATAACAATGACTGGCAATAGGAAACCAAGCCAGAATCCATACACAGACAGCCGTTTCGGGGGCTTGCCCCTCATCAGTGTGCAGTAGGTTTCTGGCTTGGCTGGTGAGAAGCCTATAGATGTGGATCAGGAAGGGTGTCTTGTCTCCTTAAGGAGAGCACCCATAAAGTGCAGATGGCATCTAATGAAGCATGTGAGCGCAGATCTTACTCGTCTCCTGCGAATTCCTACAATTTACAGACTCAATGAAAAGGTAAACAAATGTTTTCATATTTTTGGGAGAAATTCAACTATTTCAGTTACTACTAAAAATAGCCAAACTCAACGGGAATGTCTCTATGTGAAGAAACCAACTGACAGGCAATGAAGCAGCCAAAACTGCAGTGCAGGAGCTGTGCCGTGAAGGGGAGCGGTGTGACGGGTCTCGGAGAATAGGAGGGTGACGCAGCAGACTACTCTCTTCTATAAGGGAGTGTTCACACTGGTGATCGCGATATCGCAGTGAGAAAATCGGGGCAAAATTGCAGCTTTGTTCAGGCGATTTTTGAGCGTCAATGGGGGGGGGGGGGGAATTGCAAATCGCATCACTGCCACTTGTGATTTTTGGAGCGTGAAAGCGCACGAAAATCGCAATAATGAAGAGGCTCCATAGGGAAACACTGAGGTCAGGTACGGATGTGCCTGGCGACAATTTCTGTACAGCACCATGTAACCAACAAGAACTAAAAAAAAATAAACGGGCCTCCCTCATTGCCATGATAAAACTGAAACTGGATTGCTCAGACTTTTTGCCTCCAAATTGGAAGGCGGCCATCCTGTGGTTGGTTCAGCTTAAGCCATAAACGAGGAGAAAGTTACTTTCTACGCTGAACTGCAATGTTAGCCGCATACACGCAAGTAGAAAACGGCAGTGTTTGATCCGTCACCTCAGACTTTGCGCGTACGTGCTTTACACCCCTGCAGCAGACATCTGGCATTGATCTCAGACTTGTCTGCGGATGTTCAGAAAATAACGAAGCGCCCAACAAGCAGTTCTTTTATGGACTTTGGAATTGTGCAGTGAGCTTTGTAACCAATGACGAAACACTTTCTTAGTGCTTGATGGTCCCTTTGCAGTGTGATCTACCACCAGTCCATAGCTGACGCACAGTAATAATAGTTGATGAAGGCATCAGCAGGGCCGGGCTCACACGGGCGGAAGAATCCTGTTGTGGAACCTGTGATCAAAGTCTACAGTAAAACGCGGGCATTGAAAAGCATGCAAACTCGCTTTTTCGCTCACACTTGCGCATTCCGTGAGCGAAGGAAAAATCGCTGAATGCTCCATCTTGCTGTGGATTCTGCGCTGACAGCCTCCATTGAAGTCAATGAAGGCCGTCTGACCCGCAGCCCATTAACAACGGTACCTGCCGCATTGCCAAGTGACGGCAGGAAAATACAAATATTTCGGGGCGCTGGCTGGGCTCACAGCCAGAATCCGGTCCGCCCGTGTATACTCGGCCTAATAGGGAAGAAATCAGGAAATCTTAACTTGCCAGAAAAGTTTCATCTTATGGCATTGCAAAAGTGCCATTCGCTAAGCTCTGTGACTCTGTCGATGGAGGCTGCATGGCAATGAGCATCTTCCCATGAGGTTCTATGGGAGCAGCTTTACATAATCGTGATAAAACCAAATTAAATCTGCCTCCAAAGTCGCTTTTGATGAAAAATACTTTCAGGAAGCACCTTGTCACTTGCCGAGCCGTATTCCGCTTTGCATCTATGACCTGAATATCAATTCGAAGATCTTTCCACCTTAACTTAAGGACTGCTAACCTGCATGAGCCGCTCCAGCTGATAGAACTTGCAGTGCAGATCTTCAAAGTTCTGTTTGAAGAGTTCCCTGAGTCCGTAATCGAACATGATTTTGACCAGGACGCTGAAAGCTTGTTCTTCAGGCATCTGTGGAAGCAGTAAAGAAATGTCATCTTCCTGCCGGATCTCTTCTACATAAACACTACTGACACATCCAAACTAAAACACCCCAGATGAGCCCAATCCCGAAAAGGTCACAACATGTCAGGTCTCTCCTATCAGCATCGTCCAACATGAATACGCGGCGGCGGGCTAGCCGATGATGGCGAGATTTACCCAGCAATACACCTACGTGTAGCAAGAGCACGGCAGCGAGGAAGGACTGTCCTTGGCAATACCCGATCTCCTCATCGTATACGGAGTAGGCCTAGAAGAGGATGACAACAGACAGATGGTCAGAACTTCCTAAAAACAAGTCGTAACCTTCAAGCATGGCCAATAATGGGACTTTTTGGGAGGCTATTAATCACAAGTATGTGGCAGATGTCCCACAAGCTGTCCCATCTAGGCTTTGATTTACGCTGTGTACAGAAGTGAACGCACACAACGGCATTGCTGATGTCATACGGCGAAAGACACCAGACCCTTTTTTTTTTTTTTAAAGCAGTCTACACCGGAGGGAACATATCAGACCTCTCGGAGCTTCTGACTGACCTAAAAGGGGCTAGCATAAAGCATGTCAAAACATTTACTAACACTATTCTAAAACCATCACCCAACACTACAACCCTCCAATGAAGGCCGACTCTTAGCTTTAACCCTTTCCCGGCACGGCTATATATGTCATAACTGCACAAAGCCCCTACGGCGCCCGCTCCTTACACACCAACTTTGACAGTTGACAACCGCTTGCAAAAGCCTCAAATTGAGCAAACACAAAGCGCCCGTTAACCCTTTAAATGCTGTCGACTGCCGATTTTTGACAGCGGCATTTAAGCATCTCGAATCGCTGCACTGCAATAAAATCAAGTTCTGCCGTCCGGGCAGCCAGGAGTCTTCTGCCTGTGGCGTGTCTTTAAGGGCTTCTTCACACAGGCGTATTTCCGCGCTTATCTGGGCATGCAAAATGTGCACGTGCAATACGCAGAGAATAGAACTCATTGAATTCAATGGGTTCATCCACATTTCTGTTTTTGTGTGTGCAAAAAAAATAGCACTAATTGTGCTCTATTTTGTGTGCATATGTGCACAAAGGGGCCCCATAAAAGTCTACGGGGGTTGCGCAAATATGCAAGGGGATGCGCAAAAAACAGCGCAACACCACAGGGAAAAGAACACATCTAGACTGCGTGTGTTGTGGACGCATTTGAACAGGCCCTCGTGCGCAAAAAAAGTATGGTACAATGCACAGACATGCGCACAAATCAATCTTGATCATAGCGAAAATATATTATGCTGAAGCATGCTCACCTGGGCATACGGCCGTGTAAATGAGCCTACTGGACAACCTTTAATACAGTATAATGTATTATACTGTATAAGCGATCAAAAGGTCACACGTTTAGGTCACTATGGGGACTTAATTAAAAAGTCTTCATTTTAGTTATTTTTTACTACTATATTTTTTTTTCTTTATTACAAAAAGTATTAAAAGTTTTTAAAAAACTTCAATCCCAGTTGTTGCATCAAAAATAAGAAATTTTGTAAAAAAAAAATGTAAAAATGTGTAAATCGCTGCATCTGTAAACATCCAATTTATTAAAACACCACATTATTAATCCCGCATGGTGAACGCAGCCAGAAAAAAATTGCAATACCAGAACTGCGCTTTTTTGGATTACTCAGTCTCCAAGAAAAAATGAAATAAAAAGCGATAAAGTCATATAAACCCCAAAACCGGTACCAATAAACACTACAGGCCGCCTAGCAGTAAACGAGACCTCCACTGCATTCCTATTTCTTACTCTTTTTTTTTTAAACGATAGCTAGGGCTTATTTTTGAGGTAGAGTTTATATTTCAAGCCTCCCTGAAAAAATCATGCTAGGGTTATTTTCGAGGAAACCAGGTACATGCAGAAATCCAGGGCCAAATGACACGGGGAACGAGCCATTAGATTCACAAATATGCCGCATATTCACAGGCTGAAATATGCATACGTCTGTGTGAATGATCGTTGGCGGTCTGCGGCCGAGTACTGATTATGCACGTGGGTCATCGGTGCTCGGCTTGTTTAGTTTTTGAGTGTGATCTCCAAATTCAGGATGAGGTCCAATCCCATTTTATCATTTTAGTGAGCCATGACGGATTACCTTGCAGATTTTGTAAAGCGAGTCCTGTCCATCTCCCCCAGTGTCTTTGAAGTAGTCATGAGCCGGGAACGTTCTGTTGATATCACGTGTGATGGCGCTGTCTTGAGGAGACTCCTATGGACACAAAACCATATCATTTTAAGTTTGCAAAGATCTTCGCTCAATCTCCGATATTTATGGCGCGCTGTGCGACGCCATTTACGTAACACCCATTTACTCCCATCGGAGCTGAGGAGACGGCATTAATCACCCCGCTCACCTAAGATGGGAGCTAAAGAACACACAGTAATGTGACCTTTGCAAAACTAAGTGGAATGAAATATGCTTTGCATTTCCTATATATAATGGTCTATTGTACCTGGCATGTGTACAATTACCAATTAATTGCAGGAATGCTGCTTTCCAACAGGTGGCGCTGCAGAGGTATTGTTTCATCTCCCTTATTTGCATATTGCCCAGAGGAGCACGAATGACCTTATAAGTCTCCTTACTCACCTTCTAGGTGCTCTCCCTAAGGAGAAAAGATAGCCTTCCTGACCCACATCACAGGATTCTCGCTAGCCACGCCTGTATCGTACCACACACTGATGAGGAGCAAACCCCTTGAAACGTCTATCTGTGTATGAAATCTGGCTTGGCTCTCAATTCCCAGTCATTGTTACAAGGCTTGTATAAAGAGTCTAACATTGACTTGCAGGAATGCTACCTTCCAATAGGTGGCGCTGCAGAGGTACTGTTCCATCTCTCTCTTCTACAATGAACTACTTACTCTTGCTTATTCACATTACCATTTTAGTAGATTTTATAATTTTTTTCCCAGCAACCAAATATTAAAAGAGGTTGTAGCACAATTATAAGTTATCCCTTTTCCATAGTATACGGGATAGTTTGCTGCCAAGACCCCTGCCGATCCCCAGAATGGGACTCCTATGCCCCACAGTGAAGTCACTGACCGATCACGCATGGTCTGTGCTCTATTAATTCAGTGGAGCTAACAGAAATACCGAGCTTAGGTATCCCTGCAATCCCGCTGAAAGTGAATGGAGCGCTTATGTGATCAGCACTCCAGTCAGTCTTCTCCTCGTTGCAGGGGGTGCAGTAACCCTGCAGGGAGATGGTCATGGACACAACACCCCCGTTCTCGGGATTGGTGGGGCCTCAGTAGTGAAGCCACCACTAATCAGCAACTTATCCCCTATCCTGTGGATATCGGATAACTCGCAGGTGTTGCACAACCCCTTTAAGCGGAGGTGTCGGAGGCTCAGATAGGAGCCTTTATCGCAGATCCGGTCATTTTTGACATGCAGCACTATTTTTCCCACTACAACACCACACATTGCAGATGACCCTGACCACCCCCAATGTAAAGTCAATGGGACTGTGTTGGGGTCTGTCATAGGATAGATCCAGAACAGCGTTGTCCTTATAATGGAAACCAAAACAGATGTAAATAAGAGTTTAAATACTAGTATATGCAATATAGATTATAGTAGAATACTTGAAAAAAATAAAAAAAAATCCGCTGACACAATGGGCCGGATGTATCAATGTATTAAAGGGGTTGTCCAAAATAAAATTAGAAAAACAAGAAGTTTTCGATGATAGAAAATACTAAACTTTATACACCTCTCTCCCGGGATCCCGCATCTCCTGACTGACAGCTCCAGGTCTCTCCCGCGGCTGCAGCAGCCTGTGTACTGTATGTCACAATCTGCTGCAGCCAATCACAGATCATGAGCACTGAGGTCTGTGATTGGCTGCAGCAGCCTGTAAGCACAGACCCAGCCTAGAGGACAGAGCTGAATTGCAGGAGATGCAGAGACCAAGGAGAGGCATTTTCTATCATGGGGGACATATTTTGTTGATTTTCTTTCGTTTTGGGGTGTAAAAACCTTGAAAAAAAATGTTGTTTAAGCCAATTGCCTAATTTGATAGGACGTTATTTGAACCACGCCAAACCTGACCAGACGAGCAGAGCTGCCAGTGCATTTATTTCCACCAACGTGGTTAAAAATCAAGTAGACCTAAAGCCAGCTCAGGGGGCCTTCACACATAGCGGAAAAATCCATATATCTAACGTGCGGATTTTGCCCAGATCTCCGAACCATCTGCTTCCCTTCACAAAGCCACAGAGCTACCGAACACCATCTTCTCTGCCACTAGGCAATGCCCACTTCAGAGCTATGCAGATTTCCATTCAGCAATCTCTGGAAGCTGGCGACCACCATTTTGGGGGGATTTAGGCCTCGTTCACACAGGCGACACGTGAGAAAATTGCAGCGATATCACATCGCTGGTCCATGCGATATCGCTGCAGTTTCTCACGGTGATACCTAAACTTTGTGATACTACAAAGTCGCATGTGGTGCTAGAAAGTCACGCCATTTTGTAGCACCGCATTCAAGAATTTTCGGGGAAGGCCTGAACTAGAAGCCCTTCCTTAAAAATAAGCCGTAGTTGGAGAAAAAAAAACAAAAAACATACCTCACCTTAAACACACTTCCAGCCCAGCCGCAGTGTGTATCCGGGTATCCGGCCCTGATCATAATCATCTCTTCTAGCCAGGGATTGAAAAATCCCAGCCTCTTGGAAGGGCTGGCTGTGATTAGCTGACAGTCAATCACAGCCAGCACTTCATTAACCAATCACAGCTATTCATCGAGTCAGCGTCATCCAATCACAGCCAGTGCTTCCAAGAGGCGCAGATTTTTCAATCTCCGGCCAGAAGAGAAAAAGATGATCAGTGTCGGGGACCCAGGAAGAAGCTGTGCCCGGGCTAACACTGTGTCTAAGGTGATATATGTAGGGTTTTTTTTGTATTTTTTCCCTGCAGTTAGAGCTTAGTTTAGGCTTTGACAGTAGGATTTCCTACTGTCAAAGTTGCTTCGCACTGCACGAAAACCGCGTTTTCGTGCAATCCAATGCAACAGAGAGGAAGGCTCCATAGGAAAACATGGGCTACAAAACCTCGCAAGTCACGTGCATATAGCGGTACCCACAAGGTTTTTGTGTCGGGTTGTTGCATGCTACAAAAAAAAAAAAATCACATGTGTGAAGTAACCCATAGGAAAGCATGGGCTTCTCATACATGCGATTTGTAGCATTGTGACAATCGCCCGTGTGAACAAGGCCCTAATATTACCCAAGTCGGTCGTCACTCAACTTGCCTTGAAAAATATACAAGTCTGCCGTTTCTACTTACGATTTGACAGATGATGTCGTCGGCTTTACCTTAATTGTCGGGTAAATTATTTTGCCCTACGGAAAGCATTCTTTGCTCTTGTATTTCCAGAGGAAGGAAAAAAAAAATCAAGATGCATAAAAAATTAAGTATATGTATTTCGCCTGAACGAGTTCTATGAATAATTCACGCACATTACTGCTCTATCACACATACTCCTACCACAATAAATCAGTCGTATCTGCGCTGCCCATCGCTCTACGACACGGAAGAGTCTCGTTAATGGTGTGCGAGAAGCGCATAAGAACCCGAGCATCCAGAAAAGAAGAAAATGACATCATCGCTTGAAGTTGTGATATTAAAAGGACACAGAATAAAGACTTGTTCTACACAAAGGCAACGGCACCCATCGGCCACGATTGTTCCATCCCCTCATGTGTACCAGTCCCCGGCTCGGAGGAAGCTCGGCCAGAAGTCTCACGTGTGCTTCTTTCTATTCGAAGGCGTCTTGAGGAAGCGATAACAACCCAGAAATGATTGCAAACAAAGAGCATGTTTTTCTAAGCTTGGCCCGCGCTGAGGACTGTGCCATCGGCTAAGCCTACTCCTATTTTTATACCTTGCTGTGAGAACTGGCTCCCTGGGCAATTTCTCAAGCTTGAAGGGTAGTGGGAACTGGAGGAAACCCTTCGGAGAACACACCCAAGTGTAAACGCAGAATGGCAGGAAGATAGGGAGAGCAATAAACAGAAGGAGCCATGTGAAAGGAGACGCTTAGGACGGGAAATATTCCCATGGCGGAAAGAAGAAAAAAAAAGTTTAATTTAGAAGAAATGTGAAGCCCAGCAGAGCCTCAAAACAATCAAAGGGTCTCCCAAAGGCTGACGTCACAGAACAAACAGTATATTAGTATCTAGTAACTTGTGCAATCTCCCCGACGAGCAGAGTTTATGTGAGCAGCCTGACCCTCTGAGGGGTACAACTTCCTAAATGAACTCCTGACATGCCGCAGCGTCATGTTGACGGGACATTATCCTTGGGAGGGGCTGGGGGTGCAAAGTCTGAAGCAGACTTCCCTTTTAAAGTGTTCCCGCAGTAAAAGGAAGTAAATCAATGAAAGGCTTCCCAGTATCTTTGATTCTGCTGCAGAGCACCTTTGTGAAGCCTTTCAGTTCAAAGAGGAACTTCTTATATACACTGTGTAACCACAGCCCAGCCAATGTTACTACAACCCTACTGTATGAAGACCTAGTGGTTGGAAGGAATGCTGCCATCCAATAGGTGGCGCTGCAGAGGTATTAGTTCCATCTTCCTTATTTGCATAAATTACCCAGAGGAGCTTGCATGGCCTTACAAGTCTCCTCACTCACCTTCTAGGTGTCCCCACACCTCTTTTGGGTGCTCTCCTTAGGGAAAGACTATGCCATCCCCTAGTCACTCACGCCCTAGGTGTCTCTACACACTTTTTGGGTGCTCTCCTTGGGGAGACTCTATGCTATCCCCCTGATCCACTCACCCCCTGGGTGTTTCCACACATCTTCTGGGTGCTCTCCTTAAGGAGACACGACACCCCGTCCGACCCACGTCCCAGGGCTACTTCCCAGCCAAGCCAGAAACCTACTGCACACTGATGAAAGACAAACAAACCGAAACAGCTGCCTGTGTATGGTTTTCTGGCTTGGTTTCCTATTCCCAATCATTGTTAATACTTGTTAAAAAGTCACATTGATTTGAAGGAATGCTGCCATCCAATAGGTCATGCTGCAGAGGTATTTGTTCCATCATCCTTATTTGCATATACAACCCTGCTAACACATTATTACACTTGTCGTTCCTTCCTTTCCCCTCCCACACTACAGGGAGAGAGTCTGTTTGCTTGAATCAGTGCAGAGGCTGCTGTAATCACAGGACTTTATTATTTCTAACTGCACACAGACAGCTTGCATTTAGACAGAATGACTATCGTTCAAATGAGCGAAAGTGACGGATAATTGTAATCATTTGGTCCAGACACAAACAATGATCGATCACTTTTCGTTGGTCGCCCATTTTATGTAGGCGTAAAAACTGTCGTTGGCTTGTTCAGTTACCGGTCGGTTGAAACGGCGCTTGTTCAATCCTTCTCATTCACGTATACATCCAATGTGAAAGACTAAACGATTTCTCCTTGCACAAGCCAACAAAAAATCTGACTGTCCAAACCGGCAGCACAAGAGCGAACGAGCTAGCGGTGATGTCAATCGCTTGTTCTAACGATATTTATAATCAGCTCGTCTAAAAGGACCCTTATCGGCAAGATCGGCAGCCGCAAGCCAGTGCCTGTTACGTGGGAACACAACCCAAGATGTTCAACTTACTTTAGCCATCTCTCTCTAAAGCTTCATTCATTTATTCATGGAGTGCATAACGGCGAATGGAACCCATGATAGTCAATTGGTTTTGTTCAGGTCTGGCATGTGCTGAATCAGACATTTGCTGCTGTTTGGCTTCTAGAGCGAACCCAAACACTGGAGGGCTGTCAGCCAAGTGTGAACAAGCCCTTAACAAAGAGGAAGTAAAGTACCGCAGTAATTCGTCAGTCTTTCTGTAAAGAGCATCTTCTTTGTTAAATTTAGCCTAAACATAAAATTACACACTAAGGCTGCCTTCACACAGGCTAGAAAATCGTGCGTTATTTGCACAAATCTCGCACAAATATGAACCCCATTCTTTTGAGGGGGGTCATAGACATGAGTGATGTTTTCCTGCATGGCACCACGATGCTATGCAGTAAACAAATCCTGGCATGTTCTGTCCTCTTGCGTGTTCTTAAATTGTAGTGCCCATTGCTCTCAATAGGGTCGGCAGGAGCAGCATTACACTACATGCCAGGTGCACGCGATAAAAGGTCTTCCATTGAAAACAACAGCCACAGCGGAGGATTGCTTCTTCCCCGAAGCGATGCCAGGCTGTTTTGACATGAAACCGCTCCATGGGAAATTTACATGGATGGCGAGCATGATATAGGGCCCAAATTGAGGCTTCCATATTGCGTTCACCAGTGTGAAGTTAGCCTAAGGCTTACACCATAAAGTTTTGAGTGGATCACAAGAGGTACACTTTAACCCCTTAACGCTAGAGGACATACATTTAAGTCCTGCAGCATTGTGGTAAGTATGAAGGGAGATCAAGCAGCGATCTCCCTCCATACAACGCGGGCGCCGTCTGTTTCTTACAGCCGACACCCGCCTGCAACAGCTCCAATCAGCCACGCGGCTCATCAGAGCTGTTAGCGGCATTTAAAACCCCAAGCTGATTTTTGGCCGTCCCATACGGCCCCTTGCGCTGAGATCGCAGGAAGCCGTGTGGGTGTCATGGTAGCTGGGGGCAAAATGCCAATCAAGCCATGCCCGTGGGGTGGCTCGATAGAATGCCTGCCTGATCAATCAAAGCATTGCATGATCATGTCCTCCTCTGGACTAAATAAAAAAAATGTAATAAGGTTAAAAAAGTTTTGCTAATTATTTAAAGGGAAAAAAAAGAATGCAAGTTCAAAATTAAAACACTTTTGCCATATTTAGAATAGAATCTAAATAACAAAAATACACATTTGTAATCGCTGCGTCCATAAAAATCTGATCCATCGAAGTAATACATTATTTACCCCGCACGATGAACGTCATCAGAAAGAAAAACTATAGAACGCCAGAAATGCGCTTTTTTGGTTACTCTGTCTCCAAGCAAAAACCCAACAAAAAGCAATCGAAAAGTCATATTAATTTCAAAATGGTACCAACACAAACTGCAGCCCGTCTCGCAAAAAATTGGCACTCGCAAAACTATGGCAACGGAAAAAAATAAAATAAAATGAAAGTAGTACAGCAAAAAAAAAAAAAAAAACTGTACAAGTTTGGTATCGTAGTAATCGTACTGACCCATGAAATAAAATTATGTCACTTTTGTTGTAGTTTGTGCGCCGTAGAAACAAAGACGCATCCAAAGATGACGGTATTTATTTTTGCGTATTTTTATTTTACTCCACGTAGAATTTTTTAAAAAGTTTTTCAGTACATTATATGAAACATTAAATAGTACCAGTGGAAAATACAACTCGTCCCGCAAAAACAAGCGAAGTCGATGCATAAATAAGAGAGTTACGATTTTTTAAGAGGGGGGAGGAAAAGCCGGGGGGGGGGGGGTGGGGGGTGGGAGGGGGGGGGAGGTCGCGTCCTTAATGGGTTAAAATAAACCTATCACCATATTTATGCAATGGGAAGCATAACCTAGTTACAGAGACCCTGATCGCAGTGTCAGGTGGCGGTACTCTGTCAGAGAATCCATGTTTCCATGCTGCAGCGTCAGCACAGCATGTAGCCCACTCTGTGCCCTGCAATATTCATGAGCCACGGCTACTGTCACAGCCCATCGTCAGCTTTCATCCTATGCACAATATAAGAAGAAAGCCGTCCATCATCTGCGGGAGAGTGGGGGCGGCTGATGAATACTGCTGACCACTTGCTGCAGCACAGAAACATTGATTTTATGTAAAGTACTGCAGCTAACGAAGTCAGTGACTGCGATCAGAGGCGCTCGCTAGTTTATGCTGCTAGATTATACTTAACAGGAAATGTCAAAGTCAATGTGCACTGCAATCCAAGCAGCAATTCGCCCTTACAGAACACGTACATCTCTTTACTTCATAGTTTTTGGTTAGACTAGAGCTAGACAGTGACAAGGAGTTGGAAAGGTTTGGTACGGTGTTAGCCTGTAGAGTAAAATGTGATTGTTCTCAGTGAGAGAAACAAAGTAATCTTGTAAATAGGACACCTTTTACGGTCTTAAAAAGAAAAAAACACGACATGATGTTATAGCTAGCTTTCGAACCTACTTGGGGGTCTTCAGCAGGCTTGCCTGAAGAAGAACCCCAAGTAGGCTCGAAAGCTCGCTATAACATCATGTCTTTCTTTTAAGCCGTTAAAAGGTATCATATTTACAAGATTACTTGGTTTCTTTCTCCTTCTGAGAACACTCCGAATTTGCAAGCAACGTGTAGCCATCGCTGTGATCACTAGGCCACTTACGAGTTTCAAACTGCGGCGCGGTGACTATTTTACAGCAACTTGTGGGTGACAAATGCGCAGCCTAACCTGATGTTACCTTTTACGGGATGACTGAACAGGAAAAAAAAATAAAAAGACTCCTGCATATAAAAAAAGAAAGCATCATGTAGAATAACTGTTAATTAATAAATTACGGCTCACTGAGCACATACTAGAAACACTGCTGGGATTCATGCCCTCGTGAAATCTATGCGGTGAGGCAGCAGTTTCAGTGGATAATCTCCATGAGCAGCAAGAAAAAAAATTTTGTATGGAAGAAAAAAAAAATAAATAATAATTTGATATATACAGTATATCTACATGTTCTAGATGACCATTATAAGAATGGACTCTGTATGATGTATATATATATATATATATATATATATATATATGACACTGTATGACATATATGTATGTATATATATGACACTGTATGACATATATGGAAAAACTGGTCTTGACCGTTCATGCCCGTGATTAGAAAGGCGACCTCCTAAATGGCAGCATGTGCAAAAATATACATTACAGGCAAGTAGTCCGGGGCTCTGCGTTGTCCGTGTATTCCATTCAGATGGCCAATTCTTTACTCCTACAAGAGAAGGGCACGCAGTGTATGGGGTGCAGGATCACACAGATGGGGGCAGTGTGCTGCACAAGGTTTTTGTACAAATTTTCCATGGGAGCAACTTACAAAAAGTTGGGTGAATATGACTAAAGTACGTGTATTCACACATCACGGATTTATGGGTGCTTTATGCCCAGAGAATCCATCCGCAGAAGCAAGAAAAAAAAATATGCGTGGTATTCCGGACGTGCTGCGGATCTTCAAATCTGCATTGAGTCACTACTTTCTGCAGATTATATCCTTTGCAGTTCATTGGGTGGAGAGGGCAATTGCTGTGGAATATTCAGAAAGTATCGGCCACTTCTGGCCTCACCCTAAGGGCTCCCCGCACACTGGTGAGAGCGGTATCGGGCCGTGATTCACATCGCCCCGCAACCCTTCTGAAAACCCCTGGAAACAGCTGCGGCAAGAGACCGCAATCTTCTCCTACGGTTCTCAATGAGGCTGCCGCCAACCCCATTGGGGACATGTGGAAACCCCTGGATGTGCAGCCTGGCATCCTTGCACTGGGCTACAGTGCAGCTTCCTACAGAAGTTAATGGGATGCTTTAATGCCGTGGATTTTGGCACAGAAATCAACATTGGAATCTGCGCTATTTTAGCAATGCTATGGAAATCCGCGCCATAGTTTATGGATTTTTTGCATGCGTATTTTGAAACCACTGAAATTTTTTTTTTTTTTTCTTAAAGTACTGACCTGTCTATTTTTGACACAGAAAAAGCATTCAGCACCCGCACGCAAATGAGCCCCACTGACCGGGGCGGATTCTGCATACAAGTCCGCAACAGAACTTCAAAGTTAGCTTTGGATTAAGTGTCAGATCAATTTTAGAAAAATCTCAGCGAATTCGGCCATGTGAACGAGGCCTTAGGGTACGTTCACACGGCGGAATCTACGCCGGATGTTTCAGCGCAGATTCTGCATCAAATCCTCTTAGACTTTCTGATATGTGAACATAACCTTGGGGTCAGAGCTTCGTTTCTCTTATGGAGCGCCAAACTGTCCCCAGCAGAGCTTACATCTGTAAATGTGAATTTCCCGAAGTAATGGGCACTAAGACGAGCTTCCCACGGGCGAAGAAAATCGTGCGACATTTGTCCATTACGAGATGCACGAAAATGAACCCCATTCTTTTCATTTGGGTTATACAATGAGCGATTTTTTTGCCTGCAGCGCGATGCAAGAAACAAGCGGCGGCACGTCCTATCTTGGAGCGTGCACTTGCATCGCATCTCCCATTGCCATCAATGGGGCCGGCGGCAGCATCGCATCATGTGCTAGGGGCACGCGGCGTGATTCGAGGTTTCCCTATTGAAAACAATGGGAGAAACTCCGGAGCAGAGGATCACTATTTCTCCGAAACGATGCAAGGTGGTTTTGATATAAAAACGCCTCATGTCCGCGGGAAAATTCCACATTGGCGAGCGTGAAATACTGATTTAAAAGCTGCAGGAACCCGACAGATGTCCTTTAAGATTTCTATAGAAGGCTGTGCAGTTACCTATGGCTTTACCATGCAATAAGAGAAGACGACAGTTTGTACCTGTTCTGTTCATGCAGGACATTGGGAAATTAAGCACCAAAAGATAGCACTTCCCCATAGTGTCCAAGGCCTCACACACAACCTCATTACAGATCCGTAATAAAGACCTCTAACAATTTATGGAGCCATACTGTACACTTCTGGGTTTCCAATTTTTGACACGGAAATACGCTTTTTTACCAGCTTTGCTTACAGAATCCACAAGAAAAAAAAGTGATTGCAAACAACACTGTATACTATTTTATGGAGGAATCCCTCCCCAAAAGCACTGACCAATAGAGATGAGCGAGCCTACTCGGTGAGGCAGTTACTCGAGCGAGCATCGCTCTTCTCGAGTAACTGCTTAGTGATCCGAGCAGGCTCGGCTGGGCTGCGGGTGGCGGGGGGAAGAGAGAGAGATCTTTCTCACTCTTCCTCCTGCTCCGCTCCCCCCGCAGCCCACCAGAGCCTGCTCGGATCACTAAGCAGTTACTCGAGAAGAGCGATGCTCGCTCGAGTAACTGCCCTACCGAGTAGGCTCGCTCATCTCTACTGACCACATTAACACACAGTGTTCTTACTTAACTGTAATACTGGTGCACATAAGCCAGTAGTGAGATATCAGAAAATAATACAAATATATATTTAAAGTAACCTCACAGATGTATAAGATATTAACTATAGCCAATAGCAAATATAAGCAAACAAAACACCTTTATAAAAAAAAAAAAAAATCAATGGACACCTTTGTGCATCAGAAATCAATACACACATATCTTATGAAGTCCAAAAACAAAGAACGAACTTATCCGTTTTTTTTGCAATGAGTTTTCCTTCTCATACATTTAGAGAGCCTCATAAATGGTGTAGAAGCTCTCTTATATTCAAGTTTCTGTCTTGGGGACGTTTCCAGCACTGATTAGCTAGTCATGAATGCACACAAGTTCGTCTTCCCCTTCACTCTTTCAGAGGCTGTGTAGCATAACCACACCCACTCAGTACTACACAGCTATATCTCTATCTAATCTTTAAGTAGCCGCTAGTCCCGCTCCCTCTCACTGCCAATAAGCACAGAAAATTACAGCCCTCTGTAATAGTAGATTTCTTTGCTCTGCTTTCCTCTACTAACCCCTGACATGGTCATACAGCCCTCTGTAATATTAGCTTTCTGTATTCTCTGTCCTCCTGATCTCCTCCACCATCTCCCAGCCTTGTTTTGTAGCTCAGAGAAAGAGGGATATCTCTCGCTCTCCCCCCGCATGGTGCTCATACAAATAGTCAGTTACTCGGAAAAAAACGAAGCTCGCTCGAGCATCAGCCTTAAACGAGCATGCTCGCTCATCTCTAAAATTAAGCATTCAGAAATTTTTTATGAAGGCCAATTACAAAAATTCTTCATTTCCAAAAACACACTGATAAATCGAAAAAAAAAAATAGCCCTTAAGAACTCAAATGAAACACTTTGTATTCTGCAGAGTTTTGTGAAGAACTTTACTCCATTATTAATAAGTGATTGTCCGGACATTGTGCCTGCAGATTTTAGCAAACATTACTTAGTGGTAATACAATTAGCGGAGCTGATACACACTGGCACTAGTTAATGTAATAATTATATTTAGTCGTCCGACCCTTTCTGTCTGGCACTAAACAAAGATAAAACTGTCTAGAACACAAATGTAGCAGTTTGTTTAAAAAAAAGTTCCACTTCCGGGTTTTGTCTGCAGTTCAGACATTTGTAGTTGTCCGTCTCCTATCTCCATTTTCAACAAATGGCCCGTTAATGTGTACGCCAATTGTTATGAAATGCTGTACTTAATGGGGGCTTCTTGCTGAACGTCTGCAGCCAAATGCAGTGTGCTGGTACACGGAGCAGCGCTCCTTATCCATAGAGTGTTATTATAGTTTGCTTCTAAAAATAACAGTCCCCTGTGAAATTGGCTTCCTCGGAAATTTCTTTCCTTTTAAGGCTGATGTTGCCCCACAGGCAAGTTTCTTCAGTGTTCTTTGGCAATAATATAACATCACGTAGAAATAAAATTAGATGAAAACCGCGTGGTCAACATTTTCACTGCATTATGGAATGTTAATTAGATACAAGAATACTTGGGATTCTGCAGAATACAACACTCCTGACCTGCAATGGCAGCAGACACCATATAATCTAGAGGATTACCCGTTGTGTCCACATAATGAGCAGATTTTGACTTTGGCCTAAATTAGTAACATTATGCAATGATGTGTTAACATACTCAGAAGCAAACAATAAGACTTGTTACCCCCGCGTACCTCTCCGGATATTTTCTCCTCTGTGCTGCAGATGTGCCAGCCGGCGCGCATACGCAGTGCAGAGAAGGTCGCGCTATTCATGACGCAGATCTTCAGCGATTTCTACGGCCTCATGTCCACGGGCTTAAAATCCGCAGCGTTTCTTCCGCACGTGGATCCGCGCGCCCATAGGGATGCACTGGACACCCGCAGGTAGCTAAATACCTGCGGATGTCATTTTTCCCGTCAGCCGCGGATGCGCGTGCGGGAAAAAAATGGACATGCTCCATTTTCGTGCGGGTCTCCCGCGGGGACAGCTCCCGCAGGCTTCTATTGAAGCCTATGGAAGACGTCCGGATCCGCGGGGGAGACCTGTGCCTGAATTAAAACTCACCTGCTCCGGACGATACGGTTCTTCCCTTCTTCGCGGACAGATTTTTTTTCTTCGGCCCGGCGGATGTGCCCAGCACATGCGCGCTGCACGCCGCCAGGCCGAAGAAAGAAGATCCGGCCGCAAAGGAAGGGAGATTCGCATCGTCCGGAGCAGGTGAATTTATTCTGATTTTTAGGCCTCATGTCCGCGTGGCAGGAGGGACCCGCTACGGATTCTACATGAAGAATCCGCGGCGGGCCTGATTTTCCCCGTGGACATGAGGCCTTAATTGACATTTCAGAATCGCCGCAGGTCGGACGGCTTCCATTGACTACAATGGAAGCAGTCAGTGTGAGTCCTGCACGGAAATAGAGCATGCTGTGATTCTTCATGCAAGTGATTTCCGCTCTTGTGTGTGATAGAATCACTTTACATTGTATGCTTTGGACGGACATTGCTGCAGAATCCGCAGCCAGACGCGGATTCTGCAGCAAAAATCTGCCCATGTGCATTGGGCCAAAATTGTACAAGCTGCTGAACAGGGAATTTTTGGGAACCACTAATACTTAGTAGTAACAACTGCCCTCCAATGCGTATAGTATAAGAATGATAACACTTTGTATTCAGAAGACGATTCTAGAAATACGTCTGTTTTAAGGCCGGCTGCACACAGGGGCGAGACGGATTCCACATGGGGATCCTGCAGTGGAATCCAGCTGGGATCCCGGATGGCAGATATTTGTACTTCCCGCTTTGTCACTAGTAAGTAAGCAGGCATTTAAATGGAGGCATCCGCGCATGCTACGACTTTTCCTCCACTCGCGGAATATGCTATTCATATCCGCGAGTGTGAAGGAAAAAGCGAAAGTCCATACCTTTCAATGCGTGCAATTTGCCGCGGATTCGGTAATGGGAATTCAGTCATGTAAAGCCAACCTAATTCTGGTCCCAGTGGAGTCAAAGCTTGTGGGAAAGCCATGACCGTTACCGTATATGACAGATCTGATTTCAAATATGTTTTTTGTATAATGAGGATCCAACAGGTTTCCATCAAGGTTTTAGTATTTTGGATGCTAAGAACAGTACTGCAAATTGTTATTTGTGCATTTTATTTCCTATTATTATTATAATAGTAAGGCCGCCTGCAGACGGCCGGGTCGGATCCGGCTGCGAGAATTCTCGCAGCAGGACCCGACCCGAGCCCCTGCAGAGACCAGCGCAGGCACTCACCTCTACCACGGCCCCGGCTCTTTCATGTGCCGGCTGCCAGGCAGCCGGCGCATGCGCGAGCGGAGCCGGCGGCCTGTAAGTGACGTTTCTGTACGGGGCTCTGCGAGCACCGCACAGAAATAGAGCATGCCGCGATTTGTTTGCCGCGTGGCCAAACCGCGGCCGTCTGCATAGGATTGCATTTGTTAACGCAATCCAATGGCAGCTTCCAGAGGCGGAAATCCCGCCACAGAATTTCCGCCCGTCTGCAGGCGGCCTAAGAGTAACTAAAAAAAATCATAAATCAATGTTACAAACAAAAAATTTATCACCAAAAAATGACTTTCGCCACTTATTAGCGACTTCTCATCACCCCTTCTGCACTGATTATTCTCTGAAATTACAAAATTTATACATCGGAGTCCGTACACTGAGAGATCAGATAATACTGCTGTCCATAGAAATCTATGGAGAGGAGATGGGAAGGAGGAGGAGGGAGGAGTTTCTGAAGGGAGAGAGAAGCAGAGAGAGAGACTCCTAGACACTACTGCTAAAGGGATCCCCACCCGAATATCATTGTAGACAGAGCAGGGCAGCTTTTCCAACAGTTCAGCAGCCCAGGTTGGTACAGCAGGTGCAGCTCCCTTTGAATTCAATGGGAGCTGTGCCTGAATTAAGGCCCATTTAGACACAGCGATTATCACTCAAAATTCGCTCAAAAGCTGTCTTTTGAGCGATAATCATTGTGTCTATATGTGCTCATCTTTCACTGTTCGGCCAAACAATGGTTTTCAGTTCTGCTTGAAAATCATCATTCTGCAGAGCAGCTGATAAGCAGGACCGCACGCTGTGTTCTGCCTGGGGAGAGCTGATTACAGCCGATAACATTGTATCAGCTGTTCTCAGCTGTCAGCCCTGCAGCAGATCAAAGTGAAAGTAATCAGGAAACAGCAGGCGGTCTGTTCCATAATTACAGCTCTTGGCGGCACACACACTGCTACTTTGTACTAATAGACATTAGTGCTAAGTAGTAGCTTATGCAAAATGATCGCTCAAAAGCCATCTTTTGAGCGATCATCTTTGCAGTGGAAATGCACCCTTAAGGCCCATTTAGACACAACGATAATTGCTCAAAAGATGTCGCTCAAGCGACTTTTGAGCGATCATCGTTGTGTCATTTACAGTGCAAGATGATCGCTCAAGATGAGCGATCACATTGCACTGCCAGCGGAGGATGCAGAAGACAAGCCGGGTGTCCTCGCTTGCCTTCTGCATAGAGCTGTTCCCCAGCTCCAGCTGTTATACAGCAGAGCGGGATGTCCCCACTTGTCTTCTGCCTCCAGATGTTTTCTACACGTAGAGCCCGGCTGTCATACAGGCGAGCTCTCCGTGCCAGGTATGGAGAACAGAGCTGGATCGCCCTGTTCTTAATAACCAGCCTGTTATCAGCTGTATCCCGCTGTGAATCCCTGATAAGGCTCATAGTCCTCTTTCAGAACGCTGAAAGACGACGACGAGCGACAGCTTAACGAAAACTGCATGATGTCAGTGCAATTACACACAACCATTATCGCTCAAAAGACGGCTTTTGTGCGAATTTTGAGCGATAATTGTTGTGTCTAAATGCACCCTTACCCAACCAGACCGACGTACTACAGACAGTAGTCTGCTTCCGGCTCTATCTGAAATGACAGCTGATCCCGATTGGCGGAATCCTGTTGATCAACTACTCAGGAAGTTTAAGTAAAACTAAGAATTAGATGTTCAGCCTGCAGGAGGGGGAAAAAAAACACAAAAAAAGGATACAAGTCATATAATGGCCAGAAATAGTATTATTTCTCATGTACAAATACGGCAGCTTATTCTGAAAATTCATCTGAAACTTTACTTACGGGAGATTTTCTTCCACATCTATTATATTAAGAGGTTTTGATTTTTTTCCCACTGCCATGACATTATACTATACACTTGTAAAGAGTTATATATGGAAGTGAACTCAATTCTTTTATTTTTTCTAAAAAGTAACAAATTCACAATTCTACATCAATCAGGTGATTTTTCTGCGATTTGAATATTTAGAAATGTTAGTAATTCATTAAATATGTGTAGAGAAGTTTTTTCTTAAAAAGATAAAAGAAAAAAAACAACTTTAGAACCAATTGTGCATTGTTGCCCAGACTACTTAATGCATCCAATGGTTTCAGAACAAAACTGTTAACACATTCATTGGTATCTCTACGTCCAGGGAGGAGTTTATATGTGCGCGTTCTACTCTAGTGCTTACTACTCACACCAGCATACTCACATGTGAAGGTTTTTTCAGTATGATTCCTGTAATAAAAACATCCATTGTACTTTTAAACATTTACAGTAAATACACCGCCTGTGAATAAAGCCCTATCCGTGTTCCTGGACTGATCCACAACAACCAAAAATGAACAAAAACACAATTAAAAGGTCTATTATTTACAATGTTGGCTGCAGCTCAGAGAAATAGAAACGGTGCACAATAGAAACAGATTGCATCAGTGGGACTATTTTTTTAACATTATGACTAACTAGGTAACTAATTAAAAAGTATAAAATCTAGAGATGAGCGAGCGTACTCGCTAGGGCAAACTACTCAAACTACTCGAGCAACTCACCGCTCTCCCCCGCGCTGGCACCCGAATCTTTAGAGACGAGCGGGCAGGTACTCACGTAAGGCACTACTCGCTCGTCTCTAATAAAATCCCTTTACTTTATATTTATATGACCTGAATTATACAATAAAGCTTGAAACAAAATAATGGGTCTGGACATGCCATGAAATGGTTAACGAAGAACGCAGAGTTAATAGCTGTCTACAAATATCTGAAGGGCTGTCACAGTGCAGAGGGATCAGCCCTATTCTCATCTGTACAAGGAAAGACTAGGAGCAATGGGATGAAACTGAAAGGGAGGAGACACAAATTAGATAATAGAAAAAAACTTTGACAGTGAGGGTGATTAATGAGTGGAACAGGTTGCCACAGGAAGTGGCGAGCTCTCCTTTAATGGAAGTGTTCAAACAAAGGCTGGACAAATATCTGGGATGATTTAGTGATCGTGCACTGAGCAGGGGGTTGGACTCGATGACCTTGGAGGTCCCTTCCAACTCTACCATTCTATGACCACTACTTTTACCTGACAGATCCAACTGACTTGCAACTGGGTTTGTTGGGTTCTGTCAAATTTTAGTGGGAAAAAAAACAACAACAAGCAACGCTATTTTTCTACTCATACATGATGGAATTGACAACACAGGGTTCAAGTCGACGGAATGAGAATACTCAGCACATTAGGGCCACTCCAGTTAAGTTTTTTTCATCAATGATGCAGCTAATCCCCCAGTATATGTAAGTGACCTAATGTTACCTTGATTACATATTCCTTTCTATTTGAAACCCCTGGCCTCTTTTTCCTAAGATGGTCATGTGATCTCAATTTTGAGCAATTTAAATCAAACTGACAGACACCTCTATTTCTCCAAGTGAAGATCTACAGCAAAACCGGTAGCCAAGAATTCAGTCAGTCAATCACAGGGAAATAGAAGAAAGGAAAACCAGTTCATGAAGTAAAATTAAAACCTATAGTTTATGATATGCATTAAAATCAATCATTCTCTAAATCCTATGATCATTCTATAAAACCGTTCCCTCACTTACGGAGCACCCGCCCCTAAAGGGGTGACCCTGTGCAGGAACCTGATTCTGGTATACCCTATAAGACCATGACAAACTATAACCAGGGACGAAAATATGAAAATAGAGGGGAACTACTGATGGCACTCCAATCCTATACGATCGTTAGGCATTTTGGGTATCCAAAAAAAAAACCACCACCAATAAATTAAGACTCCATAAATTAGAGATTATGCCATAAACATCAATCCATTATAAATTACTATGATACACAGTATTCCTTTTTATAAACTGGGATAAGGCATCATCACTCAGTGAACGGAGGTGCAGCGGGCTGGGGATCGCCTCCGGCCACCAACCTCCATTCACAATAAGGGGGCTGTCATTCATAGATGGACGATAGGCTGTTTTCACAGGCCAATTGTCGTTGGATTTTTATGCTTGCTGAAACTGGACGACAAACTAATAAGCTTTCGTCATTCAGTGGCCGACGGCATTTATACTGAGAGATCATCATTTAGATCCAGCGAGAATACGAATGCCTATTGTTCAGTGTAAAAGGGCCTTAATGCATCACAGGATTAATTTAAAAGTGGCAGTAAAAAAATATCACTATAATGATGATGCCTGATAAGCATCAGACAGGAGGCTGCACTGCATGGCAGTGACTGCAATACACAAAGGAGCCCTCCGCCACAGTGTAACAAGCAATCAGGTGAGGCAAGCATGGAAAATTGTATTTTTTGCTGAAGTGGCCCTTTAAAGGGCATATATAATGTGTTCCCCCAATGCATCAAAAATAAGAAGCAACATTGCATATAGTCTTGGTTGGTTAAGAATCCTACTGTTTTGTAAACACAACTCTTATGAAGACCTATGTGACGCCACAGTTACACACTTCTGCAAACTCTGTGTGGTTGTAACCCTGCGGTTACACTTCCTTCCAGTCTGTATGTTAGCAAGAACTTGGGGACAATTGGCATTTTAGTGGAAGTGGAGGACAAATACAATGCAAATGCTGAGTATAGAAATGATTTGATTGCAGTCTATAACCATGGGAACATACAGATGTGCCTAGAGGCTGTAAACCCCAAACGAGGAGGAGAGTTTTCATTAAGTTCATTTAAAAAGTTGCTTAATTTCTTATTTTAGATACACTGGAGCAATTAAAAATGGTAGCAAGGGGAATATACCAGGGCAAATGTAGCAGTTTATGCTCGGCATCGCGAACATACAAAAGTACGGTAGGGCCCGACAGAAGTCTACAGTTGTTGTATTACGGCTCCATACAAATCAGAGGTTGTGTGGAGCCATGATACAGCCATGCGCATGAGCCATTTAAGCGTACCTAACTTGTCAGATCATTTTTAAGAATACACTGCCATTACTTTTGGCCATTATATGACTCGTGTTCTGCATTTATCACTAGTTTTGCTCTCTGCAGGCTGTATATCCAATTTTCAGTTCTCTCAAAACTGGTGGGAGCAGCCTGGCTGCTGTGCTGTGTTCTATAGACTGTACATCAAGAACGGCAGATTCTGCTGCCTGTCTGTAGTACACACGGAGACAGATCATCATCATGTAGCAGTCCAGTAAGAGTGAGCGACGCAATGCGATTTCTGCAACTAAAACACAGTAAAAAGTGACTTACCATTAGGCCAACTTCACACTGGTGAGGGCGATATGGGGCCGAGAATCATGGCCCCATATTGCACTCCCCACTATGTGAATTCTCCGCAGATGTGGGACGTTTTCATGTCAAAACAGTCTCGCATTTCTTCAGGGAAGAAGCTAGCAGTCATGGCGGAGGATTGCGGAATTTCTCCCATTGTTTTCAATGGGAGACCTCGCATCTTGTGCACTTAGCATGTGTTGCAATGCTGCAGAGGGCCCCATTGAAAACAAAGGGAAACATCTGCCAATGCACCAAAGCAGGTGAAAGCCGCGTGGGAGGATCACAATTGCACTAAAGTGACGGGAGGCGTTTTTAACACAAAAACAACCCGCTTCTGCGGATACATCGCACGTTTCCGAGCGTGATATCAGGCTGAGTTTCACAGTCCGATATCGTGCCTGGCGGTGTGAAACTAGCCTTAGTTTACAGGCAGCGTCTGAGTCTCTCCTTTCCTACACCTCCCTCCCCTCTGCTATCTATACATTCCAATGAGCACCTCTTGTTAATTTGAATGCAGCACTAGACCGCAAACTAGAAGGAAGGGAATCTCCTAGTGACCAGCACTTTAAAGTGATTTTTCAGCACAAAATAATACATTCCCGGTTAACCCTGTATATATTTAGAGTCCGAGGCAGCCAATAAAAGAAGGGAGTGTCTAGTCTAATACACAAAGGAAGACTTTTGACAACAGTTATTTGTTGTTAAATGGAACATGTGACAAGAGAAAGAAATCTTATATAACCTATACTGTAGGCCTTAAATTTAGATTTCCATTTTTGATGGAAATGCTCCTTTAAGACATTCGGACAGATTTCCTACGGCAATTAGGCCAGAATTCAAGTGCAAATTGTGCCAAATTAAAAAAAAACTGTTGTGCCCGCCATGCAAAAAAAATTGTTAGGTGTTTTACCTAAACACATTTTAAAAGTGTGTTTAAAAAAGGGGGTGTGGCTACATGAAGTCTCGATAGGCGCCAAATTACCGATATGCTCCATAATTATGGCACAAAATTCTAGTATATAGTAAGCCTAGAGGTGTAAGGAGGAGAAAAGTGTCTAGCCGGTCAGGCAAGATGCACAACTCAATTTGCACCACTGCGATAAATGTGGCGCATATCCTACCAGTCTCCTCTAGATTTAAGCTTTATTTCAGCCAGTATTAATAAATCTGCCCTATTGCGTTCTCCTCTTCAAAGTATTTGTATTCATTATATCAAGATTAACCCTTTTCAATCCACTTTCTGACATCTAAAGACATTCTGATTGAAGCCTGTACAGCTCTTATGTCAGAAGACGTCCAACAGGGTATTCTTACTGTATATTACTGGCTGCTCTGTTGTCGGGGGGGCCTTTTCAGCATGTCACATACCGCAGTACTGGCTCTAGCCAGAAGATGGCGCCATTGTATAATGGCATAAAGAGAAAGCCCCCTAGGAAACTCTGAATCCAAAATTGGATTGCAAAGGGTTAACCCTCATGAGAATAGATAAAACCATTGTATTGAGCTGCAGAGAATTTATCGGAGACACAGACACAAAGTTTTAAAGTTCGGTCCTAGTGACGAAGGCTGGACAAGCATCGGGCCTCATTACTGTAGATGCAAAGTTTCACAAATTAAGGATTCAATAAGAGACTAATTTCCATTTTCTTTTTGCTTTGCATTTTATATAGTTTTCAGTCTAAACAATACATTCATTTTAGTAATGGACATCACAGCTTTAACAGTTTTGCTGCCAGGAGAACTTGCGAGGCAAAAATCATATGAGACTGCGCAGGCTATGACCTTCCAAGCGTGTGCCGCACTACTACTCCCAACATGAAACGGTCAGGAAGTGGTACAGCAAATCCCCGATGAGTCACAACATGCTGTTAGTCCCATTTAAAGCATACCTGGTGTCTAGATACAACGGAGGCTATACTATATAATTCAAGAGCCCGTCAATCTACTAGGACGCCATACATGACGATAACGATAGACTTCATACACATCAGGGTCGTTGCTCGCTCCTAGTAGACTGAGGAGTTATATACTGGTTCAGCCCACCAATAGACTCTCCAAAACGTAGGTACCAGACAGACTTTCAAAGGGTAGAAAAACATCTTTGTCTGACCGCCCCAACATACAACTATTACAAACACGTTAAGCAAAAACATTCTTAAATTACACTTAAAAAAATTCCAGTGGTCAACAGTTTAAATATCAATAATATATTATTTTCTTCCACTTTAGAAAAATATTGCATTAAATTTGTTTGGAACCAAACGACCCTACGCATGTACTAAAATAAAGATGCAAATATAGTAAAACAGACAGGCTCGGTGTGATGAGTTTCCTAGGGGTCCTGAAGTTTGATTAAAGAGCTTACGCGGCTCTGCCGAGTTTCATTTCGCGTCAAAGCAAAGTATAATCCATTGTGATAACAACGAGATCAAAGCCTGAGTGGAAATCCAAATATTAGGCTCCATAAGTGGCGCTGTTTAGAGACAATTAGAGACATAGTACACAGACCGCTCGCCAGTAATGTTTCCATTCATGAGTCCAAAAGGCGTTGATGCATCTCCAAGATCGTCGAACTTGTTACATACTCGTAGACCAAGAACTGGCAAAAATCATAAAAAACGATTAGATCCTTAGAGCTGGATCTTACGTGGAAATGTAGGAGCACATCAGAAAAGAACAAACTATCAAGAGCCACAAGCTCCAGTAAGATTAGTACACAACTTATTGCAGCTACATGTTGGGTCCACAATGGGACTAAAGCACTAGATATAATCTGGCATCACTGATGCGGTTCCGATGCTCCTGTTGGAGGTCAATAATCTATAATACAGTCAACACGTTTCCTAATGCTAGTGTACTAACATGTTTTCACTTTACAGTCAAGGTATAAAATGGTTTGGGGGATATTCAAGGATTGCAGTCCGTCGTGGGTCTCTTTGCGGTAGTACCGGTACCATCGTGAGCTTCTCCTTGCCTGGAACAGGAAGCGCAAACGGCCCCAGAAAGGCGCTTTAAACCTTTCTGGAAAACACTGTTGGACATGCTGTAGATGACACAGTTGCAGAAACTGTTGCTGATGGCCAACCAGGTTGTCAGAAAGGAGGCAGTCTGATTGGCGTAGACCCTAGAGCTCTCCAGGAGGAAGTAGATGATATAGGGCAACCAGAGGATGTAGAAGACGCTGGTGATGCGGAAAAGAACGGTTGCGTAGCGCTTCTCCGGACTAGGCTGTTCCTGGGTAGTTTCGCAGTCAGTGGTGCTAAACCGTACGCGCCTGTCATTTATCTCCTTGTTGTGCTGCTGGCAGATGCGAAAAATATTGAAGTAAGTGAAACAAACAGTTGTAGCCGCCGGGGCGTATAGCATCACCACAATAAAGGAAGTGAAATATTGACTGGTGTGCCACGAGTCGGCACATGACTGAAATACATCTCCGTGGTACCCTGGTTTTCCCCACCCTAAAAACGATGGCAGGAAAATAGCACACGAGTAGATCCAGAGCAAGAGGATGCAAAACCGTAGACGACATGCAGTGACTAATGTGTTGTACGTGAGCGGTTTGGTTATGGCGATGTACCGGTCGACGCTGATACAAGCCAACGAGGTCATGGAGACGCTTTTCAGGACGGACACCACATACCCAAACATTTTACATACGATCCGTTCTGGAAGCAAGTCAGTGCGATGCAGCAACGTGAAGGATGGTACCAAGCAGCTAACTCCAACCAAAAGGTCGGCGTAGGCCATGGTCTGGATGAAGTAACTCGTGGTGTGATGGTTCAGCAGGGGGGCACAATGGAAGACGAAAATCACTATCAAATTGCCGGAGATGATGAGAACAGTCAGAAAGATGATGATCCCCACTTCCAAGAGGCAAACGGGAATGGCTTCATGAGATCCCACACCCAAAAGGCAAAATAGACTGCTGAGGTTGCTGTTAGTTCCTTCGAAGGAAGAGTTCATTTTTAGATCTCCGAAGATCTCCGAATCATGCCTGCGTCTCTGCTGTCCTTCAACGAAACCCACCGTGTCTCCTGCTGGAAGTCCGGCTGTGCTGCGTCTGCAATGTGGACTCCCTTTAACTTCAGTGAAGAATAAAGCTGTGCCAATTTCCTGCCATGTTAGAAAGAGAGGAGAAAAAGCTCGGGAAAGGAGCTTGGGACAAAAAGGTGCAGTCATCAGGAAGCTGGGGTCATGTGGGTTCTCTGTCCTCTATCCGAGGCAATCCCACTCCATCATTATGCTTCCACACAAGACATCAGAGCAGCTGAGAGGAGAGAATGGGACAATGTTTGTACATTATCCAGCCCATCACTGCATATTTCACACTTTCTGCATCCCTCCGCTTAGTGAAAACCCCCATCCAACCCATCTAGGCATAAAATAGCTGTACTACAATCCTCGGAGTGCGCGTATCTGCAGCTATAGGCAGCACAAGCGACATTAAGAATAGGAAATTGCCAATTAATTAAATTTAAAGCACGCCGTCTGCATTCTCCTGGTGACATCTAGGAGCCCTCCGCTCTGCATCTGCAGCCCTGCGCCGTTATCCTCTGCAGCTCTATTCTAGGACACAGAATAAAGGACACCTGATTGTATAGGACACATGCTGCCGGCACTAATACTGCCTCGTAGCTCGGCATCAATACTAATCCGATACCTAGATTCACTTCTAAAGACATCCAGTCCTATGTAAATTGGAGTCCTAATCGGACTGTACATGTAAATATTATTAATACTAAATAAGTGTAAAAAATATATATATAATAAGAATTCTAACCAAACCCCATATTCCCCCAGATTATTTACCTGCTTCTGCACATAAGTCACAGGCTGTGTAGAAGTCCCGCAGAAGGACTGCAGCTCACTTTGCAGCAGAATGGAGAAAATGTCTTTGTGAGTGTGGTCCTCTGCAAACCCTCCTCTCCTCCTCCCTCTCATGCATTGCCAAGATCAGCCAGGATCCCAGACATAGGGACTGCAGGCACAGGGGAGGCATATGTGCAGCTAGCGGAATATCTTCCAGATCTACCTGTATGATCAGACCGCAGGAATCTGACAAAGCTTGTTATGCTCAGGATAAAAGGTCATTGCAGAAGGCACGACTGAACGCTCAGACGTACACGATATTTACTACGGAGCGAGATTCTAGATAGAAATGGGACAGCAACACCTAAAAGGATTGGAAAACGCTTGGAAATATCCGCTCTAATTTATACCCTCTTTGTATATGGGATGAAAATTGAAAAAAATGTATTTCACGATATACAAAGAAGAAAACATAAAATGTGCTTACAAAGTACGAAAACGTAAAAGGACTGTAATTACAGAACCGACGGCACGCTACAATACTGTATGGCGGAATAGATCATCTCAGGAGAACATATAAACCCATGTACATCGGGAATGAAGTAAAGACGGCACGAAACAGTCAATAGGAGATACATACGGCTACTTCCCAATTGTATCACTTTCTGCAAAGTTTGGTCACAATATCCAGTTTGCTGCTCAGTGGCTCATTCTGTGTTCCCCGACTGTAGGAGACTTGTCCCTCGGGATAAAGGAATGTTGGGCAACAACCCCTGTGGGAACTGGAATGGCAGCATAGAACCCGCAGCTTTCCCAGAAACAGATACATCGTAACATAGTTGTAAGTCTGAGAAAAGACACCTGTCCATCCGGTTCACTAATGTGTATTTACACAGGCAGATTCTGTGCATTGCGATATGTACAGAGATCGCACGGGAAACGAAGCCATTGTTTTAAAAGGCTATATTTACATAGGCGACTTCTCTCTCGCATCATGTTCTAATTTGGGGGGATTCTGTTGAGGAATTGCCTATTATTTCATATGGGAGGCAAAAAAAAAAACCTACACTCATGTACAAAAGCGATTTTCACACGAGTCCGATTTTGTATTTTTTACTATTAACCCTTTCCAATCCAATGTCGGGCCTGTCCCGACATCATAATTTCCCTCCACAGCTCCGATGTCGGGACAGGCCCGACACTGCAGTGCAGGAGTGCATCTGCACCCGATCATCAGACACATCGGGTGCAGATACACTCCTGCACTGATCATCAACAAGGACCCTCGAGGAGAAGGCAGAAAGGGTTTTTAACCCTTTCTGCCTTCTCCTTTACACATTACACAGCGCTCAATTAGCGCTATGTTATGCAGGAGATTCTGCCCGGTGATCATGTGACCGCCGGTGTTACCTGACCCCCAGCGGTCACATGAACGCCGAGTCGGGAGCCTGCACCGTGGGGGGGGACCTGCTTACCTGTCCGGCGTCTTCCGCATTCTCCCTTCTGCCTCCTGGCCCGGCGATCATGTGATCGCTGGGTGCCACCTGACCCCAGCGGTCACATGATCACCGAGGCAGAAGGGAGAATGCGGAAGACGCTGGGCAGGTAAGCAGGTCCCTCCACGGTGCGATGAGCACCTGCACCCTCCTGAACTCTGTCAGTTCGGGAGGGTGCAGGGAAAATTTATTTTTTCTCATCCATTCTCCCCGGCTCCGATTTATTTGGAGCTGGGGAGAATGGATGAAAAAAAATAAATGGATTGGAAAGGGTTAAAGCTATGTGTGATTTTCACAATTGTATGTGCATTTTTCTCACAAAACTTAGAACACTCGCAGGAAAAAAAAACGCAGATTTAAGAGTGCGATATCAGTCAGTTTCATGGACCAATATTGCAGTTGCCATTATAAATTAATCCTCCAGTTCTCCTGTATATAATGCCATGACATATGTGTGTATTGTATAACGTATGCTTATGCAAGAATGGTGAAAACAAAAACCCATTTGTAGCCATTTATGTTTTTCCTCCCTTAGGCTAGATTCAGACGAACGTATATCGGCTCAGTTTTCACGCCAAGCCGATATACAGTGTCCTCATCTGCAGGGGGGGGGGGGGGGGGGGAGGATGGAAGAGCCAGGAGCAGGAACTGAGCTCCCACCCCCTCTCTGCCCCTCTGCACTATTTGCAATGAAAAGAGGCTGGACGGGGGCAGGGCTAAGTTTCGAGAATTAGCCCCGCCCCGTCCCGTCCCGCCTCTCCCCATTGCAAATAGGGCAGGCGGGTGGAGAGGAGGCAGAGAGGGGGCGGGAGCTCAGAGCACTGCTCCCGCCTCTTCCAGCCTCCTCCCCCTGAAGAGAGACGACGTATATCGGCTGGGCGTGAAAACCCAGCCGATATACGTTCGTCTGAATCCAGCCTTAGCTTCAGCCGCAGCCTCCGTATGAGAAGGATAACCATCCATGTACAGGAATATTTTTTAGTACGCAAGATTGGATGAAAGGGACGCACTTTTTTAGGGGGAGTGCAGCTTTTTATTTTTAACATTTTTTAAAAATGTTCACATTTCATTTACTAAATGTAAACATTTTTCTGTACACATTTTATTTATTAACACTATGGGGACGCAGGTTAGCAGGCGTGTCTGTGTTCCCTTCTATCCCCACATACAGACCACTGGTACCAGTCACAGATATACAAAGAGGATGCACGTTCTCTTTGCATGCCTGCAAGCCCAGATATGCAGAGGGAATCTCTGTGATGTCATTACTGATGCCACAGGCAATCCCTAGCCACCATCCAAATGAGGAAGGGGCGTTACTGTGACAGCTGATTCAATCTGTGCCGCAGGGACCTGCCGATCATGGCGTTCCGCAGCATGGGATGGGTTAAACAAACTGTTTCTGATTCAAGTGCCCTTATCAGGACCTGAACTAATCAGGTCCCAGCATCGTCGTCACCCGGATCAGAGGATCTGATAGTTACAGTCATAGCTGGAACTTCTTTGAAGCAGGAAGGCGGCCATGGCTGAGCAGAAGAGGACCATGGGTGTGGCGGTTGCCTGGAGAGCGATTTCTACAGAACTTCATCATCCCAGCAGTGAAGTTTGGGGGCCGTTCTGTTATGGTTTGGGGTGTTTCCGCTGGGAAGAACTAGGGACATTAGTTATAGTGAAGTCCACCCTCAACACCAATGGGTATGGAGACATTCCAGACAATGTGGCATCACCTATCCAGTGGTAATACTTCGGTACAGCTCTGTCTCTACCAACATGACTGAGCTCCATGTCATACAGCACGCAAACTTTATTGGCCAGCCCAAAGTCCAGACCTCAATCCCATTGAGCATCTTTGGGAAGAAATAGAATGCTGCATCCATGCATGTCCAATACGCCCATCATCCCCTATATCCATATCTGAAGCTTTCCTCAATAGGAACATCTATAGGAATGCAATGGAAAGCAGCCTGGGGGGGGGGGGGGTGTTACTGCAGTCATTTAGGCCAAAGGCAGCCCAACACTATATTGGCAAATGTGAATACAATCGAATTTCATCACCTTCTGTGTGCGTCCCAATACTTTTTTCAATATAGTATAGAAACATGGTAGCACAAAACGCTCAGCCGTTTCCTTACTTCTGACCGCCCTGACATTCAGAAGGGAAATCTCATTTCTGCCATTATAGGCCCTATTAATGTAAAGGGCACCAATATAAATGCAGTACAGATAAACGGCTTTGGCTGTACAGTATGGAGGGCGCCTGGTTGCTGGATTTTCTGCAATTACATTAATAGTTTAAAAAATATATTTTTAATAGAAAACAAAATCATCTTTATTAATTTGGCAAGTAAATATCAAGCAGACATTTGTGGATAATGTCCTCACATCACTGCCAGAAGAGGCTGACAATCCAAATTCATACAAATGATCACTCAAAGGATCACACAGATAGACTAGGGCCAGCGGTATCAGGAGCCAATTAATGTGCCAGAGTCAACTGTGGGAGGAAATCCGATGGGAGGAAGCCGGCGTGAGCACAGAAAACATGCAAAATATGGACTAGAACAGAGAGATGGAAAGCGCTAAGTGATGTCAGCGAGCTTGGCCATTAATACCACCAACAGGGGGCTAATATGCAGTGCAAGAACAACATAAAAGCTGCTGGATGTGAAGGGCAGGAGTGTACTGTACATCACCACGACCCAACATCACATCACAAAGTATGGAAGGCTGAAAAAAGACAGATGTCCATCCAGTACAGCCTATTACCCCCCCAATGTTGATCCAGAAGAAGGCAAAAAAAAAACAAACAATGAGGTAGAAGCCAATTTTCCTCATTTAAGGGTAAAACATTCCTTCCCAGCTCCAATCTAGCAATCAGAATAATCCCGGGATCACGGACCCTCCTAATCAGTGACTAGAACACGTAATACTGCAAAGCTCAAGAGGTCCCCTCAAACGCTTTTATCGGATTTGTCATCACCGCGCCCTAGATTCAATAAAAGCACTGGATATCAAAAAAACAATATATCATCATAGCCCACATCGAAGGAAAAGATCTGTACGGACAGGCTATTTTGGGCTTGTTCCCCCTCATCAGTAAGTTACTGGCTGCTGGATGAGAGGTCTATAACTTGGGTTGGAAGTTTCTCCTTAGGGAGGGCACCTAGTGTGAGGAGACCTATAGGGTCATGCACGCTCCTTCGCGAAATGTATGCAAATGAGAAGATGGAACAATGCCTCCATATCGCCACCTATTGGATGGCAGCCACTACGTTGTTTAGTTTTTTCAACAGATTGTTAAGAGGTCACATGGTTTTGCTAGAAAACAGCAGTTTCCCACAGAAAAAAAAATACAAGCAGCTGATTGTAATGGCAAAATTGTGCAGCTACTTGATTTCAGATGTGATTATCCGTCGCACCACAGCCACATCAGTGCCACACCACGTGTTTCTACCCTAACAAGTCCAGCTGTCGCCCATCAATTAGCGGTGATCAACATGCACTGAAAACAGATAACCGTAGATGTCATTTGTCAACATATGCATACCCACTGATCAAATACACGGTAATGAGATCCATCCTACAGATATTCCAATAGTATCACTCCACCGTTTGCTGTTACCGGTGCTCAATTAGAAGGATGCGCTAATCAGCAAGTGATACGGCTTCAGCACCAAAATGTGAACACAGCCCGAATCACTATACCATATGCAAATCTTCATTAATTGCCTGGAGAAACAATGTAACTGCTGCCCGTATTGCTGAGGATTGGACAAGTGAAGAAGAAAAAAAAACGGTGGTGGGGCTTAGCTGACGTACATAATCAAAAAGACAGGCCTACAATTACGTTATCTCAATCCCAATTAATTTGTGCAGAAGAAAATTAATCAAACTATTACTAAAATAACCAGTAATCAGACTGTAGCTGGAGCTTTCAATTTTGGACTCTTGCAATGTGCCACAAAAAGGGTAAAAAAAAAGCCGCCTGTAGCATATGCAATGACGATCCGGCGAGGCCCGGATGAACGTGCTTTTTGCTTTAAGATCCGTGCATTAATATTTCAGTGCCCTATAACTAATGCTTTGTCGCAGGAAAGCAGACAGCAGGCATCAGAGCTCCAGCCACCCCGGGTGCCAGACAGCTCTTCTCCCCAACACTTGTCCTGGTTTAGAAAATTGCAACGGAAATGTACAAGACATAAAAAGTAAGGATATCAATCAAAAACACAAGTCCTTATAATAAAACATGAATACTATACCATACTAAACCATGGTGAATAACCATCAGAGTAGCATCAATGATATAGGAGATCAAGGCAGGGAATGTATTTTGGTTGGCATATGTGGGTACACATGGGCAGACGCCTGAGCTGGTGCTACAACTAGGAATGTAAAAAAAGAAGAAAAAAAACTGTTGGTAATAAAATCAATCAGCCTATTAAAGAAGGCATTATGTGACAAGAACCGATTGTGTCTGACCTGTCAAAATATCCAACTGCTAAAACGAGAAGAGAGCCGGGAGAGGGAACAGGGGGAGGGGTGCGGAAGAGAGCCGGGAGAGGGAACGGGGGTGGGGTGGGGAAAAGAGCCGGGAGAGGGATCGGGGGGGGTGGGGGGGGGGGGAGAAGGAGAGAGCCGGGAGAGGGATCGTGGGGGAGGGGGGGGGGGGGAGGGGAAAGAGCCGGGAGAGGGATCGGGGGGTGCAACCATGAGGATCCTAAACAGGGTTCACCTTTCTTAGGGAGGGTGCTTGGCATCTACATAGAGCATGTTTTGTGGGATAGATTATTCCTGTTACAAAATACATTACACCTACCTTCATGTCGTATATTGTTGGTACCTGTACAGACACTACTTTGATTATTACTCACCCTTGTAGTGTATGGACCAGGGTTTTGCATGATAATATATTGATATTCCAATTTGTAAAGCTTGATTTATTTCACATTCCTTAAAGGCGGATTTACATGAGCGTGTTTGCGCACAAATCTGCTTGTGTGCGTAATATGCAAAGAATTGAGCCCATTGATTTAAATGGGTTCATTCCCGCTCCTTGGTGCAAATTGCGAGCACGCTAAAAAAAAAAAAAAAAAAAAAATGCAGCATGCTCTATTCTTCATGGCATCTGTGCACCAAAGGCCCCATAGAAGTCTAGGGAGGTGCGCAAATACACACTGAATACCCACGTAATTGTGCAATGCAAAATTCCATAGGAAAAAGAACACATCTAGCATTAATTAGGCTAATTAGCCTTCAAAATCACAGTGCGAGTCCCTTGCCCATGTAAAATGGCCTAGCGAGTGCAAAAAGGTACAGTATTATGTGCAAAATGACATAGTTTGCGGCACAAATCAGCTGTGCCGACAGAAGCGTTTTGCGCGTACGCTTTTATGAGTCCGCCCTAAATCCAAAGTCACTTGGATGTGTCCAACAGCTTACCTAACAGTAACGTAGACCCTTTTCGAAAAGATTTCAAGTAAAACGTGATATATGGGAAGACTGCTGGCACCGTTGAGCTCAAACACCTTAAAACTGGACCAACAGATAGGTACGGAGAGGGATTGGGATCGGGGGAGGGCTAGAAGAGAGACGGGAGAGGGGTCGGGGGAGGGCTAGAAGAGAGACGGGAGAGGGGTCGGGGGAGGGCGAAAAGAGACGGGAGAGGGATCGGGGGAGGGCGAAAAGAGACAGGAGAGGGATCGGGGGGGGGCGAAAAGAGACGGGAGAGGGATCGGGGGGGGGCGGGGCGAGAAGAGACGGGAGAGGGATCGGGGGGGGGGGAGAAGAGACGGGAGAGGGATCGGGGGGGGGGGGAGAAGAGACGGGAGAGGGATCGGGGGGGGGGAGAAGAGACGGGAGAGGGATCGGGGGGGGGGAGAAGAGACGGGAGAGGGATCGGGGGGGGGGGCGAGAAGAGACGGGAGAGGGATCGGGGGGGGGCGAGAAGAGACGGGAGAGGGATCGGGGGGGGGGCGAGAAGAGACGGGAGAGGGATCGGGGGGGGGGGGGCGAGAAGAGACGGGAGAGGGATGGGGGGGGGGGGGCGAGAAGAGACGGGAGAGGGATGGGGGGGGGGGCGAGAAGAGACGGGAGAGGGATCGGGGGGGGGGCGAGAAGAGACGGGAGAGGGATCGAGGGGGGCGAGAAGAGACGGGAGAGGGATCGGGGGGGCGAGAAGAGACGGGAGAGGGATCGGGGGGCGAGAAGAGACGGGAGAGGGATCGGGGGGCGAGAAGAGACGGGAGAGGGATCGGGGGGGCGAGAAGAGACGGGAGAGGGATCGGGGGGGCGAGAAGAGACGGGAGAGGGATCGGGGGGGCGAGAAGAGACGGGAGAGGGATCGGGGGGGGCGAGAAGAGACGGGAGAGGGATCGGGGGGGCGAGAAGAGACGGGAGAGGGATCGGGGGGGGCGAGAAGAGACGGGAGAGGGATCGGGGGGGGCGAGAAGAGACGGGAGAGGGATCGGGGGGGCGAGAAGAGACGGGAGAGGGATCGGGGGGGCGAGAAGAGACGGGAGAGGGATCGGGGGGGCGAGAAGAGACGGGAGAGGGATCGGGGGGGGCGAGAAGAGACGGGAGAGGGATCGGGGGGGCGAGAAGAGACGGGAGAGGGATCGGGGGGGGCGAGAAGAGACGGGAGAGGGATCGGGGGGGGCGAGAAGAGACGGGAGAGGGATCGGGGGGGGCGAGAAGAGACGGGAGAGGGATCGGGGGGGGGCGAGAAGAGACGGGAGAGGGATCGGGGGGGGGCGAGAAGAGACGGGAGAGGGATCGGGGGGGGGGCGAGAAGAGACGGGAGAGGGATCGGCGGGGGGGGCGAGAAGAGACGGGAGAGGGATCGGCGGGGGGGGCGAGAAGAGACGGGAGAGGGATCGGGGGGGGCGAGAAGAGACGCGAGAGGGATCGGGGGGGCGAGAAGAGACGCGAGAGGGATCGGGGGGGCGAGAAGAGACGCGAGAGGGATCGGGGGGGCGAGAAGAGACGCGAGAGGGATCGGGGGGGCGAGAAGAGACGCGAGAGGGATCGGGGGGGCGAGAAGAGACGCGAGAGGGATCGGGGGGGCGAGAAGAGACGCGAGAGGGATCGGGGGGGCGAGAAGAGACGCGAGAGGGATCGGGGGGGCGAGAAGAGACGCGAGAGGGATCGGGGGGGCGAGAAGAGACGCGAGAGGGATCGGGGGGGCGAGAAGAGACGCGAGAGGGATCGGGGGGGCGAGAAGAGACGCGAGAGGGATCGGGGGGGCGAGAAGAGACGCGAGAGGGATCGGGGGGGCGAGAAGAGACGCGAGAGGGATCGGGGGGGCGAGAAGAGACGGGAGAGGGATCGGGGGGCGAGAAGAGACGGGAGAGGGATCGGGGGGGCGAGAAGAGACGGGAGAGGGATCGGGGGGGCGAGAAGAGACGGGAGAGGGATCGGGGGGGCGAGAAGAGACGGGAGAGGGATCGGGGGGGCGAGAAGAGACGGGAGAGGGATCGGGGGGGCGAGAAGAGACGGGAGAGGGATCGGGGGGGCGAGAAGAGACGGGAGAGGGATCGGGGGGGCGAGAAGAGACGGGAGAGGGATCGGGGTGGGCGAGAAGAGACGGGAGAGGGATCGGGGGGGCGAGAAGAGACGGGAGAGGGATCGGGGGGGCGAGAAGAGACGGGAGAGGGATCGGGGGGGCGAGAAGAGACGGGAGAGGGATCGGGGGGCGAGAAGAGAGACGGGAGAGGGATCGGGGGGGGAGAGAGACGGGAGAGGGATCGGGGGGGGAGAGAGACGGGAGAGGGATCGGGGGGGGAGAGAGACGGGAGAGGGATCGGGGGGGGAGAGAGACGGGAGAGGGATCGGGGGGGGAGAGAGACGGGAGAGGGATCGGGGGGGGAGAGAGACGGGAGAGGGATCGGGGGGGGAGAGAGACGGGAGAGGGATCGGGGGGGGAGAGAGACGGGAGAGGGATCGGGGGGAGAGAGACGGGAGAGGGATCGGGGGGGAGAGAGACGGGAGAGGGATCGGCGGGGGGGGAGAGAGACGGGAGAGGGATCGGGGGGGAGAGACGGGAGACGGATCGGGGGAGGGAGAGAGACGGGAGACGGATCGGGGGAGGGAGAGAGACGGGAGACGGATCGGGGGAGGGAGAGAGACGGGAGACGGATCGGGGGAGGGAGAGAGACGGGAGAAGGATTGAGTGTGAGAAGTGAGACGGGAGAGGAGACAGGAGAGGGATCGGGGGCGAGAAGAGAGATGGGAGAGATCGGGTGGCGAGAAGAGAGACAGGAGAGGGATCGCATGCAAGAGCGATGGGAGGCAAAAAGAGAGGAGAAAGAGGGAAGGGGGTTAAATAGGAACGATGGGGCATAAAGAACAAAAGAAAAAGGAGGCTAAAAGTGAGATGCAACATTACAACGGAAAAAAATTGAAAAACAGGAGGCAGCTATGATTAGTGACTCCAATGCCACTAGATCAAGATCTGACAAATTATTAGTACTTCTTAGAGTAAGTAAAAATTGTCGGCATAGCTAAAGCAATTCAGGCACTTTTGAAAATGCTTGGATCCAATACCTATGGGGCAATGGTAGACTAGAAAAAGGAAGGCGTTCTTCACGACTTATTATAAATCTGCACTGGCTCTGCATGTGAACCTTCTACTGTTTGTTGTCTCATGTCTCCTCCATACAGTTCCCCATGAATGTACTGTGTCATGTACTGGGAACTATGCAGCACTTCTCCCAAAGCAATCCTTCCCATTTCTCGGTGAACATAGTGCTTAGCTCTGCCTGTACATGTCTGCTCCACAACTCGTATTCCTGTTTGCAGTCAGCAAGATATTTGCAAGTCTATATTGCTGCATTATCTAAATAATAATATAGATGGGCACCACTTCTGGGATATAATAATACAAGAACCTCCGGCAGCTGCTATGTAATTATGTTGAAACCTGCAGGCTACTATGTAATCAGGTGGGCACCGGTGTTTGCTACTATACAATTATAGGTACACCTCTGACAGGAGGACTGACAGGCTGCAAAGTGGCTGACGGTAAGAGGAGTGGAGGGGTGTAAGTCTGATACTCAAACGCCCAATTAAGTATTAACCTTGCTCTGCTTGTGGCAGAATATAGCAGTGGATTGCAAAGAAGCATTCTGTACACTGTAATCATGTGTGCAAAACAAGATTTGTCAATCTGGTTTTGTAACCGTACCAATTGCGAAGTGTCCCCGGGTAGACGTTTAGGTCATTCATTACATGAGAACTTAACATTTTACGAATAACGTCATTACTAAAACACAAGTTTTACGGTACAACCAACCAAGAGTGTGTAAAAAGTCTATTCTATTAAAGCATGGTTGTATTCTATGGTTGTTAACGTTCTAGTAATTAACTAGTATCTGTACGTATCAATAGGACATGTCCAAAATATCTGATTGGTGGGAGTCCAGGTGGAGGCCCAGTTTTGATCCTGGCTGGCTTTGTCACAGAATCAGTTGGGGTCACTCACCCCAAAAGACTCAAATTTCAGACTTTTCAGAATAAGCTGCTGCTTCGCGTACATGAGGACCAACGCTATTTTAGGTAATTACGTGGCTTACACTTTTCACCAGCTCTCCAATATGCAGGCTCCATTGGTAATAATCAGTCTTCTGTAAGCTCAGAGAGTGGGGGGGGGTATGTAGTCTCCATGATTTGCACACATAGGCGAGCAGGTTATCTTCTCCATCTCTCAGTAGCAACAGTATACTGAGCAAGTAGATGACATTTTTTTAGTAGCTGTGATACAGTAAACACTTACTAGTAGCTGCAGCAGCACGTGAGTGGGCGAGTCAGCTTCTCTGTCTGTGAAGCAGCTTCCTCTCCGGTCCACAGACTTCTATTGCCAGCAAGAGACAACCCCTCCTCCCACTTTCTTTAATCCTTCTCCATATCTCTGTTGCTAGAGATGGACTTCCCATGACAACATGCAGTGGGCAGCAAATTAGAAGAAAGGGAACCCCCTAGTGACCAGCACTTCAGAGGGGATTTTTAGGTAAATAAAAGTCATTTTAGGTAAATAAAGGAATTTGCACTCTTGCTACTTACTGCATTTTGAAAGTACTTTTGATAGCCAATGTGCAAACTATTAAAAGAAATAACTTTAAGATACATGGTCAGTATCGGAAGTGATCTAAACAAAGGCAAAAAGCAGTTCAATGAATTTCATTTTCATCGTGGCGGCCGAAAGTTTCCACTAGCAAGTTTATAAGGTCTATAGAAGTAGATGGAAGCTGGCGAGTGTTCCCCACTATACAAGCTTTAAGAGACCCTCCCCCCAAGATGGAATAGCACTAGACAGGTGGAGGCTAATGAGCAGCACTGCTTACCTGCCCTGTGACGGCCACCCTCTGTGCGCGCAACCACAGGACTGTCTGATTTACCTAATGGGCTTGTGCAGCAATTACCTGCACAGCAGTTGGCAGGGATGCTGCTGTGCAAGAGATAATCTGAAGGGACTGCAGTCCCTTTGTAGTTCGGATCAGTGCGGGTCCCAGAAGTCCGACTGACACCGATCATAATGTTACATAGCATCATGACAATATGCCATAACGTTTAATAGGATACAGTGGTGACAATGTGGTCTCCTCGGTTTTGGAGGTAACATAATTTGGCCAACAAGTGGCAACATCACAAACATTAAGGAGGCGAGCAGAACTGGTTGAGCAGGAGACTGCAGCCTGGGATAGGCAAGACATCTCGGTAGGGTTAAGGGAGCATATAATATCCCTACAAGGCAAGAAAAACTTACATACGTGTCCTAGCCGGTATGGTACAAGTGCAGCAATGTTCCGAGGTCTCTCCTTCATTGTACTAATCTACAGAAGTGTTACAAAGAACGTTTCCAGAAAGGAATCAACTATGTTTACAAGCAAAGCAGTGATTTTTATTATAGGACTCCAGTAGTGCTCCAAATTTGGCGTGTTGCTATTTTCATTGCTACAGATGGGTTTCATTTAATGCTTCATTGCTTTTACTCGTCTTACGCTAACCACGGTGTACTGTAACGCTCTTTTATATGCACTAAAACCATCATAAGAACGCGGTGCGCAGAATGTAAGGATATGAAAATAAACCGAGTCTGAATAAACATAATCATGAACGACAGAAACAATATAGACAACACATCTACCTCACTGAGACGACATCCGTAAAAACGTCTAGATCAGTATGGGATTCGCTTTAACTAAAGGGTAAAGGGGTTTCCAGTCAAAATCTGTTTTGAAAAGCAGTTCTGCGACCTGCTGCCAAGTCGACCATTAATAATTTAATACGTACTTTAAAATATGAATATATGGTTTCGAACACATCTTCCATACATCAAAATTAATCACAGGATCTAGCAGCAATAATGTAGCTAGGAGAAACAGAATTGTAGCATTAAAGCGACCCACCGGGACTGGACAAACAAAGTTGGCCGAAACGCTTCTCTGACTATATGATTAGTATGCATTGACAGTCTAAGGGCTCGGGCATTGGTGCACAAATAGCCACGCAAAATAAAAAAAATCCCTGCTGCTCGCGTGTGTAAAAAAAAATAAATAAATAAAATAATCGCATGAGTGGCAGCTGCTCCAGGAGAGAAAGAAGCAGCCCCTCAGGGCTTCAGGATTTTCCCATAGCAGGGAGAAAGAGAGCAGAGCTATGGGGAATTAACCCATTCTGTCTGTCCCTGCTATGGGTTGATCCCCCATAGCCCGCTCTGTCTGTCCCTGCTATGGGTTAATCCCCCATAGACTCGCACTGTCTCCCTGCTATAGGGGATTAACCCATAGCCCGCTGTTTCTCCCTGCTATGGGGATCCCCGAGGAATATCCCCATAGCAGGCAGAGGGGCGGGGATAGAGAGAGGAGGCATAGCTACATGGTATCTCACAGGGATTCCCATAGCAAAAATAGAGGAAGCGTAGCTAGAAGGGCATCCAAGCTCTAGGGGAAAGCCTTGAAATCCCCCCCCCCTACCCCGCCCCGCTATTGGGTAATCCCTTGGGGAGAGAAATAGAGGGAGTCCCTTACTGCCCCAGCAGCGGGCTGCAGGAATACACGCTGCTTACAGCACGACATTAAAATCTGCTGCCCAGAAGCACATTTTAAATGTCCCGTTGTAAATTCCTGTTAGTCCCCACGGGGATTAAGGGAACACTTGAGGAGTCCCCTCAACCCCCTGAGGACTAACAGGAGTTTACAGCGCGACATTTAAAATGTGTTACTGGGCACCACATCTTAAATGCCCTGCTGTAAGTAGCAGGGAATCTTCTTTTCCTGCACAGAAGTTTCCATAGACTTCTCCCATAGGAGTCAATGGAAACTCCTGCGTAGCTCGCACCAAAGATAGGACAGGTCCTATCTTTGGTGCATACCACGGAGCTACATGTGACCTGCAGAATGTCCTATCTTTATTAGGTGCCCGCTGTTTTGTGCGCCTAACATTCTCTCATGTGAGCGCTTCTATGCGTTGCTAGCAGCGTGGGGAAAAAAACGCTCATCTGGCCAGGGCAGCACTGGTCAATCAAAGTAGGTTCCCCTATGGGGACTAAAGAGAATAAAAAAATGTAAAAAAGGAGTTTAAAAAGTTTTAGTATAAAAAAAATAAAAAGTTAAATAAAAGAAAACCATTTCCCCATGTGTATATTAAAAAACAAACAAAATAAAACGAAACAGTTGGCATCTGTCCGAAAAAGTCCAATCTACCAAAGTAGCGCATTACTTATCCTACATACAACATCAGAATTAAATAAATACAAAGCGGCCAAAAAGTCACCTGCAAAATGGTACCAATAGAAACTTCAGGACGTCCCGCAAAAAGAGCCCTAACACAACTTTGTCGATGGGAAAGTTAAAAAAGGCATGGTGGTCAGAAGATGGTGGCAGAAAATGATTTAATGTTTTTGCAGTGATTTTTTTTTTTTGCAATACTAATTTTAAAAAATAAGCATAAAATTTGTATTTGTCATAACCGTACTGACCCATAGAATAAAGTTATGTCATGTGTGCAGCACTGTGTACACCGTAGACACAAGACCCCCAATGAAGGCAGAATTGTGTTTTTTTCCCATTTCATGCCACTTAGAATTCTTTAACATTTTTTAGTACATTATATGGCATGTTAAATAGCACCACTGAAAAATACAACTAGTCACAGAAAAAAAAGCCCTCAGACAGCTATGTGCATGGATTAATAAAAGACTCAGGGTTTTTTTTGAAAGTGGGGAGGAAAAAACTAAAATAAATTTTTTTAAAAAAGGTAGTTAAAGACATTACGAGTTCATAGAGAAGAGTCCATAATGAAGGATCTCCATCAAACAGCGGCAGTTGAACACATTTCTCATGACCATTCCATAGATTCCAATGAACAACATGCAATGCTTCATTTCTCCTATGGAGGCACTGCAGAGAAATTGAACACTTTCCCCACAAATTACAGCCGATCACTAGGGGCTCCAGCAGCTGGACAACCTGTGAGTATTTTAGTTGCTTCATAATGAAAATGGAATCGCTCAAAGAAAATGACCTCTTTAACCGGACACTTTTTAGAACTTTTGTTGTGGTGGTTCTATGGCCATATTTTTATTTCTTGGGCTACCAAAGTTATTTCTGCTGCATTTTTTTGTTTTGGTGACATATAGGGCTGATTGTCATTACTTTTTTTTCACAGATGTTTTCTACATTCTTAATAGTACAAAAAGTTTTTTAAAAAATTTAAAAAAAATCATAGTTCTTAATTTCTAAAATTAGTACATTAGCGCTAAAATAAAATAGAGGAATGGGTTTTCTATTTTTTTGGGATGATGTAATATGTAACTCGTATAGTCTCTGATTACATAAAGGGTATGGCAACAGATTAGGTTGGTGTGGGCAGTTTATTTTTCTCTTTTTTAAATAATTTATGCTATAATTTTTGGAACTTATTTTTGGATACTTTTTTTAACCAATTTCTTCTTTTTTTTGCAATTTTACACTGTATATAGAGCATCCATACGAGCCCCAGTTACAGGCACACCACCCTAGAGTGACAGTAGTCACTAGCAGAGCTGGTCAGATTTTGCCAAGACCCAGCAGCTCTGCCATGCTGGGGGTCGCCAGTGATCACGGGATTGCTGGGTCCAATAAGGGAAAGAGCACTGCCGCTTCCTGTATTCACTATGCAGGCTACAAATGACAAGGCAGGGGGGGATTATAAATCGGTTCTGTCTTCTCCTCTGGGTCATCGGCTGTCTCCAACAGCCAAGGACCCAGCCTGCTTCTGCTAGATTGCAGGAGCTTTAAAACCGCGCCGTATATTTATGATGGGACGGGTTTAAAGCTCAGAAGCGAGCGCCGTATTTACTTATGACGCTTTGTCCTTAATGGATTAAGGTAATTGGGGGACGGCACGTCATTTTATTTAAAGCATGCAAAGAGTAGCGAAACATATATAGTTATTTAGAGGAATGTCCCTCAAATATATACATCTATGTGTGAAGAGAATGGCGGATTTCAAGCGTCACAGAACTCAGGACCTAAAACATTCAAAGCCCAATTTTGATCTCCACACCAGCGTCATGGACTTACTTTAGTGATGAGCAGCCTGTATTTCTCCACAAGGTAATCATTGTTGTGACATCCGGCAAGTAGCTGCCACACTTCTCCTCTTAATGCCTCTGGCACACCACTCCTCACCAGCGTAGAAAGCTGCTTCGGACGTACACTCAGGTTCAAGTGCCTGAGAAGAATGAAATGATGATAGTTTTCCAAAAAAGGACTCTGTTCTATGTCAGCACTTGTTTTAAAACAACCCTCCCATCAGGAGCTGAAAACGGATATAGAAGTCAGCACCTACATGGGAGGATTACCTGATATTTATTTTTCCTTAGATCATTCTCCTTGGTAGATTTTTAGTTCACTTCTATTAGGACACAGCTGTGATCTGTGACTAGAGATTAGCTACATGGCCTAATCTGAAGTAGTCTGGGACACACCCCCTGTTTTATCATTGGTTCAGGGTGCAGAGGAAGCAGACAGGGGGTGTGTCTCAGACTATTTCAGATTAGGGGTTGTAGCTAAACTATGGCCACATATCATAGCTCTGTCCTAATAAAGCGGAGCTAAAAAGCAGTCAAAAGGCATGAGCTAAGGAAAATAAACAGCAGGTAATCATCCCCTGTAGATAGGGACTGGAGGGTCATTTTAATGTATATAAAATACTGAGTAACACTGCAAATAGTTATGCGTGCAGTCACCATTAGAGGGAGCATTGTCAGTTGCTGATAGTACTGGTCGATTATCTGTTCATGTTAAAGGTCCATTAGGAGCTTGCTGCACATTGTCTATACATTGGACTTAGTAACACTGTATACAGTAAGCTCCCTCTAGTGGGAGCTGCAGGCAGCCGGTGTGTTATCTTTAACCCTTTCCAATCCAATTTGTATCTTGGTTTTCCTAGGGTGCTTACTCTTTTTCTGCCGTTATACAACGGCGCTATATGCTGGCTAAAGCCAGTACTGTACGAGGTGACATGTTGGATAGGCTCCGACAGCACAGAAGCTGGGAATATACAGTAAGAGAACCCCGACGGATATCGAAGCTGTACAGTCTTAAATCGTAATGTCTTCAGAGGTCAGACAGTGGATTGGAGAGGGTTAAATAAGAATTTTGGACCGAAAAACACTTTCTTAAAAAGGAGCTATCACCACTTCTGACATGTGTATGTTAGTACATACTGGTTTTCCCTAAAACAATACTGGAGCATCTTTTCTAAGAACCCGTATTGTTCCTCTAAGAAATATATAAATATACTGACAAGTGGGTGTTACCATTTCCATTGTCAAAAGGAGGTGTCCTTATACAGTCAGCTTTTAGTGGCTTGTACGGACATACGCCCCACCCGGTAACACCCAGGAATAATAGAAGAAAGGTGCAAGAAGTCCTGGAACTGTTACTGAATGGTACATACAATTATTTCCTAATACAGATATGTCAGTAGAGACCCCCTTTAAGGTCTGTAGCAATGCATCCCAAACTGTGGCTTTTCGGCTGTTGCAAAACTACAAGTTGTGATCCAGTCCTGGAAGTTGCAGTCTCGCAGCCGCTGGACAGCCACAGGTTGGAGACAATTGGTCTATACTATTCTGCACATTTATACTCCGACTACAGGCAAACATTTTTAGTAGGAAATCTCCATTATCACAAGCATGAGAGCTCGTTAACACTTTGCTGTAGACGTTAGACTTGTTCGGTGGATTTTAGCAGTTACAACAATTAGAGCAACGAAAAAGAACAAGAGAGAAACACATTGATGATATTCTGAAATTTCATTTCATTTATTTGGAACAAATGACTAGTTTAGGCTATTTCTACCCCCTCAACTCTTTATCACACATCCTGCAGTGTTTACTCGGAGTTCCGGCTGCAGTTTTTCTTAGGCCACGGTTGTTTTTATACGCTTATCTTTTTCCTAAAATTGTTTCGTTTCATTGTGTATCGAGTGTAACTGTTCTTTCCAAAACTTTAGACATTTCAAAAGTTTTAATCACCGGGATCTGGCTGCCGAGACCCCCACCAGTCACTAGAACAAAGCAGCAGAAGCACTCATTTGAGAACGATCACTGCTCGCTAGCTGAAGACGGGCTTATATACCTTCTATTGAACCAATCTTCAGAGACCCAGTAGTGACAATACTTTGCTGTTTCGTTCTGGCAATTGATAGGGTCTCCGCATCTGGACTCTCAGCGATCAAAACTTTTGACATGCCACTAGGACAAGTCAAAAGTTTTTGGAAAGCACAGTAATAGTTTAAGGAAAATTGTCCAACTATGTTCTTGTGAATGGTACTGAGCTGCAATTTCATCCATGGCGCTACACAGTGTACAATACACGCCTGTATACAAGAAAGAGGCCAACACTCTTGACAAGCAGCATGTCTCCTTCAAACAACTGATCAAGGAGGGGCGGGGGGGGGGGGGGGGGTGCTGGTACTCGAATCCCCACTTATCTGATATGACTTATCCTGAGGAAAGGTCATCAACATAAAAGGACAACTCATTTAAAACACCAACTTCCTCGTAACTCCTTTTCTGGCCTCCTTCATAGGGTACAAGTAGACGCTGAAAAGTGACATCACCACCCTGTCTTCAGACGCCATTCACTAGCCTTCGTTGACGTCCAATCAAAGGCATTAGCACATTGTAGAGGAGCATCTCAGACCATCACATAAGCTATATTGTCACTGCAGAGAAGGAACAGCCTTAGGCCACTGCACACGGGGGCAAATTGAATTGTGGATCCCGTGCTCGTCACCGGCGTGGGCGATCCGCTGCTCAATTTACCCATAGATGTGTGTGGAAATTCCTCTGCTCCACGCATAGATGCGGATTTTATTTGCGGCCAATATGTGCCGAAAATAAAATCGCAGCATGCTCTATTTTAGCCTGAATTCCGGGCAGACGGCTTCTATTGAAGTCAATGGAAAGCATCCGATCCACGGGCCTTCCGTAATTGACATTACAGAAGGGCTGTGGGAGTTGCGCCATTGCAAAACAAAACATAAAAAAAAAACAAAAAAACTGTACTGCGCATGCCCGATGGCGTACCGCCCAGGACATCTGCAGTACAGAGAAAGAAATTAAAAGAGAGGTATACGGGGTCACCGGCCGGATTCCGGCTCTGCCATGTGCAGGCGGCCTTAACGTTACGTGAAGAGGTCTACCTTTCTAAAATAAGCATGGTGAACCTTTGTAGAGTAACAAAGGCACTAAGTATACATTGGCATCAATGATCGCAGGTTAAATGCTCCAGTGAAGGCAGATCATCAGTCAGGTACACAATCACTCCTAGCAATGTGAACACAAACATGGCGGTGGAAAAACATGAATTTCAACAGATAAGTGGACGCAGTGCTATGATCAACACATAATGTCCACTTATATGGCCAACACAAAAGACTACAATGCTCAAAATTAAAATTCAGATTCTTCACCCCGTTATTACCAAGTTGATCTCTTACCATTTCGACAGGAGGTCTCCCCAGGTTTCCAGGATCTTCTCTGCACATTCTTTGGATACATCCCCAGAACCACTTAAAAGGGGCTCATCATTATCTAGAAGTAAAACATGGAAGTCTTCAGAAATTCCATCACAATATAACCCGGGAACGATAGAAGTATTAACAGACGATACATCCATAATCAGATGGCTTTGGAAAGAGAGACGAAATGGTTCTCATGCTGCTTCCATGCCATTTTTGCAGTGAAAGCACTAGAAGCGTATATTAGCCCTTTTGACCTACTGGGTATGGAATTTTGGAACAACATGGGATCATCTAAATCTGATAAGGTGGAGGTGCATTGACATGGGCCAATTCTAAGGCCCGAACATCCATGTGTGAATGTGCAAAAGATTAGTCAATGAATAATCGAATGTTCGTTTGACAACTGATCGGCTAGCATATACGAGCTGAACAATATTTGCTGGTGGAGGCACATCTCCAGGACATAATAGGCATCTATACATGGCCATCCTTGGATCCTTCACTAGAGCATGGGGTGCTGGTGGAAGCATCCCCCCTCCCTCCTTCCACTTCTTACTAACTGCCTAGATTCTGCAATCAGCATTGACCACGGCATCCAAGTCGTTAAACAGCCACATTTGGAGCTAGCTGTGATTGTGGCTGTTGCCAGCAACTGTTGAAAATAGCTGACACCCCCGGCACTTGGCTCCAACTATATACAGCCCCCCTCCCCCCATCCCGTGAACAAATGACTTATATTTAAGTGGTCAGGATGGGGTTAAAACAATAGAACATTAACCCACAGATCAGCTAAAGAGATGATTCACGATCCAGAGGGAGGGATTCAAGCTCCTATGAGTGATGACACATGGACACTTTTTATCCTAGCTTAGCCAAAGCTCCAATGCAATTTTAACAGCTGCCAATAAAATGCAGGGTTTTAGGTACACGGAATATTTTTTTTGTGGCAATAGCTCATCTCAGTGAAGCTGAAACTCAGCAATTCACTGTGGCCAGGAGCCAGAATAATAAGCTAAAAAATGTTGAAGCCTTCCCTACTACTCTCACTTGCTATATTCGTTTCTCCTTATGCGCCAACTTACACTTACCACTTTACTCATTACCGGAGTGAGAAAAAAAATGTGAAGAAAAACAGCAAAAATAAACCAATCATAAGGGGAATTGTTCTTATTTAGAAAAAAAAATAACACGACAACAAAATACGGAAACCCTGGCGAGCCTCTCTGACGTCACTTCTCCAAAGCCTGGAGGCATGGCAGACGGGGGTACACATCTAAATAAAATCAGAGACCAGAAGAAATGTGGTACTATAGTTATTTATTGCAAAGTGGCTTTTGCACAAAGCTCATATAAAAAATGCATGTCCCCGTCCCCCTTGCCAGCATCGCCAGGGAGAGCGCTTGTAGAATAGCATGCTCAGAATGAGGATGGACTGATTCTACTCTCCAGCTTCCAAATCAAGTTGCACACTGGGTTATACTCCCTCTTTAGTCCTCTTCTTCAGCACATCATGCAGCTTGATGTCATAGGAAGTGAATATTTCTGCTCATGGATTGCAGGCAAGGCAATTGTAGAAGGTAGTTTAACCCATTCCAATCCAGGGTCTGACTTTTTTAAGACATTATGATTTAAGGCTGTATGGCTCCGATGTTGGAAGACTTCCATCGGGGTTCTCTTACTCTATATTGCCAGCCTCTCTGCTGCCGGAGCCTATCCAACGTGTCACCTCGTGCAGTACTGGCATTAGCCAGTATATAGCGCCATTGTATAACGGCAGAAAAAGAGAAAGCCCTCTAGGAAAACTAGGATACAAATTGGATTGGAAAGGGTTACTTTACGATTGCACTATTTTAAGTTGGCTCGTTACGATGCTACGGACAGTGACTGACAAGTGCAACCATAGCCGAAACACAAAAACTCCATTACAAAAAAATCTTGTGTATGTCCCTAAGCAGCTCTCATAAGTCAAATAGTCACTACACTTTGAAAAAAGTTGTGCTTATGTGACAATTCTCAAAATTGCAAATCACTATTCCCCGAAAATTACATCTTTGCACTGAAAAATCTCTCTAAAGTTCTGGACATTGGGGGTGGTGGGGTTGCTTTCTTCTAGAGGAGGAGTAGAAGCACGGGCTGCAGAAAGGAGACAGAGTCAAGGAGACTCATACAGCAATTCTGCTGCAGTAATAGTGTTTACGGTCTCATAGCTATGGAAATCATATCTGCACTGCTCAGTACTTCTGTACAATGTCCTCCATGATGCTGCTATTTATGACGGTGTGCTACCGAGGGAGAAGAGATCCTGCACCGCTGTGTTTGCAGTGCTTCGAGACATTATACATTAGAACAGCTTATCTCCACCGACCAGTTCAGGGAATAGGGAGAAAGATAAAGCCTCTAGACTGCATAGGGGAAAACAGGTGAAAACTTCCATATACAAGTCATATGACAGAGATACTCCTCAGGTACACACAGGAGTTTATTCTGAAAATTACCTGAAAGTCTGCTTATATTTTAAATATACTAAATCGTGCTAACTTTTGGCTATCAGGAAAAGCAATTAGGAAACATCAATCCTTTGCCAACAGCTGTTCCCACCGACTCCCCCGTACACATGAATGTTCGGCCTGGCTAAAATGTTCATGTGTTTAGAGAGGTGAGCTGCAGCCAACAGCTCTGGTGGTGACTTATCTCCCAGAGAACAATAGGATCGGGCGTTGAATTTAAATGAATTTAATCCATCATCATCTGTGACGAGAAAATTGGTCCCCCCCCCCCCTCCCCCCCCTTACACATTAGAGCCATCTAGCTCTGCAGTTATCAGCAGATTTGGACGACTAAAGTCTAAAGTGTATGGGACCTTAAGGGTGCCTGCACACGAGCAGAATTTCAAGCGCGTGATTTTAGGCACATAATCCGCCCCAGACCGCAGCCAATATACTCCTATGAGGATCCGCAGTTGTCCCCAGACGGACGGATGTGTATCGCGTTTTTTCACGCGAGTGAAAAAATCTGCGACCTGTTCTAATTTTGGTCGGATCATGCGCGTGAAGCCTCCAATACAAGTGAATGGGTGCGTTTTTTCACGCAGTACATCCGGAGTGCAGCTGCGGATGGAGTCACTGGTTGCTATGACTACAGGAAGTAGGCATGGTAGGAGGCGTCCCAGCACACAGCACAGAGCTTCACAGGCACATTTCAACTGCAGATCTGTCCTTTCAGTCCCCTCATCTACCAGAGAGCAGCCAGCAGACACCAGCCAGGGTGCACCCAGTACCTCCTTTTTTTCCTGGGGGGCTCTTCCTCCTCCGTTACCGCAGTACGTCCGAAAAAAGTTACATGGATCAACCATGCCCACAAAGACATCTGCTCACCGGGTGAAAACATGTTGCCAGAATAATTTAACAGTGCTCGCACAAGCAAGAGGGACAAAACGAAGTCTAGGTGTTGGTTTTTAAGCTGTTTTCCAGGGAATGGGCAGTTCTCTAGGGGTTGGGTTTACAATAAGGGTGTCTTCCGGATTTTTCTGCGCGGTTTTTTCCGCAACACATCCGCGTATATCCGCGCGTGATTTTTCACGCATCCGCACCTATCCGCAAGCACATTTAGGTACCATACGCGCGTGAAAATCCGCGAGTGGAATCCGGAACGCTCGTGTGCAGGCGGCCTAAGCCTTGTTTTCATCTGATCATTTCCTATACAATATTTATCAATAATACTTATCCAGGGGTGGTTACCAAGTCTCAAATATCCTGGTGGCTACAATTCTTGCTACAATGTATTTTCTTTCAAAGCCACACCTGTATAACAGGTAACTTCCTCCAGATGCTGCAGAGGACGTTCCTTGTTCTACAGATGCCACAACCTGCACGATCCCGATGAATCAGAGTCTTTGAGAAAAGCAACAATTTCACTTATGTAACAGGTTTTTTCCTGTTTCTTCACTTCTCTTCCCCAAAAAAGCTTTCATTACTAGACAGGTTATAGGGCCTAGAATATGTATAACCCAAACCAGGCTATTCTGCCTTGGGATTTTGAATCCCTCTATTAATCTTGTTATCTTATTACTCTTTTTTTTTTTTAACTTTCTTAGTGGAAAAAAAAAAAAAAAGCTTCTGAAAATAAAAAGAGCATTGTGAGATATTATTAGGAAACGAGATGATCCCAAACTTCTACTTTCAGGCTGTGTTGATCCAGAGGAAGGCAAGAAGAAGCCCATTGTGAGATGGTTGGCAATTTGTGGGCAACATAGTCTAAAATCAATTAGTTATCCATATCAGAGAGAGTGAATACGGATAATCTAATGATAAAGCTTTCCGTAAGAGACTCTGGAGAATAACAGCTATATATAGAGCCAGTAGACAGGAGCAGATCCCGTCTGATGGAGGAGACACTTCGCTATCAGGAGGTTACACGTGGCAAGCACTCTATCTAAATTCTGGCATGCTTCTATAATGCAGGCGGCATTGCAGAAGGATGTAGTTAAACTACGCAGTCCAATGATGATCGCTAATTGAATGCAGTAAATAATTATAAAAGGGGTTGTCCACTTTTGCTATGGATGACATCCTCAGGATAGGTCAGTGATGGCGAACCTTTTAGAGACCGAGTGCCCAAACTGCAACCTAAAACCCACTTATTTATCGCAAAGTGCCAATACGTCAGGGGGCGGGGCTTATCAAGACGTATGATTTTACCCCCGTCGTTCTAAAAAGGACAGGGCCGCTTCAAAATAGACCGGGTGCAGATTTTGACTGCTTTTTGGATGCGGAAATACTGCAGAATGTCCTCAGGGGAAATTTCTGTGGAAAATTCTGCAGCATTTCCGCATCCAAAAAGTAGTCAAAATCTGCACGCTGTCTATTTTGAAGCGGCCCTGCCCATGTCCGCCACATGTAAACATTCCCCACCACACAGCAGCCCCAGCGGTAATAGTGACACCCCCCCCAGCAGCCCCAGCGGTAATAGTGACCCCCACCGCACAGCGGCCCTTAGCGGTAATAGTGACCCCCCCAGAGTGATAATAGTGACCCCCCACCACACAGCAGCCTTAGCGGTAATAGTGACCCCCACCCCCAGCGGTAATAGTGACACCCCCCAGCACCCCCAGCGATAATAGTGACCCCCACCCAGCAGTAATAGTGACCCCCACCCAGCAGTAATAGTGACCCCCACCCAGCAGTAATAGTGACCCCCACGCTGCAGTAATAGTGACCCCCACGCTGCAGCAATAATAGTGACCCCCACATCACAGCAGCCCCAGCGGTGATAGTGACCCCCACCCCACAGCGGCTCCAGCGGTGATCGTGACCCCCACCCCACAGCGGCCCTAGCGGTAATCGTGTCCCCCACCCCACAGCGATAATAGTGACACCCCCCCCCCAGCGGCCCCCAGTGCATTAGGGACACCCCCCAGTGTATTAGGGACACCCCCCAGCGGCCCCCCAGTGCATTAGAGACGCCCCCCAGTGCAGTAGTGACACCCCCCCCAGCGGCCCCCCAGTACATTAGGGACACCCCCCAGCGGCCCCCCAGTGCATTAGGGACACCCCCCCAGCGGCCCCCCAGTGCATTAGGGACACCCCCCCAGCGGCCCCCCAGTGCATTAGGGACACCCTCCCAGCGGCCCCCCCAGTGCATTAGGGACACCCTCCCAGCGGCCCCCCAGTGCATTAGGGACACCCTCCCAGCGGCCCCCCAGTGCATTAGTGACACCCTCCCAGCGGCCCCCCCGTGCATTAGTGACACCCTCCCAGTGGCCCCCCCCCGTGCATTAGTGACACCCCACAGTGCCCCTCCCGAGACCCACATACTTACCTCCTCCTCCTCCTCCCCCTCCTCCTGTAAGCTCAGCTCCTCTTCTGGTCAGCGATGGTCCCGGCATGCATATTAACTTTTTCTTCCCCACTTCTGCCTCAATAGGTAATTCCCAGCAACCTGATTGGTTGTTTGGTGAATCAGCCAAACCAAGCAACCAATCAGGTTGCTGGGAATTGCTGATTGCTGCAGAAGTGGGGAAGAAAGTGTTAATATGCTCCCGGCACACATTCTGACACACACGCTGCTGGACACCGCCCCCTCCCGGCGGAACCAAGTAGTAGGAGACGTCGGGGCAGGGGGGAGGCGGATTCCAGCTGCAGACTGTCAGTGTGTGCCGGGATCAGCGCGGCTAGCAGTGCCGTTTGTGAATGCCGGCAGGGGAGCCGCGGCCCCTGCTGGTATTCACAAGTGGTGAGCGGCCGATGGGGCGCGTGCCAGCAGGGAAGGCTCTGCGTGCCGCCTCTGGCACGCGTGCCATAGGTTCGCCACCACTGGGATAGGTAATCGATAGCAGATCAGAAGGGGTCCACAGCCCAGGACCTCCCGGCAGTCAGATGTTCCCCCAGGCAAACCCAAATTGCAAGTAGGGCCTCAACCACAACGTAAAGGCCTCAGAGAAAGCCAAAGGAGTTGTGGAGGTGCGGATAACCAGATGAATTCTTTACTAAGTGAGTGCGGTCAGAACATCATCATTAACATTAGATCCCCACATGGTAGGTTTAGTTGATGTGACCTGGCCTGCTGATGTCACCTGTCACATGCTGCAGCGCCGGACTGACAAAACAGTGGTACAGCGCTGCGGTGAGTATTTTTTATTTTTTTTTATATAGTTTTGGGCACACAGTGGGCCCAAAATTATGTAAAATAACTAACATTGTTCAGCTGCCTGGGTTGATATTGCAGGCTGATTCTCACTGAAGTAAATGACGCTCAGCCTGCAATACCAATCCAGGCCACAGGGCAATGTACAGAGCTGCTTGCTTCTGGCAGCATTAGAGTTTTGTATACTAAAACATGAGCCTAGGTGAACAGCTTAATGTCGAGGATCCTGCCAATCTGATATTTATGTCCTATCCTGAGGATAGGTTATAAATACTGGGACAACCCCTTTGGTTACAAAAGTCAATACTGATGAAGCTGCAGAAGTAAACTTTTCAGTAAATGGTATTAGACTGGTAGATCAGACTAGCGAGCTCACCTTCTTCCTCATCATCTTCCGGGGGCGAGGGCATGCTGGTTCCTTGCGGTCCGCATTGTGATAGACGTATTGATGGACTTGCAGTAGTTTTCCTCCTCTCTCTTTCGGATTCGCTTTCTAAGCATGTGACCTCATAGAAGGTATCACAGTTACTCTTTCTCTCTTTCCTTTCAATCTGCAATATAATGCATTGCGTTTGAGATAAAGAACACCAACATCCGCTAAGGTTTCTTTTCCGCTCCATCAATCTCTTTCTCACTTAAAGGGGTTATCCCACCAAAAGCATTCATCACCTATCCACAGGACAGATGACAAGAGTATGTTTTACTGGTGGTCTTACCACTGGGATTCCTCAGGGATAACAAGAACAGCACATCTTGAGTCTCTTGGGTGAATGAAGTGGTGGTGCACATGTGACCACCACTCCTTCATGGTCTACGGATGGCTGAGCGCATTGCTCACTTATCCCCCTCAGTCCCATATAAGCGAGTTGTCATGCATGCGCATCGCTGCTCCATTCACCCAGGAGTGTGCCATTCTAGTGATCCCTGGAGGTTCCAATGGGTAGACCCCCGACGATCGCACGGTTACCAACTGTCCTGTGGATAGGCGATGAATGTTTTGGGGGAGTAATAAGTCCCTTTTGTCATAGGGAATTTGTGGACACATATAACCACTTCCTGACCAAAAGTTTTACACGCCCTACCGGACATGGATGTTTATAGTCTATGGGCAGTCAGGAACTGGTGAACTGGTTAAAAAGATAAATAGGTGCATAAAAGGCAAAAACACTCGGTTTCATCTAACGTGCCTCTTCCTCCACGGTGCAATCATATAGACCGGCAGATAAGACTCATGTAATAGTCCTCACATAGCACCACACTTTTCACTAGACTTGGGTGATACTACTCAGTAGGACAACTGTTGACTATTATAGGCTGCAAGCTTCATACAATGATATATTACAGCATTATACGAGGAAACTGTGTCAGGCCCTATGAGCCTTATATCCTAATGTTATGGGCTTATAGAACAGGGTCCTCTGAGGGATATGTCTGCCTTATATACTCACCAGTCTCCCCAATTCCTCACTGTCTGCCTGGGAAGCTAATGTTTGGCTCATGCATTGAACTCCTCTCTTCCCTCCGTGCATGCCTATACATTGTGCTCTATGGGATTATTCATTACTGCATGGAGAACATAGAAGCCAGGACTAGGAAGAGGCAGAATACAGCCGGCCAGGAGTGGGAGGTATAGGGATGACAGCAGTCACTGCCCACTACTATAGTCCTGGTTTCTATGTTTTCTGTGCTCTGAACATGCTCAGAACACAATGATGAATATGCCTTAAGTGTGCGCACATGCACGGAGTTAAGAGAGGAGTCCAACTGTGCACCTTAGGTTATGGGTCTCATAGGACCGGACAGGTGCTTGACCATACACATAAGGAAGAAGTAGGTTAATGATGAAGAAAAGTTAAATGAACAATCAGCTGGTTTCACAGATGCAGCCATATGTATTTTAGTCCATATTGCCCCCTACAGTAATTCCAACTGGCCATACATGTTCAATGACACCGGGCAATGGGCGAACAACCGTTCTGGGAGTGTTCCTTCATGCAAGACCATTCATGAACAAATGATCTTTCATAAAAACGATTGGATGAAAACTTCATACATGGACGATTTCTTTCCAGATGAGGACGGTGGGTCACCGGTTGGCTGAGACGATTGCTCATTGTGAAAATTGACCCAATGAATAGTGCTGAACGAACCGAAACAGTCAAACTCTTCAGATTTGCACCGAACTTTCAACAAAGTTCGACCCAAAAAAGAACCTCAGGCGGATCGTCTTGGCCAATCCCATTGAAATTATTTATTTTTCTTCTGCTCCTCCTTGATAACTTTATGTGCTATATAAATAGAGGCCATTATTACAGAGGGGTGAAGATACAAACTCCATGCAGATGCAGTCAGTCACATTTGAACAACGGAAGGAGGTAGAGGTGGAGAATTTGTATGGCTCTTAGACAGGGTTATACACTGGTTTTAGGGGTATTGCTGAAGTTTCAGTTCAGGTCAAAATTTCGAACGGACCAAACTTTCTGCCAAAATTTGGCCAACTGGACGAATCAAACCTTTCAAAAATTTGCTTATCACTACCAATGGATTGATTAAAATTGTCCATTTCCATCAACCTTATTCAAATATGGATGCTACCTTTAGTTTTTATAGTAAACAATTAGGCAAATGCTGTAGCTCCTTCATTGTGCCGATTTGTGTCTCAAATTTCAGATTCTCCCCGATTATATATTGATGGTCTATCCTATAAATTAATCTAAATAGTTTGACAAGAAGGTATTTTAAAAAAAGAGCGCCAAACAATGACATCCTTGCTTAAACATTTTTACACAGTACAATGGCGCCATACGACGTGCTCCGTACGTGTGCCGACTCCATGCACGGCAGGTGTGGGCAATCTTGCCCACAATAGCTGCCATCTTGAGATACTGCCCATTGCTGCTGTTAACCCTTTAAAAACAGCTGTCAATTCTGACAACAGCATTTAAACGTCATAATCAAGACTGTGATATCCCAAACGGCCCCCCTTTGATGAGATCGTGAGTTGCCATCCTAAGACGTACCTGTGGCAGGTCTTAATAGAATGCCATTAGAAACACAGCCCAATGCAAAACTGTAGTATTGCATTGTACTATAGAGGAGATCAGACAATCGCAAATTCCCCCATGGGGACTAAAAGAAAGAAAAAAGAACTAAAAATAAGTAAAATGGTAAAAGGGGGAAAATGGCTGTTGCAGGAAGGAGTTAATACAATTTTGTCTTAAACAGAGTCATGTCTGTGCATCTTCCATTCATATGAAGAGATGAGCTACTAATAGCGATCATCTTTTTAGGCCACAATTTACCCAATTAACCAATGAATGAGGGTTTGCTCTAATGAATGCTTACTTAAGATCATTAGCATTTGTAAATGTGCCTTAACGCTCCTTTTACACGTCTACATTTTCTGCTGGGAACAAGTGCTGCCTGATGTTTTTGCAAGTTTACAGGCGCTCATTCAGCTCCATTATATGAAGCAGCTAGCTGATATACCCGGCTTCGCCCGAGTTAATTTGGTACTGGTGTTTATCTGGTGTTCACACGGAAAATCTTATGAAGTCGTGGTTACTTTAGAGATACCGGAAAAACATATGTTCACCATTTTGCATAGTTCTCTGCGTTACCCAGGAAACACCAAGGGGAGGTAACCATGCGACGTTTCCTTTATATAAAATGACATCAGGAAGTGAGAGAATTAAATTCCATACATAAAATTTGGACGCTAATTATTTTGCACTTAGAACTGAATAATCGAGTTGCGACCCATTAACTTTTCCTATTTATGACAATCAATGCCCGTGCCAAATTGCAAGTTTCTATGACATCGGGAAGTGAGAGAATTAGATTTCGTACGTAAAATGTGGACGCTAATTCTTTTGCGCTTAGAATTGAATAATCGAGTCGGGACCCATTAACTTTTCCTATTTATGACATAATCAATGCCCGTTCCAAATTTCATGTTTCTATGACACCAAGAAGTGAGAGAATCAGATACCGTACGTAAAATTTGGACGCTGGTTCTTTTGCGCTAGAATTGAATAATCGAGTTGGAACCCATTAACTTTTCCTATTTATGACATAATCGATGCTTATGGCAAATTTCATGTTTCTATGACATTGGGAAGTGAGAGATTTAGATTATGTACGTAAAATTTCGACGCTAATTCTTTTGCACTTAGAATTGAATAATCGAGTTGGGACCCATTAGTTTTTCCTATTTATGACATAATCAATGCTCCTGCCAAATTTCACGTTTCTATGACACCGGAAAGTGAAAAAAATACATTCCGTACGTAAAATTTGGACGCTAATTCTTTTGCGCATAGAATTGAATAATCGAGTTGGGACCCATTAACTTTACCTATTTATGACATAATCAATGCCCGTTCCAAATTTCATGTTTCTATGACATTGAGAAGTGAGAGAATTAGATTCCGTACGTAAAATTTGGACGCTAGTTCTTTTGCGCTAGAATTGAATAATCGAGTGGGGACCCATTAGCTTTTCCTATTTATGACATAATCAATGCTCTATCCAAATTTCTAGATTCTATGACACCGGGAAGTGAGAGAATTAGATTCCGTACGTAAAATTTGGACGCTAATTCTTTTGCGCATAGAATTGAATAATCAAGTTGGGACCTGTTAACTTTTCCTATTTATGACATATTCAATGCGCGTGCCAAATTTTACGTTTCAATGACATTGGGAAGTGAGAGCATTAGATTCCGTACGTTAAATTTCGATGCTAATTCTTTTGCGCTAGAATTGAATAATCAAGTTGGGACCCAATTATTTTTCCTATTTTGGAGATAATCTATGCTTGTGCCAAAATTCATGTTTCTACGACATCGGGAAGTTGGAGAACTTTTGGCGAGTCAGTGAGTGAGTAAGTGAGTGAGTGAGTGAGTGAGTCAGTGAGGGCTTTCAGCTTTATATATAGATCACCACTCACTAATATATGTGCCTGAAGAAGTACGATTTTTTGGCAGTCCCATTGTTGTTGGCAGCACATCCCGTTATACACAGGGTGACGTGCTGCCGCCAACAGATTACTTTTGGTGCCGTGTAAAAGATTTGATCACTCAATAAAACAAGCCTTTGCTTTTTTGTTGGCTGATTGCCAGCAGCTTCACACAGGGTAACGATCGAGCAAAAGAGCCTTTTAGAAATGCACATTCCCGATCACCTGCCCATGTAAAAGATCCTCAAGGCTGGGTTGCCACAGGACGGAAATCCTGCGGAATGTCTGCAGCGGAACCGCACGGAAATTCCGCAAGATTTCTGCAGAGGAAAGGCTGCTTCAAAACCTGCGCCATTGCTGCAGAAATCTCTACCCATAGAGAGAATGTGAGTAAAAGAGATGAAAAAGGAGGGTGGAGAAAGACCCAGTGAGAGTGGTGAAATAGTTCTGGAGTACGAAGTGTTTCAACTGATGGAGGTGCTGATGAAGCTACACCTAGGTGGCGTGAGTATAGCGGAAACAATGTGGAAAAATACTGGTGTGAAGGCACAACACTCTAAGCTGCTAAAAGATTAACCCCTTAGTAACGGCCCCATAGTGTTCTTACGTCCTGCCTTTGCCGGACGTGTATGGAGGGAGATAGCGCCGCTATCTACCTCCATACAGCGCAAGCGTCAGCTGCTTATTACAGCTGACACCCACAGGCAATAGCTGCAATTGGCCGTACAGCTGATCGCGGCAATTAACCCTTTAAATGCTGCTGTCAATTCTGACAGCGGCATTTAAATCCTCCGAAAGATGTCCCGTACAGCCGCCCGTCATGGCAGCCAGGGGTCTTCTAAAAGGCCCCAGGGCTGCCTTGGGAGACTGCCTATCAAGCCATCCCCGTGGGATGGCTTGATAGACTGCCTGTCAAAAAGCAGTATGACGTAATGCTATAGCATTATGTCATACTGCAGAAACGATCAAAGCATCGCTGGTTGTGGTCCTCTAGGAGGACTAAAAGAAAGTGTAAAAATAAGAACAAAATGGTTTTACTAATTATTTTTTTAAAAAGTAATAAAAGTTAAAAAAAAAAAAAAAACCTTTTGCCATATTTGCAATTTAAAAAAAAAAAAAAAAAAAAAAAAAAAAATCAAAATAAACCAAAAATACGTGTTTGGTATCGCCGCATCCGTAAAAGGCACGTTATTTTATCTCCCGTCATAAGTAGGAGAGACGAAACAAACTTTTTGTTCTTTTTTTCTTATTTTTTTAACTGTACATGATTGCTGTTATCCATTGGTGACAGCTCCCTGCTCTTGGATACTCCTACTAGCCGGGAGCAGGGAGTTTTTAAATTTCCCGGGCCTCCCGCACATGATGTAATATCATTTGGCGCACATGTGCAGACGCCGGCACCAGGTCATGGAAGACCATGAACGCCGCATGACATCCTGAAGGACGGTGGTGAGTAGTCTCACCTCCCCTCATGGATCCGATCAGAGAGGGGAGCTGAAAACTTTTATTTAACTTTTTTTTTTTTAACTTTGCATAAGGTTGCTATTATCACTGATAATACCGATCTCTCCCCGATGTCGCGCTTGCGCCTGCCATCTTGGCTGGCGGGTGCAGGCGCACTGCAGGGAGACCGGACACAGCAAAGGCAGCAGGGGACTGCAGCAGCTTCCAGGTAAGCCGTTTCAGCCTCCCAAAGCGATCAGATCGCTAAGAAGGAGCTGAAACGAGCACCCTTAGTGCGCCGCCATTCACTTTCATTCGGTCACCGATATATGTCGGATGACTGGGGACTACAATCCGCAGCCCCCAGTATGTGCTCCAGACTCCCACCTACCTCCAGTAGGCGGGAGCCTGCAGCTGTGACAACCCCCGGGTCCGTAGCTCTATTCCACAGGGAGGCTGTTTTTTGACAGCCATGTGGGAATGAGGCCTAGCTCGGGAGGCCGTCAAAAGGCGTATCGGTCGTCGTTAAGGGGTTAAAGAAGGTCAATCAATTTTAATGTCCCAGAGAACCCCAATAACAATGTAGGGTTGACACTTTAATGGATGCATGAATACAGAATCTACATGTCCCAGGTTCACGGCTCTTCTGCCCCTGCAGTGAAACCAGTCAGGAGTCTTCATAGCATGCTCAGAATATTGGGCTCCAGAATACGTCTACCTCTGAGCAGAGCATTGCAAACATCAGGAGGATTTCTGCCAAAATAGACAGTTTAATTATTTAGCAGCCCTGAGCTGACAGCCGCCTGCGTCTAAATAAGAGGTCGAGCAAAGAAGAGTCTGGAAGCAGGGAGAGGTGACTGCTAAGTGAGATACATTTCAGATGTTGCGCTGTGGGTAGACTGTAACATTTAAGAGGTCATATAGCTTTACATGCATAGAGCGCATACACGCCGTGCCATAACTAGATTGTTTTCCTGCCTTAAAGGGGCACTCCGGTGAATTGGTTTATTCATTCATTATGTAACTAGTAAGCTAGTATTTCATTATTTCTTTCTATCTGAAACTCCTAGAGTCCTTCTCATCAGTTGGTCATGTGATCTCAGTTCTGAGTAGTTAGGATATACTTGGTTTTGGGTTTTCTCAAAAAGTCAGTTTTTCAGTCGGCATAAGTCCTGTGTGATGATATTACATGGAATGTAGCACACATGCTTTTCAGAGGGAAGCGTAGACACTCCTATCCCAGTTCCTGTCACACAGTTATAATAGAGGAGACCACGGATATAAGAGCACCTCCCTCAAAACACGGCAGGTCCAAGAAATAGCAGATAATTGCAAAATAGTGTATTATTAAAGCCCCGGTTATATAAAACAACAGATAATGTAATAAATCACTAACATGGAGGGCTTCACTTTATCCTAAGACCTCATACATTACTTATTGCCAAGTCTTAGGCAATGTTAGAATTCTTTCTTTTTGTGGCTTTCTTTGAGGTTTGTACGGCCTTGCTCACACGGCGGAACTTCGTTACGGATTTGGGAGCTGATTCCACACGGCAAAATCTAAACCTTTTTAGAATTCCATTGAATGTTATGTGTATCAGCGCCATAGTTCACATGGCACGGATTTTTTGACACATGAATTTTGAAATCCACAGTGTGTACAAAAAGAATTCACATGTGAGTTCCTGGCGTAGTTTCTGTATAAAAGCTGCGCTGGGCGGCTATATGCAGATCTGATCCGCTGACTGTGGATTCTGCCCCAGAATTCTAAGGCTTTGCCTAAAAGTTCTGCCGTGGATTTACCTGTCAGATCCACGTTGGATGTGATAGTTGTATGGCCACCTGAACGATACCTTAGATGTGCCACAAAAGTCATGTGTTTTCTACAAGAACTTTCTGGTTGTCTTTTTATTTAAAGGGGTTGTCCCGTGCCGAAACGGTTTTTTTTTTAATTCAATTTGTTCGGCGCGAGACAAACCCGATGCATGTGTTAAAAAAAAAAAACGTTTAGTACTTACCCGAATCCCCGCGCTGCGGCGACTTCTTACTTACCTTACTAAGATGGCCGCCGGGATCTTTACCCACGATGCACCGCGGGTCTTCTCCCATGGTGCACCGTGGGCTCTGTGCGGACCATTGCCGATTCCAGCCTCCTGATTGGCTGGAATCGGCACACGTGACGGGGCGGAGCTACGAGGACCAGCTCTCCGGCACGAGCGGCCCCATTCACCAGGGAGAAGACCGGACTGCGCAAGCGCGTCTAATCGGGCGATTAGACGCTGAAATTAGACGGCACCATGGAGACGGGGACGCTAGCAACGGAACAGGTAAGTGAATAACTTCTGTATGGCTCATAATTAATGCACGATGTACATTACAAAGTGCATTAATATGGCCATACAGAAGTGTATAACCCCACTTGCTTTCGCGGGACAACCCCTTTAAATAACACACATATGCGTCTTTTTCAGGTGTGTTTTTGTTCCTATAGAGAAGTCTATGGAAAACCTCCCGGGGCAAGAAAAGAAAAAGTTAAATAGCTTTGTCTTCTAAAGTACTACAGTTTAGGTTGAAAGTATGTGGAATTCAGTTTCACAAAGTTTATTTCCTTATATATCATCGGACACGCTCTCTTAAACACAAGATGAATTCCAATAAGAAATCTTTTGGAATGATTTCTAAAAAAAAAAAAAGAGGCTCTTGTGTGTAGATATACTGTTTCAAGTTGGCTACTGCTCCCCCAGGTGATTTTTTTAAAATTCCCTTTAACGTCCACTTAATGTGCCCTGCGGCGGTGAGAAAATCTCTTCTAGTGCGCTGATTTTTATTGGCTGGTCTGAAACATGGGACAACATCAAGATCCAGGGGGTGGGACCGAGTTACTGAGCATGTGTGACCATCAGCAATGGACACATGAGGTCGACATCCTGAGAAGCATCGCAAAGAATGCCAGGGGGCACCATAACAAGTACTGTTAATTGGCTAATATGGTTAGACTCAAAGGTTTATCACATTAATCTTAAGGTGATCAAAGGATAGAACACAGATGTTCCCAAAGATGTTACTATCAAGGAGAGCTAGGATGTGACTTGGGTGATGGATGGGAGTAACCATATCTTATTAGCTCAGACTTTCCATCAAGACTCTGATCTATTTGGAGCCTCTGCATTAGGCTAATTTCACAGAGCTGAGCGTGATATCAAGTCGTGAAACTCTTCCCGATATCGCGCTCGGGAAAAAGTGACTCTCCTGCGGCTGCAAGGCGTTTTTGGACCACTGCTGATTTGCAAAGGGTTGCCTTCTCCAATTAGTCACTTTTTCTGCTTCGTAGGTGTATCATACGAGAAACATCACAGAACAAAACACCCCAGCCAACCATTGCTGGAAGAACAGAAACTGGTGGCCGCAGCGTTCTGGCCTATGGAATGTTTTGGGGGGCGTTCTCTTGGCCCCTCATCTGTGTGGAAGACAGTCTGAACCAATCTTGCAAATCACATACACCCATACATGCTTTTTGTCTTTCTGGAAGATTCCTTATGCCTCAGGGAACATATTACACAGCTAGAAATGGCCAACAGTGGTTGAAGGAGCACAACCAAAACTTCCAAGCACTTCCCTACCCCCTAATTCCCCAGACGTGAACCCAATTAAGCATCCCATCTGGACAGACCTTGTAGCATTCTGTTATAACTGGATGGCTAATCATATGATTGGCCATCCTGTAATACTACATTTCCCTTGCAGCGGACATGTGTGCCTGCCCATGGCTTCCCTTAGCTGTATCAGCTGATTGATACTGCAGGCAGGCCCTGCATTCCCAGGGTAGTTGTGCAGTTAACCAAATCCCTTAAACTGGTAAAGCTGTTGCTTGCGCAAATTACATATTGCAAACACTTAAAAGAGACTCTGTGACCCACTTTTAGCCCTATGGAGCCAAGCTTATGGGATGAGAGTAGGTGACTTGCTGAGACCGGGGATGTAATTGTAATACCTACCTTCCCTGCCGTTCCCCTGGTATGAGCCCTGAAAGCCGCAGCTATCAAGTAGTCCGCCCATTATAAATTAAGAATGGGCAAACTACTTACCAGCAGCGCTCAATGCAATTAGTGGCGGCTTTCAGCGCTCACACCGGGGGAATGACGAGGGAGGCAAGTATAACACATCTCCGGGTTCAGCGGGTCACCTACCTCAAACCCATAAGCTCAGTTTAGGGCTAAAAGTAGGTGATAGATTCCCTTTAATACAAGGGAGCGTGTGCAGCCATGAGGCCCACTAACCACATAGGCCATATACAATCACTGCCTGACAGATACTCCCCACATGGGGAAGAACTGGACTGAGTTCATCATTCCTCAATACCTAGTGTGTTGTACTTTTATTACTGAAGATCAAAGGTTACCAACCAGAATCCAGACATGGAGATGAGATTACCTGCTTTAGTTTGAGGAAGAAGTTTTCTGTCGAACTTCTTTTGCTGAAGGGCCAGTACAGCCGTTCGCTGGCGGAGCAGACTCGCACCTTTGTTTCTAATAGGAACCGCACGGGCTCCTGCACTTCTGTAATCACCAGGTCTACGGCAGTGGTCATAAAAAGAACTTTATCTGTGGGAAAACACACACACCTTGTTACAACACCCGCACAGAGGAAGTCTGCCATGCTGGAAGAAAAGGGATGCCAACTCACTAAGCCAACATCCTCTTTTACAGCTTAATCACGGTCTAGCAAAACATTCGTACAACATTGCACTTTGTTCTCGCTACTTTCAAGATCTCTGCTTGCTGTAAAAAAAAAAAATAATAATACTACGAACATCTATCTGTTACGGAAAGAGGAGAATGACTTCTGATCATGTCCAATCATCACAAGTGCAGAGCCTGCTAAAGGGGTATTCCGGGACATTTTAAACTTTTGCTATTGATGACCAATAGATGAACGGGGGGATCCGCTGCTCGAATGCCCATCGATCAGCTGATCCCCGATGTCGATATGGTCAGCAGAGAAAGCGCAGCAGTCCAGGTTGATATGGCAGGTGCAGCTCCCATTGAATTCAAAAGGAAGCTGTGCTGTAATACCAAACCAGGCTATGGTCAGCGCTTTCTGCTTCCTCCGCTGACCGTAACAGCAGCAGCACCAGGAATCAGCTGATTGACGAGGATATGAGTTGGGGGTCCCATCCGTCATCAATGGTAAAAGTTAAAAATATCCCAGAATACCCATTTAAGTGTATCAGAAGTCTTTCTTTTGAAGCTATATTTCCTGGAGATTTTCTATGTGGATTCCATACAGGAAACTTGCAGCAAATTGGACTGCAATGCAGGTGAAAGGGGGTTGCAAAACCACATTTATACAATGCAGCAGAAAACTCAAGAGACATCAGAGTTTGCTGAAGATTTTGAAATCCACAGCATACTCCATTCTGGTAATCCGGCCTGCGTGGATATAGCCCAATACGTCATGGCCCTTTGTCAAGTAGAGGTTTCAAAAGGCTTCTCTTGCGAAAACACATTTTTGCATCGCTGCACCCCTCACCTGATTGTCTGTCACACTCTGTACATTGCAGTCATTTGTATGTAGTGCAGCCTCCTGTCTGAAAGTTATCAGGCACTGTCTTGATTTTCAAATTTGTCCATGTTTTCTCTTCCTCTTTGCTGTGCTAGCAATACCATGATGCATCAGTACAATATCAGACGATCAGCTACAGGCTATACCATCTCTGCCTGCTGGGAGGACACTAAATTATCATTACTCTCTGTAGTTACCTAAATAAACTACAGGCCACAAGTATACAGTCAGGAGGCTGAAGCATCATCTCCTTCATTATAACTGTGTGACAGGAACCTCTGATCATCACCAGTGATGCGATAGAAGTTTCTGTTGTTTGCCCCTGTGAAGAGCCTGTGTGGTACATTACATTCTAGAGACTGAAATAGTGACTCTTGGCGAGAATAGAGAGACAAGTAAATCCCAGGTAGTACCAATGAGATCACTCAACTGGAGAAGAGGCCAGAAATTTTCAGATAAAAAGAACTATATAAAAAGGTAGCACTGGGTAATATATATATATATATATACACACACATACACACACACACACACATACACACACCGTAGAACTAGGTACATAATGAAGGAAAAAAAAATATTTTAACCAGAGTGTCCCTTTAACCCCTTCATGACATGGCCTATTTTGGCGTTGAGGACCAAGCGATTTTTTGGTATTTTTCCATCTCCATTTTTCAAAAGCCATAACTTTTTTATTTTTCCGTGGACGCGGCCATATAAGGGCTTGTTTTTTGAGTGGCGAACTGTAGTTTTTATCGATGCCAATTTTGGGTACATAGACTATATTGTAAATTTTTTTTTTTTTTTTAATGATAGCAGAGAGAGAAAACGCATCAATTCTGCCATAGATTTTTTTATTTTTTTTTTACACCGTTAATCATGCAGCATAAATGAGACTTTCCATTTTTTCTGCAGACCGGTACGGTTACAACGATACCAAAATTCTAACATTTTTTTAGGTTTTCCCACTTTTCTGCAATAAAAACCCTTTTTTTTGGAAATCTTTTTTCTATTCTAAATTGCTGCATTCAAAGTCACGTAACTTTTTTATTTTTTGATGTACAGAGCTCAATGAGGGCTTATTTTTTGCGAGACGAGCTGTAGATTTTATTGGTACCATTTTGGCGTACATACGACTTTTTTGATCACTTTTATTGCGTTTTTAGTGAGGCAAAATGCTAAAAATGAGCATTTTGCCTCAGTTTTTTAGCTTTTTTTTTAGCGTTTTTTTCGGTGCACAGTCAAAAGCATGTGCAACCTTTTGTACGCATCGTTACGGACGCGACAATACCAAATATGTGGGGTTTTATTTTTTTTTTACCTTTTTTTATGCTAATCTGAGAAAAAGCATAAAAAATGGTTTTTTTACTCTTTTTTTTTTACATTTTTTTTAATTCATTTTTTAAATCTTTCTTTTTTTTACACTGTTTGTGTCCCTCTGAGGGACTTTAATCACTGCCCTGATGATCGCTGTCATAAGGCATGGCAGAGCTACTGCTCTCCCATGCCTTATCGCTCATACAGCGATCTCAGGCATAGGCAATACAGGACGCCAGTGTCTGGCGTCCTGTTGCCATGGTGACAGGCCGGGCTCTCGCGATGACATCGCGAGTTCCGGCCGGAGACACAGAGGGAGCCGCGCTCCCGCTGTGAACTCTTCCCCTGCCGCGATCTACTTAGATCGCGGCAGGGAAGGGGTTAAAAGTGGCGGGCGCATCTCCGATGTCCCCCCGCTGTTGCAGCGAGACGCCGGCTGTGACTGACAGCCGGCTCCCGCTGCGGGATAGCGCTGGATCACATATGATCCAGCGCTATCTCCAGGACGTAAGTTTACGCCCTGTTGCGGGAAGTACCCCGCTCCCAGGACGTAAACTTACGCCCTGCAGCGGGAATGGGTTAAAGGGGTTGTCCCGCGCCGAAACGGGTTTTTTTTTTTTTCAACCCCCCCCCGTTCGGCGCGAGACAACCCCGATGCAGGGACCTAAAGAAAGCTTACCGGAGCGCTTACCTTAATCCCCGCGCTCCGGTGACTTCTATACTTACCGGTGAAGATGGCCGCCGGAATCCTCTTCCTCCATGGACCGCAGCTCTTCTGTGCGGTCCATTGCCGATTCCAGCCTCCTGATTGGCTGGAATCGGCACGTGACGGGGCGGAGCTACACGGAGCCGGCATTCTGCACGAGCGGCTCCATTGAAGAGAGCAGAAGACCAGGACTGCGCAAGCGCGGCTAATTTGGCCCTCGGAGGGCGAAAATTAGTCGGCTCCATGGGAACGAGGACGCTAGCAACGGAGCAGGTAAGTAAAAAACTTTTTATAACTTCTGTATGGCTCATAATTAATGCACAATGTATATTACAAAGTGCATTATTATGGCCATACAGAAGTGTATAGACCCACTTGCTGCCGCGGGACAACCCCTTTAAGTCTCTATTACGATAAAATGCACATTAAAAACCTGCATCAATTATCTGTAAATATCAAAAACTGGAGAGTCATTGTAGAGAAACTTATTGTTCTAGGTTTATACCCGCGTGTGTATGCACTGTCCAGCCATCTGTAAAAAAGTGACACGAAGTATACCACCGTAGTGTACTAGTGTAGTAGATACACTTTAGACCGGGCTCACATGGGAAGATTCCAATTGTGGAATCCTCGATCGGCAACTGTGTGGAGGATCCACAGAAAAACGAAGGCATTGAAAAGAATGTAAAAAAGACAAACGCTTTTTCGCTCACATTCTCGCAGATGAATTGCAAATTCCGCAAACACAGAAAAGAAATCGCAGGATGGTCTATTTTGCTGCGGATTCCGCACGGAGGCCGTCCATTGCGTATAGGCCGTATAGGCATACACATGTATGCTCAGCCTGTGTCCTGTATGTAGTGAAAAGTGAAACTCCCCAACCATTTTACACCATTATTATATAACATTAGCCAACATATCCTCAATAATGAAACTACTAGAACAGTACAGTAACATATACCCAACAACAGAATAGGATACAGCTAGGTGTGTCCCTAATGAGCCAGATGCTGCCTGATTATCTGGAAAACCCTACCGATTATGTTAATGGCTTAGTTATATGAAATGGGTACTTTGCCCTTTGATGTATATCAAAATTGCAAATCCTGAATGGTGTCTCCAACATAAATCTGCAAGGGAACCACATAGATGTGGCTGCGACTCCTTTAGGCATACAAGTGCCATAGGTGTGATCAAACGATACCTCTTGGTCAATCAAGAGACTCCTATGTTAGGGGGCTAAAACGTACCATATATACTCGAGTATAAGCCGACTTTTTCAGCACCTTTTTATGCTGAACCCCCCCTCCCCCCCCCCCCTCAGTTTATACTCAAGTGAGGGTCCCGAAAAATAAAAAAAAATCCATACTTACATCTTCGCCGCTGCCGGGGGCTCTGTACATCTAGCCACTTGGGTCTCTTCACTGTAATGAAGTTCTTTCAGAAGGCGGGGATTTAAAATCCCGACCTGCTGAAAGGACTGTGTCTGATTGGCTGAGCGCTCAGCCAATCACAGGCATCGCTCAGCCATTTATTGAATGACTGCTGACCACTGCCTGTGATTGGTCACAACGCTTAGCCAATTATAGGCAGCGCTCGGCCATTCATTGAATTCATTGAGGATTCATTATCAATAACTTTATTTTAAAGTACTTTTCCCGTGTAAACACATTTACCAGCTGCTACATGTAATTCCATTATTTAATCACAGTTAGACACGTCTGCTGCTTAATTATGGTAAACCTAATACCTTTTGGCGTCTCCTCATTTACCGCCTGGAAATGTGGGGATTTTGTGTTCCAGCTCCCAGTAATTATATAGGACTTTCCATCTGAACTTTTACCCATGGACTCCTAAAACAAACACACATGATCAGTGTAATGTCATGAATATTATATCAAATAAAGAAATTACTTCCCAATTTGGGGTTTAGACTCTGCACATATTTTAGATTTGGTGCACTTCAATCCAATTTGTCAAAAAACCTACGCTTATTTTATTTCAAAGGCTTTTTGGCATTTTTACGTCTAAAAAGAATGTTATTCATAAAGACAACCCCTTTTAATGAGCTTAAGGGCTCCTTCCCACGGACGGATTTCCGCCGCGTTGCCCGCAGCTATTAGGTTCTATTGAACCTAATAGCACAATGCTTACGGTGCGGAATTCCACCGCGGAATTTCGCACCGTAAAATCTCCCATCCTCACCCGCGGCATGCTCTATTTGCCGCGGGTGTACGCACGGACGGCTTCCATTGCAGTCAATGGAAGCCATCTGTTCACGCTATCTTCCGCTGCAGCACAGCGGAAGATAGCATGAAATCACCTCTCCGCCTACCGCCGCCGCGTCATGTGACGCGGCGGGCGTGTCACGTGACACTGCGGCGTGTCACGTGACGCTGCGGCGTGTCACGTGACGCTGCGGCGCGTCACGCCGAAGCGTCATGTGGGAGCGAGGACGCCAGATCAGCAGGTAAGTTTGGGGTCTCTGGGGGGGCGCCGTGGCGGAATTCACGTGGCGGAGCCAGTCACGGCCGTGTGCAGCCGGCCTAAGGGCTACTGTCCACGGGCGTTTTTGCATTCGTGATACGCGGTGAATGTAGGCAATGAAAGTCAATCGACTTCCATGCACACCAGCGTGTGGAAACAGTGTTTACAAACGCAAGAGAAATAAATCGCAGCATGCACTATTTCTCTATGTATGATACAAAGCCCTTCTATGGGCTCCGTATTGACACGCTGTGAAAAATCAATCACACTGCGCATGTTCGTGACATCATATTCCTGGACATGCGCAGAGCATACTCAGCCCATACGCGCTCTCTGCCCGCAGAGCGAAAGGGCTGTGTAGGTGTAAAATGCCACGGGAGACCTATGCCGTTTTACGCATAGGTCTGTGGAAATAAGTCCTAATTAGCGCATATGGACATCATAAAGCAGACACTTCTGCTCAGGACTCTAAGAAGCATCTCTTACTAGGCTGCGCATTCACTTACCAGTTCTAACAAGTGCATGTCGCTATTTCGTACATCTTTACCAGGACTAAGGAGGAGTCCAAAACACCTGCAACAAAATACAGATAGAAGGCAGAAAAGTTATACAAACTATCTTACGCTTTCATAAATGATCATTTCATTACGTCACTCTACTGAGCAGTAACTTACATCACTGAAAAATGTTATTTCATGAAGCCATCCCCTATTTGGGATTAGGATATCATAGAGAGGGGTGTCAACATCCCGCTCCATGAGCCACAATGTAAAACTGTATCTATGCATTCCATGGAAAGCCACTTGTTTGAGTGGCTGCCATCTTTTGCAACATCTGCCATGGCTTTTTCTAGCTGATCATCTGACAGACTTCCATACAAAAAGGGGTTGTTATCACGAGATAATCCCTTCAAAAAGAGAATAATAGGTTTATTTGGAAGTTACTAATTATATTAATGCGTCCTTCACAGCTCCACATTTCTGGTTATACACCGTGTCAGTGGACAGGCTTTATAGACACCAAGTACAGGATGCTTTCTGTCATACAGGCAAAAATTATGCAAATGTATTCTTAAAAAATGAATTAATTTGAAGGATACTAATATTGATATAATATACCTCTCGATGGTTAGTTCTTTGTTAGAGGTCTGTTGAACATAAATAACAATCTTCTTGTCCACTCCCTGACGCAGCCTGAAACACTGCTTGTCCTTATCTTTAGAGACCGCACTGTTTAAAGAAAACATGTTAAAATACAGAGGAATGCAGAGAGAAATAGTGAAAAAGTTATTTAAAGAGCTTCCCGTACTTATTATTACCGTCAGCAGATCATTAGGATAAAAGGAACCCAAGTGCAAGCAGTGACAATAACTAAAGGGGCTACGGCTCCTTGACCCAACAAGGGACCCCATTCATCTGTGTGTGTTGAGCTGCAATATTAGACATAGTACATGGACAACAGAGGTGTATATCTGCCAAGCAACTCTTACTCTTTGGACCAGTGGAGGTTCCACAAAAGGCTTTTAAAAGATTTTAATAGGGAACGAGTGTCTGATTGGCGAGAACCCCATCTCCATTGATCAAGGGATGAGGAGTCCCGTGTCCCCCGTATAAATGGGACGGTGGTCAAGCATGCGCTCTGCTACTCTATTCACATCTATGAGACTGCTAGGAGTCGCCCGGCGTTGTACTCCACTGTCCCATGAGAGATGGATGAAGCAGCAACACACGTGCTCAACCACCATCCCATTCATGTAGGGTGACACAAGACCCCCGTTCTCTTGATCAGTGGGGTTCGTTGCAGTCAGATCCTCCCAGATGAGCCGCTTACCTCCAATCTTATGGGTAGGGGATAAGTTAAATTCTTGGCATAAGCCTTTTAATTATCTCATATGGTATAAAGAGGCAGACCTCACGACGGAAACCTGTTTGAGAAATGGAATATGATGCTCAAAAGCTGGCTGAAGGACTCCAATGCAGCAATATACTATCCTATCAAAAGTAATCGGACACCAGAGCAAAAATCAAACGTAGTATTTATTTCCATATGTTAATACTTAGTGGGGCTCGTTTAGTCCTAATGACATCAGATGCTCTTCATGGCATACTTTCTACTAACATCCAAAAGATATTAGCTGGTATTTCGCTCCATTTATCCTGCAAACGTCTAGAGAGTTATCTCAAAGAAGATGTGCCGACCCGTCTACAATGGTGCAAGGAGCGTTGTCATTGGGTAGTTGAGCAATGGAAGAACATTCTATGAGGTGACTAAATCACGCTACCCCATCAGATGGACGTACCTGGGTGTGGAGGATGATGGGGAACATCTTTTGCCAGAGTGTGCTGTGCCAACAGTTAGGTACGGTGGAGGCTCTGTTATGGTCTGGGGATGTTTTATATGGCATGGTCTTGGTCCACTGGTTGTAGTGGCGAGAACCATGAACACATAGGTGGACCCTGACATTGTAGACAATAATGTGCTGACGACAATGTGGCAATACTCTGGGAATGGTCAGCAATACTTCCAACAAGACAAGATGCCTTGTCACAAATACAACGCTGTTTTGCGTTCGTTTGAGAACATGGACGTTCCACTATTGGACGGGCTGCACAGAGTTCCGACCTGAACCAACTGAACATTTTTGGGATGAATTGGAACATTGGGTCAGGAAACATGAACAGCGTTCATCTTCTTTGGGGGAAACCCGCCAGATGTTTGCAGGATAAATAGAAGGAAATACCAGCTGAAGTGTGTCAGATAGTAGAAAGTATGCCACGGAGAGTATCCAATGTCATTTGGGCCAAAGGAGCCCCACTAAGTATTAACATATGGAAATAAATATTACCTTTCATTCTTGCTCCGGTGTCCAATTACTTTTGATAGGATGGTGTATGTCGGAGACTCTCGGGCTATGATCTGTTGCTATCCCTTTATTGCTTTAAAAAAGTATATGCGCAATGGCAATGAAGAATTATGCACAGCTGAAGTTCAAGGAACTCAGCAGAAAAAGGATAAAAAGTGATTTACATTTTAAAGTGCCCATCAAATTTCATAAAAACCTTTCATCAATCAGGGCCCAGACTCAGTATTAAGTGCATCATTCATTAGAATAAAGCTGCTAATTAGGTTGTTACAGTTCCAGCCCAATCTCTTTTTCTGGTCTTACATGGGAGAGTGGAAGATGGTCAACAGACTATGATGCAAGTTTACTGAATGTGGTCAGCTCTCCAGAGTAGAGTCAGACAAGTCGTCAGGAGGTAAAGTTCAACTAAGACGGTAATGAGAACTTTAGCAGCCTAGTCCACCAACAATGAAAACTTCTGATATCTCAATGACATATGATAAGTTTTCTGTAACTGGAAGTATGTAGCATCTCCACCAGATGATGTGTTTAACTATCGTACTCATCAATAAGTGCTGCTCTATAAAAAGATACAAGGTTCTTGATGGGTCTACCCAAATGATCTCCTTCCCTGAGAAAAGGCACTAGGAGAAGTATGCAGCAGAAAGCACACAGTTGGGCGACCACAGACTGGACCACCTACTGTCTCCTGCTCAACCAGTACAACCCCATGAGCACATAAGCCACAGAGATCCCATTGCATGGCAGGGTACTTTGATGGGACCTACCAGCCATTTGTGGTCTATGAGACTGATTATTCACCACGGCTACATTAGAGGAGAAAACCAGTAAGCACCTTGCCAGTAAACACAAAAACCTAGCGCATATAAAACAAAAAGGTACAACAACAGACTTCAGAACCTACCTGAAGTAGCCCTTCCCATCATCCTCCTTAATTTCAAGTGACACAGAAAAAGTGAAGATGTCGCTATCAGGGGTTTGAGGAGGGATGGAAGCAGAGAGAGGCGTCTGTTTGAAAGAGCGGCGGAAGGCTGTCGCAAAACTGTAGAGTATCCGACTCACCTAACAAAGAGATAACACTGTTAGCATGACTTATATACTGTGCAGATAGTATATAACCATCCTGCTATATGTATGTACCGTATATACCGGCGTATAAGATTACTTTTGAACCCCGAAAAATCTGCTCTGAAGTCGGGGGTCGTCTTATGCGCCGGTAATACAAAAAAAAAAAAAGTGTAAAAAAAAAAAAATTCATTACTCACCTCCCCCGGTGTTCTGTCGCGCTCTGGCAGGATGTCGCTCGCTCCTCGTCCCCGGCGCAGCATTGCTTTCTGAATGCGGGGCTTGAAATCCCCGCTTCCAGAAAGCTAATACACACGCCGGCAGCCATGACAGCATTGAATGGCTGTGATTGGCTGAAGGCGCACGTGTTAGCAATCACACCCATTCAATGATGTCATTGAATAGTGTGATTGGCTGAAGCCACGTGTGTTTTAGCCAATCACAGCCATTCAATGATGTCATGGCTGCCGGTGTGTGTATTAGCTTTCTGGAAGCGGGGATTTCAAGCCCCGCATTCAGAAAGCAATGCTGCGCCGGGGACGAGGAGCGAGCGACATCCTGCCGGAGCGCGACAGAACACCGGGGGAGGTGAGTAATGAATTTTTTTTTTTCTCCACTGTATACCGGCGTATAAGGTGAACGTTGGGGGGTCGTCTTATACGCCGGTATATACGGTAATATATACAGGACATAACGAAGGTAAATGTGCACAGCTACAAAAATAAAGTAGCTTTACATCTATATAGAACAGCACTGGGGGAAATATCACAAAAATCCTTCGAAATAGGTTTAAAGCAGATGTTAAAAAAAGTGTAATTTTCACCCCTTAACGTTCCATGACGTACAGTTGCACCATAGAGGTTCAGGGTTTGTATGGATGGGGATCGGGGGTTGATCCTTCTCCACACAATGCGGGTGCTGGCTGTTTCTTATCGGAGCAGTTAACCCTTTAAATGCCTCCATTGATCTTTTGGGGTCCCGAATGTGGTGTAGTTCGGTGGCCACGGCAGCCGGGAGCTTTCAGAAAGCCCCCTGGGCTGCCATTGTGTATTGCCTGTCAGGGTTAATGTAAAAGTCAGTTTTAAAAAAGTGTTATCAATTATTAAAAAATAGAATCAAATAAAATTGAAGAAAAAAAAAAAAAACCTTTTGCCATATTTAGAATAAAAGAATCTAAATAACCAACCCCAAAACCATATTTGGTATTGCTATAAAAGTCTGTTCTACCAAAAGTAATAAAGTATTTACCCTGCACAGTGAACGTCATCACAAATAAATAAATACACGCCAGAACTGCGCTTCTTTGGTCAAGAAAAAATGTAATAAAGAGAGATTAAAAAGTCATATGATCCAAAACGGTACCAATAGAAACTACAGGACGTCCCGCAAAAAAAATGAGCCCTCATACAACTACTGTGTTTCCCTGAAAATAAGACCCTGTCATATCAATTTTTACCCCAAAAGAGGCACAGTGGTCTTATACTCACCTAGCAGGCACCGTTCAGGTAGTCCTCAATGCCGATGGAGCATCTCTTGTTGAGGACGGGGCTTGAATACCTTGCCTCCAGCAAGCGATTGCTCTGATTGGTGCAGAAACACCGCCTCAGCCAATCAGAGCCAGCGCTCGATGAACCAATCACAGTCATTTGATAAATGGCTGTCATTGGTTCATCAAGCACCAGCTCTGATTGGCTCAGGTGGCGCTCCTGAGCCAATCAGAGCAATCGCTTGCTGGAGATTGTGTACTCAAGCCCTGTCACCAACAAGAGATGCTCCATCGGCATTGAGGACTACAAAGAAGCCTGCCGGAGTGTCGCAACCCAGCGGGAGGGACCCAAACAGTGCTTGCTAGGTGAGTATTGCATTTTTTTTCCCGTGTAGTGTAGCTAGGGCTTATTTTCGGGGTAGGTCTCATTTTGGGGGGAAACATGGTATGTTGACGGAGAAATAAAAGTTAGCTATGACTGTCAGAAGTTGGCGCAGAAAATAATTTAGTAAATTTGGTATTGTAGTAATCGTACTGACCCATAGAATAAAGTTCTCATGTCATATTTGCTGTAGTGTGTATGCCGAAGACCCCCCCCCCCCCCCCACCTAGCCCAAAGATTGCAGAATTTTTCTTCTCCAATTCACTCTGCTTGGAATTTTTTAAAAGTCTTTCAGTACATTATAAATGAAAAAGTCGGGTATAAATTAAAAATCATAAGTCGGGAGGAGAAAACGAAAGAAAAAAAAAAAGGTCTGTGCCATTAAGGGGTTCCAGAAGTAGATCCCAACCAAATCCTAAAAAAAAGTTTCTATGCCTAGCTCTGGTCCCATTTATGTTGCGCACATCATAAGAATAAAATGGGGAGTCCCTGTGTCATGTATCGCCCGCTCAGCAGAAGACGGTATCACTTTTGCCTGCAGAGTTCCTTTAACCCTTTCCAATCCAATTTGTATCCTGGTTTTCCTAGGGGGCTTACTCTTTTTCTGCCAGTACTGCATGAGGTGACACGTTGGATAGGCTTCGACAGCAGAGAGGCTGGCAATACACAGTAAGAGAACCCTGACGGACGTCTTCCAACATCGGAGCTGTACAGCCTTGAATAATATTGTCTTCAGACGTCAGACAGTGGATTGGAAAGGGTTAAGTTTAAGGCAAAGAATTTGCCTCTTGTATGTAATAATACCAACCTATGTAGAAAAAAATAAAATAATAATTACTGTGATGAAATCTTACCGCCTCCTGGATCTCACAGCGGAACACATGTATCCTGAAGAGCTCCGCATTGTAATGACTCTCCGTGAAAGCAAAGCAGTCGCTCTCTTGAGTCCCGTCATGGCCTCTGACACAGAACAGTATCTTGTAGATTGGATACTTTGCTATCTCAGTGTTGGTTTGTGGGTCGAGAAGCCTGTGAAGAGTAATAGATAAAATACATCAGTCCATGCCGTCGGTTTCATAGAGTTGCGCTTTCTGCACATTGGAAATCGGTCCTACCTGACGGTGCCTTCAGAGACATTAGGTACAGATAGTGTAACATCCAGTGCATTCTGACATTGTCCTCGCAGAATAGAGATCATTCTCAGAGCTTCTACTTCACTGCGAGGAGCGTTTACCGACGCACATCCCAGGTACGTGAGCTTACTGAACACAACGCTGTCCTCATCAGGAACCGGCGAGTACAAATTGGACCCATCTGCGCAATCTAAGTAGTCAATAAAGCCAGTTAGATTTTAAATGAGGTTTGGAAAATTGTATAGCTATACTTTTTATTGCGTTGATACATAGGGTAGGTAAAGTCGGTATCATTCTCACATGGACCCAACCCTTCCCCTTGGACTACGCTGCTGCAGAGGAGATACGAATAGTGTCTGCAGATGGGAGGTGAATAGAGTAGGTGGGCAGACACATGATGTACACACTGCTACCTGCAAGAGGTATCAAATCAGGGGCACCAAGTATTGTGTATGTCAGATTTGTCAGTTTTATCCTGCAGCAGAGGAGACCCCAGGGAGGAGACTGAAGATCCCAGCCACAGCCATCTTTTCTTGATGCAAATAAATAGATCAAATTAGCGCTTATGTCCATGGGTGGGTCAGACTCCGCATGCGGGAGCCTGCAGTGGAATCCAACCCTGTCCGCGGCTGGCCACCCGACGTACCTGTCCGGGTCTGTGCTGCCAATGTGTGCGGAAGCGCCGGCTGATTTGCATGCACAGTACCTTTTTTTCTTAAGCTCCTGCTTTCCCACGTAATCCACGGCCCATCCACAATGTTAATTGTGGATGGGCTGCGGATCGTCGGGCTTCCATGGACTCGAATGGAAGCTGTCCGTGCGGGAACTGCACCAAAATGGAGCATGCTGCGATTTGTTTTCCGCACTTGGAATCCAGAAACAAGTCTGCGTGTCAAAATTCAAGTGCGGGAACGCACATGGTTCCCTATGGGCGGCTGGAACTGCGGATTCAAATCCGCCTGTGGACATTGGGCCTTAAAGTGGTGCCTTATTACATGTAATTCTTATTTGTAAACATGTAAATTAAAAATCTTTTTATTTTCACTTCTAAACAAAAATATAATCTAAATAAGTAATTTTCTACCAGGTTATTGTTTAACCCCTTAATGACGTGGCCCCTTTTTTTCCCCCCCATTTTTGTTTTTTCCTCCACTCTAAAAAAATTGTAACTTCTTCATTTATTCATCGACGTCGCTGTATGAAGGCTTGTTTTTTGTGGGACGAGTTGTATTTTCCAATGGTGCTATTTAATGTGCCATATAATGTACTGAAAAACTTTTTAAAAAAATGGAGTAAAATGAACTGACTATGCTGCACCTCCACATTCCTCCGACTTCATTCAGAGGTTATTTTGTACACAACTGATCAACTCAATATCTACACAAATTACCGTGCTGTGCGGGCTTTACTGGTAGACTCAGTTCCTGTTTCTGTATCCCAACAGATGAAGGGTTAATCGTTGAGGATGCAGTGGAGGTTTCATTTGAAGACTCATCTAGATCATCATCAGGAAGTGCTTTTTCCACCTCCTCTGTGCGCTGCTCTTGGTCTTCACATGGCGTATCCATTAAGACATCTTCCAGCTCCTTCTGAAGTTGCTGTTCGCTTCCATTCCCAACAATCTGAAGAAAAAAACACTTTGTATTACAAGAAAATAAAATACACTCCAGCACATAATCAGTAGTGACATAATCAGTAGTGACATAATCAGTAGTGACAGTCTAAGGGGGGGAAGGGTTCACACGGAGCGGGATTCCCGCAGAATTTCAGTGCGGACCCTCTGCCCTAACTACAAAAATCGGGTAACAAATCCCTACCTTTCTAACTGCCTACAACAGGAGCACCAAACTCCTATCTCAGGTGTAACTTTGGTGCTGCTGTTACAGGCAGTTAAGACCCATTAACATGCAATGATTATCGCTCAAAATCCCTTCAAACGAACAAATTTGCGTGATATTCGTTCTGTGTAAATGCGAAGCCATCGTGCGCTATATGTTCATTTATCGTTGATCATAAAAATGGTCGTTAGTTGGTTTACTTTTCGCTTCGTTTAAATGGCATTCATTACACGAATGCCCATTTACATGAGCCGATGATCGCTTAAAAAAATTAAATAAATCTTGTTATTTGATCTTTGTAGTTAGGAGTGTAGCTAGGATGTGCCATATCTACTCTACGGCTAGCCAATGCTCACTCTTGCTGTACACTCTCCTAGATGATGATGATGATGGTGATGATGATATGTGTGTGTGTTACAGTTAAGAGACCAGAATCTGCAGTTTTCTGTACAGAATGTAAAAACACAGCACAGCAGCCAGGTTCATCCCACAAGTTCTGAGAGGGCTGAGAATGAGATGTACACCGTGCATAGGGAAAAATGTACAGGATACAAGCCATATAAAGGCCAAGAAAAGTGTGGTTCCTCATATGTACATACATGGCAGCCTATTCTTAAAAAGTCATCTGCAAAGTTAATGTGAAATGCAAAGATGGAGAAAAAAGAAAAAGTTGGAGCAAAACCAGTAGGATTGCGATACGACAAAAGAAAATCTAAGACGGTGGAGGTTCTATTAGTGCTCGCAGTAATAGAGCTGCTGCCTACCAGAAAACGCACCGCCTAAGTGAGCGTCAATGCACAGGAAGAAAAAGCCAAAAGAACTACTAATTTGGCGCAAGACTCCAAGCGTCAATAAATATTAAAGTTCAGAGATAATGCAGAGTGAAAACGGTACAAGTATGATAAAACATTTCTTCCAACACTGGTGGTAGGCAGTCATTATAAATGAACCTTCTGATCTGCATATATATATACCCTCCACGCGTTTTACATCCGCAGTCTCTACCTGCGCCGTCAGCTCCACAAATTACAGTTGAATCAATACTTAGCACAAACGTTCGTGTAGGCGAGTGCCAACTTGTAGCAGAAAGATTGAGAAACAGGCTCAACAGGAACGCTCATGCACAAAGGGTGCCAGGTGTACTGAAAAGAAACCAAGATCACGAATTCAAAGCAAAGACAATCATTTGCCCACCCCACCAGCCAAGCTCAAGCCCCTTACCTTAAGGCCGGTCTTCTCGTCATCACTGCCGTTATTTGCAGAATGCATGTCATCCCCTTGTTGGTAAACCAGCACAAAGTCCTCGCTGTTCAGGGTGGACACCGAGTCAGAAGACACACTGATCTTCCCCACAGAAGCCTTGTCATCCATGTTTCATGAAGGAAGATCCACTCATGAACGGCTCTCTGTAAAGACACAAGTTTATCCCATGAACGCGCTGTAGGAAAACAGATGCCGGTTATGGTGTAACGTACTGAAATTCCACGGTCTGTGCAACCCTATACACAAAGCGTCACACTTCGATTCAACAGGGTGTGTAAGTAAATGACAAGGTAGGAACAAAAAAAGATACAAACAACAGAGCATGCCCCGACAAAGAGCAACTGTGTAACAAAGAGAAGGCAAACAGGTGTCTGGCCACATTCCGGAGAGCTGCTCTCCCATAAGGGTCTTCTTAATTAAAAGTAGGAATGACATAATTAAATATAAGAAAATGGACTTAATTAAAGATAAGAAAGTCACTTGAAACTTGATTATAGATAAGAAGGTAAACATCTCCTAAGGCAGAACTGGACAAGTCAGGGAGATAATGAGTCTAGAAACTTGCTCCAAACTTTTTGAGTTCTTCCTTGGTGGCAGATGTTAGGGGCAAAAAAAAGCATCAGCATGTTAATATTCAACATGTTCTTTGCTCTTGCAGCAGATAAGTCGCTGTCCGGTAGCAATTTTTTTCCCTCTATCCATTGAGATAACCATAGTGACTAAACCAAGCCAAGCATGTGCGTTTATACCCGGTTTCCCTGAAAATAAGACCTACCTAAAATAAGCCCTAGCATAGTTTTTCAGGATTTGTGTGGATGCTGTAAATATAAGCCCTACTCCAAAAAGTAGTCCTAATAGTTAATTTAAAAAAAAGTCAATTTATATAGTGTCCAGGCAGCTATACATGTATAAATCTTTTGGAGCAAGAATTATTATAAGACCCGGTCTTATTTTCGGGAAACCGGGGTAGTGGAGTTGAGTATATCTTCGTGGGACATTCTGGTTCCTGAATAAATCTTGTTGACTTCAGGACCGAGACTTCCTGGTAAAAACCCCACGGCCTTGTTTTTGTGGGTTAATTTATGGACACATTTATACATTTGACTTCCTTGACAAATCTGCCACAACATACATCACTGCTACATCATTACCTTTTCACATTGCCCATTACTTATTCACATTTTCTGCTCTGTGTGAAGTAGAGGGGCGACTATTATTTACCGTCTGCGGCTTCATTTGCGCATTTCATGAATACGTGTAAATCCAGGATGAGCCAGAATCAGCGCTCCGTGTATACTGAAGAGCGTGGCGCGAATGACTCGAAGCATGAACACAAAGGGTTAATGTGTTACAGATCACATAAGATGGGATTTCAGAGTAAAATAAGCCAAATTAAAAGGGGCAACTATAATGGGTGGCTGTTCAGCGGGCCGCCTAATGTATTCTTATTTTAGCCAATGGAGCAGAACCTGCAATCACAAAGTGAAGGCCATAGTGCTTACTGACGAGGAGAAGCCCGATTTCTGAGAAAGGAAACAATTATTGGACTCTGGAGCATCATCAGCATTGTGCTGTAGGCAGGATAGAGCAGCGATGCTACGCACAGTACTGCACACCCCAAGAGTAACACTTTAAGGGGTATTCCTCTAATATAAAGTGATCCTCTAGTCAAACTACAGGGGATAACTAACTAATTGGTGGCGGTTTGACTGCCACCAATTACCATTATGGGGGTCCTCTGTCCCCCTGTGAGACTAGCAAATGAATGGAGCAGCAGCACGCACACACGGACACTGATCCATTACTTGCAATGACAGCCCCACAGAGAGCTCCGCACTTGGACGCTTATCTCCGGCGCTCTCCATGAAACAGATGGAGCCGAGGCATTGTTGCTCAATTCATTTGACAGTCTCTCAAAAGGGACATGGGACCTTCATTGTTGCGATTGGAAGGGGGCAAAGTATATGAATCACCAACCATTAGCTGGCCATTGCCTATTCTATGGATAGGGGATAACTGTAGATGACTGGAATACCCCTTTAAAGGGAAGGTGCACATGTTATTATAGGGATCCCTTCATCAAATTGCAGATTTTTCTATCTACACTTTGCTGAGGGAATTCTCAATGAAATTCCAACTCCCCTGCTGTGAGCCGGCAGAATAGATATAGCCTTAAAAAGATTTTCTGGGACAAAAAAAAAAATGTTAAAATCGACCATCCAGTCCAGAAACAAAGATGGCCACCTGAGCTTCTCTGGCTGCCTAATGCACACTGTGCGCTAGTATACATGATAAGTCCAAGACACCACACCCCTTCTCCGATTGACCACTGCTGCTTAGTCGCATCAGCATGTAGTGTCTTACTAATGAATCAAGTTGGCAGAGAAGCGGTTCGGCCATCTTTGTTTCTCCAGGACCAGAAGGCCGCTTTAAAAAAAAAAAAAAAGTGTTGAAAATGAAGAAAAATTGAATACTTATCTCTCCCATCGGCCCAGTGCCCACAACACTCAAAGAGGGATCTGGCAGCAATGTGCACAATGAAGGGCATGTGCCCGCTGGTAGTCATGTGTACAATGAACAGATGCGCCCACAGATGCGCTGCTTTTTTTCACCACCTGTGAGACGGGCACCAGGGCTGCAGCGCTGGGTGAGGAGCCCCCGGGAAGAGCGAGGATTCAATTTCTTTTCATTTTAAACCCTTTTAACTTTTTTTATATCCCAGATGTGTTCTTTTCCTGTGCCATTACACAGCATATCACGCATCTCTGCATGTATTTGCGCATCCCCATTGACTTCTATGGGGACTTTTTGTGCACAAACGCACATGAAGATAGAGCCGGCTGTGTATTGTTTGTGCGACTGAAACGTGCAGGAAAAATAGGAGCCTGCGTACAAATCAATAGACTCTATTCACGTTGCATTTGCACGCACAAATTTTGTATGTGGAAATCCACGGTTGGCGTCTGCACAGAGGATCCGCAGCAAATACCGTTCAAAACATGGTATGGAAAAAAATCGCTGATTCCTTCACGACTGCGGAAACTAATTGTGATTTCCACGAATGGAGGGAAAAAAAAAAACAAAAAAAAACACAGCATGTTTTGCTGTGGGATCCACACACATGGCTTCCCTTTAAGTCAATGGCAGCAATCCGACCCGCAGCCCATCCGTAATTGCCAATGCTGAAAGGTCACAGGTACCCGCGTCATCGCCCAATGATGGCACAGGAAGAACAAATATTTAGGAAAAATAAAAATCTGTACTGCGCAAGTCTGATGGCGAGCTGCCTGCGGTCATCCGCGTTACAGAAAAAGACAAGGTACGCGGGGTCGCCGGCCGGGGTCAGAGCCGGATTGGGCACCCACATTGCCCGTGTACAGCCGGCCTAACGGTTGTGATAAAAGCAAAGATTATGGGATTGCTAATTAAGCACCCCCATAATACTGCGTGTGAAGTAGACTCTATACTAATGATTCATGAGAAAAGTTACCCAACTACAGAAAATCCGGTTTCTTCTCTATTTTGAAAGTTGTAGACATAGTAATAGTCCAAGATAATAGTAGTAATACATAGATTATAGTGATCAAAGGTTACAATAAAAGCCCGGCAGATGGACTCTGCGGAGTCAGCCTTATGCTTATAGCTACACCAGACGGATCTTGGCAAGGGTCCACTGGGAAAAAAGATACTCGTTACTCTCACTGCCCGCCAGGCCTTCCTCTCTTCCGGATAGCACGATCGCTGCCGTCAACCAATGGCCTCCGATGCCAAGGATTGTCTGCAGTGGTCACGGGCCACCTAGCACATGATCATGCTACCTAAAAAAAGGCAGCCCTGCCACTGCGTGGGGGGGAGGGGGTCACCAAACAAGGCAGCCCCGCCACTGCGTGGGGGCGGGGCACCGAAAAAGGCAGCCCCGCCGCTGCGTGGGGGCGGGGCACCAAAAAAGGCAGCCCCGCCGCTGCGTGGGGGCGGGGCACCAAAAAAGGCAGCCCCGCCGCTGCGTGGGGGCGGGGCACCAAAAAAGGCAGCCCCGCCGCTGCGTGGGGGCGGGGCACCAAAAAAGGCAGCCCCGCCGCTGCGTGGGGGCGGGGCACCAAAAAAGGCAGCCCCGCCGCTGCGTGGGGGCACCAAAAAGGGCAGCCCCGCCGCTGCGTGGGGGCGGGGCACCAAAAAAGGCACTTCCCGCCGCTGGTGGGGAAGGGTGGGGGGAGAAGGTAACTGAAATAGGCAGCCCCGCCGCTGCGTGGGGGAGGGGGCGCACCAAAAAAGGCAGCCCCACCGCTGCGTGGGGGCATTTTTACTGTGTGCATTTTCCTTATGCAGGTTGCAAAATGAAAGCGGTCACCTGCTCCATGTGCTACTGATGTTTTGTGCATTCATTTTAGGCTACAGTCACCAATGCGACTTCATGCAGCTTTGCAACAAGTTGCACAATGTAAAGTTGGCTTAGGGTGGTTTTACATCTGCGCTGGGGATTCAGTTTTCCTGCTCGATCGGGGAGCAGGAATTGAAATCCCCATGGCCAAACGGTTCCATCTCAGGACAGAACCAATACAGACCTATACTGAGGCTCCAACGCAGATATGAAGCCATCCTTCCAACTCCCTGAATTCCCTGTTTATAAATGAATGAATTATTTTGATAGATCAGACATTTACAGATGCAGTGATATCAAATATGTATTTTTGTTTTTATTATTTAGATTTTTTTTAATTGCAAGTATGGCAAAAGGGGTGTTTTTTGAACTTTTATAACTTTTTTAAAAATAATTAATAAAACTTTATCGTTCTTCTTTGTACATTTTATTTTAGCCCCCAGGGGGGCGCCACAACATGCGATGCTATGATTGCTCCTGCAGTATGATGTAATGCTACAGCATTACATCATACTGAATTCTGGCAGGCAGCCTATCAAGCCACTCCATGAGGATGGCTTGATAGGCATTCTGCCATGACAGCCCTCGGGCCTTTCAGAAGGCCCCCAGCTGCCATGACACCCGCACGGCTCCCCCGATCTCACCGTGGGGAAGGGGGTGGCGTGAAAATCGTTTGGGGGATATAAATGACAGCGGCTATTAAAGGGTTAACAGCCCCGATCAGCCGCTGTTGCCCTCAGTTGTCATCTGTAATAAACAGCTGACACCCACCACAATGTATGCAGGGAGATAGTAGCGCTATCTCCCTCCATACCCTTCCTGCAATGGCAAGACGTAAAAACACGATAGGGTGGTCACCAAGGGGTTAAAGATTAAGTTTAACCCCACATATACCTGTGTAATGTTAATATGAATTACTGCAAATAGCATATTCCTACTTGGCAAAAAAAAAAAAAAAACACCTAAAAAATGTTGGGAGGAGGATCATTACTCTTCTGAAGTACATGTAGTGCGACCTCTGATAACGTACTGCAGTTTGTAAAAGTTTACCCAAATTTTTTTTTTTAATTCTTGTGATTAAAAAGAGCATAATCCATAAATAAAAGTGCGCCTGCCATGTGAGCATTACATGCCAACGGGAGGGCATCAGCTTCTGGATGTGTCACACCTAGGAATGCGCTGCCTATAGGCACGGTCTATGACAGGTGGAGTAATGAGGTGACAAGTACACAGCTAGGACACCCCATAGATCATCCAATGTGGGAGACGTGACGAGCCACGGTATAACCGATCTGATGCCAGGACTCAAGACAAACACCGCAACATTATCATTGCCACGCAGAACACATCCAGAACACTACTGGGGAAAGAGCTGCCGTCCACGATGGGAAAACTGCAGTAATTCCACAACGGATAGAAAATGCTACATTGAAATACGCAAAAAAAATAAATAAATAAGCATTCGCCGAAAGTCATATTTTTAGTCATTCAATTCGCTACACTACAAACCTAATCCGGCCATTGATTTGAATTAAAGGGGATGCTCCTATCCCGAAGAAACCTGGGCAAGATGGGGAGACCACTGACTACGAGGTGGCCAGGATGATGGAGACAACCAAGTTGCATTGCTTCTCTAACTCCTTTAGAAGTTAACGGGGGGTAACACAAACCGCATAGCACAGCAAGCTACACCGTTTCTGCAGTCCCCGAGTTACAGAAACAGAGGAGCTCGCTGTGCTGCCCTGTTGGTATAACTTCCATTGACTTCTATGAAAGACAAGGAAACCGCATAATGCTGTCCTCCTGGCCGCATATATCTATATTGCTCCTCAGATGCACACCATTTGCGACCTGATTGGTTGTTTGGATTTACTCATTCCCGGTGATTGGTTATTTAGTTTGCCTGGTTCGCAGTGATTGGTTGTTTAGGTTTGCTCGTGTAGAAGTGCCGAGTAATAGGCTACACTCCGGTTGGCTGGAAGCACTGGGGGCCCTAACTCGAGATATGTGCAGGACCCACCTACAGGACGCGCACCCAACAAACTGTTATGGCACGTAGCATGTCTAGTATTTGCCAGTAGTTCACTGTCCTACACTTCCTTGCCCTAACTTCCTATGCACACTGTGGTCCAATCAGCAGGGGGTCAGTATCTGGATTGCACAGAAGCTGGAAGGGAGACCCCTCAAATGCAATTTACAGGGGTAAAGCAGCAAAATTTGTAATACAAATATTTTACATCAATGATGAGTCTAACACGCTAGCATACGTTATCTGAAAAGGTAGTGCCCCTTTAACTTACACGCCGCAGGAATCAGAAGGATAGTAAAGCTATACATTTTGTCTCATGTCAATCACCTTATTTTGTAGGCTTCTATCTTGTAATTAGAGCAGGACATCTCAGTGGCATCTAACGAGTCTTTGTTTACAACGGCCTGATACAAAGCAGTGTGAAAGAGCTCCTCAGTGTTCTTATGACTCAGCCAAGGATGTGACTAGATTGCTGCTTAAATGGATTCTCCCGTCTATTAAAAGCTGGAACCATAAAAGAACATTCCAAAAACAAACTAATATATCATCGTTACAGAGTGAGACAAATGTATCAAGTACAAGCAAGGGAAGGCGAAGGATATGGAAGAAGCGAAGGGCTTGGGGCATTCCTTATCCTTTCTGCAGTTTTGCAGTTTTTCTGCCGGCCCTTTTTGATCTTTGGCTACATTCGCAAGCAATAGTGCAATGTATTGCATTGAAGGATGTGATATTTAGAGATGTGAACACCTCCCTGATCACTACCTGTTCCCATTATTGTCCAGGCATAGAGATGAGCGAGTATACTCGCTAAGGCACATTACTCGAGCGAGTAGTGCCTTAGCCAAGTATCTCCCCGCTCGTCTCTAAAGATTCGGGGAGCGGCAGGGGAGAGCGGGGAGGAACGGAGGGGAGATCTCTCTCTCCCTCTCCCCCCCCACTCCCCGCCGCAACTCACCTGTCACCCGCGCCGGCCCCCGAATCTTTAGAGACGAGCGGGGAGATACTCGGCTAAGGCACTACTCGCTCATCTCTATCCAGGCACAAAGAAATGCTGGACTTGGGGTCCGTTTAGACCCGCCGATTTCTCACCAGAGTTGGCTTGTGCGGCCCGTTGTTTATTGCTGGCTCGCTCAAACAAGAAATTGCTCATTCATTCTCATTTACTGGAACAATAACCTTAAAACCTCTCATTCGGTTAGGGCTCAGCCACGAGTCAAGCAAAAGTTGTGTCGCTCCCGCAGTTCACACACAACATCAATGCTTTCCTACGTGGAGAAATGTTGTGCGACAATCACCAGAATTTCCGCATGATCAGAGTTCTTGCGTTCGTCATAAGTTGGCTGCAACTTTTTCCTTTGTAAGGAAACATTGAGGTCCTTTGTTGCAACTCGTAGTTACAAGAGGACAAAAATTAAGCAGCTGCCTTTACATGGAACGATCATCGTTCGGATTCCCCCGATCCAGTGAGAAACTGAATGATTATCGTTGAGTGTAAGGGCACGCCCCGACTGAACGACGAATGAGAACTTCTTCTCTTATCCTTTGTTGTTCGGTTTCTGCGTGCAGAAAACTGAACGATGTATCGTTTTGTGTAAACAGGCAGTAATTCACTTATGAACGACTGCCTGCTTACTGCGAATGGAGGCGGGCGCGCCGGAACGACTCTCGGCCCCCATTCAGCCAGCGAACAATTCATCGCTGGGATGAGCCGTCTGGTATCTGTGCCCAAAAGATTTCCCATGTAAGATGGCCCTTGCATTGAACAGATGAATGAAATCACAGAATGTTGAGAGCCCAAACGTTTCATCTGGCCATCAGTGGTTTAGAAACACAAAAATAAATAAATAAATAAATAAAAATCGGTGACAAAAAATAAAGACCCCGTGGCCCATCTAGTCTGCCCTAAAGTTATTTCCTTTGTACTATTCTCTTAGGACAGATCTATCTATATCCCAGGAAGCTTAAATTCACTTACTGCTGATTCCCCAACCACAACTGCTGGAAGTTCGTTCTACTCCTCTTTCAGTAAACTATCTGCGCTGGACAGAACCGAACAGTGCCGCCCGCTTTCCGCCCAGCTTTTCGATGGAAGAAAAAGCACTGCCTGCAGCGCTTCGGTACGTTCGGCCACATCGGTGATGGAACCTTTGGCCGGAGATTCCGACGCAGATGTAGAACCGCCCCAATGTTAATTATGGAGATACTCTCTTGCTAGGCCACTACGACACATCTGAAGGGAACAATTTGTCCATAATAATGATGCACTTGGGTCCAACGCCCCGCCCCTTTCCTTATTCACTATGAGAAGTTTCTGGGGGCAGAGAAGCAGCAATTGGGGATGGGTGGAGGACCCCCTTTGAATAATTGGTGGGACTATCCCAGTGGAAAGTCAATAAATGTTTCTCGTTGGAGTATCAGCACTCAGTACTTTTGACGGCCCTTTTTGATCATTCCTAAAAGCAGCATGTGAGAGTAACAAGCAAACAATAGTTAATAGTTGAAATGCTAGACAAGTGGGTTGTAGGTGTCACCACAGGCCTAATTGCAGGCGATAATACTACTTAGCCAAATGGAAAAAACTGCAAAGCAAATATTAGATATAGATACGTAACCTTGGATGGGGACCAGAACAGTCCAGCCTTGTTCTCATACATGGCAGAACAGTAAGCACAAGCTCCAAGGACTAATGCCGGTCACAGATGCAGCACCTCGGGTCCTTTTAGATGAGCCGATTCTCCTTTGCACCGGTAGCTTGTTATCTCAAGCAGCCTCTTTAGACAGATACATCGTTGGCTCATTCACACGCGAGTCGTTCATTCACGTTGTATAAATGAGAGCGCCAGAACGATCAGTGTTTAAACCGAACGATAAGTGGAGGAGCCGGCGATGGTTTTTACGCCTGGGTAAAACGAGCGATGAGCGAAAAGCAAACAATTGTCGTTCAGTCATAGGCTTGTGTTTAGACCCAACTATTATGGTTGACTTTCGCTCGTTTGAACGATTTCTGTCTAAAGGCACGCTCATGATGTAAAGATTGTAAAGCGGATAAATTATTGGACGTTCTGATATGATGGGGTCCACGGTCAGATGCAGGAACACCAACCACCTCGGCTTCAACCTGTTCCAACATAGAAACAGGAAGACAGAAAGCCCGCCCCGTCCTATAAGGGTGCCTTTACACGGGGTGGATTGGTTAATGACTTTCCACAGCGGAAAACATTCAGTGAATATGCAGCTAGTCCACAGGGGCCAAATACGTGCCTTAGGCCTCATGTCCACGGGCAAAAGAAGAATTAAAATCTGCAGCGGATTTTAACTCTTCTCCTGCCCGCGGATCCGCACCCCATAGGGATGCATTTACCACCCGCGGGTAGATAAACACCCGCGGATGGTCAATAAAAGGGATTTTTTAAAAATGGAGCATGAAAAAATCTGGACCATGCTCCATTTTCGTGCGGGTCTCCCACGGGGACGGCTCCCGCGGGCTTCTATTGAAGCCTATGGAAGCCGTCCGGATCCGCGGGAGACCAAAATCGGAATTTACTCACCTGCTCCGGATCTTCCCTTCGCCGCGGCTTCATTTTCTCTCCGTCGCGGCCGGATCTTTTTCCTTCGGGCCGGCGCATCGCGGGGCACGCAACCGATGTGCCGTGCACATCCGCCGAGCCGAAGAAAGAAGATCCGGCCGCGACGGAGAGAAGATGAAGCCGCGGTGAAGGGAAGATCCGGAGCGGGCGAGAGGTGAGTTAATTCTTCTTTTTAGCCCTCATGTCCACGGGGCAGGAGGGACCCGCTACGGATTCTCTATGGAGAATCCGTAGCGGCCTGATTTTCCCAATGGACATGAGGCTTAAGTGGCGCAGATTTGCTGCGGGTTTCAACTCCTGCATTTCAATGGTTGAAATCGGCAGTATAAATTGACATGCTTCGCATTCAGAATCAGCGGCGTATTTCACATAGGTTGTGGATTCCGCACTGAATCTCTCCACTCCGTGTGGATCAACGGCTTCGAATCTCATCCTCATGTCCACAAATACAGCAGATTTTCCGCAGCATTTACGCCCCATGTGAAGGCACCCTAAAGGAACCAAACGGCACTGGATGGATCCCACTAACCATAATCACAAGATAAGGAAAATCAGTGCCCTAGCCTGATATAGGGCATCATATGAGATGAACGGTGCCATGCCAGCGCCTTGCTGGTAATTCTCATCCTGGTGCTCGCTACCATCCTCAGGTAGATGCCCACTAATTTTCCTTTTTTAGGTTGCAGTCCAGTCCATACTTGGGGGAACTATTGCCCTACTTACCTACCTACTGAATGTTCCTCCACTGAACTTTGGGAAGTCCCGTACCAGGCTGCTGCGCCTCATGCTTAGGGCTTCTTCAGATGAGCGTATTTGCATGCATTTTTGTGCAATGCGCAGAGATTAGAGGCCATTAATGTCAAGGAGTTTGTTTTCATAAACAGGTTTTCATGCGTGTGCAAAAAATTAGGGCCTGCCCTATCTATCTAGGTATTGCGCAGCACAGGTCCCCATAGAAGTCTATGGGAGGTGCGCAAATGAACAGTCAATTTTGTGAAACACGGAACAAATCTGGACTTCATTAGGCTAAATCGCCTTTTAAGTCATGACAGGGGTGTTTTGCACATGCATGTGAACAGGCTCCGCATGTGGAAAAAGTACAGTACTATGTGCCAATACGTTGCGCTGAAGCGTGCACAATTGCGTATACGGTCGTCTGAAGAAGTCCTTACTGCAGCCGCTCCCCCTCAAAATCCGATCTTTATAGCCGGTCTTTATGGCACCCGACTGCCTCCATTCACAACATAGTTGACTAATTCGACACTATTTGGGCTCCTGGGGACCCCTATGTCCTAGTGACGTACTAGTAGTGGCTGCTCTCTCCAGATCTGCGTGTTTCTCCTATTTTCCATGATTCATCTCTGTTATATATATAGATATGCACCATATGAGCTTTGGTCTCGGTACGGCAGAACAGCCGACTCCTGGATAACCTACTTAGTGCTGGATGTATTGTAGGCCGGGCTCACGGAACGTATTCGAATTGCGTATTACGCAGGTAGATGGCGTCAATAAACGCACATAGATTTTCATTGTTCCATTCCCCCTTGCGTATATTTATTGGGTATAATAGGCGCGTAAAAAAAAATAAAGCGTCACGTTCTATTTTACTGCGCCGACAGCCCTATTGTTTCCTATGGGAAGCAGTTACCCATGTCGGTAAAACACTGCGATTTTCATGCAGCGTATTACCGTACGGTCGTGTGAGCCCGGCCTCACGCTGTCTGTATATCTTGGTTTTCCTGGACCCTTCGGCGCCCCCCTTGGTGCTGCGCAACTTTTGAAATGTGGAACGTTTGTTGCGTTAAAAGGTCCGTCTACGCTTTGTATCTTATTTTGATTTAAAGGGAAAAAAAACTATAAGAGCGCTTTCACAAGGAATTAATCCCATGCGTGCAAAAAAAAAAAAAAACGCAGCATGCTCTATTTTATTCCCCATAGAAGTCTATAGTTTGGGCACTCGATACCCGCGTAATTGCGAAATACGCTGCACAATTTCGCAGGAAACTGAAGACATCTGGTACTAATTAGGCTGCACAGCCTTTAAAATCAAAGCAGGGGCGCGCCCCGTACCGACATGTACAGTCCAAGATAGCGCAAAAAGTACAGTAAGATGTGTAGATACGCGTGCAACAGCATGACGCGAGGCCTCTTTCACCCGGGTGATGCAATATCGCATCTGTGTTATGTGCGACATCGCTGCGTTTTCTCATGGCAATATAGTGATTTTGTGTCGCTACAAAGTGGCGCGAGCCAGCGCTCCATGGACCGATGAATGGCTGTGATTGGTCCATCGAGTGCTGGCTCTGGTTGGTTCTCGAGCGCCGCAGCTCAGCCAATCAGAGGCAGAGCTTCTTGCAGGCGGGGTTTTTTAAATTCCTGACCAGGAAGCTGTGATAGAGAACTTCAAACAAGTAACGGGGTGCTTTGAGAGACTTGCGGTGGAGCTAGACTGCGCCTCTTAGGTAATGTTTTTTGTTTATTTTTTTCTTCTTTTTATGCAGCTAGGGCTTATTTTAGGATTTCCTGCTGTAAAAGTTGCATCACACCGCGCGAAAACCGCATTTTCATGCGATACAATGCAATACATAGGAAGGCTCCATAGGGGAACATGGGCTAGAAACCTCGCAAATCGCAGTAATATTTAGCAACCCGCAATTTATTTTTCCTCGCAATGTTGCGCGCTACAAAACATCGCTAATGTGAAGGAACCCGTAGGAAAGCATGGGCTTCACATACATGCGATTTGTAGCTCTGCCGCATCGTGAGAAAATCACGCAATTTTGTTGCACATGTGAAACCGGCCTAAAAATACGGTTCTGTTGAGTGCATTTTTTGCGCTCGTGTGAAGCCGCCCTTAAAGCCAGTATTTATAAGAAAGCACTCAGCTTTGACAAGCATGTCATTAGATCTTTTAGAAATGGCCTATTCCTGGGACAAGCCATCAATAGTAATGGTCAGGAGCCCACCAGACAGGACCCCTGCTAATCTGCTGATTTCTGCAGGAAGCAGACAGCTCCGTTCCCACTGCTGTGGTGAGGCAGGGTATTACAGGCAGAGTTTCCATTCACTTTGATATGGACTTGGCCTATAATACCAAGCCTGGCCACTGCAGTGAGAACAGAGCTGTCTGCTTGTGTACTGAGCTGTTTTGCAGGAGGACCTGTGAGGCAGATCCCTGCTGACGGTCTATCCTACGGCTAGTTTACAACTGGACAGCCGCTTTAAATGGCAGATCTATGAGGACACTTTTGAACTCTATGTAGAAGAGGAGGCAAATGTTTATTCGGTATCAGAGGTTTACAAGGACAGACGGATTACAGTGACTGGGTGGTGATTGAGCGCCGCTTCGTATACACACTGTGGGAAGTCCTTCTGCAAACAACCATTACACCACCAACCCTCCCTATCATGAAAGCAAGTCCAGAGGCCATTCCTTACCTACACAAGTGTCCAAACTCCAAGGAGCTGAAAAGTGTGAAGTACTAAAATCAGACTGAGGTCATCTAGAGCAAACATACGAGATGCTTCACCCCCAGCTTGTAGCGCAGACTTGCTGGAAAGAGTCGCCCACTTCCAGTATTAAGCGGACGCTCCGCCACAGATACAGCTGGAAATACGGAAGAAAACGTGCTGCATGCAACGCTTTTTCTTCCATCCAAAAGCCACTTGGAAAGTGGACAGACCCCATTATAGTCAATGCTGTTCAGTTCCATCTAGAGACGGAACTGTTTGGCCGGGGGGGATTGCTCTTTCCCGAATAGAGCAGGAAAGTGGAATCCCCAATGAAGATGTGAAACCACCCTAACCCTATCCAAACATACAATACCTATAAAAGACACATGGGGTAAAGCTCACCTCCTCCACTGCGCAGTGCACCTCACACACACACACACGGCTGTAAATATTCTGCGTTACTAAAGGAATCCTCAACATCTTCACAAACATCTAATATCACATCTGCATGCTGTCATTTCGTTTTCTTGCTTCGCCAAAAGAACAGAAAAGCGGAATGCGAATGGGTGACGGACCTGTCACATGGCAAAAACGAGCAGTGCCCGATGGGCAACACTGACTGTAATGGGTTCGTTAGGTTTCCGTCACGCCACTCAGCATTATCATGGACAGAATAGCACAGCATGCAGCATTATTTCAGCCAGGATTCTGTGCCGGAGGAACGGAGCTGAACCGGGGTGAGCAGAAAACGTGCATTATATTGTAGTATGTAATGGGGAACGTTTACCACAAAATGGGTGCAAAGGGAAAGCAGAAGAGTTGCCCACAACAACCCATCAGATCGCATGTTAGGCCGGTGTCACACAGGCGTAACCGCATTTACATGCACATTTGCGCAATCGTCGTTGTGCATTTGCGTGTTTTACTGTACTTTTTGCACATGCAAATCGTGTACATTTGAGCACCCAGAAAGCCCGCAGCTGTGCTCATTCATTAAAGTGGGCAGTTAGTGTAATTAGTTTAATATGTGCTCTTACTCTCCGCAAATGCACGAGAGAATAGAGCGAGCGGTGTATATTTTTGCGCAAAATACGCTTATTGAAAACCATGAGTTTTAGTCACTGTGTATTGCGATACGTTCCTTAGACACAGGCCTTACAAGACGGTCTTACATGTCTATGTCCCGCCTATTCGGACAAGCCCTATAGAGTTGCACAGGCACATTCCACATCCACGGGCACAAACAATGCCGCTTCGCCAGTTCTGCCCCAGGACGGGATTACTACATATGACTTCCCTGGTACTAAGCGAGGCGTCTCCTTGGACAATGAAGTGATCATTGGGGTCCGGCTGCAAGAGGGGGGAACCCGCTGCCGGGATATCTAGCTGTGCCAATACAGAACACTACAGGGAAGCCTTGCATTGCATGAAGCCCACTGGCATCCATGGGTGATCTCCGGGTGCTTCAGTGCTGGCATGACTCCTGGTAGCGCTCACCTTTTCTTCACCAGACAATCTTTCTTTCAGATGTCTGTTTTTGGCGCAGAGGAGCTGAATTAAAACGGAAATAAACATTTCTACTTGGTTTGTCCCATTGATTTTAAAAAAATCAGAATACTTTCCATTTGCTTTCGGTAAGTGAGCGGCTGCAGTTTACAAAACAGTTCATTGGTCAGTTTTCTGCGTTCTCGTTTAGTCGCTGCATGCGTTTGTATGGGACGATTATCGTGTGAACGGGCCTAGGGCTATATTCCCAGATTTGCTGCGGACCCTCGGCGGCTGAGAATCTGCAGCAAAGCCACATCAGACTTTAGTGCAGATTTTTGCGCAGATCTCATCTGAAGAGATGGAATCCGCACTGCAAATCCGCTGCTACAATTGTCATGCTGCGGATTTAAGTTCCGCATCGCAGGCCAATGTCTGAGCTGATTCAGTACAGATGCGATCTGAAGTCTCATCCGCTCTGCAGGAAATGCTGCAGATATTCCGTGCGGACGAAACGCATGAAAAGTCTCTGCCCCGTGTGAACTTAGACTTAGGAAGGTTTCCTGAGACTCCCTGGAATTTAATTCAAGCCATGGGTCCTTCTAACGTGTAATCCACCGCCACTTCAGTGTTCCCCGCAGGTCTGTGACATCACCGAATACCCATGTGACCCTGAGCCCAGTGATTGGCTCAGGGTCGGGGGGGGGGGGGGGGGACGGACACTGAAGCCGCAAATAAACAAGTGACTTAATGGCTTCATTTGCAGGAGTTTCAGCGAACCCCTCTCTAACAGCCGGACATCCTGGAGGAGGCCCCCTAGTGGAGGATTAGGCTAGTTTCACACACAACGGAGTAGAACGCTTACGCTGCAATTCCGCGCTACATTTCTGCGCCAAAACCAGCAGATATCGGCACATGAGCTTGTTGCAAAAATAGCTGCGGATTTCAATTTTTGCACTGAAATCTGCAGTAAAAACCCCAGGATAATCGCCAACGGAGAGCAGAGCAGCTGAAGATCACCAATGGATTCTTTCCGCTGTGACTGAAGTTAAAGAGTAACAGAACTTTCATTTTTCTCCTAAAAGTTACAGGATTGGTGATTCTAAGCATTTTTATCCGCATATCCCATATTCAGTACATTTTTTAATAGAAACCCCCTATTCAGCTATGCAAGGTCTTCTCCTAGCTGAGCAGGCAGCCCCAGCACTGTTCTCTCATCTGCAGGCACAGCAGCCTTATGTTTTATTACATAGATATCCCCTTATAGCACCCTCTGCTGACAACCTAAATACCGTCCTCCGGCGCTGTGAAGAGGAGAAGCCGTCTGCGTTACAGACAGCTTCTCTCCTTGGCAGTGCCCGTTCCCTGGCAGACCCCACACACCATCCAGGTTGTGGCATAGTGACAACCTGATGACTAGAGTCTGCAACAGTGCATAGGGCCTGGCCTGGGGCAACGAGCGCCCTGCGAAGAGAAGCTGTCTGCAACACAGGACGGCTTCTTCTTTACATAGCGGCATGCGCATTATATATATATATGCAGGGAGGGGACACTACGGGGGAATCTATACAGGAATTAAAGGGGTTTTGTCATTAACATAAAACTCTGAGCGCCCGCTAGACCCCCCTGCCCAAAATAACAATCCGGGGTAGACTCACTTGTCCTGCAGCTGACAGCCAGCGATGACTTCCAGGTAGACAGTAGTATGTGACCGACGTGGCCAATCAGAGGCTGCCGTGCCACCCCCCCAAACTCCTGGCATCACGGCGCTGATGGCAGGAGTGCCCACAGTGACACTGCAGCCTCTAATTGGTCACAAGCTTCCATCCAGCCCGTCTACCTAGTAGTCACCGCCAATGCCAGCTGTATCCCAGGAAAGGCGAGTATACGTAGCTTAGATACGTGGGGTACTACAAGCCTCAGCATGCTCTGAGCCATCCAGCAGCATGTGCAGGGATCACTGATGGGTTAGCAGAGCTGACAGCTTCCCTCCCCTTCCTGCAGCTGCACTGACATGTCGTGACAGCTGGGATAGTAAGGCAGCGCACAGCGTCCTGCACACAGCGCCGTCCACACTGTGACAGGCAGGCTTGTACGGAAGCCGCACTGGACGGGCTCGGAGCCCGCAGCACTGACACTCCGCAGCCGCCGCCATACATCCCCACCGGCGCTACTCGGTCCCCCTCCCCGTTTATTAGAAGTCCAACCATTCTGGTTCCTCACCTCCCGGATCCAGGCCATGAACGGATCCGCGCCGGAAGTGACGACATGCGCCGCACCACGTGACAGGACAAGGTTCAGCACTGTAAACATCCGCAGACTATTCAATCAACTTTATTGACAGTTGTACAATGGGAACATATACAAATACTATCTGTTTATGTAGTTTTCAGTCACGTTTCTGGGCATATTTAGCGCATATCAGCTCTGACTGTACGGGGTGTCGCGTATACAGAAAATGCAGGGCCCTATATACTTCAGAAACTGCTATGTAGGACCATTTATAAGGTCATGCAGGTTCTCTGTATTTCATGTCAATTAAATACGGTCTGTTAAAAATATCTATTCTCGTGTTGGTTTTTTTGCACTTGTGAAACATGAATGTAACACGGTCGTAAAAATCGTACATATGCAGCAGACGTGTGTGTAACAGACGCGGTGAACGCAGTGCGTTTTTTATGGACCGAAGTTCTATAAACCCGTATGATCGAGCCTTTACGCCATCTTCACGTATTTACGCGCGCAGTGAATGAAACACTTCAGATAAGCAGACTTTACGGAACATTGCGGTTGTGCAAAAATAAATAAATAAACAACACGTTCCATTTTCTTGTGCATTTGCGCATCAAAGATCCCCGTAGAAGTCAATCGGGGTGCGCAAATGCACATAATATGCAAGGAAATGCGTGAAACTGCGTATTTACACAGGAAAAAACAACACATCTCGGGCTAATTAGCCATTCCAATGACTGGGAACATCGAGGCTTTTTTTTTTTTTGCGCGTGTATATATACGTGCGTTACGTGTGCAAAACCTACAGTAAAACGCGCCGACGCGCACTGGAGGCGTGATAATCCACCTCGTAGGGCGACAAGCTGCAGTTACAATCCGCAGCGTCGGCTCATCACGCCGTGAACGTTCCTCAGTGTCCGGACATCTTGTCCTGCGCTGTATAAAGACTATACAGTGATTTTGGGCGCGATGAATATCACATGACCAGTATCAGCGCCATCGCACTGCCGTTCAACGTAACGGAATGGCAGTGTTAGTCACACTACCGCCACGATCGTGACATCACAGCCCCAAAGAATTCAAGGGAGGGGTTTTTTTGTTATTTTGTGCGCTGCACAGTGGATTTCGTTGCACGGCACACATCACGGCCCAAATATCCCAGTGGCCTTAGCCGTAGGGCGGCTTCAGACTGGCGCATGCGCAAATGCGCTCGCTGCTATTAAGCGTATTATTAGCACATGAACCAGTTATTTTTTTTTTTAACTACTTAAACTCCACACTATTGTGACTGATTTTATATATATATTTTTGGGTCCTGCCCTATATTTCGTCATACGTAGTATTAAAATACTACACGTGAGAAGAGACGGGGCTGCGAGCTGCTGGTATATGCACATTACTCGAGCGAGTAGTGCCTTAGCCGAGTATCTCCCCACTCGTATCTAAAGATGCGGGGGAGAGCGGGGAGGAACGGAGGGGAGATCTCTCATTTATCTGAACGAAACCAGTGAAATCATTGGGTTCTACGCGCTGCGTATTGCAAAACTGTAGCCGAAAATACGCCAGCGTGTAAACGTACCTTCAGAATTAATAGCAGCTGTTGGTTCTCTTTCTTCCATCTGCTGAGACCAATGCAGGAGTTGACCTGAGACGATACCTTACATTAATTAGTTAGCAATTTGTGGGAAGTGGGTGTGGCTTGTGTGGAGTATGTAAATAGAGGCTGGAACAGAGACTGGAACAGAGACTATGCAGCGCCACCTATTGCAAGGCAGCTTCCCTACAACTTAATGTCCGACCTAACAGGCTTTGTAATGTGACTAGAAGTTTAAAAGACTCGTTCAAGATTTTTTTGATTTTTTTCTTTAACTGATGATTAGCGGGGTTCCACCGCCCTGATCACCACTGATCAGCTGATCAGCAGAGGCGCTGGTACTATGGAAAGTGCAAGAAATATATCACGCTGAGCAGGTTAGTATTGCAGATGGAGCTCTCAATGAATTCAGTAGGAGCTGCGCTTGCAGTACCAATACGGGTTGCTACGCTACAGTCTGCACAATCTGCTTTCTGTGCTGTCCATAGTGGCAGTGTTGCTGGTAATCAACAGATCGGCAAACCAATCATTTATTGATGACTTGTCCTGAAGACGGCAACTATAGAAAAAAATATTAAATCCCGGCAAACCGTTTAAAGCCAGACCAGAGTCTTCTCCATAAGGAAGGTATGCTCATCTACAGACAGCGGTTTGGGGATTCTTACCCCTTATATGTTGAGTATGAACTGATTTCCACATGAAATCCCCTGCTGCCTGTGTTCCGCATGCCTCGCTTCCCCCCCTTGTACCACCCCCACCCCTTTGTTTCAAACTGATTGTACCTCACATTGTAATTGTTTGCATTTATCCGATGCTTGAAAGCGCTGCGGAATAAGTTGACGCTATACAAATAAAGATTATTATATTATTATTATGCTGCTCTCTCACTTATGTTTAGAAAACGCTGTTCAAACTCCAGCATTTTACTACGATTTCAAGCGGCGTTTTTGAACACATTGTACAGCGATTTTTAACACACCCAATCATTGTGATGGGTGATGAGGTGCGTTAGAAAGCGCTAAAATATGCTGTAGGAGTCCAGTACACTGAGTGGCCTAAAGAGCGCTATACACAGGCATTCTTGAACCTTGAGGGAAAAAAACTTCTGGGTATGTCAGAAAATAACATAAAAGGATCAGTTCCTGCCACACTCAGGGGGAAGGAAAGCGGACAGCTCAGAAGAGCTGAAAGCCCGAGGTCCGGCATGGACCAGTAAAGGCCTGAGTCTAACGGGGAAGACGTCCCTAGACTAGCCTGGAGCAAGGCTCCCAAGTCTAACAGAGAGGATGCCCCTAGACTCATACCCTGGAGTAAGGTCTTCGAGACTGACAGGGCGGACGCCCCTAGGCCCATACCCTGTAGTAAGGCCCCTAGACTCATACCCTGTAGTAAGGCCCAGAGTCTGACAGGGAGGATGCCCCCAGACTCGTACCCTATTGAGGTACAAATAATGAACTTTGGATACTGTACACGTGTTTGCTGTGTATATAAAATAAATCTTGCCAGGCGCCAGAATTACACTGAAATTGGAGTTGCTGGAGCCTTTTCTACACGTGTGGTGCCCATTCCTGACAGGAAGGCGGCGATCCGACAGGCGAGTAACCCCAACTTGCCACATCACGAAACTAGGACAGCGTTTGAAAATCCCTGCATTTCTGTGAAACCCTATTGAAATCAATTGAGGTGTTGTACCGCGGTTAGCGCGGCTATTGGGGAGCTAGACTAATTGCGGTAAAAAGCTGCGAGTGTAAGAGCGGCCTAAGTGAGGCCGTTTTCACACATCGTACCGTGTTCTGGGTGCACTCGGCGCAATGCAAGATTTTTCCATTGAAGAAAACGGGAGAAAGTCCGCGATTCTCCGCTATCACACGGCCGAGGAAATCGCGCAAGATTTCTGCGTAGCAAGACGCACGAATGTGAGCCCCATTCTTTTGAACGGAGTCATATACATGCAGCAATTTTTCCAGGTGGGGAGGAAAATCGCTCATGTCCTATATTTTTTCGTTCCTTGGAACACATAGCCAATTGCTTTCAATGGGACAGGAAAACATATCACACCGAGTGCGACGCAAGGTTTCACATTGAAAACAATGGGAAGCACTTACCGAAGCTTCGGCGCGGCTTTTGGCCTGGATCACTACTGAAATGTTTTTTGTTTTTTTTAAACAGAAATACGCCTTGCATCTGCTGGAAAATTACGCGTTGACAAGCGCCATATCAGACCGTTTCAGCCCGATATCGCACTCACCCGTGTGTAGGAAGACTTGGAAGGCTATCATGTTTTTATAAAAACAGTACATTGAAGGTAGATGCTCCTTAAAGGGATCCTCGCGTACAGACAACACACGGCTAAATGATAACTCGTAGATGCAGATTAAAGCCAAACATATTATTTTGTAGAACAAAAACAAAGTGCCCCGACACGATCCGGGTTCTTAATAGAGAATACAGAATTACAAGTCGAATGTACAGCATTTCACTATAGCAGAAGCACATTTTGGTGAACACGTATGCATTCGTTATTTACAGACAGTCGTAAAATATTTGTATACACGATTCCCCCCTGCCCCACGCAGAACATGTACCCATAGTTGTCCCCGCTCTCTAGTCCTGGACAGAAGGGCTGTTGGTATGTATCAATAAATGCTACCATTATATATGACCATATGTGAATCCGGATCTCCTTAAAGGGGACCTGTCATGTTAAAAGTGCAGTCCATCCTAAAGGCATCATGTTTTAGAGCAGGAGGAGCTGAGAAAACTAATCTATGGATTTGTGGAAAACAATTCAGTGGAACTTTTTATTGAACTGAACCTCTGTGCATTCTGGTGGTCTCACTCAATGATCAATGGACTTCCCTTATGAGGTTTACAGGCAGAGAGGTGTCAATCACTAATAGCACCACCCACTCTATATGGAGTTCCCATATCTGCTGATGCACTTCGCTAGAGACTCTGTATTTCTGCTGAATGGGGCTTGTAGATATCCATTTAGTTTCACCGAAGTACGCGCGAGCAAAATACGCTTATGTGAACACAACCATTGAAGTCAACGGGTTCTATTCACTTCGCAAATTTTTGGTGCGTAATAGGCTGTGCAAATACGTTTGTGTGAATCCGGCCTCAGGGGTCTGTGGATGAAGGACAACCGTTCTAGCCACTGTTCACACAGGCGGAATATTTCCACACAGTAGCAAATTTCACAGCGGTATTGCGAAAATATACAGAAAATCAGTGGGGTAACAGGGAGGAGGGCGAGTATGAGAACGATACCTCTGACTCAGCGCCTCAAGTGTCTATGAACCCATAACTTACGTTTCTGGGGCTCCGGGAAGCGAAGCGAGTAACCCACATTTGTCTAGAAAAAACTGAAAACCAGAACAACAAAAACTTATTTTATGTGAACATTTAATTTTAAACATTTTTTTTTTTTATATATAGGAAACACATAAAAATAAAAGGATAAATACGCTTATCTTAACCCTTTCGCTGCCATGGGGCTTCAGTCCAAGTTTCACACTTTTAACAAGTATACCCATGTACTCCCATCTCAAGTCAGTGGACATCTGGGACTCTCACGAGAAAAAAAACCCATTATTTCCCATGTTTTTATGCACATGGCATTTTTTTTCTCTTGGACGGAGAGTCAGATAGAGAAAAATTGTAACATATCTGATTTTTGGGCGATACAGTATCACCAATTATTTTCTATGAGGGCGGGCTAAAAATCGCATCGCACTCGTATGCCCTGCAGTGTGCATGAAAGCGTAATGCAATTTTATACATTTTTTTCTTTTATTGCACCTGAAAACCGGGCAGATTTCAGTGTTTTGTATATCTCCGCTTTTGCATCCTTGTGTCACCTGTTTGCTTTTGGGAGTGCAAAAAAAAAAAAAAAAAGACAAGCGGAAGGAGGCACAATTTGTAAAAGAATTGCTTAGCAATGATCAGTGACGTACGGAGCGCCCTCGGATGCAATCTATGTGCGCTGCGGTCTTCTTTCGCACACTCATTGACTTGAACAGGTGAGTCAGGTTCATGATGACGGACCAGAATAAGACATGCTGAGATACTTTAATGGCTGGAACGCCCCTTTATTTCTTCACACAACCTAATAAATCAGGGGGAACAAAATGTAACAAGCGGATTGACTGTATAGTCATTGACAAAGAAAGATTGCCTGAAATCATCACCACTCAATACTGCACTATATTATACGTTAGACTATAAAGCTATAGAAATAAATACATATACAAAGCCAGATCACATTACAATAGAATCAAAAAGTACAAAAATGAGAATGAGTTCAGTGAAACGGCGGGAAGCTAAAGTCCGATGCCAACAGTCTCAGCGTAAAGGGCTCCTTTATCTACAGTAAGAATACGAACAAAGTTCAGTATTCCCCCCCCCCCCTTTAACCCTCTCATGACCAAGGGTCACGGATTCTCCCGTGTCTAGGTCACACTTTGTAATTCTAGTATGCCATCGCCACTTTAAAAAAAAGTCACTGGAAAAAAAAAAATTATATCTAAATGAGAGCTTGTTTTTTGCGTACTATTTAATGTACTATGTAATGTATTGGAAAACTTCTAAGTAGGGCAAAAGGAAAAAAAATGCAATTGCGCCATTTTTAAAGGTATTTTCTTCTTACGGTGATCATGGTGCAGTAAAAATGACATGATATTTTTATGCTGTGAGTCATTACGAGTACGGTGATAGCAAATGTAAAAAGTTTATGCAGTACCAATTACTTTTTTTTTCTTTTAAAAAAAGATATTTTATTTATTTTTATCGCCCCCATAACCTTTTACTTTTCCACTGACGCACCTGAGCGAGAACTCGATTTTTCTGGTACAACCAGTAGTTTTCATCAGTAGCATTGTGGGGTACATACAACTTTTTGATCACTCTTTCTTCAACGCTTTCTTGCGTATTTTTTTTTTTGTGTGTAATAGCATTGATCGTGTGGTATTACTAATGTGATCTTTCAAAAAATTAGACTTTTGCAGATACAGAGGTACATTTTTATGCAAAGACTTGGAAAAAGGAGATTTTTTTTAAACCTTTAATTATTTATTATATTTTATATATTTTTTTTATATTATTTAAAAAAAAAATCTTTATTTTACTTATTCTTACTTTGTTTTTAGTCCCCATAGGGGACTTTGCAATTGTGATCATTTGATCACATACAGTATAATGCAATACTATGGTATTTGCTCTGCTATGGAATTATATTTTAACAGGCAGATTCTATTATATCGTCTGTTGCATGTCTTAATAGGCAAAAAATCATGGCGACCCTGGAGGCCTTTAGAAGGCCCCAGGCTGCCATGACATCTGAATGGCACCCTGTGATTTCATCCATTCGGAACATTTCAATCCTGATCAATAGGGACATTTAAATGACCGTCAAAAATAACAGTGGCAAGTAACTTAGATTGTGGTTGTTAATCCTTTATCTCCGATCCCTGCTGTTACGGGTGAGTGTTGGCTGTCAAAGGTGGCTGATAGCCACCATGTATGGAGCAGGCTGCTGAATCCGCTCCATGCACAGCATATATCGCAAACATATATATATATATATATCCTTACTGCACAGAGCATAGGCAGTTTGGATGAATTTAGACGTATGTGTGTTGGGAAGGAGTTAACAATCAAAACTGATATTTTTCATTGAGTTCAACTGATTGTAGGCCATTACTTTGGTAGCTTATAAAGGCTTTTGATTGATTAAATCTCATGAAAAATCCTTACCTAGACAACTGAGAAATAAGATCAATACTCTGTGTACCTCTGAAAGCTAAGCTTTATTAGAAACCTTAAATTGCTTGACCAGGGAGGCAAAATTCTTACCCTGATCTGCGGTTTTGGAACCTCCACTTCTGGATGATTCGACAACCCAGGTCTGGGTCAGGAGTTCGCTTTCCTGGGCAATACTTTTAAACATGGCTGCATTTTACAAAAGAAAAAACAGCACCACGCCTGCCAACAGGTTGCAAGTGGTATTGCACCCCAATAAAAAGTTATATTGTGGTCCATTCACTTCAATGGAGCTGCAATAGCAGACACAAACTATTGACAAGTGTGGCATGGTCTCTGGAAGATAGCGGCCATGTTTTTTTATCCTTATATAATCCCTTTAGTGCTCGCTCACACAGGCGCATGTCAGCTGCGTAATACATGCACACTAGCTGGTGCTAAAAGCCCATTGATTTCTATTCGGCCACTCACACCAGCGTTTTTTTTTTCACACATGTATTACGGGCATGACAAAAACGCAGCATGTCCTATTTTGGTGTGTAATATGCACCAATATAAGCGATGGGGATTTACCATACGTAGGAAATAGGTATGTACTTGTGTGAAAAATACACGCGTAATACGCAGAATACATACGCCCACGTGAGTGAGCCCTAAAGGTTTTTTTTACCCAGAAACAACACCTCTCTTGGCCATTGGCTGTGGCTGGTACTGCAGGCCACCCCAAGCTGAAAGAGTTGAGGGATAATGAACTGCAATGCTAAACACGGCCAATTGACAACAGAGGGGATCTTTCCGATTAAATCCCTACAGAGGAGGCTAATCATAATCTATGGTGATTTGTGTAATAGAGTCCAGGCCTGGCTTATCCCCAACTTTTGCATGAACTGAGCTAAGATGTTTTTTTAGAGCCGACTTGTGCTTAAAATCCATGTCACAAAAATTACACTTGTAGGGACGGTCCCCACTATGGATGTTGAGATGGTCTTGCAAGGTAGTCTTAGCCGTGAAGGTTTTCAGACATACAGAGCACTGAAACGGCCTAATACCCATGTGTCCACGGATGTGCCGGTTCAGGTTCTTCTTCTGAGTGAACGTCTTTCCACACTGCAAGCACAAAAACAGTTTATGCATCTTTAAGTGGCGCAAATAATTCTCCAAATGTAGAAACCCGCGAGGACACTTGGGGCACTGATGCCTCCAAGAACAGACTCCTTCTGCAGGACTCTGAAGACCCTGAATGATGCCAGAAGATGGATTCCCTCCATCTTGAAAGTTGTGGTAGTGACTGGGGGGTAAGTCACACATACGGTTCTCCACGGTGGAGTTAATCATGGAATGTTGAGTGTCCGAAAAGTACATATTGGATTTAGAAGAGGTGCAAGGCTGAGAGAACTGCTCATTGTCCACATTGTTCTCATGATCAGACATGGAACCCATCCTGAAGACACAGATAGCGTTGTCCTTGTAGTCAATTTCCACAGAGGACAGATCATTCTTTTCAGGCTGTAAGCTGTGCAGCTCGGCTTGATTATTGGCTTCCTTCTTAACCTGATAATCTAGGTTCAGTTGGCTGTCTTCAGACAGTTCAATGATCTCACAGTCCTTGTCTTGACCCTTTACAGCGTCCATCTCGGCAAGACAAGGAGGACCTTTCCTTGGTTGCAGCGTTTCCTCGTTGTCATATGTCTCGCTCTGAAGGTAACGGGACAGAGCTTCTGTGCACCTCTCGACGATGTGAACCATTTGCAAATAACTGGCTGCCGTTAGATACTTCAGAAGCTCTTTTTTTCGAACCTCCAAGACTCCAGTATAACAAGAAAGAAGTAATTTTTGTCCCACTTCTGCATTCTGCAATATAGTGATACGCAGCTGCCTGGACTGATTCAGGAGAAACTGATCCCGCATAAAGGTGGAGCAAGCGGCAAACACAACTTTATGGCCATGGAACTCGGTGTCGTTAATATATACAGACACATCACAAAACAGATTTTGCTCTCGAAGAATATTCATCTTTTGTAAGACGACATCTCCTTGCTGATCAAACCGGAAATTAAGGATGTCTGACTCGGACATGGTGGCAACTCTGAAAAGACACAATACATAATGGCTATGAGATCGTACAAAAGATTTACCACTACACCAAGGCCTTGAGTCCGGCTACGGGAAAGCTTATTCCAGAGGTTCTACATTTTCTTAAGGATGTCCTTGTATCAATGAATTAAAAAATGTATGTCCGTTAATTTATTAATGTGATCCCTAGGTTGTTATCTTGAGTAGAGATGAGCGAACCAAACCTGAAGAACTCGAATGAGGGTCAAATATTACTAGAAGTTCAGTTTGGTAAGAACTTGAACCTCGGGCGGTTCGTTTCTACCAGATCGAAATTCATTAAAAAAACCTACAACTAGAATTGAACACTGTCTGTGAGCCACATTCATTGATGGCTCTTCACCAGATGTGGCTCAATGGTTAGCACTGCTGCCTTGCAATGGTCCAAATCTGACCAAAGACAACATCTGCATCGAGGTTTTTCATGCAGATGTTGTTCTCAGTCAGATTTGAACCTAGATCTTCAGCCCTGCAAGGCAACAGTGCTTACCTCTGAGCCACCACACTTCTTTTGCTTACTCCAGAGGAGGAGCAGAAGGAGAAGAACATGGAACATATAAACTCCATACTTGGCCAGATTTGAACCTAGGACCCTGGCGCTGCAAAGGGACAGTGCTCACCACTAAACCACCGAGCTTCTTCTTCTTCTTCCTCCGGAGGAGGAGAAGAATGAGAAAAAGTAAGATCTTATCCTCCTCTGGAGAAGGAGGAGGAAGAAGAGGTAGCATGGTAGCTAATTGATTAGCACTGTTGCATTGCAGCACTGGGGTCCTAGGTTCAAATCTGACCAAGGACAACATCTGCATGGAGTTTTTCAAAGTCAATGCAGAAGTTGTCCTTGGTCAGACTTGAACCTAGGACCTCAGCACTGCAAGGCAATAGTGCTAGCCACATCCATTGAAGAACTGCCACCGCCATGTTTTAGGGGGTTTTATGAACATCCAGTGTGGACCAAAGCAGACTTTTTGACAAAATGTGCCAATCCCGACTTTTCAAAAATTCATTCATCTCTAATCTTGAGCACTGCTTTTATAAAAGTACACAAGTTGTTTATATATGTTATATATGCACATCCATACAGACCAAACACTGTATCCACACCTCCATTGTGGCTTCAAACTACAGATCCAAATAGCGCCCGCAGACTCCATTGAATTCTAATGGTATCCATGGAGGTCTCTGACATTTTGACAGAAAGAACAGCGCTGCCTGCTGCACTACTGTTACTGTCCAAAGTGCCAGAGCCCCAAAATACACGTGTGACCGTATTCACACAGTGGATGCTGCAACAGAAATCATGGCCCTTTATTTGCCCCATTCAATGAGGGACAGATGCGATTTCCACACAAAGACTGTGTGAAGACCTGAAATGTCAAATCTTTTGTTTCCCATCATAGAACATAACGTACCCAGTAGTGAAGACCAGTGGGGATCGGAGACCTGGCAGAAGGGCGAGTATGTAATCTGTTATAGCAATACTGCTGGTTGAGCTAAATTTTACAGATTATGTCCCCAGATAATCCCTTTAAGGCCGGCGTCACAGGAGGGTATGCGTATTTGCGCAGGCATGAGCATCGCAATTTTCGCGGAATGAACAATGCTTTTTTTTGCACACACATCATCATGTTTTACAGAACTTTTTCTACGCGCAAGAGCATGTTCATTTGTGTGCGGGGAAAACAACTGCATCGGTTGAAATGACTAATTAGGCGGGGCTCACACGAACGTATATTTATGGCATATATTATTGCATATTACGCTCGCACAGCCCTGTTGTTTTTATGGGTGTGGTCAGAGCGCAGCACCTCCGTAATTACATTGCGCATCTGCGGCATTTTTTAAGTATGTTGCCAGGAAACATGAGAAGAAAGCTAAAATACGCTGATCATGCGCAGGTATACGCGAGGAAAAACGCGACATTACGTGGGAATACGCGATTCCCTACACCGCAAAAGCCGGGATTTATACGCAGTGTATTCGTGTGACCGCAGCTTTAGGCCTCACGCACACTGGCGGATTTGTGCTGCGGAATTCGGAGCAGGCGACCGCCTCCGGGTTCCGCAGCAATAACCCTCTATGCTATAGAAAAATGATTCTTCATGCACCCGAGCGGAAACCAATTGCGGATGAAAAATCGCAGCATGCTCCATTTTCCTGCCGTGTCCGCCTGGACGGCTTCCATTGAAGTCAACGGAAGCCATTCGACCCGCGCCCCTTCCACAATTGACATTTTTTTTACATGATTTTGGGGGGAAAGCAGGAGTTTAAAGAAAAAACTCTGCGCATGTCCATCGTCGAGCCACGCGGACCATCCGCAGACGGCTGGGTTCACACTGGGCGAGTTTGCCTGGGAAAGTCTGTTGGAAACTTCGCCGCGGCAAATCCGCCTGCAGCCGCTAATGCGGGGATTAGCCAGCCATGTGGACGAGAAATCTCGTCCACACGGGACAGCGAATCCGCCGCGGCAAACCCGGCTACAGCATGCTCGTTTTTTTTCTTTTTCCGCTGAGGCCGCGCTCTCCTCCATGGCAGCGCTGGCCGCAGCAGAAGAGCGTGCAGGCCAGGCCCCTTCAAAACCCGCGGCTAAAGTGCAGCGGGTTTTAAAGCAGCAGATTCCCGGCGGAAATCATGTGGTTTTTCGCTGCGGCCAAACCGCGAGATTTCCACTTAGAATCCACCCAGTGAGAGCCTAGCCTTAGAAAACTGGTATGGGCGGTTGCTGCTCCCGCCACGGCCGGATCTCGCACGCATCTACGCATCTCCATTGTTTTCCGTGGAACTCTTAGTACACTAATGCTCAGGGAAATAGAGCATGCTGCGTTTTGTTTTTTTTTGCGTGGCCAAAATGCGCAGAAAAAAATATGCGCCAAAAAAATTAATTGCATATTGTGTGCACAAATTTTGCGTGTACGAGTACGCTCGTGTGATACGCGCTTCGCAAGATTTTTCGCAGAAGTCTCCATGACTGAATATCAGCTCCATCACGCGAACTGTTCCCGCAGCCGTCGCAGGGCGGTTTCTACACGCCCCGCTCAGACGTACGGGACAGCGGTGGAAAATTCTGCAACAAATCTGCCGCACGTGAATTCACCCCAAGATGCAAGAAATCCTCCGGCATGTTGGAAACAATCGTCTTGTAGTCCGAGAGGCGGCCATCATCCTTATCAGCAATGTACGGGTACAATCTGGCACATACCCCCCACACACAGCCGGACCACCCCAGTACTACCGTATGGACCCCCTCTACCCTCCTCACCTGCACAGCTCACCCGCCTCCCATACAAGCACACAGCCACCTCCACCAGATGCTCCAGGACCTGTGATGACGTCATCAGTGTGGTCAGTCACATGGGTGGGCGGAGTCAGGACTCTGTGCGGAGTGACAACACTAATCCCACTCTTTTTTTGCATTACGTTTTTCTTTCCATCCTGGTTTCCATCTTTTATACGGAAAACCGACCGCCGACGGAAAGCTGGATGGCGACAGAGGGGGGGAGAGGAAGCGCTCTATTGTCTCACAGCCTTTCCACCCCTCCGCCTGGCATTATTTCAGGCAGTTTTCAATAGTTTTCCCTATGAGGGCGGCTTCACACGAGCGTACGCGCAAAAACACGCGCCGCAGTGCAATGTATTTGTGCATTATTACTATACTTTTTGCGCACGCAGGGCCAGTTCGCACTCGCGTGACACACCCTTTCCGAAGATTAAAACACTAATTAGCCCAGTGAGGTCCAGGGTTGTTCTCCTCCCCGCGTTTTGCGCAGTGTTGCGCACCTCCCATAGACAAAATATTGGAAAATAAAGCAGGACATATTTTTTTCCAGGCGCGCAAAACGCGCTTATGTAAAGGAGCGTCTTGAAATCAGTGGGATCTAGCAAATAACGGCGCAAACATAGTCGTGTAAAAAAAGGGCTCTCTCGCACGAGCGGTGTTTACCGTGTAATACCTGCACGGGTTTTGCGTGCGGTAACTAACTTGCTTTACTTGTAATGTGTCTCACAAACGCAGCACGCGAGACGCACGTGCAGAAAAGAACGTGACGTGCACTATATATTGGTGCGTATTACACGCGTGTGTATGGGCATTTGTCAGTGTATTGTATACTTCTGCGTGCTTCGTGTGAGCGAAACACGCACAGTTGTCATGGTAACACGCTTGCGTGAGAGACCCCTGAGGGCGTTTTCACACGGGAGTATTTGCATTGATTTTTACGGGTTCGTTCACATTTACAGATTTTGCACGGATTTCGGTCGTGCAAAAAAAAACAACTCAGCACGCTCTACTTTTTTTTTGCGCATTTGTACACCAAAGGTCCCCATAGACTTCCATGGGGGTAGGGTGGGGGTACGTAAATGCACGCAAAACACACGAAGAGATGCATAATACGCTACATAATTCTGTTGCAAAAAGAGCACCCCTGGAGCTGCCGCCATTGCACGCCGTGCGTCTTTGTTTGCCGCGCACAAATAACCATGCCTTGCAGGCGGTAAAACTACAGAAAAATACGCTGTGAGAAGTCAGCCTAAGGCGCTCTGAGGTGATGACAGAAGCCATGCAATAAAAGCCTTATTACATGTGGAGGTGGAGTCATACGGGACGCAAACATACAGAAAACACTAAATCTGTTTGTTTGTGTCGTATACAAATCCACAGCTCTGGTCCGATGTAAGTGACATTTTGCGTGATCGTTCTTCAGCACCCAGCGGCGAATACTGGCGGAATTAAAAATGGAAAACTCAACGACTTTCCTGTAATTTTTGTTGCCAATAGCAACCAATCACAGCTCAGCTTTCATTTCTTACACAGGTGAGGTAAAATGGAAGCTGCACTGTGATTGGTTGCTATGGGCAACACTGATTTTCTTTTGAACAGCTTTCATATTGCCAAAAACAACCAATCACAGCACAGCTTTCATTTCTTATACTGCTGAGGTAAAATAAAAACTGCGTTGTGATTGGTTGCTATTTCTTATGCTGCTGAGGTAAAATGAAAGCTGTGCTGTGATTGGCTGCTATTTCTTATACTGCTGAGGTAAAATGAAAGCTGCGCTGCGATTGGCTGCTATTTCTTATACTGCTGAGGTAAAATGAAAGCTGCGCTGTGATTGGCTGCTATTTCTTATACTGCTGAGGTAAAATGAAAGCTGCACTGTGATTGGTAGCTATGTCTTATACTGCTGAGGTACAATGAAAGCTTCGCTGTGATTGGCTCCTATTTCTTATACTGCTGAGGTAAAATGAAAGCTGCGCTGTGATTGGTTGCTATTTCTTATACTGCTGAGGTAAATTGAAAGCTGCGCTGTGATTGGCTGCTATTTCTTATGCTGCTGAGGTAAAATGAAAGCTTTGCTGTGATTGGTTGTTATTTCTTATTCTGCTGAGGTAAAATGAAAGCTGTGCTGTGATTGGTTGCTGTTTCTTATACTGCTGAGGTAAAACGAAAGCTGCGCTGTGATTGGTTGCTATTTCTTATGCTGCTGAGGTAAAATGAAAGCTTCTCTGTGATTGGTTGCTATTTCTTATGCTGCTGAGGTAAAATGAAAGCTGCGCTGTGATTGGTTGCTATTTCTTATACTGCTGAGGTAAAATGAAAGCTGCACTGTGATTGGTTGCTATTTCTTCCACTGCTGAGGTAAAATGAAAGCTGCGCTGTGATTGGTTGCTGTTTCTTATACTGCTGAGGTAACATGAAAGCTGCGCTGTGATTGGTTGCTATTTCTTATTTTGGTGAGGTAACATGAAAGCTGCGTTGTGATTGGTTGTTATTTCTTATACTGCTGAGGTCACATGAAGGCTGCACTGTGATTGGTTGTTATTTCTTACACCGCTGAGGTAAAATAAAAGCTGCACTGTGATTGGTTGCTATTAGAGATGAGCGAACGTACTCGGTAAGGCCGATTTCGCAATCGAGCACCGCGAATTTCGAGTACTTCACTACTCGGGTGAAAAGTACTCGGGTGCTCTGTGGGGCGGGGGGTTGCAGAGGGGAGTGGGGGGTAGCAGCGGGGAACAGGGGGGAGCCCTCTCTCTCTCTCTCTCCCCCCCACTCCCCGCTGCAACCCCCCGCTCACCCACAGCGCACCCGAGTACTTTTCACCCAAGTAGTGAAGTACTCGAAAATCGCGGTGCTCGATTGCGAAATCGCCCTTACCGAGTACGTTCACTCATCTCTAGTTGGTATATATACTGCTGAAGTAAAAGGAAAGCTGCTCTGTGATTGGTTATTTCTTATACTGCTGAGGCAAAATGGAAGCTGCACTGTGATTGGTTGCTATGGGGAACACAGATTATGTAAAAGAAGAAAATAAACGCACGGGTAGATCACCTAATCCACCTTACGTCTGTTTTGAGCAGAATCTGCTGCATGTGTGAATCCACATAAAATAATTGTTCACACGGTGGGGCAGAAATCCAAACCCGCCCCTCGGATGTCTGCCAAGGAACATCACTTTGAAATGTAGTAGATTGAACATTAAACATGATGGAATGCGGAAACCACAAAGTCCGACGTGGAACCCACATACATTCTGCCTTGTGAACGATGCCCACGGATGAACTCCATTTAGTGAAGACAGAATGTATGACAACAAGGCCTATCTGTGGGCGTTCCTTGGATCGCTTCGCATCGCATCACCCACTGTTTTCAATGGGGCCTGACACGGCATGCGGGGTGCGCACCAGTGCGGGGGAGGATTGCTGCTTTCCTGCAGTGATACAAGGCGGTTTTAACACAAAAATGCCCTGCATCTGCAGGACGTCCCATGTTGGTGAGAGCGGTACTAATGACACTACAAGCCCTTCGTGACCAAGGTCTTTGATGCACAAATGTCCGCATCAACACTTCATATTGTCAAAATAATACACTGCAAAGAACATGCTCTATTTTTCTGTGTATTTGCACAATAACAGTCCCCGTAGAAGTCAATGGGGACGCGCAAGGCGATGCGTGAAACGCCCTCCGGTGTATAACAATACCCAATATATGTATGTCAGTCATCATCTGCTAACAACGGTCCCTCCATTTATTATTTGGCATTTCCTGTCTTTGGCTGGTACTATGGCTCTGTTTGTTTTTCACTTTCCATTGGCGAGGGCGGATCATTACAACTGCCCGTCACTTCATTAGGGTAGAGCTGACATAGTGCCGGCCCAATCCTCTTACTGGCAGACAGCTGTGTGCGATCCCCATTGACATCTATGGGGATCTGTGTGGAAGACTGACATAAACTTACAAATGATGGACATTTGTGCTGCCTTCTTCCTGTCACTGCAGAAGAGCCCTGAGGTGTTCTCCGGCAGAAATCCCTCAGGGTATAATCTGCCCTTCTGCACATCCCTGCGGTATATGGACTGATTGGCCGATATGGAGGTGTTTCCCCTAGCCAACCAATCAGCTATATTGGAAGAGTATATATTCTGGGCCCGCCTCTACATAGGCGCCGGTTATTGTCCTGCCCGAGGTGTTTGGTGAGGCAGTGGACTTCTGTCGGCTAAGTACCTGTGGTCATTAATTTGGTGTGTGGCTTACACACTTCTAGCAAATACTGTGTTGTATACATTGCTCTTGCCATCTGCATTTAACTTCTCCCCTATCCTCTGTGTAGGCCCCCTATGTTCCAGACATGGGGCCACCCCTATCGGGGAGATCGCCCTGTTTTTTTTTAGGCAGGGTCTGCCACACCAAAGTGGTTAGGGGTAGCATTTCCATTCCTGTATTTCAGTTACCATTACTTGCCCTATTTTATGTGCTCTGCATTTTGGTGATTTAAAGTGACCCTCCAGTTTCAAGACAAAATTCTGTCCTGGGACTGACTGGGGGGGCGGTTGTTCTACTCTGCTGTCCCTCTGATCTGCCAGTTCTGGGTCCTATCTTCAGTCATTAAGGCGGCTGACAATCTTCCAACTACCTAATCCCCTCAGTACATTTATAGCCTTAGGACCACCAATATACTATGCCTTCTCTCTGATTGGGCAGAGCTGCTCATGTGTTCAGCACTGGCTAATCAGAGAGCTGTGTACAGTATGCATCTGCTAGATAGGAAATTGCAGCAGGCGACTTGGATAGCTAAAAGCAGGACCCGAAACTAGCAGATTGAAGGGGAGCAGAGAACTGCAGGTAATATACTCCCCTGCCCCTCCTGTCCTAGAACAGCATTTTGTCCCGAAACTGGAGAGTCGCTTTATGTCTATATTCATCCATTGGGCACTGAGCAGGAGGTTGGACCCGATGACCATGAAGGTCCCTTCCAACTCTACCAGTCTAGGATTGAGATTATATATATATATATAAAAAAATTATCCTGATGTACTCAGCTTCTACATAAAGCCACGTGCCGGACCCTTCCTTTCTGAGCCCTACCATATTCACAAACAGCAGTTAACGTCCACATATGGGGTATTTCTGTGCTTTCTCTCCTTTTGCCCCTGGCAAAAGTTAACAATATGGGGCTGAACTTACATATTACTGGCAAAATTGGAATTTTTCCTTTTGAGATCAAGAAAAAAAAATTAAGAAACACCTGTGGGGTCCAAATACTCACAACAACCCTCAATGAATTCACTGAGGGGTCTAGTTTCCAAAATGGGGTCAGTTCTTGGGGGTTTCAAACATGCCAAAAATCATTCCAGCAAAATCTGCCTTCCAAAAGCCAAATAGCACTCTGAGCCGTGCCATGTGCCCAAAGAGCAGTATACCTCCACATATTGGACAGTTCTAAAAACTGCAGACTCCGGGTAATACATTCTGAGTTTTCTGTGCCGACTCCTGCCGGTTCTACTTTCTGATGCATTCTTTAATTCCTGTGAAACATCTGAAGGGTTAATAAACTTCTTAAATGCCATTTTGAATACTATGGAGGGGTGCAATTTTTAAAATGGGGCAATTCCTGGGGGTTATCTGATGTATAGGCTCTTAAAATCCCAAAATACATTGCTAGTAAAATGTGAAAAATTACTGTTAAACTTAAACCCTTAAAAATGATTTCAATATAAAGTAGGCCTGTAGTAAATGTTAATTCACTATTTTGAAAAGTTAGAAAATTGTGAATTTTTCCAAACTTTTCAGTGAAGTTTGATTTTTCATTAAAGAAAAGAAATTGGCTGAAAAATTTTCACTTACAAATTACAATAGGTCACGGGAAAAAAAAAATCTCAGAATCGCATTGATAGGTAAAAGAATTCAAACGTTATTACCACATTAAGGGTGGATTCAGACTACCGTATATCGGCTAGGTTTTCACGCCGAGCCGATATACGGTGTTCTCATCTGCGGGGGGGGGGGGTTTGGAAGAGCCAGGAGCAGGAACTGAGCTCCCACCCCCTCTCTGCCTCCTCTCCGCCCCTCTGCATTATTTGCAATGAAAGGAGGCGGGGCGGGGCTAAGTTCTGCAAAATAGCCCCGCCCCCGCCCATTGCAAATAGTGCAGAGGGGCGGAGAAGAGGCAGAGAGGGGGCGGGAGCTCAGAGCATGGCTCCTGGCTCTTCCAGGCTCCCTCCCCTGCAGAGAGAGACGACGTATATTGGCTGGGTGTGAAAACCGAGGCCGATATACGTTAGGCTGGATTCAGACGAAGTGTCAGATCTGAAAAATAAGACTTGGTCCTTAGGCCTCCTTCACACGGGTGACAAAGTCACGCAATTTTGTAGCGTTGCTACAATGCTACGAATCGCATGTATGAGAAGCCCATGCTTTCCTATGGGTTACTTCACACATGCGATATTTTGTAGCATGCTACAGAATGACACAAAAACAAGGCGATATGCCAGCAATTCGTGATGTTTTGTAGCCCGTGTTTCTCTATAGAGCCTTCCTGCCTGCTGCACCGGAATCGCACAAAAACGCGGTTTTCGTGTGATGCGATGCAACTTTGACAGTAGGAAGTCCTACTGTCAAAGCCTATACTAAGCCCTAGCTGCAGGGGAAAAAAAAATACCCATACATCATCTTAGACACGCTGTCAGCCCGGCCGCATCTTCTCCCCGGGTCCCGTCACTGATCTTCTCTTCTGGCCGAGAATTTAAAATATCCCCGCCTTCTGGAAGCACTGGCTGTGATTGGCTGACACTTAGCCAATCATAGCCAGAACTCAATGAATGGCTGTGATTGAACCAATAACAGCCATCCATCAAGTGCTGGCTTTGATTGTCTAAGCATCAGCCAATCACAGCCAGCGCTTTCCAGAAGGCGGGGATTTTTCAATTCTCGTCCAGAACAGAAGATGATGATCAGTGCCGGGACCCAGGAAGAAGCTGCGGCCGGGCTGACAGTGCATCTAAGGCGATGTATGTGTTTTTTTTAAATTTTTTCTCTTCTTCAGCTACAGCTTATTTTCGGGGTAGGGCTTATATGTAGCGCTACAAAATCGTGGTAATGCTGCGAGAAGATGCAGCGATATCGCACGGAGCAGCTATACGATATCACAGAGATTTTCTCGCGGCGATGCCGTGTCGCCCGTGTGAACGAAGCCTTAAGGCCAAAATTACTTCGAATTACACCCATTCACTTCAATGCGAACTTTGTTTGTAATACCAAGCCTGGCCACTGCAGGGGGAACGGAGCTGTCTGCTTCATGCAGAAGTCAGTTCAGTGCACCAGGGAAGAGCTGATTAGCAGGGAGACTGATCTACTGTTTGCTAGCTGATTCTGTGGATAGGCCACATCAATAGTTTGTAACTGAAGCAACCCCTTTAAGAGACTAGCTTTTCCCATCATACAGATGTATATAACGTATAGTACAGTTTTTTATCACATTGAAAAGCTATAAGCTTCTAATTTCTCCATTGATGTAGCCCGAGAAGTGCTTGTTTTATGTGGAACAAGTTGTATTTTTCGGCGCCACCTTTTTGGAGTATATAGGACTTGTAGAGTATGAATGACATGAAATCTAATCAATGAGAGAGATTGAAACAGAACAATACAAAAAGTTGTTTTGCAGATTTTGTGCCATTTAGGCCGCCTGCAGACGGCCGGGTCGGATTCCGTAGCGAGAGTTCTCGCAGTGGGATGCGGTCCCGTGCCCCTGCAGAGCCCTGCGGCTTACCCGCTCCCGGAGTCTCCTCTGTGTGCCAGCTGGCGCATGCGCAGAGAGGAGCTGGCCCGTCATCACTGACATTTCTGTGCGGGCCTCTGCGAGACCTGTACAGAAATAGAACAGTCCGCGTGTTTTCACGCGGACAAATCACGGCCTTCTGCCTAGGATTGTGTTTTTTAATGCAATCTTATGGCAGGGGGCATGGGCGGAAATTCTGTGGGAAATCCCGTCACGGAATTTCCACCCTATGTGATAAACTAGCGTGATAACTTTTCTACAGCTTGGTGTAAATATGGAGATGCTAAATATCGATTTCTTTCCGTTTTAGTATTCTTGCACAATTAAAGTATGTTTAATGGCAAAATTCCCTGTATGTCACTGCTTTGTAAGGCCTGTGTCACATGAACGTATTTGCGCTGCGTTTTACGTGCGCAATACAGTGAATAGAACCCATTGAATACAATGGGTTCGTTCACATAAGCATATTTTGCGCGCATTTTGCTTGCACACAAAAGTATGCAGCATGCTCTATTTTCTAGCGCACAAAAGTACCACATATTGGACTAATTAACTTAATTGCCCATGTCACTGAATAGGAACGAGGTTTTTTTTTGCATGTGCACGCAAAAAGTACAGCAAAGCACGCATGCGCCCCAACGCCCGTGTGACACCGGCCTCAGAGCCATAATGCTTCTTTAATTTTTTGCTGATGTAGCCATATAAGGGCTTATTTTTTGCGAGAAGAGTTGTAGTTTTTAGTGGTAGCATTTTGGATTACATATAATGTACTGACAAATCTGTACAAATCTTTTCATGGGGAAATAGGAAAAAAAGAAAAACAAAAAACAGCAATTCTGCCATTGTTTTTTTTTTTCTATGCGGTATAAGTAGTACGAAAACTTTATTCTGTACAACCATGATGAGAACAAATATCTTCGTTCTGACAAAATATTAAAACTTTTTTTTTTGGTAGAGAGTGGGAGAGGAATTTATTCTATTAACCCTTTGCAATCCAATTTCTATGCTGGTTTTCCTAGGGTACTTACTCTTTTTCTGTTGTTATACAACGGCGCTATCTGCTGACTAAAGCCAGTACTGCATAAGGTGACACGTTGGTAAGGCTCCGACAGCAGAGAGGCTGGCAATATATAGTAAGAGAACCCTGACAGATGTCTTCCAACATTGGAGCTGTACAGCCTTAAATCATAATGTCTTCAAAGGTCAGACAGTGGATTGGAAAGGGTTAAACTTTAATCCTAATTTCATCTGGAAACCCACTGGGACCCGCCGTCTTATTCAGTGAGCTTCTCCCTTTTTCAAGCTTGTTAAAATACGGTGGTCGGTATTGATCATGTTTAGGAGCTAGCTGACCCTTATGGAGAGCTTAGCTGTGAATCTCCCCCAGGCATCTACTCTTGATCAGACAAGTATTCCTTTTCTATGACATGCATGTACAGCATGGTGCCTTTAGGAAAGGCATTCCTTGATGGACGTCAAGGGGTGATAAGGAGCGACTAGAACGTTACTTCCCCCACCCTACGGCTAGGCTGCTGTGTTCACAGTACCCGTAGTAATGAGCCTAGTAATGACCAGTGACATACCACCGTATCTCACCCAACTTTTTGCACCTTTAATACGGACATGTGTCCTGGCCTGACCACGATTAGCTAGACCCGAAGTCCGAGCAGCATAGGAATCTATAAGACTCAAAAAGTTCACGGCAGAAGATCGATGGTCAACACAAGACACATGTTCATATGAAGGTCGTAAAACCCCCAGCCCGAATACATTGGCGTGCCACCAGTCTTAATAAAAATTCGACTTGTCAGGATGCCGATCCTTCTGCAATACTGAGATACAGACGCTTATGTTTATTTGGTTGGTGTAGGACTGCAAGATCACAAAGTAATAAGTCACATAAAGCATAGCTGCCTAGAAGTTACTAGTAAGTCACCCAGTTTTTTCCTTATAAAATGCTGTGTTTAGCCAACGAAACTAAAAATTGTTCACATTAAAAACGGCTAATAAAGTCCTAAGATCTGAATGAGTCGTTTCCTACGATGTGGGTACCATATACATGACTGATGTCCACCTAGATTTACTGCATCGTCCTCATACCATACGTCCCCTTATTCTACTTATGTAGACTTTGGGTAATCATTTCACTGCCATCATGAGCGCCGGCAAAAGCATCGAAGTCCAGGCTGACGTCCTGGCTGCTCCTCTCGTGGGCGTTGTCAAAGCTGTTTTTACCGTGAAGCTGCTTTAGGTGTTTCCGTAAAACGGGCTTGTGTGCAAAGACCATATCGCAGTAGTTGCATTTGTGGGGCTTGTCTCCACTGTGCAGGTTGAGGTGATCCTGTAAGGAGCATTTCTGAGAGAAAGTCTTGCCACATATCTTACACTGGAAGGGTTTGATGCCCGCATGTACCCGCATGTGCCTATGTAAGTTGCCCTTCTGTGTAAACGTTTTTCCGCATAACAAACACATAAATAGCTTGTGCATTTTTAAATGGTTGGCGTAATTTTCCAAATGGCGAAAAACCCGGGTGCACTTGGGACACTGGTGGTGCCACTGTAGAGTTTTGTCCAAAATCCTGTTGCTGGGACCAAAAAGTTCTTTAGGGGATGGCCCCATATTGTCACTGCTGTTGTCCGACACTGTATAGTTGTGTATAGGGTTGTTGTCGGTCTCCCCAGCTCGGTTTTCTACGGTGGAGTTTATAAGCGAGTGTTGCGGCTCCAAGGAGTGCAGAGAAGACGTTTGTTCCGAAGACATGAACTGGCTTTGAGTTACTTTGGCTTTGTCGCCGGACATATCGCCGATAGACTCAACCTTGACGATTTGGATGTCGTCGTTATCCGAACTGTCTTCAGAATTGGTGGCCACTGGGGAATCTGGTTGCAAAGTATCCTCCATTTCCTCCTCAGGTTCCACCACATCTGGTGTTCCGCTGGTTTCTTCATCTTCGGTTTTCCTCTCAGACGCTTGTCTGGGTTTAATAAACTTCCATAAGGCCTGTGTGCATCTTTCTACAACGTGACTCATCTGTAGGAAGCTGGCGGCCGTTAGGTAGTTCACCAGCTCCATGTCGGGGAACTCGAGGACACCGGTGTAACAGGACAGAAGAAGGTGTTTCCCAGCTTCAGAGTTCTGGAGAATGGAGATGTGAACTTCTTGGGCATTACTTAAGAGAAACTGGTCCCGTAAATAAGGTGAACCAGCTGCAAAGACCACCTTATGTCCTGGCACCTCTACGTCATCGATGTGCACTGTGACATCACAGAATTTGTTCTGTTCTCTCAGAGCATTCATTCTTCCCAGCATGGAGTCCCCATGATTGTCCAGTTTGAAGTGGAGCATTCCCTTTATCTCACACATCCTTATACTCTTGGCCTTGAAAGTTATACGGAGATCCTAAGCATCGTCCGCAAAGCACCACATCTGAAAATAGAGACAGAACACTCAAAAGTACAATAGTCATCACCAATCAAAACAATTAAGTAATTCCCTATTCATAGAGTAGGGGATAACTATCTGATCAGTGGTGGTCCCCACTGATCATGAGAATGGGATTCCGAATGAATAAAGCAGTGGTCTCATATGTGCATGGTCACTCCATTCACTTCAGTGGGACTGCGGGAAGTAGCCTGAAGCTACGACTTGGCCATCTCCAACAGTCCCATTGACATGAATGGAGTGGCACTACACATGCTCAACCGTAGCTCCACTCATGCTGGGACCTTCGGAACCCCCAGTCTCATGATCAGTGAAGGTTCCAGGAGCATCGGACCTCCATCCATCAGAAAGTCATCCTTTATCCTGGTGATCATGAACAATTTTATTTCAGGGAACAACGGCTTTAACCCTTTAGCTGCCAGGGGGTTTTGACCATATTACACTTCCAGGACAATTTGTACACTTCTGACATGTCCAAAAAACATCCTAAATTACACATTTTTAAAAATAAAATCATACTAAATTCCCATACCCATGTATTTTCTAAAAGTAATCACCTTGTACACTTTAAGAATGCCATTAAGCATTTTATATACACAAGCACCTTCATGCAATTTTGTACTAAAGCATAATTTTTCATTTAAAAAACAATTATTATATTAGTGGCTAAAAGTGTGACCCAAGCAGGAAATTGGATGCCCAGCACCTTCTAAAGATAATGGTTCAAAGTGTGCTTAGTTCATATATACCACTTAGTATTACGCCTGTACCTACACGCACATATCCTCATTAAACCACCAGAAATGGAAAGGTTAAAAAAATCTGGTTTTAAGGCCACTTTCACATGTGGCAACTAAATCACGTGATTTTCTCACAATGCCACCCTGCTATAAACCCCATGTATGTGAAGCCCACGCTTTCCTATGGGTTCCTTCACATAAGTGATGTTTTGTATGCGGTAACATTGCTAGAAGAAAAAAAATCGTGGCATGCGGCAGCCGTGGTTTGTGATGTTTTGCAGCCCATGAAATCGTGGTTTTCGTGCTGTGCAATGCAACTTTTACAGCAGGAAGACCTACTGTTAGTCCCCCTCCCAAAAAAAAGGCCTAGCTGCATTAAAATAAAAGCAAAAAATACATTACCTAACAGGCGCTGTGCCGCACTTCTCCTCCGGCAGTTCCTCCGCCAGCACTTCCTGGTCAGGGGCTTCAAAAATCCCGCCTCCATGATGCGCTGGCTCTGATTGGCTGAGCCATAGTGCTCGATAAACCAATCACTACACCGCTCGATGACCTAATCAGCGCCAGCACTTCCTGGAGGTGGGATTTTGTAACCCCCTGACCAGTAAGCGCTGGCTTATATTTTAAGCCCCCACCCCCAAATCCCGGCAAAAGAGCACTACAAAATCGTAATATCGCTGTGAGAAACCAGCTGTGATATCGCTGCGATTTTCTTGTGGCGATATCGCTGTCGCCCGTGTGAAAGAGGTCTAAATCTGGGGATTTAAAAAAGTAGCAACGTATAAAAACAGGAATTACAGACCTTGAAAAATAAGTGCACCCCTAAACAACCCTATACCTTTCCTGAAATTAGACAACCTGCTGATTGCAGCTGTCTTGATAGACTGTTGATAACCATGTCTACCTTCATGTAACTTCACAACAACTTGCTGTATCTCAGGCTGTACTGCTGACAGAGCTCTGACTTTGGTCTTGTTTTCAAGGAAAGATTCTTAGCTTTAGGCAGCTTTCGCGCAGCCGATAAAAATAGATGAGATATGTGCATTGCGAGACACACGAATATGAACCCCATTCTTTTGAATGGGGTCATATACATGAGCAAATGTTTCCCGCATCTCTGTCCTATCTTTGGGTATCAAAGTAGGATCCCTACTTTCCTGAAGTGATGGGAGGCGGGGACATCGTACGAGCTCCATATTGGGTGGAGTTTCACAGCCCGATATTACGCGTGCCTATGTGAAATTAGCCTTAAAGTGAGATGAACTCTGCAATATAGCCTGAGAAATAGTTGTTTAAAGCAAGGGTAGATCTCATACATCATTGGCTACTTTAGGGTTACTCTACAAGGGCGAAGGAAATCCGTCCTGAGCAGGAAGAACATGAACAGATCTGCATGAAAAAACAATAAAAGTCAAAGAAATGGTTCAACAGGAAAGCCAAATGTGATACAAGTAGATCTTTAGTGATCTGTTCTAAGCCCTGGGAGACAAAAGAGCAGAATAGCCATCAGGGTCCATGATTAATAGGACGTAACCGCCATATTTCGTTTTTGCTTTCTCCGCATGGAGTATTTATCTGGATAGGATACCGCAGCTCCACTATTCCGCCATCGCAGTGCAGAAACCTGGCAGGCAAGATTAACTAAAGTATGAACAGAACCTGATTGGACGGCTTCCCGATATCTGACGTTTGTAAGTATCCATAAAGTTTTATGGTTTCAAAACTCCAAAGACTATCTTCAAATATGAAGCAAACCCTTCCAGCAAACCCCCCTGTAGATAAGACGAATCCTCCATCGCTCTTCAAGGATGCAGATTACGCAACGTTGTGTAATCACATTCCAGGGACTGGTGGAGACGGAGATCTTAGAGGCTCCTTCACACTGGAGATCACGATATCGCCGTGAGAAAAATCGCAACTTTCTTCCCGCAATTTGATCACCAGCGCTGCTTTCTCTCTCAAAAACCATCACTGCCTTTTGCGATTTTCTCACGCGAGAGTCAATAGGACTGTATAATGTTAAAAACGCAACACATGAAAATCGCAAGTTCGCACTGTGTGATGCGATAGAAAGGAGGCTCCATAGGGAATCATGGGAGATTATTTTTTTTTTTTTAAATACACAAGACGCAGGAAAAAAAGGGCATGCCGTGAATTTCTTTTCTCGGGGGGGGGGGGGGGGGGGGGGGGTTCGCTAAGGAAAATACTTCCACTCTCCGGCTGGGTTTTCACACGGGACGAAAATCTCGTAGAATATCCGCAGTGGGGCCGCTGTGAAAAAATTCTGGTGGTTTCTACATCAAATCCACTACCAAATTCCACTGCGTGAACAAACCCTTAGACCACCCTTGTACACAGCGTCGGTGTGCGTTTCACCGCAATTTTAATTGGTGTTTTTCAACGCCTTGTGTGGCACAGAGGATTAAGGCAGCAGAATGCTGTCCTAAGCTCTTGCTCATGACCTGAAGGTTGTGGGTTCAATCCCTGTGTGGTTCAGGTAGTCGGTTCAAGGTTGACTCAGCCTTCCAAGGTCGGTAAAATGAGAACCCAGCTTGCTGGGAGGTAATAAATTAATTTACCTGAAAGCGCTACGGAATAAGTTGGCATAGGCTTATGTGAACAAACCTATTAAAAGCAACGGCTTCTATGCGCAGGGTATCGTGCGCGCAGTGAACACGGCAGCACTAACTAAAAAAAATAAAATGAAGACCTAACGTAAAGGACGGCTGTTTTATTTTTGTCTTTTAAAAACCCATTATATAGTCAGCTGGTGATGGAACCGAACAATAAGGTTTCCATTTGCTTCCGTTTTTAGATGATCAAGCGCAGGATAGAAAGACACGGATCCGATAAATTGCTTCCGGACAATTTTATTTTTTTGTAAATAGATCTACCGGATCCGTTAAAAAAAACTAATATTTTATATATTTTTTAACCTTTCCCAATCCTCTGTCTGACATCTTCCAACATTTTGATTGAAGCTTGTACAGCTCCAATGTCAGAAGACGTCCGACAGGGTATTCTTACCGGCTATTGACAGCCACTCCACTGTCGGAGCCTCTCTGGCGCACACACACTGGCTTTAGCCAGCAGATGGCACTGTTGTATAACAGCAAAAACAGAAAGCCGTTTAGGAAACCCTGAATCCAAAATTGGATTGGAAAGGGTTAATCGCCCATGTCTCCCCACGGAGCCTCCTTTTTATGGCATCACGATGCGATTTTTACATTAGAAGGTCCTATGGGCTTTCGCGATGAAAAAAAAAAATGCTGCGATATCGCAGGGGGCAGCAATGTGAGATTACTCTTATAAAATAAAAAAAAACAACACATTAACGCCAAAGTATTGAGGGAACAAAGACGCAATTTTCTGGCGGAAAGCGGATTTTAATGGCAGAATATGCGATCGCCGTCTGCGAGGGAGATCCGTGGTAAACCGCGGGCACTGAATTCATGCATTTTCGAATTTTCCCTCAATCTTGCGGGTGCGAATTGCGTATTCTGTAAGTGGCAGAAAAATCGCAGCGTGCTTATAATTAGCGCGGATTCCACACGGACGGCCTTCATAGATGTCTATGGACGCCAGCGATCCGCAGCCCGTACGCAATTGTGGAGGAGCAGCAGACACACTCGCTACTTCATGGGAAAGTAGATAGAAGAGTTGGCCGGAGGGGAGGAGATCTAACATGCGTGCGGACGCTTCGTGTGCGGCCGCGATAATTCGCAATTACTTTCCGCTAATGATCACAGCTCGCGGAATCCAACCCATTAGCGTGAGCCCAGCCGAAGGAGGAAAGGGGGAGACGGGACCCCCAGTGATCAGGATCAGCAGTGAGACTATAGATAGGTGGTAAAGGGCTATCTGGTAGATGCCCTGCACTGGTGATGCCCGGGGAGCCCCCTGCTGGAGACCCCCAGCCCCTCCTCTAGCTGCAGGAAGAATAACATCCTGGATATAACCGCCCATCCCCCACACACCCCTCCCCCCGGCAGGCGGCTACTTACACCTCTGGGTTGGCCCACTAAGGTCTCTCACCTGTAACAACCCGGAGAAATCACCGCCATGGAGTCACACACAAGTGGCGCTCAACATGACGTAACCGCACGGGCAGACGAGAAATCAGAGTGGGTAAAGGACCTTCGGTGACGTAACGAGCATGTGGTCAGTCACGTGTGGGGGAGGAGTCAGGCTCTGGCTGAGAGGAGGGGCGGGGAGGCTTCAGCCTGGAGGGGACATGTGAGATGTCTGAGCAGGAGGGAGACAGCTCTGCCTTTATTATATACAGCTGTCCACTGTATACCTAGAGCTCTATATCATATACATTACATACCCTGCTCTCTCTCTCTCTCTCTCTCTCTATATATATATATATACTGCTCTGTACTGTATACATTACATATCCACCCTATACATTATATATACAGCTCTGTACTGTATACATTACATATCCACCCTATACATTATATATACTGCTCTGTACTGTATACCTAGAGCTCTATAATATATACATTACATATACACCTTATACATTATATATACTGCTCTGTACTGTATACATTACATATACTGTCCTATACATTACATATACTGCTCTGTACTGTATACATTACATATCCTGCCCTATACATTATATATACAGCTCTGTACTGTATACCTAGAGCGCTATATTATATACATGACATACCCTGCCCTATGCATTATATATATATATATATATATATAATGTACTGTATATATTACATATCCTGCCCTATACATTATATATACAGCTATGTACTGTATACCTAGAGCTCTATACATTATGTACCCTGCCATATATATATATATATATATATATATATATATAGCTCTGTACTGTATACATTAATACATTACATATCCTGCCCTATACATTATATGTACTGCTCTGTACTGTATACATTACATACCCTGCCCTATATATACTGCTCTGTACTGTATATATTACATATCCTGTCCTATACATTATATATACTGCTCTGTACTGCATACATTACATATCCTGCCCTATACATTATATGTACTGCTCTATACTGTATACATTACATACCCTGCCCTATATATACTGCTCTGTACTGTATATAATACATATCCTGCCCTATACATTATATATACAGCTCTGTACTGTGTAGATTACATATCCTGCCTTATACATTATATATACTGCTCAGTACTGCATACATTACATACCCTGCCCTATATATATACTGCTCTATACTGCATACATTACATACCCTGCCCTATATATATATGTGTGTGTGTGTATATATATATATATATATATATATATATATATATATATATATACACACGCTCTGTACTGCATACATTACATACCCTGCCCTATATATATACTGCTCTGTACTGCATACATTACATACCCTGCCCTATACATTATATATACTGCTCTGTACTGCATACATTACATACCCTGCCCAATATATATACTGCTCTGTACTGCATACATTACATATCCTGCCCTATACATTATATATACTGCTCTGTACTGCATACATTACATACCCTGCCCAATATATATACTGCTCTGTACTGCATACATTACACATAAGGTTCTGTGCTGTGTACACTACATATATCTACTGTATACTATGCATCACATATATAGTGCTGTACTACATACAGTGCTGTGCAAAAGTTTTGGGCAAGTGGAAAGAATGCTGCCAAGTCAGAATGCTTTCAACAATAGAAGAGTAAAGGCCCATTTACACGGGACAAATGTCAGGCAAACGATGCCCGTCCCCGTACATACTAGATCCTGTGCTGTTGGCGCACAGAGGGGAAGCTGCCGGAGATTTCTCTCTCCACTTTCCTCCACCCTTCTCCATCGACATAACATAGCAGCTGTTCAATACTGAATGTCTGCTATTTACACTGAACGATCATCGTTCAGCACATCGTCAATCATCAATACTGCATAAACGATAAAAGATGAGCTGATCGGTCAGTGTGAATAGCAGCCGTTCAGTACTGAGCGGCTGCTATGTTAGAGCAGCGGAGAGGGGCGGGGGAGCATGAGGAGAGAAATCTCCTGCAGCCTCCCTGATACCCTGCTGGCTGCTCTGTGAGTGAGCCAAAGCTTCTAACTGCTGTGCAACAGCACAGGAGCGAGTGTATGCCGAGACGAGTGTCAGGCATCGTTTGCCCAACATTCGTCTCGTCTAAATGGACCCTTAGTACTTTTTGTCAGTTATAAAATGTGAAGTGAATGAAGAAAAGAGAAATGTAAATCACATCAGTATTTGTGCCCACCCTTTGCCTTAGAAATCGGAAGATGTCCAGCACTAAACAATGCACAAAAACATAGAAATTGGGATGCAGAAAAATAGGAGCAGGTGTTCTGGACTGATGAGTGTCTGCAGGCAGCAGTGAAGCATGGTAGAGAGCAGTACAATAATGAGTGTCTGCAGGCAACAGTGAAGCATGGTTGAAAGCGATACAGTAATGAGTTTCTGCAGGCAGCAGTGAAGCATGGTGGAGAGCGGTACAATAATGAGTGTCTGCAGGCAACAGTGAAGCATGGTAGAAAGCAGTACAATAATGAGTGTCTGCAGGCAACAGTGAAGCATGGTGGAGAGCGATACAGTAATGAGTTTCTGCAGGCAGCAGTTAAGCATGGTGGAGAGCGGTACAATAATGAGTGTCTGCAGGCAACAGTGAAGCATGGTGGAGAGCAGTACAATAATGATTGTCTGCAGGGAGCAGTGAAGCATGGGGAAGAGTGGAACAATAATGAGCGTCTGCAGGCAGCAGTGAAGCATGGTGGAGAGCGGCACAATAATGAGTGTCTGCAGACAGCAGTGAAGCATGGTGGACAGCGGTACAATAATTAGTGTCTGCAGGCAGCAGTGAAGCATGGGTAAGAGCGGTACAATAATGAGTGTCTACAGACAGCAGTGAAGCATGGTAGAGAGTGGTACAATAATGAGTGTCTGCAGGCACCAGTGAAGCATGGTGAGAGTGGTACAATAATGAGTTTCTGCAGGCAGCAGTGAAGCGTGCTGGAAAGCGGTACAATAATGAGTGTCTGCAGACAGCAGTGAATCATGGTGGAGAGCAGTACAATAAAGAGTGTCTGCAGGCAGCAGTGAAGCATGGTGGAGAGCAGTACAATAATGAGTGTCTGCAGGCAGCAGTGAAGCATGGTGAGAGCGATATAATAATAAGTGTCTGCAGGCAGCAGTGAAGCATGGTGGACAACAGTACAATAATGAGTGTCTGCAGGCAGCAGGGAAGCATGGTGAAGAGAGGTACAATAATGAGTGTCTGCAGGTAGCAGTGAAGCATGGTGGAGAGCGGTACAATAATGAGTGTCTGCAGGTAGCAGTGAAGCATGGTGGAGAGCGGTACAATAATGAGTGTCTGCAGGTAGCAGTGAAGCATGGTACAGAGCGGTACAATAATGAGTGTCTGCAGGCAGCAGTGAAGCATGGGGGAGAGCAGTACAATAATGAATGTCTGCAGGCAGCAGTGAAGCATGGTGGAGAGTGGTACAATAGTGAGTGTCTGCAGGCAACAGTAAAGCATGGTGGAGAGAGATACAATAATGAGTGTCTGCAGACAGCAGTGAAGCATGGTGGAGAGCGGTACAATAATGAGTGTCTGCAGGCAGCAGTGAAGCATGGGTAAGAGCGGTACAATAATGAGTGTCTGCAGGCAGCAGTGAAGCATGGTAGAGAGTGGTACAATAATGAGTGTCTGCAGGCAGCAGTGAAGCATGGGGGAGAGCAGTACAATAATGAATGTCTGCAGGCAGCAGTGAAGCATGGTGGAGAGTGGTACAATAGTGAGTGTCTGCAGGCAACAGTAAAGCATGGTGGAGAGAGATACAATAATGAGTGTCTGCAGACAGCAGTGAAGCATGGTGGAGAGCGGTACAATAATGAGTGTCTGCAGGCAGCAGTGAAGCATGGGTAAGAGCGGTACAATAATGAGTGTCTGCAGGCAGCAGTGAAGCATGGTAGAGAGTGGTACAATAATGAGTGTCTGCAGGCACCAGTGAAGCATGGTGAGAGCGGTACAATAATGAGTTTCTGCAGGCAGCAGTGAATCATGGTGGAGAGCAGTACAATAAAGAGTGTCTGCAGACAGCAGTGAAGCATGGTGGAAAGCGGTACAATAATGAGTGTCTGCAGGCAGCAGTGTAGCATGGTAGAGAGTGGTACGATAATGAGTGTCTGCAGACAGCAGTGAAGCATGGTAGAGAGTGGTACAATAATGAGTGTCTGCAGGCACCAGTGAAGCATGGTGAGAGCGGTACAATAATGAGTTTCTGCAGGCAGCAGGGAATCATGGTGGAGAGCAGTACAATAAAGAGTGTCTGCAGACAGCAGTGAAGCATGGTGGAGAGCGGTACAATAATGAGTGTCTGCAGGCAGCAGTGAAGCATGGTGGAGAGCGGTACAATAATGTTTGTCTGCAGGCAGCAGTGAAGCATGGTGGAGAGCAGTACAATAATGAGTGTCTGCAGGTAGCAGTGAAGCATGGTGGAGAGCAGTATAATAATGAGTGTCTGCAGGTAGCAGTGAAGCATGGTGGAGAGCAGTATAATAATGAGTGTCTGCAGGTAGCAGTGAAGCATGGTGGAGAGCGATACAATAATGACTTTAGGGATGCATTTCAGCAAATGGAGTTGGGGATTTGATCAGGATTAATGATGTCTTCTTTAACGTAGAGAAATCTATCATGTAATACCATCAGGGAGGCATCTGATTGGCTCCAAATTAATTTTGTGGCAAGACAACAACCCCAAACATATAGCCAATGTCACTAAGAACTATCTTCGAGGCGGAGAGGAACAAGGAGTCTTGGAAGTGATGATACAGCCCCCACGGAGCCCTGATCTGAACATCATCCAGTCTGTCTGGAATTACATGAAGACACAGAATGATCTGAGCGAGCCGACGTCCACAGATCTGGTTGTCCAAGATGTCTGGAACAAACTCGCTGCCGAGTTAATTCAAAAGCTGTGTGCAAGTGTACCTAGAAGAATGCTGTTTTGCAGTTTTGAAAGCAAAGGGTGGTCACACCAGAAATATTTGTGATTTAACCCCTTAGTTTGCACCTTAATGACCAACTGATTATTTCAGTTTTTTTCATCATCGTATTTCAGGAACCATAACTTTAATTTTTTCTTCGGCATAGCTATATGACTTTTTTTTTGGGGGGGGGGGGGTGGGGGGTGACTAGTTGTATTTTTTTTAATTATATAACTTTTGGGTACATATAATGTATTATATAACTTTTTAAACTTTTTTTGTGGGTTTTAGGGAAAAAAGAGAGAGAGCCCATTTTCTCTATGTGCGTGTAATCAACGCCACCCATAAGCAATTACATAGAGGAAGACATGCGCAATACTGTCATGCGCAATACTATTTCGCTGCCGTACCTGGGGATAGTCCGGGTGACCAGCGGCTCCACAGCGGTAAAACGTGACTCGCGCAGTGTGTACGCATACGGCCGTGTGAGCCCAGCCTTATTGTTTGGTTTATAAGCCCTTGTTTTGGAGTAATGGTCGTAGTCATACCAACCTATAGAATAAAGTTAGCCTATAACTTGCTGTATATCACACAGTGAACAGAATAACCCCCCCCCCCCCCAAAAAAAGAAGTCAGAGCGTATATTTACAAAACGGATAAAATGAGCACGATATCAGCCCGAGAAACTCTATTTTCGCTACAAGTGTGACGCGCGTTGTGAGAAAATCATATCGCTGAACATACGAATCTCGCATGCATGAAAATCAGCCAGTTTTTCAATAGGGAATTTTTTTAAAATCGCATTACACTCACATGGCACTTGCGTATACATGTGAGTACGATGCTATATTTTAACTCGCCCATACTAAATAATGGGCAAGTTTTCAGCAATCTCGCAGAAAAATAGGACAAAAGTAGTAAAAAATGTATATGTAAATTTCCCCAATAAAAGCAATGGGTTCTATTTCTGAGCAACGCACAAAATGCGCACAGGAAACTCGCCCATGTGAATCCTGCCTTAATGCACTTGATACACTTAACGCTTTACAATCCACTATCTGACGTCTAAAGATATTATGATTTAAGGCTGTACAGCTCTGATGTTGGAAGACGTCCGTCGGGGTTCTCTTACTGTATATTGTCAGCCTCTCTGCTGTCAGAGCCTATCCAACGTGTCACATCATGCAGTACTGGCTTTAGCCAGCAGATAGCGCCATTGTATAACAGCAGAAAAAAAGTAAGCCCCATAGGAAAACCAGGATACAAATTGGAATGGAAAGGGTTAATGCTGGTGCAGAGTTTACTATAGAAAAAATTATGGGGAAACTGCAGGAAAAAAAACAAAACACCAAAACCTGAGCAAACCGCAATTTTGAGGAAAAACAACATGAACTCAAAAATGCACCAAAAGAGAAAACACAAAAAAAAAAAAGTTTTTATTCACCTACAGCTAACAATTTGATGTGGCATTTATGGCAACAAAAAGCACCTGCGCCAAAAACGCTAAAAACGTGGTGTGATATCAGCCTTGTTATGGCCGGTGACTCCTCCTACCTTCTGCAATCGTGCTCAGCAAAATCTTTCTGTCACGTTTGGGCGATGCCGTACCACCCAGACACTCAGCACGGCAATCCGTACATTGACTGATCACTCAGCCCACCTCTTAAAGGGCCAGCACATGCATCCAACTTACCCATGCCTGGCCAATCCAGACTGCACCCTGGTTATTTAAGTCACCATTCCCCCATTGGAGGGTGCCTAAACATTTAGGCCGCCTACATACAAGCGGGTCGGATTCTGCATGCGGGATCCTGCAGTGGAATCCGACCTTGTGCCCGACCGGTGACCCCACGTACCTGTCCGGAATCTTCTTAATCTGTACTTCAGATGGTCCAGTTGGTGCACCAGCACTTACGCATAATAGATTTTGATTTACAGATTTTTCCGCCATGATGATTGCAGAAGGGCCACGGGTTGGGCGGTTTTCAGTGACTTCAATGGAAGCCGTCTGCAAAGAATCTGCCTAAAAATAGAGCATGCTGTGATGTTTTTTATTTTTTTCCGTGAGAGGAGATTTGCAATTGATTTCCACTCATGTGCAGGAACAAAAATCGCTTTTCCATTGCATGGTATGGACGGTATTTGCCACGGAATCCGGAGGCACACGGCCATGTGTGGGCGGCCTTCGTTTCATATAGTTCTCCAAAGGTGGTGTGGTTGTTTCCTGACAGACTCCTGGTTTTATCTGTTGCTGATTCACCTAGCTTTCCCATCTCCACCTGTCCTGACCTCGGCTTTGTATACTGCCTACTCCTCCAGGACTGCATTACACTGCTGCTGACCTGTCTTTGTTTGCTGCTACAGAACCAAGACTACACTTGCAGTAATGGAATGGGGGCCCTTGCAGCTAAGACCAGATCCTAATTTCAGGGGTTAAGGAGGGAAAAGCAGGGGTCAATAGGTGCTGCCCTCAGGAGTAGCCCAAAGCCATATTACTCAATGGCACGGTGGGTCCACACCCGCTGTTGTGACAAGCAGAAGGCCAGTTTCACTCAAGCATTCCCCGACTGCTGGTCTTCTGACCTACTACGATGATACGGAGCATCATAGGAATCCATGATCTGAGTTTGTCTGTATTACGGGTGCATAAATACACTTGCAATGTAATTGTGGGAAACTGGCATGAGGGTATGTTCACGTTACGGATGTTCAGCAGTGAATCTGCAACAACAGATTGTGGATTTTGACAGAAATTTGGGTGCGGATTAGTGACAACTTTTTGGCGATTCTTTTTTTTCTTGTGGCTAAGTACCTGTGCGAATATGGTTGTCTGAATAAGCCCTTATACTAGCAGTGCTTTGGTCAATTTCCTAAAAAATCCTCCATCCGCATGCAGTGCATCTGGTTGTACCTACCAGCCAAGGGTCACGTTTACATTAGCATTTCACGTAACTCCTTTTTTGACAAAATATGGGTCATAAAAGAGAGCAAAGGAACGCTGGATCACCGCATCCAAGGCCAGAGGGTATTTGCTTATATCAGTCTGGGGCAGTTTTACTAATCCCATTCATTAAGCATATGTAAAGGCTTAGAAGTGTTTTTACATGGACTGATTCGTTCGGATTCCCCCGATCCAGCAAGAATTACAACGATTATCGTTCGGTGTAAATGCAGCGACTGAACGACGAACCGGAAGTCGTTCATTTTTTGTTCATCGTGCCAGAAAACTGAACAACACACTGTTCCATGTAAACAGGCAGTCGGTCACTTATGAACAACCGCTTGCTTAGGGTGGCTTCACACGAGCGTGTACGTACATATGTGCGCACCTCTGTATGCGCAAAAACACGCGTGTATGAAGGTCAGCACATTGCCTTCAATAGAGCCACGGCTGCTGCCGGTGGCTCCATTGAAGAAAATGGTCTGCCGGCACCCCTGAATTGTTTTTCAGGGAAGGGCTTTAAATATAAGCTCATCCTTGAAAAACAACGTATGCGGCTGATGTTTTCTTCATCCCCGCAGGGATTAAAGAATTCCCTGCTGCACCTTTTACAGATGTGACAGATGGGGCAAAGGAATTCTAAATCTCTGCGGGAAATAAAGAATTCCCTACCACAGCTGTCACAGATGACAGCTGCGGTAGGGGATCCAGCTGCCAGCACCTCGTAATTGTTTTTCAGAGAAGGGCTTAACATATAAGCCCTTTACTGAAAAACAAGGCAAAGTAGTGTTAAAAAAAAACAACATACTCCGCTTTCTTCAGCTGCCGGGGCTCAGCCGCGTCCTGTCTGTGCTGTCCCCGGGTCTGCAATGCAGTTCTTTGAGCAGGCAAGGATTTAAAATCCCTGGCTGCTAAAAGAGCTGCTTGTGATTGGCTGAGGTGATGACCAGGCTGTTTTGTACCTTAAGGACCAGGCACTTTTTAGGGATTTTAACCATGTGGTGATTTTACTACCCTAATTTTTTTCCTTTAGCTGCCAAAATTATTTTTACTGCATTTTTTTTCCTGTGACTTTTAGGCCTAATGTCCACGGGGAAAATAAAATTTTAACCCCTTAATGACACGGCCTATTTTGGCGTTGAGGACCAAGCCATTTTTGGTATTTTTCCATCTCCATTTTTCAAAAGCCATAACTTTTTTATTTTTCCGTCGACGCGGCCGTATAAGGGCTTGTTTTTTGCGTGGCGAGCTGTAGTTTTTATCGGTGCCACTTTTGGGTACTTAGACTATATCGTAAAACTTTTATTATTTTTTTTATGATATAGCTGCATGATTACAGCGTTAATCATGCAGCATAAATGACACACTAAATTTTTTCTGCGGGTCGGTACGGTTACAATGATACCAAAAGTCTTATTTTTTTTTTAGGTTTTTACACTTTTTTGCAATAAAAACCCTTTTTTTTGGAAATCTTTTTTTTTTTCTCTATAGCTGCATTCAAAGTCCTGTAACTTTTTTATTTTTCTATGTATGGAGCTCTATAAGGGCTTATTTTTTGCGAGACGAGCTGTAGTTTTTTACATTTTTTCTTTTTTTTACGTTTTTATTTTCTTTTTTTACACAATTTGAGTCCCTCTGAGGGACTTGCAGCACTGTGCCTATGATCGCTGTCATAAGGCATGGCAGAGCTACTGCTTATCGCTTATACAGCGATCATAGACATTGGCAATACAGGAAGCCAGTGTCTGGCGTCCTGTTGCCATGGCGACAGGCCGGGCTCTCGTGATGACATCGTGAGTGCCGGCTGGAGACACATAGGGAGTGCGGTCCCTCTGTGAACTCTTTCCCTGACGCGATCTACTTAGATCGCGGCAGGGAAGGGGTTAACAGCGGGGGTGCGGGGGGCGCATCTCCGATGTCCCCCCCGCTGTTGCAGCGGGACGCCGGCTGTGACTGACAGCCGGCTCCCGCTGCGGGATAGCGCGGGATCATATGTGATCTCGCGCTATCCCCAGGACGTACCAGTACATCCTGTTGCGGGAAGTACCAGGCTCCCAGGACGTACCGGTACATCCTGGGGCGGGAAGGAGTTAAATCCGCAGCGGATCACCCACGTGCGTGATCCGCACCTAGAATTTCCCATTGGAATGCATTGACCACCCGTGGGTAGATAAATAGCCGCGGATGGTATTTTAAAGTGATTTAAAAATTTCATGTGCGTGAAAAAAAATGCGACATGCTCCATTTGCGGGAGCTCATAGAGCTCATAGCTCAATTGATCTCCCGCATGGAAAAAAAAAAGGAATTTAAGCTCATCCGCAGCAGAAATCCGCGTTCCATATCCACAGCGGACCTGATTTTCCCCGTGGACATGAGGCCTTAGGGCTGTTTTTTATATCTTTTTTTACTAACTTTTCCCCCCATTTTTTTCGTTTTATTGTAGGTAAAAAGCTAACATTTCTACTTTTTTTTTTTTTTTTTTAAATTACGCTAAAATAAAGGATGTGAATGGGTTTCTCACTTTGCTTCAGACGTTTTGATATATAAGGCCTCAGTCACACGGGCGATTTGATGCACGAATTTTTGAACGCATCAGTTATGCGTTCAAAAATTTGCGTGACCGAGGCGGGCATCACGACTGAAAAAACGCTGCTAGCTGCATTTATCCGCTCAAAAAGAGCGCTGCTTGCTATCCCCTGCTATCCTCTGCGGGGAGTCCCATTATCACTGGACACTGTGACAGCATTGTCACAGTGTCTAGTGAAAATAGGATTCCCCGTTGAGATCAAGAAATCCTCTGCCACAGCTTTGACAGCTGTGGCAGAGGAGAGCCATGTTCTCCCATTGAATTTAATGGAGTCGGCAATACAGCCGCCTCCATTGAAAGTAATCGGCTGCCGGCAAGCACTGCAGTGATTTTCGGGGAAGGACTTCAAATATAAGCCCTTCCCTGAAAATCAATCCAAAGATGTGTAAAAAAAGATAAAAATCTATACTCCCATCTCTGCAGCTGCTGGTACTCCTGCACTGCTCTGAGTAGTATTCAGCAGGTGGGGATTTAAAATCCCCACCTGCTGAATGGGCTGCCTCTGATTGGCTGAGCACTGTGACCAATCAGAGGCAGCTCTCAGCTATTGAATGACAACTGAGAGCTGCCTCTGATTGGTCCCTGCTCTCAGCCCATCAGAGGCAGCACTCACCCATTCATGAATGGGTGAGCAAACAGCCAGAGAGGAGGAGAGAAGGGGAAGGGAGTTTAGCAGTCAAGCTGCTAAACTCCCTCCCACCTCTTTTTTCCGGCCGCTAAAAACATCCACCTGTAGTGACAATAGTCACTGGCAGAGCTGATCAGGATTAGCTAGGACCCTGCAGCACTGCTGTAACAGGGGGACCTGGAGGTTACGTGTCCTGGAGTGTTGGGGTATGTATGAAGAGAGGTCACGGGGTGTTATACAGCACGGGTGTCAGCTGTTTATTACAGCGGACACCCATGGGCAATAGCTGCAATCGCCGTGCGTCCGATCCCAGCTAATAACCCTTTAAATGCCGCTGTCAGCATGTTGTAGTCCCCGAGGGGGGCTTAAGAAAAAAGTGTAAATCAGAGCAGTAAAGTTTTTTATTTATTGTAAAAAAAAGAGTATAAAAGTTTAAATCAACACCCTTTTGCCATATCTATAATTAAAACATTTAAATCCTAAAATAAAAATACATGATTGGTATCGCCGCGTCAGTAAAAGTCCGATCTATCAAAGTAGCACATTATTTTCCCTGCACGATGAGCATCCTCCGGGAAAAAAAAAAAGAAAAAAAAAAAGAACTCCAGAAATGCACTTTTTCAGTCACCATGTCTCCAAGAAAAAACGCAATAAAAAGCGATCGAAAAGTCGTATGTATTCCGAATTGGTAATAACGGAAACTACAGGACATCTTGCAAAAAATAAGCCCTCGCTGAACTACGTAGACTGAAAAATAAAAATGTTATTGCGCGCAGAAGATGGCGGCAGAAAATAATTGAAAAAATTAAATGTCTGAAAAAAAAAATAGTACAGTAAAAAAAAAACAACTATACAAGTTTGGTATTGAAGCAATCGTAGTGACTAGAGATGAGCGAGCCTACTCGGCCACGCCCCTTTTTCGCCCGAGTACTGCGATTTTCGAGTACTTCCGTACTCGGGCGAAAAGATTCGGTGGGCGCCGTGGGTGAGTGGGGGGTTGCAGCTGGAAGTGGGGGGGAGAGGGAGAGAGAGAGGGCTCCCCCCTGTTCCCCGCTGCTACCTCCAGCGCCGCCACACCTCCCCCCACCCCCCGGCGCCCCCCCGAATCTTTTCACCTGAGTACTGAAGTACTCGAAAATCGCGGTGCTCGATCGAGTAAATACTCGAAACGAGTAGATTCGCTCATCTCTAGTAGTGACCCATAGAATAAAGATATCATGTCATTTTTGTTGCCGTTTGTGCGCCGTAGAAACGAGACGCACCGAAAGATGGCGGAATGTCTTTTTTTTTTTTCATTTTGCTCCACTTAGAATTTTTTAAAAGTTTTTCAGTACATTATATGGTACAGTAAATGGCCCCATTTAAAAATACAACTCATCCCGCAAAAAACAAGCCCTCATACAGAGACATCGATGGATAAATAAAGGAGTTACGTATTTCTTTGAAGGGGGGGGGGAGGAAATACCGAATATGGGGGAAAAAAAACGGGCTTGGTCCTTAAGGGGTTAAAGGCTTAAATCCCTTCAACTACAAACGAGCTACATTGTACACTGCGTCTTGTAGTTGCACGCAGCAGGGATGGCACATGCTGATGTGTAGGTTTGTGCTCTATAGGTCCTGGCTCAGCGCTCCTCCCTCTTGTAGGCTTCGCTCTGGTCACATGTACAGCAGCTGACACTCGGTTGCTATGTACACGGCCTGAGTTGCTAGGGAGAGGTCATGTGACAAGGAAGTATATATTTCCAGGCAGTGACACTGATGTGATGATGCTGGAAGTGCCTGCACACAAGGAAGGCATTCCCTGCTGCTGATCGTGCAGGGACGGTGAGCTCAGTAGTGCGAGGGAGACGGGCGAGCAAGCATGGCCGAAGGAGGGGCCGTGCCAGCCGTGGAATGGAATCGATTTGAAGCTGCTATAATCAAGGGGTTCAGACAACTGAGAGATCGTTATCTACACAGTGCGAGGGGTCGGGGAGCGCTGGAAGATGGGAGCGAGGGTCCGGAACTGGCGACAGGTAGCGACAGTCCCCTGGACGCATTACCGGTAAGTGACGCAGTACCCCGCTACCGCAACAGGAGGTCATACAAATATAGCGCCGATATGAGCGTATAAAGCGCTGCGTTTCGCGGCATGGGGCGCTGCGATCATTGCGATTTTGATGCTGTCATGCACTGGTTGTTTTTTTTTTTTTCACTTTCCTTGTACGGTTTCTTATCAACTTGCGTGTAAAATGTCATACATACGCAATGTAACATGGTTTTCATACACGCCCATCGAGAGCAATAGGGTTCTATCGCATGTAATACGCGGTAAAATAGAACGCGCCGTGCTCTGTTTTTTTTTTTGTTGAGGTGTGTATTATACGCAGGTGGAAATGGATCAATGAAAACCCATGTACTTTCATTGACTCTCTTCACTGCGGACTATGCGCGCAAATATTGCGTAAATTGAAATTACGCTCGTGTGAGCCTGCCCTTACAAGTCAAATAGTAAGCTAAGACCTAGGGGCGGATGCACACGATCGTAAGCACAAAAACGCTCGCTCCTGTGCAGTCAAGGAGGTTTGGTTTTTTTTTGTGCCGGCACAAATACTGAGCGTGTTTGCGCAGGCACCACTCGTTCACATTGGTAGCGGAATCACCTCTGCCCTGATTATGTAAGGCTGCTTTCACATCTGCGGCGGGCACTTCTATGTGCGCAAATGTGTACCGAAAAAAAGCATGTTCAGATTTTTTTTTTTTATGCACGAGCGAAAAGCATGTGCATAAAAGAACCGTGAGAGCGAGGTTACCTGGGCAAATACGCCCAAGTGGGGCGCCATAGGGGTTTAAACAGATGAGCATGATACATAATATGCTCGCTCCTGCACTATTTTATTTTTGCGCAGTGAACGGGTGTATTTAGCACTCGCACCTGCGTAAATCCAGAGCGTATTTGCGCAGGCACCGCTCATTCACACAGGTGAGGTAATCATCCCACCCTGATTTAAAAGACTAATTAGCTAACGCTTTGTCAATGATTGCGGGTATATGCTGTGTTTAGTGCATACCCGCGCGGGAAGATGTACATGCTTACGTATCTGCCGTAGACCTATAAGGCGCTCTTTGGTGCACAAGATAGGGCAGATCCTATTTTTTTTTGCGCAAAAAAAAAGTTTGCATAAACCCTCTTCCTGGCCCGGTGGCAGTAGACGTTTGTGTTCACGGACCGTTCTAGAGGATGGAGTGATAACGGGCTTCTCTGGCTTCGTTACATCGATGACGTCTTTGTCCTATGGTCGGCCTCAGTCGACCACTTCTTTGATTTTGTTGGGTATTTGAATCAGAACATCCTTGGCCTACACTTCATAGCTGAGATTCCAGATTCTAGCCTTTCCTTTTTGGACTCCTCAATAAACAAGGGTGCAGACGGTAGACCGGCCGCCACGGTTGCGGAAGACCTACGGCCACCAATTATTTTTTAAGCTAAATTGGTTTTCATCCGGCCGCGTTTAAGAAAGGTATCCCTAAGGGTCAATTATTTAGGCTGAGACGTAGTTGCTCAAATGATAGTGACTTGGAGAGAGACACTTGCCCTTAGGAATCGTTTTTTTGAAATGGCCTACCCTAGTGAAATCATTAATAAAGGGTAGAGGTTGGCACGTGATCAGGACAGAAGTGGTCTGATGGTGCCTAGGGTCCGTCCTCAGGACAGAGACCTCATTGGAGATATTGGCAAATATGATAATCTATTGAAAGATTTCTATGCGGTCCTGAATAAGGACTGCAGGCTTTTGGGTTTGGATAAGGATCTAATGGGGTACTATATATATATCCCTCTATTAGATATTGAAGAGGTCGGAACCTCAAAGATAGGCTAGTACACCGTCATCTTGATATCTTCTCTGCCTCCGTGAGTTGGCTTAGGTGAGTTGAGTTGTTCTAAGCCTAAGGCGTGCCGCTATGTTGAGAGAGGCTTTCTCTTTGTAAATGCAGTGGCAACAAAAGAATATAGTATCAACTTGTAACATTGTATACATGGCAACACGAGTTCAGGAGACGAGTCCTGGCGCATATTGGTAACCCTTTGAGAGAGGAACTGACTCCTGTTGCCCTTCACATTAAGTCACATCATGTGAAGAACCCGCTACTTCTTAATGTTTAAGGGAATTGAGAAAATGCGTATCTGTGAGAGACTGGGTGATGTGAATAATAGACTCCTGCATAAAAAAACTATGTGGATCCACAGACTTGAGAGTTGTCAACCCAAAGAGCTGAATGAACAACTTTCCTGTGATTTAATGTGATTTTTCACATTTCTCAGTACATGGCTAAATTCTTTAAAAGTTAACCAATTATGAAGACTTTCTTGTTAATTGTCGAAGAGATTTATCACTTCCTCTTTCCTTTTGATACATTAATCTTGTGCTTTCATAAGATTTGTGGTTATTAGTTGTTGTTGAGCTTATCTGTTTAGTCTAGTTCACACGGGAACTCAAACGGGAATCACTAGCAGACATTAACACAACTGTCAAACACCCAAAACACTTACGAAGCATGCCTGCACGAATAAACAGACAAAATTGCTGCAGTACGAGGTATTGGTTCGTATTTTGGCTGATATACTTAAAGGGGTTGTCCCGCGAAAGCAAGTGGGGGTATACACTTCTGTATGGCCATATTAATGCACTTTGTAATATACATCGTGCATTAAATATGAGCCAAACAGAAGTTATTCACTTACCTGTTCCGTTGCTAGCGTCCTCGTCTCCATGGAGCCATCTAATTTCAGCGTCTAATCTCCCGATTAGAGGCGCTTGCGCAGTCCGGTCTTCTCCCTTCTGAATGGGGCCGCTCGTGCCGGAGAGCTGCTCCTCGTAGCTCCGCCCCGTCACGTGTGCCGATTCCAGCCAATCAGGAGGCTGGAATCGGCAATGGAACGCACAGAGCCCACGGTGCACCAGGGGAGAAGACCTGCGGTCCACCGTGGGTGAAGATCCCGGCGGCCATCTTCGCAAGGTAAGTAAGAAGTCACCGGAGCGTGGGGATTCGGGTAAGTACTATCCGTTTTTTTTTTTTTAAACCCCTGCATCGGGTTTGTCTCGCGCCGAACGGGGGGGCTATTGAAAAAAAACAAAAACGTTTCGGCGCGGGACAACCCCTTTAAGCCCACGAGCCTGCGACAAGGGTCCTTGTTGTCTCGTGAGTCCCTACTCTCACAAGACAACTTACCCCATTAACCCAGCCTGTAAGCAGGGCAATTGTCCCAATAGGGATGGCCCCACACTGAAACCTAAGGATCTGGCTCACCGTAGATGGTAAATGATCCAAGCTGAACAGGACACAATTCACACCAACACACCAGGGAATGCATACCACACGGAACAGGACTGTTCATACACCACATGTCCGGCCACCTGTACAGACTCACAGAACTTGTCGCTGTTCACACATACGGAAACACATGCATGGATGCAAACACAATGGTATTGGGAGAGAAATGAGGAAACCAGCATCGTTTGGCTAGAGGGGCTGGTATTTATGTGCAGCAGACCGGTGGTGATTGCCTGGCTGGAGAACTTCACACCTAGCCAGCTCAATTATCCTACACTTGTGGCAGTGTATTCCTGGAAACCCATAGAACTACAGGTCCCAGCAGCACAACCTAACAATATCCTCTCTTGTATCTAACTATGTCTTCTATATTAACGATATCTGGTTCCTGTTTGCCTCCGGTCTCTGATTACCCAGCTATTGAACAACTGGCTTAACGTATGCTCTATAGGATGCTCACGGCTAGGTATTCAGTTTATTTTTTAAGTTTGCTGCAGTGATGCGAGCGCATGCACGATTTTTCTGATATGTGTCACCAGGAGGTGGGTGTGATATCTCCATTCATCTTCTGAGTTTGTCGCGGTGACATGAGCGTATGCGCAGTTTTTTTTTACAATGTGTCACCAGAACTTGTGTGCGATTTTGTCTTGTGTCATCGCTCCTAGGTTGAGTCTCGACTGGGGGGGAAGGGGGGGGGGGTTGCCGATTTTAATTCTTCGAGAATGTGTCTGTGGTTAGACTCATCATGATTGGCTAATGGAACCAAGCCCCTCTTGTGGGCGGTATCTTTGGCAGGCTTTATAATAGAAGGACCCTCAGAGACATGGGATGTAACATTTAGGCTTTCACCTTTTTGGAAAATCCCAGTGAGGTCAGAAAGTTTGCAGTTTTTGCTTGAAGGAATGCAGACCGTTCTGCTGCTGTGGTCTCGTGCTTCCTATCTGCAGAACATCCTCATTATATTGTCAGTGAGCGGACACATTCAGAGGCTAATAGCATGTAGGACTCCTTACAAGAGTCCTTCACCGCCACGTCTGTTTTAGTAAAGGGTTTTTACCACATAGTGCACATGTGGGTTTCGTGCGCATAATACGCAGTAACAAACTTGACATTACTTTCAATGGTGCCTCAGCGCACGAAATTCACACACGAATAAGAACGCGATATGCTTTATCTTGGTGCGTATTATGCGCGCATACACACCATGATATTGTATAGGGATTCTCGGGACGCATTGTGTATCGCCGCTTGCTCCATGCATGGGAGATACGCGCTCAGTAAACTCTCGTGTGAGAGATCCCTAAATACTTGTAACAGAAATATTATCTCATGAAGAACACAACTTTTATTACACCTCTGTATTGTGTTAGGGTGCTTTCACACCTGCGCTCAGGGGATTCGTATTCCTGCACCGTTATGGTAGCAGGAATGGGAATACTAAGGCCGAACGAATCCGTCTTATGACGGCACCCAACAGCGCAGAATGGACCTCACTATTTATTCTGGTATTTTGTGCTGGATCTTCGATGGAACCTTCCTACTAAATATACTGTAAATGAATAAACTTATCTTTCCCCTTTATGAATGGGGTTAATCCCTAGAAGTCTGACCTTATCGACACTGTAGGGACAACCCCCAATTAGTTACACCCACTTGTCAATTTATTCAGAAAGTTCTGGGAGGTATAACAGAGGAACGGCACAATGCTGAGTTTTAAGAAAGGATGCTCCACAATTGTTATATCATGAGGGATGCAAATTTTTGACAAGTCAACAGTAAGGAGAAATCTATATTTAGGGTGCATTCACATGGGTTATTTTCATGTGTGATTTCTGTGCATTACGAGATGTACAGAAATCGTACGTGAACAGCAGGAGCGCTGTCATCTGCATACAGCTGCTTTGTTCTCCGAGCCATCAGCTTGTATCACGCTGAGCTGATGGCTCCAAGAACAACAGGAGCGCTGACAGCTGCTTTGTTCTCGGAGCTATTGCTAAGAGCCCCGCGCAGGATACCAGCTGAAAGAATAGTATCAGCTGGTATCCCGCTGAGAACTCGGCACACGAAGCTGATAAGAGTCATAGCTGACTTTTAGCTTGCTAAAAGTTAGCGATGAACGAATAGTGCACGAACAGTGCACGATGGCCATGCGTTTAGACACAGCGATTATTGCTCAAAAGATGGCTTTTGAGCGATAATCGTTATGTCTAAATGGGCCTTAAGAAAGGTGGACAAGAAAGGAGAGCCCCAGTAACCGGAGAGTCTATTTCCACCCCATTGGTAGAAGCATGCCCAGTGCGGGTAAGCCCTCACGTGTCCCGGGGGTAACTGTCAAGCGATCATTGTCAACCGTGAATAAAGCTACCGCTGAAGATCAGTGGGATAGGAGCCACGGGAGTGCCAGCTTAAGTTCCCTTCATTCCTCCACAAATATCGTTACCTCAGCATCACTTAAGTTTACGGAGTGTCTGAGAGAAGCCTTACTAAGTATTATCTAAGCTGAAGAATCAATATTTTGCTTGTTATCATAGAAACTGTTAATGAACTTTGTTCAAGAGTTGAGTAAACTTTATACCCTTGGTTTACTATTACATCTGTGGTCTGGACTGTTTCCATCATCGTAATCAGCATAATTAAGATAGAGGGTATTGGCATCACGATCTACTTTCTGTGTTTATTTGCAATCGGCAAGTAGCTGAGCCAGGCCGCAGCCGACATATGGAGCGGAGCAGCAGAGCCACCCACGACAGCCATTCTCCAAACCCTGCTGTCTCCCTCACCCGGTAAGGTCTGCGCTCGGCCACTGAAAAAGCTCTGGGGAGAACAGTGGTGTAAAAATGATCCTGGTGGAGATGGTAACCCTGGTCCAGTAGTGGATGCATCAATTCCCATACAATTGTTTTCCTGCAATTCTCAGGATTGGAAGGTGCACTCTGGGAGCTCAATTTTGGTGTCCTTTCCTTGATTTATGAAGGGTGTATGGGTGTACTCTGATGTGCTCTTGCACAGCTGGTAGATTTTTACACCATATCATGTCCTCTTATTGGGCAGAATCATGGCCTCCCTTTGAAATGTACCGGGGACTCCTCTACAGAAATGCTTTATTTCGTAGGGGTGTACACCTTGGCAAACCCAGCATTAAAGTGCCCTTTTATTGGCCTGATTTCATAATTGGGTCATTGCAGTGTATACAGTAGGTATTGTCATTATAATGCAGGAATTTTATGATTGCTTCAAAACATGTCCGTGACATAACCATGCAGGACATTGGGGTGTGATATAAAATATCCGAGCTCCAGTAGGCCTTAAAGGGGTTGTCCCGCGAAAGCAAGTTGGGGTATACACTTCTGTATGGCCATATTAATGCACTTTGTAATGTACATTGTGCATTAATTATGAGCCATACAGAAGTTATTCACTTACCTGTTCCGTTGCTAGCGTCCTCGTCTCCATGGTGCCGTCTAATTTTCAGCGTCTAATCGCCCGATTAGACGCGCTTGCGCAGTCCGGTCTTCTTCTTTTCTGAATGGGGCCGCTCGTGCCTGAGAGCGGCTCCTCGTAGCTCCGCCCCGTCACGTGCCGATTCCAGCCAATCAGGAGGCTGGAATCGGCAATGGACCGCACAGAAGCCCTGCGGTCCACCGAGGGTGAAGATCCCGGCGGCCATCTTCACCAGGTAAGTAAGAAGTCACCGGAGCGCGGGGATTCAGGTAAGCACTGTCCGTTTTTTTTTTTTAAGTCCCTGCATCGGGTTTGACTCGCGCCGAACGGGGGGGCTACTGAAAAAAAAAAAAAACAGTTTCGGCGCGGGACAACCCCTTTAATGCTCGGCTTCTTTACTAGCCCCATACATAATACAATGCCCCATCATTTAGCAATTTCTGATGTATCCACAGGGATCCACTTGTAGGGTTTTGCAAAACTGGAGTTAGGGTTACTCACCCCCGTCCTCCGCGATGAACCGCGAGGTTCTGGTCCTTCCAGGACCTTCTGTTGCCTTCTCCGCACGCGCGCCAGATGTAAACGTCAGGTGTGTGCACAGAAGGGCTCGCATTCTACCAATGGATAACAGCAATCATGTAAAGTAAAAAAAGTTTAACTTTCATCTCCCCTCTCGGATCATATCTGTAAGAGGACATAAAAAAAACATACCTAAGGCCCCTGGATTTATCCGTGGAACTTACCATGGCTTCTTCGGACACGCCCGTCGCCAACATATCGGACACATGCGCCAAAATAGCAGATTGCCAAGGTCATTTACAATCTCCTGGCTACCAAACGTAGCCAAGAGCCTGGAGATTTTAAGAGGGGACTGCGGTCCGCGATTCTTGGTCACATGGTCGCTTCACGTAAAAGTAAAAAAAAACTAAAGTTTCACCTCCCGTCACAGATCCGAACTGTGAGAGGAGGTAAAATTACTTACATAAGCCCTCCGGCGATGTACTCCAACAGGATCTTTATCTGCAGACCTTTCCACAGCATCGGCACATGCATTCGTCGGCAAAATCGCGGACGCAAGCGCAGAAGCTAGGGAGGGTCCAGGAAATTTAAAATCTCCTGGCTACTAAAGGTATCCAAGAGCCTGGAGCAGTGACCGAGGGCTGCGGTGAGCAGTCCCCGGTCACATGATCGCCATTATCCAATGGATAACGACGATCACGTAAAAGTTAAAAAAAATAGTTGAACTGTAATGCTCCTTATGGTTTGGGCCCCGTTGTGCTTATGGACATAAGATTAGGGCCACAATGGATATGTTTCTAAACACAGGACAAACTGGGGTATGCATTTTGGGGTAAAAGTCTTTATTCATATGGGTGTTGTACAAAAAAAAAAAGTTTTTAGAATGACATAATTGACGAAAAAATGAAAATCGTATTTTTTCCTTCTGCTTTGCTTAGGTTCATTCAAAAACTGTGGGGTCACAATACGCAGTACACCCCTAGATGAATTTGTTAAGGGGTCTAGTTTTCAAAATAGGGTAATTTGTAGGGGTTCTCCAACATTTTGGACTCTCAAGGGCTCTACAAGTGAGCAATGGGCCCTAAATCACCTTCATGCAAAATGTCTGTTCTGAAAGCCACCGGCTGCTCCTTTTGTTTGGGCCCCGTTGTGCATACAGAGACAAGATTAGGGCCACAATGGGTATGTTTTTGCTGAGATATTGCAGTTGAAAATGTGAAAAAAAATGACAATTTTTTTCAAAATGTTCCCAATTTTGGTGCTTCTCATAAATATATACAAATTCTATCGGTCTATTTTTACCACCTAAATGAAGTACAGCATGTGGCGAAAAAACAATGTCAGAATATCCTGGGATATGCAAAACCTTTACAGGGTTATTCTATGTTAAAGCGACATGTCAGATTTCCAAAATTTAGCCTGGTCATTAAGGCGTGAACAAGCTTGGTCACTAAGGGGTTAAGCCTGAAGCATTTAAAGGAATGGCTATGTATTGCATTGTTTTTGCAGCAATGTAAATATGTGTGCAAATCCAGCAATTTTTGTGAGGGTTGGGCTATTGGAGAAAGTACTCATTAGGACCTCGTGATGTTTTATAAACTTGTTACTCCCTGAGGACATCATTCAGGGCCCTTACGTTTTGGCCAATACACAATATCAAGAAAAGGATATAGCTCATGCTGCTAAAATTATTCTTCCTCTGGGATGAAGATCTTTTTACAATGGCTGGTGTAGATCCAATTCTGTGTTCCTTTAAGCTTCAGGCCTCATGTCCACGGGCGGGTCGGATTCCGTGCGAAAAATTCCACTCGGGATCCAGCCCTGCCCGCGGCCGGTGACCCCTGTGTACCTGTATTTTGCAGGTGATGGCATCCGCACAGACCTCGCTACTTCTGGGTTCGCTGTCCTGTGCATGGTCCTCATGGTTCGCTGTCGGACGTACGAAGTACAGTTGTTTTTTTTTCAAACTCCCGCTTTTCTGCGGGATCCGTGGCATGTCCGCAGTGTCAGCTACGGGTGTGATGCAGATCGGTCGCCTTCCATTGACTTAAATGGAAGCCAACCCGCACTGAAATGGAGCATGCTGCGATTTGTTTTCCGGACTCAAAGATGCCCAAAACAAATCCACATGCTTTAATTCATTTGCGGACGCCCATGCTTCCCTATGGGCAGCTTGAACTGGGAAACTTTTGACTGGTGCTCCATGCACATTCCGCAAATTATGTCCACCCATGGAGAACGGGCCTTAGGGCTTATTCAGACGTCCATATATTGGCCGGGCTTTCACGCCCAGCCGATATACGGTTTCCCTCTCTGCAGGGGGAGGATGCTGGAAGGGCCGGGAGCAGAGAGGGACACCGTGAAAACCCAGCTGATATACGGACGTCTAAATAAGCCCTCACAGAGGTGGAGGTTGTCTGCAACATTTGGTATAGTTTATCAAATCTTAGTTCCAAACTTTTTCTGATCTGACCTTTTGAGGACATCCCAGTCACCAGAAAACAAACTATACAACCCCTCTTTTGAGTCTTGATCTGGAATCGAGGAAAATCCACATTTATGAGTGACAGTTAGCTCCTGATATAAAGCACTCCAGGTTAACAGCCATTATCTCATTCAACGGAAGTCGAGCTGTTGCTTTGGCTGGTGCATCTGCTCTCCAGCTCCCTAGAGCCTCAGGAGTTGTCTCTTTGGCATGAGCCTGGACATTGATAATGGCCATCTGTGTGGGAAGAGCTAAAACCTTGTACAGCAAAAACACCACCTCTACATTTCAGATTGGCTTACCCGAAGACCCCATGAACTTTCTACTACTCGACTAAAGATGTGAAATCATGTGTTATTTAAAATGTATAACTTAGGTCGGTGCAGACATTAACATCTTACCTGCAGACAACTTGCATGCTTTAGCGAGCGCCATCATCTCTGCTTCCTGAGCATACTTCCCAGTAGAGAGTGGTTTCAATTACCTCGTTGTTGGTTACCACTGCATAGCCTGTTTGCTTGTCCATTTTCATGAAAAACCATCTATGAAAAATTTAAAATCAAGACCCCTGTTTCACTATCAGTTTAACGCCAGACAATCATGCGCTTGGGATTAAATGTCATGGTCTGCCCCTGTATTTAGAACTATACACCTCTTAATCATGATATGTAAGGGTGCTATTCTCTTTGCCTTGGCAATCAAGCCCCTGGCCAGTTTGATAAGGCAATCACCTAATATAGTTCAATTGCAGTATGGAGAATTTGAGGAATGCATCTCCTGCACTGCCCAGAACCTGTGGGGAGGCTGCCTGGGGACATTTGTAAATCTCCTGCAGCCGTGTCCGCCCGTGAACTGCTTGAGGCGTAGTACGGCCTACATGCAACTGCATCCTCGGCCTCCATTAGCTCCCTGGCCACAGAACACCTCAACTTTGTACTGGAGTGCTTCCTGCTAACTCTGTGCACTGGAGCCTGCCCCCCAGTGCCTCACCTGCTGCTCTTGTTGCCTGGTATCAGAGGATCTCCTCAGCCATGGTCTATTCCTGAAGCTTTGGCCGGAGTCTGCTGGTCCTGCGATTGCCATCTTGCTGGGTCACGTGTTAATTAGAATCAAAAGAAGAAAATAAGACACGGTGCTCCAGGGAGTACAGACACTTAGCGATTAACAATTATTACACTTACTTTACATGGGGATCTCAAACGAGAACACCCCCTTCATCCAGATCTGCCAATTCGTCAACGACGTCTCGAGTCCCGTTCCACAATGGGTGTATATTGAGGACTAGTTTATTAATGGTCTTGGGTCTTGTTTAATACATAACAAGAACATAAAATAGAAAAGGATATAGTTTTAGGAGTTCAACACGTTTTGGAGGAATCTAGTGCCTCCTTTTTTACGCACATATAGGGTACATACAGTGAGAGTGTATATATTTGATAGAATTGCCTTAATGGGACATTAAGGGGTGTGGTGTTGAATTCCTGCCATTATGTTTGTTCTGGTGCGCTAAAAGGCTGCGAATCGGGCATTACCTATTACCAGAAGTGTTGTCGTGGATAATGTCGCTGGAGTGCACGTTTTTGCGTCCTGATTAACTGGATGTGTCTGAGTGTGATGGTTTATTCGTTCCAGCAACCAGGTATAGGATCGCAGGGATTTTGAATATTAGTGTTTACATAAAAAAAAAGTTTTATGGATAGAAGGGGTGATAGAATCAGGATAGAATACCAAAAAAATCAAACTAAAAATACCTAAAACAAAACATATGTATAGAATAGAGTCCTATTTTAACCCCTTAATGACGCGGCCCTTTTTTTCCTCCCCCACCCCCCTTTTAAAAAATCGTAACTACTTTATCCATCAACATCGCTGTATGAGGGCTTGTTTTTTGCGGGAAGAGCTGTAGTTTTCAATGGCGCTATTTAAAGTACCATATAATGTACTGAGAAACTTAAAAAAAATTCTAAATGGAGTAAAATGAAAAGCGAAACGACATCCTGCCATCTTTCGATGCGTCTTGTTTCTACGGCGCACAAACTGCAACAAAAATGACATGATAACTTTATTCTATGGGTCAGTACGATTACCATAATACCAAACTTTTTTTTTTTTTTTTTTATGCTGTACTACTTTATTTTTTTTTCAAAGACATTTAATTTTTTAAAATTCTTTTCTGCCGCCATCTTCTGCGCACAATAACTTTTTTTTATTTTTCTGTCGACATAGTTGTGCGAGGGCTCATTTTTTGCGAGACATCCTGTAGTTTGCACTGGTTCTATTTCAGAATATATAGACTTTTTGATTGCTTTTTATTGCATTTTTTTTTCTCCCCTGAAGCTGTGGCAGACTTGTTTGAAGTTCTCCGGCAGAGCTTCCTGGTCAGGACTTTGAAAATCACTGCCCCCAGGAAGCTCTGCCTCTGATTGGCTGAGCTGCTGCACTCGTGAACCAAACAGAGCTAGCGCTCGATGAACCAATCACAGCCATTCATTCGCTCATTGAATAGCTGTGATTGGTTCATCGAGCGCTGGCTCTGATTGGCTGAGCAGCAGCGCTCAAGAACCAATCAGAGGCAGGGTTTTTCAAACTCCTGACCAGGAAGTTCTGCCAGAGGACTTCAAACAAGTGCCGGAGATACAGAGGAGACGTCATAGGTGATGTATTGTGTTTTTGTTTTTTTTATGCAACTGGGGCTTATTTTCGGGGTATGGCTTGTATTTCAAGCTCTTTTCCCAAAAATCCCAGGAAAAGATCGCTCTTGCGGCTATATCACTGTTGCCTGTGTGGAAGCAGCCTAAAGCAGATTTTGCAACTAGATAGATTTACTACATACACATCCCTCTGAGGAACCCTAATTTTTTTTTTTATAGTTTTGAACAATTTTGAAAGCTTTATGATGTTCCCCATAGTTGCTTTTTCCATCTCCTTCTGTTACGACACACATTTGCTGCTCAGGCCTGTCAGTATCTGTGCTTATGGTTCAACACTCTTTGGTAAATTTTCTTGGGTGTTCTAGAGTCTCCTATGAGAGCCAATGACAACGGCCGGGGAAGGGAGGTGGGAGGGAGTTTAGGAGGGTGACTGCTAAACTCCCTCCTCCTTCTCTCCTCTCCTCCAGCTGTTTACAACAGGAAGAGCAGGACTGAGGCAGAGCTAAGCTCTGCCCTGCTCCGCCCCCTCCCATTGCTGGCTGCGGACAAGGGGCGGGGAGGGGGCCCCGTCCCCTCCCATTGCAAACAGCCGAAGGGGAGGAGAGAGGAGGTGAGCCAGCGAGGGGGAGAGAAGGAGGAGACAGCTTAGCAGAGCTCTCCCCGCCCAATGGCATTACGGCCTCGGCATATATGCACCGGGTCTGGGCCGTCTGCATGGGTGCACAAACGTTAGATTTGTGTGCCCGCTCATGCATCTTTACGGCGCCAGCAGGCGCATGGAAAAATGCCTACGGCTGTGTGAAAGGACCTTACTTAGAACTCTACTCTATGTAGTTGCTTTCCTCTATTCTTTCTACAAATGGGTACTGTTGTGCCTTGTCGACAGCTAGGGGTGTGACAGCACTTAACAGGAAGGAATGCCCCTGTCAGGACCCTAGCTTCTGATTGGGTAGTACTGCCGCAGGGAGGGCACTGCTCCCCTGCAGCCTGCGGATGTTACTAATGCCAGGACTACGGTCTCTGAGCTCCCCCACTGCTCTCCTCGGCGGACTGCCACCTCCACTCCTGTTCGTCCACTGCCGGCGGGGGCGCTCTAAATGTGCTCTTGGCTCCTCTCCACGCTGCACTGCCAATCTGGGCTCCCATTCCACCTGCGCCCGCTGCAGCCGGGAGCGCTGTCACTGGGGTCCCTGCTGCTCTACCCGCAGTATTCTCATTTCCGCTACTGGTCCCCCTGTGCTGGGGACCACTGTGAGTATGCTCCACGCTGCTCTCCCCGCCGCACAGGCATGGACAAGAGTTGTCTCCTGACATGATGGTAGGCTGCTGGGGACAGATCGCCTTGGATGGAGGGTTAGGGTTAGTTTAAGTGTTAGCCTGTGATTGGCTGAGCAGTCATGTGCATAACAATGAGCATGTGACTGCTGCAGCATCTCGGTACGGAACTGTGGGGACTGAGGGTTCTATTCTGAATTGCGAGCCACATAGGTGAGTGTCTTATTTTTCTGCTTGCAATCTTTCCCTTCACATACAAATAATTTTCACTCCTGAAAAAACCCTTTAAAGCACATGTCAAACTTAAAAGGGGTTTTGTCATTAAAACAAAACCCCGTACCCCAGCTGGGCCAATGCACAAAGTAAAAAAGTTACGGTATACTTGCCTCTCTTGGGGCCCTAGGACACAGCTGACAGTTGCCCCCGGTATCAGCAGAGACTTCCGGTAGTTGGCCGGTGGAAGTACATGATGAGCTCTGGCACACACCTCCACACCAGTCTGTTCAACAGCTTAGAGGTGGTGGCACAGCTCTGACAGCCCTACTTCATAGAATCTTTCTCTTCTGCTTTGTACTTGGGTTTGTTCAAATTTTTGATCAGCAGGGATGCACAGGAGACTAAAGTAATAAATGCCCCTTTAATGTTTGTGCTTTTGCTCCCTCTCTAGGTTGACATGCAGTGGTATATCCTGACATTTCTCTCACCACAAGACTTGTGCAGGCTTGGATTAACAAATCAGTACTGGCATTCGATGGTGCAGGACCGTCTACTGTGGAAGTATTTTCTGCTTCGAGATCACCCAACATGGTCGTCCATTGATTCACACAACTTGCCAGACTTGGATGTTTTGGATTCCTGTTTATGTGAACTGCCTGATGGGAATGAGTATAATTATATGTCTATGTGAGTAAAGGGACAAACAGTCTACTATGTGCAGAATATAGCACTTAAAGGGGTTGTCCAGACAAAAATACTATTGATGACCTATCCACAGGATAGATTATCAATAGCTGATTAGTCAGGTCTGCCTCTTGGGATCCTGGCCGATCAGCTAATTGAGCGCCCACTGTAAGTTCAACTACACATTGCTGCTCCGATCCCTGGGTTTGGTTGGCGCTTGTAATTGCGGGCGCAGCTCCCTTTGATTTCAATGAGAGATGTGCCTACAGTTACAAGCGCCAGGTACAACACTGCTCGTAGCAGTAGCTTCCCTTCCGAGCCTGTGTGTAGAGGAGCTGACAGTGGGCGCCCACTCTGCTGATTGGCCAGCATCCCGAGCGGTGGACCCCAGCCAGTCAACTTAAGGATAGGTCATCAATAGTATTTTGCCTGGAAAACCCCTTTAAAACATTTAAGTGGACCAGAAAAAAATCTCAGTATGAAATTGGAGGCATGCAAAGGTGCAGCAGAGACCCCTTCTACTTTTATGGGTTCTGCTAATACCTCATCTTACAACTGTGATCTGTAATACGGCCTTTCGTATGAGACTTGAGTGTTCTGCACCTTTTAATCCATATTAAAAAAATTGTCTGAAATGTATCCTTATTCTAAGCCAAGCTAGGCCTGTTTGCAAGCGGTTCCACCTATTTTTGAACATGTGTATTGTGAGTGTTATTTATGCTGTGGTTCCTTTAAAAGGTTGAACTGGATTAGAAAAACATGGCTGTTTTATTTTACGAACCGTGCCAAATATATCCATAGGTCCACTGCTAATATAAGCTACAATACTAGGTGCAACCTATAGATGTGGGGCTGATTCTAGGAGACAGCAGCCATGGTTTTCTAGCTGTGTACAACTCATTTAAAGGGGTGGTCCGGTGGTGGTGGTGGGGAACACAATAAAAGGAGGCTGCACGAAAACAACAAACTGGCTATATCATTGCTGAAGCCAGCAATTGGTTATTTTGGTGAAGCACTTGGACGGGACCACACTACCCAGAAGGCTAGAGGGGAACAGCGTACTTAGGACATCAGTTAGGTGAGTATAAGTGACTTTGTGGTTTTCATGCAGCCCACACTTTTTGGGGATTTTATTTCCCCACTGGACTACTTTAGCTGTCATACATGTTTCTTTCCTTGGCTCTGCTGTACCATTATTGTCCAGTAAGTTTTATTAATCTACCATAGGATAGATGTGAAACTGTAGTTATGTTTTTATTACCTTGCAGTTGGCATTTAATTGACTGCAATGCTTTTTTTGTGGTTGTAGCTACTTAAGGAGTTGCCCAAAAACCAGAAGGTCCATGCGTTCCAGGAATCCCATTTATGGAGCAGTGACCTCATTTCTGCAGTCTCTTGTCATGCAGGGGGAGCCCCGCTTTGCTATGTTTGGTCCTGGTCTTGAGCAGCTAGATGATTCTTTGGTCACACGGATGATGACCTCTCCAAATCTTCTACCAGTTGTCAGCATTCTGCAGAGGCAAATTAATGGTAAGTATCAAATTATATAATCAAGCTCCGTTCATATCTGCATCGGAGGCTTCGTATGAAACCTCAAACGTAGATGTGGTCCAAAATCCTGGACAAAATAGCTGTGCCTTCCTGGTAAAATGGCAGGTGGCATAATGTAAACCCAACTGTTAGGTTGTGCTGCTGGGACCTGTAGTACTATGGTTTCTAGGAGCATATTTCCACAGGTGTGGCATGATTGTGCTGGCTGGGTGTGGTGATCTTCTGCTAGCCAATCCCCCGGGTCTTTGCTCTCATATATACCCAGCTGTGTTGCAGCTTGCTGTGTGACTGGTGTCCTGTTGTCTGTTCTGTACAGCTTGCGGTGTGATTTGTGTCCTGTTGTCTGTGCTGTTGCTGCTTGCTGTGTGAGCTGTGTCTGGTGCTGCTGGATCATGCGTCTTGTTAAAGTAGGGACCGCAAGACCCGAGGACCCTTGATCGATGGGCTTGCGGCTTAAGTGACTTGGCCAATTCACAAGCTAATCCCTCGTATTTATATTTCAGCTATTCCATCTGCTTTAGCATGCGGGGATGTTTGGCGAGTGTGTTTGGATGTTTTTCAGTCCTATGTGATGTCTGTCTGTGAGTCCAGTCCGCTGTATGCGGTTGTCTGTCCAGTTGGTGTTACTGTCAGCACGTCTAGTCTGAAATCCATTTTAGGTCCCTGTGTTTGTTATATCCCTGTTAGTCTCTGGGCACATTCGTGTGGGCCTTGTGCTTATTTGCCCACACGAACGTAACACCAATGAATCCAGTTATAATCAATGGCATCTGTCGGGCGGTGTCTATGATGAGTCGAATCTGGTACTTCGTGATTTTCGTTGTTCAGCATCTATGATTGAGCCGGACAATAAAAAAAAAATCTAAGTGCAGCCTAGCAAGTGCTGATCCTCAGATCTTCTTCTGTGGGCAAGTCATAGATCTTGGTTCTGGCATAGAAGCTTCAGTGATGATTCAACTATATTATGTCTTTTGCTCTTTCCACACAGGTGTTGGTTCTGGCGTCACATTTCAGCTGAATGGTGAACACAAATTTAATATTTTAACCCTATATTCTGCAACACGGTAAATGCACAACACTTCTTTACTAAGTAAATCTTGATTTTTTTTTTTTTTTTCTTCTATTTTATTCTTATTACTAATTTAAATTACCGTATATACTCGAATATTAGCCGACCCGAGTATAAGCCGAGACAATAAGTTTCACCACAAAAAACTGGGAAAACTTATTGACTCAAGTATAAGCCGAGCTATACTTGAGTATATACTAGGTAAAAAAAAACAAACCTCCATACTCACCTCTCAGCCGGCGTCTGTGCGACAAGCTGCTTGAATTCTCCCCGCTATCATTCCCCGCTCTCCTCTCTGCTTGGCTCTGTCAGTGCTGTGTAAGTAAGCGCTGTAATTGGATTGAGCACCAGCCAATCACAACTGGCACTTGATCCACTCACAGAGCTTACTTACACAGCACTGACGGCAGGGGATTTGAAAGCCGAGCAGGGAGATGACAGCAGGGAGAATTCTAAAGCAGCTTGATTGGCTGTGAATGATCGAGCATCAGTTGTGATTGGCTGACGCTCCATCCAATCACAGCTCTTACTTACACAGCGCTGATGACACAGACGAGCAAAGAGGACGGCGGGGGATGACAGCCGAGAGAATTCAAGCAGACTGCCGCCGGAGACACAGAGGCCGGCTGGGAGGTGAGGATGGAGGTTTTTTTAAGCCTTCCCTGACTCAAGTATAAGCCGAGGGGGGCTTTTTCAGCACAAAAAAAATGTCCTGAAAAACTAGGCTTATACTCGAGTATATACAAAATTTCTCTAAAGATAAAGGTGATGTAATTAGGAAAAGAACACTACAAATTTAATTTGATGTTCTAAACAAGAAATGCACAGATGTGCCATACTGTTCTGTGGAGGAAAGTGACTTTTAATACCTGAGAGGGGCCAGGAAGTGAGACCAAGCTCATCTATGCTTGGAGAAAGGGCGCAATTAAAGGTGGTATACACTGGATGTCTATTGGCCAAATAATTACTTGAAAGAGCGAATTCAAACAATAGTCGTTCAGTGTGAATACGGACAGGGTGCTGATATGTCACTAGTCGTTTTATTTCATCTAACCCAAAAAATAGTCACTGGTTCATCAAAAGTCTTCTGGTGTTCAGTCACAGTCGTTTTATATTTGAGCGACTCGCGAGCAAATTTACATGGAGATTCCTGCTATGAACGGTGTAAATGGAAACAAATGACGTTCATTTGTACATTTCAACAACTTTTCTGATTGACTATCTGAACCATAGCAGCTTGGTGTAAAGGTACCTTAAGTGTAGAAATGAAGTAAGCAAAAAAGTTGTGTGGACCCAACTCTACTGTGTGCATCTTGGACTATTGCCCCTTTGAAATATGGAATCATTGGCTGCAAGCTAAGCTGTCGGCCAGGTAAACCTCCAAGGTTCCCAACTCGTTCAGAATCGTGAAGAAGAATTGAACAAAATCAACCACTCCGATTGGCACTGCCCAGAAAAGTCCAATGTAGCTCAGGCTCAGAGGGAATGCAAGTTTGAGAACAGAAACCCCTTTGGGACCCTAGCACTTCTGCTGGTTGGCGATCTCCCCTGGCCCACTCATATTTATCAATACCTGGTAAGCATGAGCTGGAAGCTGATATATGCTGCTATATATATGTCTTCAGACCTCAAACACTATATCAGTTTGGTCCCAGCTATAACCCCACCAGTTCTTCTGGTGAAATGCTGTGTTTGGTTTTCATGAAACATCTGGCAGAGCACGTTGAAATCCTGGTGTCTAAGTGTCCATGAGCAGAATACCCATTTCATTTGTGCAGTCTCTTTCTAATGGAAGACTTATGCACTTTGACATCAACAGTGCAGAGAGGTCCCCGTAGGTCCAGGGATGAAACTCTGCATTTCTAAGAGACCTCTATCAACACATCTTGTGTTCTGCTCGCAGGCTGAACTGGATTGAACGTCCTGCCCTTGGCAAGTTGACTTAACGACAAGCTTTTAAGTGGAATGATTGATTTTTCTAATTGCTTCACAATCATTTAAAAATTCCTTTTTGGACTTCTAGGCATCGGGGAGCTCTTTGAACCTAAAGCTGGTCATACACATTAGTTAATTGTTGACTGCTAGATTCTCTAACTTGCCTGCACCCTCCCCTTACACATATGTGATCTCTGCTTATCCTGGCCTCTGGGTGCTCCTTGAGAACAAAAAATAGAGAATGTTAAACTCCCATTACCTGACTCTTCTTTTGTCCGAAATCTACCACTACGTAAAAGCCAAGGCATTCGCATTGATATTGGATGGTTGGCCAGCATACGTCGAAATTGGCAGATTTGGTCAGCTTTCATCTAAAGTTTCTGTCTGCTTTAAGTATAGTGAGAACACACAATTCCACACAAAGTATAAGCTAAATTAAATGCCTGAGGTTCAAATAAGACAAATTCCTCCTTCCAAGCTGTTTCATCAATTATTGCAAAGTCAACTTGTTACTACTAGACTATGTTCACACTTACTACAGCAGTCTGCCGAATCCGTTGTACATAAATACCAACAATGCCCAACGTACCCCATTGACCTACAATGAAGTCTACCTGGGCTTTATTGGCTTGTATCTCAGAGTCCATTGTTTTGATAGGCAGAATAGCATCAGATCTTTATATACTGTTTAAAGGAAGATCAAATATTGATATGTCCATATAGGTTAATAAATTAAAAAAATTAACATGGGATGTCATTACTTTTTCACAATTTTAGAGTTAAGGCCCATTTAGACACAACGATTATCGCTCAAAATTTGCTCAAAAGCCGTCTTTTGAGTGATAATCGTTGTGTGTAACTGCACTGACATCGTGCAGTTTTTGTTAAGCCGTCGCTGATCATTGTCTTTTAGCGTGCTTTCAGCTGTGACAAGCTGGGTATGAAGAACAGAGCGGTCCAGCTCTAGTCTCCATACCCCGCTCGCAGCACTCGGCTGTATAACAGCCGGGCACTCCATGCAGAGAACAGCTGGATGCAGAAGACAAGCGGGGACACCCCGCTTGTCTTCTGCATCCTCCGCTCAGAGCGCCGGGCTATATAACAGCCGGGCGCTCGGAGCGGGGAACAGCTGGATGCAGAAGACAAGCTGGGACACCCTGCTTGTCTTCTGCATCCTCCGATTGCAGCGCAAGTTGATCACTCAACGTTTGAGCGATCATCTTGCGCTGTAAATGACACAACGATGATAATCGTTGTGTCTAAATGGGCCTTTAGTGGAACGAGCTTGGGAACCCTATTTCTGTGTTTTATGAGGTTATTTTTAACTACACAAGTATTGATAGAAAACAATAGATTTAACGTCTACATTACGTTTTCTGTGTATTATTTCTGTATCAGAAAATTAAAGCTTTGTCCGTGTTATCATTATGGAAATGAATCTCCTGATAATTTCTTTAATCTTGCTCTTTAAAGGTTAGAGCGGAATAGAGCTAGAGAACAACAGAGCGCGACTGTCAACAAGATGTTCATCCCGAAGGGATCGGTTAATGGAGAGCAGAGAACTGGATACAGCCTAATCCCTCAAGTAAAAGAAGTGTGCAAAGTTGTCAGTGGCTTCATCTATGTGGCCGATGCCGAATCACATAAAAGTAAGCAAGTCAATGAGCTTCAGCTTATAATATCCCGTGTTTCTGATGAATTATTCTCAATTATCTCTCAATTCATTTAGGCCATGTACGGTAAAACAAGTTCTGTGCCTATTTTTGGTCATTCTGAACATAAAGGGATTGTCTGTTTTATAAAACCATTTTTTTTAACTCCCCTATTAGGAAATTTGGTGTAAAAGGAAGTCTGTCGGGCTCATTTTACTCCATAAACCCATGCTATAACCATAGGTGGGGTATTGGAAGATAAGTGTTCTACTTTATTTCAGTGCTCCCTGGGTTCTGAAATCATAGTTTGCATGGTATACAAATGTGAACCACCTCCAGTTTACATGCTGGATCGCGAGATGGGTACATCAGTTGCTGGGCAAAGGGTAGGGTTTAGGCCAATTCAAGGGAGAGCTAATGCCAGCCTGTGAAATGCGCTTCAGGATTAAAAATATGAAAACAGCATTTAGCTTTTTTCTTAAAGGGGTTGTACTACAATCGCAAAATATTCCCTATCCATAGGAGACCCCCGCCAATCTTGAAAATGGGAGTCCCGTCTCCCGTTCTCCTGCCACTGTGAGGTGGCTTTACCCCCCACAGTGACATCACTGTGAATGGATGCCTGGCCGAGTATGCATGGTCTGCGCTCAGTTCATTTCAATGGGGCTGGTGGAAATAGCCAATTGGTACCAGCTGGGGTATTTCCGCAGCCACATTGAAAGCAAATGGAATACTAGTGCATTTGCGAGACCAGTGCTCCATTCAGTCTTCTCGTCAGTGCGGGGGGTGCAGTAAGCCTGTAGTGAGGAGGAAGAGGGGCATAGGACCCCTGTCTTTGAGATCAGTGGGGGGGGCTTAGCAGTGAGATAGGGAATAACTTGCAATTGTGGTACAACCCCTTTAAGCATTCCTAATCCTGTATTTGTACATGCTTATTGTTTCCTGCTATAATTACTTTGAATAAGTACGGTATTTCTTTGACTATAAGAGTAAATGTCGGTGTTGAAATGTTCCTTCCTTTTATAGTCTTAATGTATTACCCATAGTACTGCAACAGGAGTGAAGTTGCTGACATATGTTGATTGAGATATCCACAACCTAAAGTACAGGAGGAATGTCCTGGTGTATGGTGTCTTTTTAGTCCTTTCATTTAAATGGGCACCATGTAATACTACTTATCTCCTATAGTGGCCACTGCAGAGGAAATGAGTGGTTGCACATCTATGAACATAGCAGCTGAACTTATCATGATCATTTGATTGCCAGGATGGCTTCATTCTAAAATTTTATAAGAAGTGACTGTTTTTGATGACTGGGCCAATGATTTAGTTACATTTTTTCTATTCTTGTGCAGAGCATAACCGTGAAGAAGAAATGGCTCACATCCAAGCAATGGTGGATCCTCTTCTTGGGGCACCGAGGAAACCCCTGTTGGTGTTAGCTTGTGTGACAAACCCTGGAGACAAGAGGATTCCTTGTGTCTACCTGGCTCATGAGCTGGGTCTGAGCAAGCTCAATCGACCATGGATGGTGAGGGTCGTCTTTTGGACTGATGTGGATCTTGTGATATTGTCTTGTATGGGGGCACCCTAATACTACAACAGCGCAGCCGGGGGTATCGGAATTTCCAATCAGATTGTTAAGCCAAAAGAAGATATAAAAAAAGGCTCGGCACTCTGGCAGGAGAAACCCGACTAGAGATCAGTAATAATGACTTTTAATTCCATGAAACCTCGTACAACGCGTTTTGTCACGACAACCGCGACTTTCTCATGTACCTGAGAAAGTCGTGGTTGACGCGTGCCACAAACCACTGGTTTCAATGGGACCGGCAGCAGCACCGATCCCATTGAAAGCAATGGGATAGCATGGTAGACTTCTGCCTGCGGTCCACCCAGGGATGAAGGAAACTCCTGCCACAGCTGTCACAGCTGTGGCAGAAGTCCGCGGTATTCTCCCTATCTTTTCAATGGGGCTAGCGCTGCTGCCACTGGCCCCATTGAAAAGACTGGCGATATCCTGGCCTCATCCCAGCGTCTTTCTTGCGAGGCGAGTGTTTTCACTTGCTCTCGCAGCGCAAGATAGAAAAAAACCCCCAGTGGGTGTCCAGCCTAAGAGTAATCCATAACCAACAAGAATAAATCTCAGAACTTATCTGAGGAGCCGCTAAAAGAACCAAAGAAACCAGATCCAGAGATGTCCTCACTCCACAGCAGAAGGAGACTGCACTGAAATTGACCAGCACAGAACCCAGGCCAGGAGGGAACTAAAAACACTTCCTAATTGCCCTCAGATGTACACTAACAGCTGACACACCCATCTGAGTCAAAGAAGACAAAATGCACAGTCAAGCTCAGGCTTTATTTACATGAGCATATATCGGCTGCATTTTCACGGCTGGCTGGTATACGCGACCATCTGATGCGACCGTTCCTATGCATCAGTTCAGATGGCCAATTTTCTGGTGCGTAAACATGGCCGGCCGGCCAAGATAGCGCATACGCTGTTTTTATGCCAGCTGGAAAAGATAGATCTGGACCTATCTTTTTGTCCGGAATACTGTGGCCCGTCCCATAGACTCCTATGCCAGAAAAGGGAGATGGGAGGGAGTTTAGCAGCGTCTCTGCTAAACTTCCTCCTCCTCTTTGCCCCTTGCCGGCTGTCCGCAAAGGAAGGGGACGGGGCGAGAGATTATCACACTAGCTCCTGACCCATCCTACCCCCTCCTATTGCAGGCAGCCGGCAAGGGGAGGGAAGGGGGAAGGAGTTTAACAGAGTTAAACTTTCTCCCCTCGCCTGACGGTATGCCGAGTACGGCGTATACTCTCCACACCTGGGCCATCTCAGTGGGCGCATGAACAGGAGATGCAGCCATGGCTTGGTCGTGGTTGCCTCTCGTTCATGCATGTTTGCCTGCGCTGCAGCCGTGACGCGATCATCTTTAAAATCGCAGCGCTCGTGTGAAGGAGCCCTTCAACACAACAGTATTATTTATGTAATAGAAAAGCTTCTAACCACAATCCTATTATTCTATAACTCCTTTATTATCAAATGGCTATCATAAATTTTATGTCATGGAGTGTCAAGGGACTAGGAACACCCCATAGCTATGGTTTTCTCACAGATATGCTCTCATTCACCCCATATATTGTGCCTACAAGAAACTTCTCTTACACCAACAACTACCACTTTTTAAAGTAAATCCTGGATCTAATGGTCCCGTCATGCATGCCATACCACATATCCTAGAGGAGTAACCCTTCTTATACAGAATTCTATTAAATAGGAACCATAGCTTATTAGGATAGTCCCTGAGGGTAAATATATATTTGTGACAAACAAAATAGTAATCCTTATGTATTTCTATGCATATATAAACTTATTTTCAACTTATTTTTCCTTTTTTTTTTTCGTCGTCGTCTCACTAGTGATTTCTTATACAATATATACTTCAGTATAATGTCAGCTTCACTGACTCAAATCCATAGCAGGCTTGGGAACCTTCACTAGACCCCAGGCTTCTATGGCATCTGAACGTCCCTTTGCAATCTTGTTGCGGGGAGGCCACTCAGCGGCTAGAGAGAGCCCCCTACCACTGACTGCAGCACCTAAATGGTTAACCAATCGGAGTCATGTCCAATCCTGGCCACTGCGGCTGGGTGTCAGCTGTGTTTTCCAGTCGGCATCCTCCATGTATAAAGGGGGCTTGGGATGCCAAACCCTGAGCACATCTGACACGTATGTGTATGTTGAATTGCACAAAAGGCTTAAACCTAATTTCATGCATCTGGGTATAAAACCGCTTGAAGTGCTTGTGGCTTTTTTTTCCGTAAGGGCAATCTGGAAAATATTTTATTACAAAAAATTGCAACCCACCAAAAACACTTCTAAATGTGAATATTTTATCATTTACAGGTGCAAAACACAGAAGCCTCTACGCTGTTCGGGTTATTAGATGGCTTTGCGTGGATTCTTGCTGAAGTTGGGAGAAAACTGTGAACACAGGCAAATTTTTTAACTACAATTCTTAAGGTGTAAAGCCTGACTATTGTACATCTGGATCTGAAGCTGAGGCTACACGGCCACTCTTGGTCACCTGCGATCCGCATCCAAATCTTCGCATCAACGCAACGCTGCAGCAATGTATTCCTATGGGAAGCAAGGTTGCGGGCGACTTTATGACTTTCTGAGAAATTCTGACCCCATAGATACATTGTGGTAATGCCAGGATTTTACTGGTGGGTGATTAGGAGTCGCTTTTTACCCTCAACCTATTGTATTGTTTCATTTTTCATACATTAATTTAGAGTTTTTAATGGCTGTCTGTTTTAGACGTGTTGTCAGAGTGACATGTATAGTGTATGTGAATACCAATGAACTGTGATTTGTATATTAAAAGGTTATCCCATGAGGTTTCTGTGCTGATGTCTCTTTCAGAGGCAGTTTGGAACTTGGTAGCCAGAACATACTGAAGACTTCTTTCTAGATTCTCTGGCTTCAAGAAATCCTCAGCAAATCGGTCAGATGGTTAATGCTGTCCTATCTGAGAGCAGGACATGATGGATGAGAGAAGCTGAACTATGGGGTATGTTGGTTTTTGGAGCAGGATTTCTGAATCAAAAGTAAATCCTGTCAAGACAGTGAGAGTCCCGTTTGCTCCACCCACACAGGCTAATCAACAGCTTTCCCTATATTAATGTGTGTGAGAAGGCTGTCAATCAGCCTCTGTGGGCGGGGTTAGCAGAGTTTTCGCTCCCTCCAATAGGAGGCCTGTCAGGTTTTGCTGTGCTTTTTACTTAGGAATGCTGCTAAAAATCACATTAACCTATCTATGGTGCTCAGCATCTCTCCCTCTATCTTATGTTTATAAGGCAGGGTAAATCACCCACAGTTACACTTTAAGGGATCAGTCAGACGAGCGTTTTTTTTTTCCCAGCCAGATTCTTTGGACTTAGAAATATAGGACTCTCTTATGAAGAGGTAGCCCTGTGTTCATTCATTATATTGGATGATCAATGTCACATTTGCCAATGTTTCACTGTAACTTCAGCACGAGCGCATTAAGGATTTTTCTATATTTCTATATTTCTATTTTCCCCATTTTTTTTAAACCCAAATCTGGGACATCCCTATTTTTGACGCTGTCCATGCACCGTGGATCGTCTGTGGGTCTGAAGGACTGGATTGTTTAAAAGGTTCCCGGGATTTCAGGTGCCAGCAGGGAGTCCCTGTTATCCATTAGCAGGTGAGCGTGCTGAGCACCAGGTGAGCCCCATTATCTTTTAATAACGATTTCTATATAGGCGTACACACCAAGGGGCTGTCTTGCTTACACTGTGATTTTGTTTAGAACGTTGTTCTATTTACTACCCACAAAAACATGTGTGGCTCTAAGAGTACATTTTGATGAAAATGTGTGAGCCAACTGCCACATCAAGGTGACCTCTTGTAGATGAGGACCTACACTACACTAAACTCTCTTTAATTCTAGGCCTTCAATTGCATTCATATATTTGTTGGTGGACTAACCCATTTAAGTTCTCACTGTAGGAGGGGATAATATTCAACGTCGGACAAGAGGAAGGCTGCAGGGAACGCTAGATTTTGTAAGGAGTGCACCAAAATACTCTGATGTATTTAATAAATTTGTGTCTAATTGATGCTTGGGGTCTAAGGTGCAAGATGATCAGTGCCTAAAGTCTTCAAATATATAAATCCAGAACTGCTTGTGGATATGACAAAGTTTTAAAAGAGAGGCATTATGTTATGTTCGTGTGGGCAAGTGAGCACCAGGCCCATACGAACGTTACCATGAATAGGGAACACCAGGTGAAATAACCACCAATTAACACCTCTCCCTATCTTCTACAAAGGAAGATGACCAAAGACCTACCTGAGCGAAGACATCACCCCAATAAAGGGTGGCCCAGCAGTCTTCAGATCTGGGCCCTTGCTGCCCATGGGAACCCACGCAACCAGACTAGGACGCATACATATACCACCACCGACAGGGTTAACTGGACAGCATAAGAAGATCCACAGAGCCATAATCACACCATACAGCAGCCAATACGCAAACACTAGTAGCAGATATTAATGCTATAAATGCCAGTTATTTGTTGACATTTTGGCTAAAATATGGAAGCTAGCGAGCCACATCTTGGCTACCGGCAATACTGCTAGTCCCGGATAAAATATGGAAGCTAGCGAGCCACATTTTGGCTACCGGCAATAGTGCTAGTCCCTACACTAACCAGGAGTCCAGTGACACAACTAAACAAAACTCAAAACACAAACCTTTCTTGCAGCCATAAAACATAGAACCTGCTTACACAACAGATAGAGAGAGAATGAGAACAGAGAAAGCTGACCACACCCACAGCTGGGAAGACAGCTCTTATGTGTACTGACCTGGAGTGATTGACTGACATAGACACACACAAGCCCAGCCAGCACAATCTTCCACACCTGAGCAGGAAAGCTCCAGAGAACCTGTAGTACTACAGATCTCAGTAGACACAAGTGACACCATCTGGGTCCCTATATATTAGGACCAGTACTAAGGGTGCATTGTGTATTCATGTCAGGGTCCCCTATATATTAGAACAAGTACTAAGGGTGCACTATGTAGCCATGTCTGGGTCCCCTATATATTGGGACAAGTATTAAGGGTGCACTGTGTAGCCATGTCTGGCTCCCCTATATATTAGGAAAAGGACTAAGGATGCACTGTGTAGCCATGTCTGGGTCCCCTATATATTAGGACAAGTACTAAGGGTGCACTGTGTAGCCATGTCTGGGTCTCCTATATATTAGGACAAGTACTAAGGGTGCACTGTGTAGCCATGTCTGGGTCTCCTATGTATTAGGACAAGTACTAAGGGTGCACTGTGTAGCCATGTCTGCATCCCACATATATTAGGACAAGTACTAAGGGTGCACTGTGTAGCCATGTCTGGGTCTCCTATATATTAGGACAAGTACTAAGGGTGCACTGTGTAGCCATGTCTGGCTCCCCTATATATTAGGACAAGTACTAAGGGTGCACTGTATAGCCATGTCTGGCTCCCCTATATATTAGGACAAGTACTAAGGGTGCACTGTGTAGCCATGTCTGGGTCCCCTATATATTAGGACAAGTACTAAGGGTGCCCTGTGTAGCCATGTCTGGCTCCCCTATATATTAGGACAAGTACTAAGGGTGCACTGTGTAGCCATGTCTGGCTCCCCTATATATTAGGACAAGTACTAAGGGTGCACTGTGTAGCCATGTCTGGCTCCCCTATATATTAGGACAAGTACTAAGGGTCCACTGTGTAGCCATGTCTGGGTCCCCTATATATTAGGACAAGTACTAAGGGTGCACTGTATAGCCATGTCTGGGTCCCTATATATTAGGACAAGTACTAAGGGTGCACTGTGTAGTCATGTCTGGGTCCCCTTTATATTAGGACATGTAATAAGGGTGCCCTGTGCAGCCATGTCTGGGTCCCCTGTATATTAGGACAAATACTAAGGATGCACTGTGTAGTCATGTCTGGGTCCCCTATATATTAGGACAAGTACTAAGGGTGCACTGTATAGCCATGTCTGGGTCCCTATATATTAGGACAAGTACTAAGGGTGCACTGTGTAGTCATGTCTGGGTCCCCTATATATTAGGACAAGTACTAAGGGTGCACTGTATAGCCATGTCTGGGTCCCTATATATTAGGACAAGTACTAAGGGTGCCCTGTGTAGCCATGTCTGGGTCCCCTATATATTAGGACAAGTAATTACAAAAGACAGGAATCTTGGAAATGGAATGTACTTCGATTTATTATACATATCCTTAGGATATACCATAGATGTCTCACACGGGAATACCCTTGCAGCCCCTGTAAGTGGTTTAGTATGGCAATGTAACCTTTAGACCAGAAAAAGTTCAGCACCCCTGGAATACATACAAAGCTCAATTTGAAATAACTGAGTAGGATAGGAATGCACCACAAGGTCTTCAAAAACTCCGAAGTATCTCCACAAGTACCCGATCCCCATGTTATCAGGAGAGCTGCAGGACATTGAAAAGGGTTTCCCTTGCAAAGGGTAACCCTCACAAAGAAATATATAACACAATGATGTTAGAAAAAATATGTCACCGCGCTACGTGGTACTTGTGTAATATGTGTAAGTACTCTTTATCCTTAGCGATAAGCATAAAGGTGAATAGTGGTATAAGAAAGACACTTACTGGACAGGAGGGGGTGTGTATAGTACAGAAGCCCCCTCCTTGAAGTGCTGACTCCAATCACTGACGAAAGTACACACCGGTGTACAGGGTAAAATCCAAGGTTTATTTTTGATCTACTGATTGTGAAATCAATAAAAGGCAACGCGTTTCGGTGTCAAAGTAACACCTTTCTTAAGCCAATGAAGTAAAGCATATAAAGCATACTCACATTTATAATGAAAATGAAAGCTCAGTCAATACATGGGTAGCGCCATATTGTGGGAGGGGTCAGTAGTGACAATGTATGGTGTCATAATGAGGGGAGGAGCCAGCGTCAGACCGCATAATAATGTGGGAGGGGCTGTATGCCAGAAAAACTGGAAAGAGGGATAGAGGCCCTCAAAATGTGGCCTTACTACCGGCATATCAATTAAAAAGGAAAAAAAAACAACAAAAAACTATGGTCCGTGAATGGAGGCATAAGTAATGAGGTAGATGAGAGCGGGCCGTATACTGTGCGGGGGGCGTGGCCGGCTCTATGCCGCGGTCACGTGATGTTTGCGTGCCGCATTATCTTAGGGGGATCAATATGACGCGGTCACGCTGTATTGATGTGCTGTGTCTATTAGGGGAACGGGACCAGCTATAAGATGTGGTCACGCTGTATAAGCGTGCCGCGTCTGCTCCGAGGGGCCAATACAGCGTGACCGCGGCATAGAGCCGGCCACGCCCCCCATTCACGGACCATAGTTTTTTTTTGTTTTTTTTTTCCTTTTTAATTGATATGCCGGTAGTAAGACCACATTTTGAGGGCCTCTATCCCTCTTTCCAGTTTTTCTGGCATACAGCCCCTCCCACATTTTTATGCGTTCTGACGCTGGCTCCTCCCCTCATTATGACTCCATACGTTGTCACTACTGACCCCTCCCACAATATGGCGCTACCCATGTATTGACTGAGCTTTCATTTTCATTATAAATGTGAGTATGTTTTATATGCTTTACTTCATTGGCTTGAGAAAGGTGTTACTTTGACACCGAAACGCGTTGCCTTTTATTGATTTCACAATCAGTAGATCAAAAATAAACCTTGGATTTTACCCTGTACACCGGTGTGTACTTTCATCAGTGATTGGAGTCAGCACTTCAAGGAGGGGGCTTCTGTACTATACACACCCCCTCCTGTCCAGTAAGTGTCTTTCTTATACCACTATTCACCTTTATGCTTATCGCTAAGGATAAAGAGTACCCACACATATAACACAAGTACCACGTAGCGCGGTGACATATTTTTTCTAACATCATTGTGTTATATATCAATTTGAAATAAGGGATATAATAATGAAAAGAATGAAAAGAATGGAGAAAATGCAAGAAAAGGTAGAGTTGTTATATTCAATAATAATGTTTACCAATCTATATCTCTGGTGGCTCTTGTTTGTGCTGTAATGAGTTCTGTTATGATTCCTATAGTTATGTAATCTGCATGGTATAGTGGCGACCTCTACTGGCCATCCTACATTACTGCAGTTTGTGTATTTCTCTATGGAGTGCTGTATGTAAATTTCCATTGGCTGCAGAGGTCAGGTGGAAGAGCTGGAGGACTTGAGATCATAGTTGCAAACTGGAGAGCAATTGCAGTGGTACTGAGCCTTAGGCGGCTGCACGCGAGCATAATTTCCTGCGTGCCGCCTGCATGCGACAGTCACGCGGCAAGTCTACAATGACATTGTCGTGCACCGTCTTGGCGTGTATGCGCATGTAATGCACGCAAAGATAGATCTTTATGGCTTGCGTATTTCACGCAATATGTGTGATTGCCAGAATGGGAAACAACGGCAGATTGGAACTGTGTATTCTGCGTGTAAATACTGCACAGAATATGCTGTAACAACACGGTCCTGTGAAGAAGACCTTAAGAGAGACTGAGAGAAGAAGAGTATATACAGTAATATTCCAACGGTCTTCAAGAAATCCTAGCCAGCATACAAAAACCAAGGCAGAATTAACATCATGGGCCCAATGGACCCAATCTTGAGAGATCAGTTTATCCCTGGATTATGCAGTGTGCCGTTTGCCAGATTCTATGTGAGCGATTCCTGGTTGATCCTTCGCTGACTTTCCACCGATTGCTTACTGAAGCTATTGCCCAGAGCCAGGATGAAAACTAAGGACCATATGCTGTACGGTCACAAACCATGGAGGGCCATGAAGCTGCTGGAGGAGCGGAAAGATGGGAGAAAATGGTTTGTGAATTACAGAGTGCTCTAAGCTCTGTATAAGACGAATTATCGCAAGTTAAGTCTAGGATGGGCTAGCGCCTATCCGAGAGGCCAAGGTACGAAGAGCCCCAATATCAATGCTGGTCAGTCCTTTTTATGAGAAGTCTGGCCAGAGCTGCAATGTTAGTGAGTGAGGTGCCTCGTAATCCAGAAGTGAACTAAAGCCCCCGCAGTACAAGAAAGACTAAATAGATCACCTATAACGCTATAGTAGGCAGCAGGAAACTGATGAGATCACTCATAGGCCGCTTTCAAATGGCCAGAATATGGGTGCTTGTTTTGGGCCTGTATTACGGATGTAAAGCAACACCCGATCCTCCTGCAGTACATCAGAACCAGGGGCTTTAGAGTACTGTAGGCTTCTGGGGTAATATAACTCCGTCTCGGATGTAGCTCAGGAGGTGAAGGTGCCGTGTCTGTAATTCTGGCACAAAAAAGAGCAGCCATATTATCAGCAGACGTTGCAGAAGTTTTTATGACTGTCCCATTTATCTTAATAGAATTTTGAGAACTTGCAGCAGAAACCACTCTATTTGCCCGATGCATCGTCTGTTCTTCGCAGAAACGGCTGTTCCAAATCTCACTCTTATTGCTAAACATTAGTCACAAATCCAGAACTGAGTCCATCATTGAAGCAGGACGCCACACGGCTTGTGATAAATAGCAGAAACCGTTTTTATTAGAGTTTTTTAAAACAATTGTTGCCCAGATGCAGGAAAATTAATTGATTATTAATTCAGGATATGAAAGATGCGCAAACAGGGTGCTTATATGTTCTATCCTCCCAAATCTCAGTGTTAACAAATGTCAGCTTTTCATAATGCACCTAAAATTATACATTTTAAAAACAAATTGTCATATTGCCTGGAATTTTAGACCTTATTGTGGATATTTTTGTGCCGTTGGTTCCGAAAATCGCATCCATTCCGTTCTAGAAGCTTTTGTTTTTGAGATATTCCTGATGTTATTGTCTGTTTTTGTTATATTTGCTTTATATTCCCGCCAGCATTTGCTGACTATTAGTACATAGGGTACATATCGCCACCACCGCACATCACACTTGGTTTGATGAAACAATATGTAAAGACACTGAAGAGAAATGGAAGGTGTTTCGGCTACAAATGTAGAAAATTTCCTGTGAGGCGCATGGAGAAGCTAAAAGCAGGTAAGTTCAGTGGACCACAAATCCAGGGAACTCCTGAAGGACCAGCGTTTCCAAGAATCAGGGGACAACTTTGAGACGCGTGCGCGGTCGTAGTCTTGTAGGGTTGTAAAGCATTTCCTTGGGAACTAGAAGGCTGTAAACTGGTGAATTTATGGAGAATACGCTCACTTCTGGATCAGATTGCTGGATCTGCAGTCATTGTGGATGGATTTCCAGATTTTCTTGATGATGTAAGTAATGAACAGGGTGAACGATGTCACCAGGAAATAAGAACCGGAGAGGAACAAGACTGCGGACAATGGGATACGCATATGATGGCGGACTACTGGTAAAACATCCAGCGCGAATATCCAGGAAGATCTCCTCGCAGGAAATCTCATTTGTGTTTTAGGGTTTTGGGATTTTATCTTTGTACCTTCAGCTTTTAATTGTCAGTCATTACATGTATAATGCAATATGTGTACATGAATACATTTAAATGCACATACGGCATATTTTGCTAAGCAGACCCAATGGTGAAAAACTAATGTCATTTCAGAATCTATTACCCCAAAATACCTTCAAATGTTCTAACATCTCAGTCACCAAAAATTGCATTCCCCGCTGTTAATCGTACGATGCACAAACGCTCTTCCGTTTTAGACATTCAGATCCATGATCATATTCTGTAGATTCTCTCCCATGCAGAAGTCATGTCATACGTGTTTGTTCTATGTGTCATGTGCTGCAGTTGGGCTACTTTCACATCCATGTCGGGTTCTGTTTTCTGTTACGGAAGGCAGGATGAATCCAACTTATGACGGAACCAAACAGCGCCGGACGGACATCATTGACTATTATGGGGTCTGTGCAGTTTCCATTCAGCTGACCGTCATTTTACCGAATGGAAAAGTCCTGCATGCAGGATTTTTACTTCCGGTATTTTGCGGCGGATCTGCCATAGAACCTCCAAACGGGCGTTCCAGAGCAGATGTGAAAGCAGGCTTTACAGAGAATTTCCAGAGCTTTACATTAGATCACATTCTCAAAGAAATGTCAAACAGTCCAGTAGGCGTAATAGCATGGCGACGTTTCGACAGCCAACGCTGTCTTTGTCAAGCTTGAAAAAGACAGCGTTGGCTGTCGAAACGTCGCCATGGAAATTGATCCATGACATTTTTGGAAATACTAGTCCTACGTCTGGATTAGCATTGCAAACATTACTCACTCCAGCCTATCCATATAGTGCACTGAAGTCAAAGTATCTCCCATCAACTAATGTCATTTTACAGGAACTGCATCATTATGGCATTGACAACAATGAACCTTTCGGAGAGCAGGAATGACAAGCTGCCCGAAAGGTTGTTATAACAAGTGTGCTGAAAAAAACTACTTCTTGTACTACTCTGTGGGAGGGCAATTAGTTGATTGGGCAAGAAAATAAACCAATAGAGTGTCTATTGCACTCTACATTGCTTGGCTTCGATGATGATGGTAGTGTACTTCTATCTGGAGGAAGCAGCTGGGGACCAGGTTCACTTGTTCTCCTTCTCGGCGTGCTCAAATTCCTCCACCTCGCTCGATTCACCAACTATCTTCCCATCCACAAAGGTCTGTGTAACTGTTTTTATTATCTTTTTGGTTCTGATATCTGGTTCTGTAAAAAGAGATTCGAGCTTAGAAAAACATGGAAGCAGTAACTGAACTTCAATGAATGTTTGTAAGTAGAGATGAGCGAGCATACTCGCTAAGGACAATTACTCGATCGAGCATTGTCCTTAGCGAGTATCTCCCCGCCCGGAAGAAAAGGTTCGGGTGCCGGCGTGGGTGACAGGTGAGTTGCGGCCATGAGCGGGGGGGAGAGAGGGAGAGAGATCTCCCCTACATTCCTCCCCACCGCTCCCCGCCTGCCGCTGGCAGCCGAATCTTTGCTCCCGAGCAGGCAGGTAAACGAGCAATTGCCCTTAGCGAGTATACTCGCTCATCTCGATTTGTAAGATAATATATTAACCCCTTAATGATGCAGTCTTTTTTTTTCCTATTTTTTTTCATTTTTGGTTTTTCCTCCCCACTTAAAAAAAAAAATCATAAATCTTTTATGTATGCATCAACGTAGTAGTATGAGGGCTTGTTTTTTGAGGGATGAGTTGTATTTTTCAATGTTACTATTTAATGTACCATGTAATGTACTGAAAAACTTTTAACAATTTCTAAGTGGAGGGAAATGTAAAAAAAAACAGCAATTCCGCCATGTTTAGGGGGAGGGTTTTGTTTGTACAGCATACACACTGCAACAAAAGTGACCTGATAACTTTATTCTATGGGTCGGTGCGATTACAACTGTACCAAATTTATATAGGTATCTTTTTGCTGTATTGTTTTCAAAAAAATAAAATATCTTTGGAAATTAGATTATTTTCTGCCGACATCTTCTGACAGCCATAACTTTATTTTTTGGTCAACGTAGTTGTACAAGGGTTTATTTTTATTTTTTTGCAGGACAGCCTTTAGCTTATATTTGTACAATTTTTTGGACTTCATTTAATTTTTGGATTGCTTTTTGTTAAATTTTTTCTTGGAAGACGGAGTGACCAAAAAAGTGCAATTCTAGCACTAGTATTTTCAGACGACATTCACCGTGTGGGTTAAATAATGCTTTGATAAATTGGACTTTTTTGTTTGGATTTTTTAAAATTATAAATATATGGTAAACGAGTTCTTTAAAACTTTTACTACCTTTTTATTTTTCTAATTAATACGTAAAACTTTTTTGGACTCCTTTTTAGTCCTCATGAACTTGTGATTGTTTGATCACTCATGCACTATAATGCAATACCAAAGTACTGCATTATACCACACTCTGACAGGCAGTCTATCAAGCCAGGGGCATGTCTTAACTTAATAGGCAACCAATCATGGCAGCTCTGGGAGGCTTCAGATGGCCCTAGGCTGTCATGGCAATGAAAGGGGGGTGTTCAGAACCCCCAAACACTGATCAGGACACTTAAACGGTTAACAGCTGCTATCAGCGTGCACTACAAAATATTTTAAAGTGGGACAACCCCTTTAAAGAAGTTGGATGCACGCCAATCAGCTAATCTCTAGGGTGGCTTCATTCTAAGAAATGGGTGGCGAGATTAGACACTTTTTTAATTAACCCCTTAACGCTCCATAACATACAGTTACGTCATGGAGGTTCGGGGTTTGTATGGAACGGGATCAGAGGTTGATCTCGCTCAATACAATGCAGGTGTTGGCTGTTTTTGATAGCCAACACTTGCCTGCAACAGCCGCGATCAGCTCTCGCACTGATCATGGTTGTTGTTAACTCTTTAGGTCCCGCTGTAAATTCTGACAGTGACATTTAAATGCCCTGATCAGAGTTTGGGGGACCTGCACGGCCTCCCTACGATGAGATCTTGGGGAGCTGTTCAGTTGCCATAGTAGCCGGGGGCCCTTTAAATTATTTAGGTGATATTGCAGTATAAGGGCTCCTGCACACTTGCGTTTTTCTTGCGTGTTTTTTAACGCAATATCGCGTTTTTTTTCATGCGATTGTCAATGGGGCTTTCTAATGCTAAAAACGTATCGCACAAAAATTGCAAAGCACCAATTTGCAATGTGTTTTTAACATTAGAAAGTCCCATTGACAATCGCGTAAAAAAAACGCAACGATATCGCATGAAAAAAACTCACAAGAAAAACACAAGTGTGCAGGAGCCCTTAGGGCTTATTCTGACATGCGTATATTGGCCGGGTTTTCACGCCCGGCCGATATACGCTGTCCCTCTCTGCAGGGGGAGGAGGCGGGTCAGGAGCAGTGCACTGAGCGCCCGCTCCCTCTCCGCCCCTCGCCACTATTTGGTCACTTCATCTCCAAGAAAAAATGGAATAAAAAGCAATCAAAAGGTATTCCAAAATGGTGCTAATAGAAAATAATAATTTAAAACTGTTATAGTTGTCAGAAGATGGCGGCAGAAAATAATTTTTTAATTAAAATATTTAATTTTTTTGAAGTATTACAGAAAAAAAAAACTAAAAATTTGGTATACGTGTACGCCGTAGAAACATGATCCCTCTATAGATGACGATATTGCGTTTATTTTCCATTTCACTCCACTAAGAATTTTATTTTTCCAGTACATTATATGGTATGTTAAATAGTACCATTGAAAAATACAACTTGTAATGTGTTTTTGCTACAACTGCAAAGTCTACTGATTTTGTTTTTTTTTTTAATTGTTGACATGCCATAGAGAGGGGTTGGAAGTCGGCGGCAGGTGGTGAATTTGGTAACTGTTTGCTAGAATGAAGGCGTATATGATCTCAGCACTTTTTGAAAATCGCCAACCTATATTGATGATGTACTCGTATTAATAGGCTTTATTGAGACTGTAATGCACATTCTAGTGGTGGGTGTCCCAGACCACAAACTCCCACCAATGAAAACTTCATGTTTTCAAAAGTGAAGGTCCACCTTAAAAACAATTAGATAAGAATTTTACATTTCGGGCAATGAAAAATTGACTTATCTGAATAGCTGTGAGTAAAAGAAATGAAAAAGGAGGGTGGAGCAAGACCCAGTGAGGGTAGTGGAATATTTATGGAGTACACAGAGTTTTCAATGATTGAGTATTTTGAATGGTGGAGGTGCTGCCAACCAGATGACGCTCCACCAGTGTGGGCGTAAGTGTAGCGAAAAGGATGTGAAAAGAACTGGTATGGAGGCGCAACACTCTAAGCTACTAGAAGATGTAGATCAAAGTCCAATGTGTGATGGTGAAAGCACTTCTTTTTTTATTATTTTTTCAGAAATTAAAAACCAGCAATGGAATACGCGTTTCGGAGAAGAACCCCTTCGTCAGTTCGGCTGGATAGGACAACAGGATGCCTAGGGGTGACACGATTCCAAAGATGTATAGGATGTGTCGGAGGTCCTGTGTGCAGGAGGACAGGGGAGTTAAAGCACTTTTTTCTCCCCTGTCCTCCTGCACACAGGACCTCCGACACATCCTATACATCTTTGGAATCGTGTCACCCCTAGGCATCCTGTTGTCCTATCCAGCCGAACTGACGAAGGGGTTCTTCCCCGAAACGCATATTCCATTGCTGGTTTTTAATTTCTGAAAAAATAATAAAAAAGAAGTGCTTTCACCATCACACATTGGACTTTGATCTACATCTTCTAGTAGCTTAGAGTGTTGCGCCTCCATACCAGTTCTTTTCACATCCTTTTCGTTATCTGAATAGCTGGCATGTAACACTACTCTTCCCGTGCAGCGGCCTCTGGTTGACTGCGCATCCCTCTGCAAAATCAACTATTTGTTGGGTGTGCTGAGAACTGGACCCAATGGTGGAAACCCCTTTTACAAGATTATTCCACAAGTATCTATGTATGGTTATGGTTTGCAGGCCAACTTTCTAATATCCGAACATACGCCTGATCATAGCCAAATCATTCAATCTATGGAGTGGCACTCTGATCCGATACCATCTTCATATGTTGTGCACTTACGTCTTGGTGTAGGTATAATGATTTTCTCTCTGAAAAGTAAACAAAAAAACTTTTTTTTACAAACTAAATAATATAAAAAAAAAAGATTACTGACTCCAAAAACTGTAAGTTTATGACCAGAAGTTTTGTCTTGCGCCAACTTATTCTGCAGCGCTTTCAAGCATGGGAGAAATGCAATCAGTACAACAATTACAATGTGAGGTACAATCAGTTTGAAACAAATGGGGAGGGGTGGTACAGGAGGTACATGGGGGGGGGGGGCGAGGCATGGGGAACACAGGCAGTAGGGGATATCATGTGGAAATCAGTTATTAGAAAGCAAACCGGGTGGGGCAGTAAGAAGGTGCAGGGGTAGAGGTCGTTAGTGATAGGCAGGGTGGAAGGTCTTGGGAGCCATAGGGGAAGGCAGGAGATTTGGTATGCCTCTCTGAAGAGGGGAGTTTTTAAGGCGCATCTGAAATTTCGTGCATCGGGAATTGTCCGTATGCCTTAGGGTAGAGCGTTCCAGAGGATTGGTGAAGTCCTGTATGCGAGCATGTGAGGTTTATATTAGGGGGGTGTTTAGTCTGAGTGTGTTAGCGGATCGGAGTGAGCGGGCTGGGTGGTGTATGGATAGGAGGGAGGCGATGTATGGTGGCGCGTCGCCATGCAGAGCTTTGTGAGTGAGGTTGAGGAGTTTAAATTTAGTTCTACAGTGGATGGGCAGCCAATACAGTGACTGGCATAGTGCAGAGGCGTCTGAGTAACGCATAGAAAAATGAGCCTAGCTGCTGCATGGATTTGAGTGGAGAGAGTCTGGTGCGGGGGAGGCCGATGAATAGGGAGTTGCAGTAGTCGGGAGTGGATGAGGGGCGACCACTAGTGTCTTTAGCGTGTCCATGGTGAGGAATGGACGTATTTTAGCAATATTTCTGAGGTGCATGTGGCATGTTTGGGCCAGGGATTGGATGTGGGGTTGGGGTGGGGGTGGGGGTAAAAGAGAGGTCAGAGTCCAGTGTGACCCCCCCCCCCCCCAAATCAGCGGGCATGCTGTCTGGGGGTTATGATGGTGCCAGACACTGGAATGGAGATGTTTAGGGGAGGTCGGTTCAAAGGCGGAAAGAAGAGAAGGTCAGTTTTTTTTAGAGAGGTTAAGTTTGAGAAAAAGGGAGGACATAGTATTAGAGACAGCAGACAGTGATATTTTGGAGGAATGGTTCAGAGATCTCACGGGAAGAGGTGTATAGTTGGGTGTTGTCAGCGTAGAGATGGTATTGGAGGCCGAATTTGTGGATGGTTTGTTCTTTTTGGGCTACATAGATAGAGAAGAGAAGGGGACCAAGGACCGAGCCCTGGGTACAAGAGGAAGTGGAAAGAAGATAGAGCCAGCAAAGGAGACACTGAAAGATCGGTCAGAGAGGTAGGAGGAGAACCAGGAGAAAGTTGAGCAGTACTGAAAATGATTGGTCAAAGCCCTGAATGAATAAGTCTACATGCTCCACTCCATGGACTAATTCAGAGATAGGTAAACCCCTAAGGCCTCATGTCCACGGGGAAAATCAGGCCCGCTACGGATTCTCCATGGAGAATCCTTAGCGGCTCCCTCCTGCCCCGCGGACATGAGCGCTGAAAATAAGAATAAACTCACCTGCTGCGGACGGTGTGGGTCTTCCCTTCTTCGCGGCCGGATCTTCTTTCTTGGCAGGCAGATGTGCGTCCATAGGCCTCAATAGAAGCCTGCGGGAGCCGTCCTCGCGGGAGACCCACACTAAAATGGAGCATGTCCGGATTTTTTCCTGCACGCGGGACCCGCGCCTGCAGGGGAAAATGACATCCGCAGGTATTTAACTACCTGCGGGTGTCTAATGCATCCCTATGGGGCACGGATCCACGTGTGGGAAAAACACTCCGGATTTTAATTCTTAATTTCCCCATGGACATGAGGCCTAAGACTCATCTGAATTGAACAATGCAAAGGAAAACTAAAATATAAGAGATGTGATTTAAGTGATCACCACATCCATGCATAACACAGTACACCTATTGGTTTCAATGGACACTGTATAATGTTTCCTTTACTGTGCGGTGGGACTCAATGAGGGTTGAATACTTTCTGCCCAGTTCACCCACAGATTACAGCTCATCACTGGAGGTCTGAGCAGGGAAACTCCTAAAAGTAAAAGGCTTTCTTGGGTTCTGTTAGTCATGTAGCAGCAACAGTAAGATAAGTCAGGAGGACCCAGGTGTGGGTCTGAGGCAGATGGAAGGGGAGTATGGTTGTTGCTGACTATTTTATTGTTCATTTGAGGTTCTGCTGTGTCAGTTATTTTGTATATTACTGTGACTTTAAAAAGGGGGGGGGGGAATAAAGTTGAGCAGTAAGAAGAGACAGAAATGTTGTTAGTCAGTGCAGTTATGAGCGGTGTGAGAAGCTGGGGGAGCCCCCCTATGTCTGTGCAGCTATGCTGCAGTGTGAGAAGCTGGGGAAGCTCCTCTATGTCTGTGCAGCTATACTGCAGTGTGAGAAGCTGGGGATACTCCTCTGTGTCTGTGCAGCTATGCTGCAGTGTGAGAAGCTGGGGATGCTCTTCTGTGTCTGTGCAGCTATGCTGCAGTGTGAGAAGCTAGGGACACTCCTCTGAGTCTGTGCAGCTATGCTGCAGTGTGAGAATCTGGGGATGCTCCTCTGTGTCTGTGCAGCTATGGTGCAGTGTGAGAAGCTGGGGATACTCCCCTGAGTCTGCACTTCCATACTATGGAATGAGGAGCAAGGGATACTCCCTGGTGTGAGAGAAGCTCCAGTGTGCAGGATTAGCCCTACAGGTGTGAGCTTCTCAATGAGAGGGACATTTCTTTTGGAGAAAGGTTGAGCTGATTACAAGCATTTGAGAGACTTCTATCTCCTCATTTTCCCCCTCCCTTCTGTCCAACAACGATGATGTGATACAGAGCTGCCAGAGACTACATTACTGGTGACCTGGTAAGGACTTTTAAGAAACCCTTTAGATAGGCAAAAGAGGACTAACATGGAAGTTACCAGTTATTGGGTAAGGATTTTGAGAAACCTGATATACCGCTACTGAACATTTAACGTAAGACCCCTAACACGGATCCTCTAATATCCGACTGCAACAGGGTGAGTCACCCCGGAACGAGACTTTAACTGTTTATCTGTTTACATTTTACGTTTCATTACTGAAGGCATACACGTTGGCTTCCGGGACCCTCCATGCGTGGAACCTCCATGCTACCAACACTGTTCCAGATCACCTCAAACCAGGTACCAGGACCACTTCACACAGAAAATACTGTAATACTTGTCTACTAATTGAATAGTTGTGTAGTGTGGAAGCAAACATTCCGATATTGATTATGAGTAGGGATGAGCGAGTATACTCGCTAAGGCACTACTCGCTCGAGTAATGTGCCTTAGCCGAGTATCTCCCTGCTCGTCCCTAAAGATTCAGGGGCCGCCGCAGCTGACAGGTGAGTTGCGGCGGGGAGCAGGGGAGAGCGGGCGGGAGAGAGAGATCTCCCCTCCGTTCCTCCCAGCTCTCCCCGCACCGCGCCGGCCCCCGAATCTTTAGGGACGAGCAGGGAGATACTCGGCTAAGGCACATTACTCGAGCGAGTAGTGCCTTAGCGAGTATACTCGCTCATCCCTAATTATGAGTAGTCACAATAGAATCAGCACTGTGAAATATATCCACCCTGCTAGAAAGAATTAATGTAGAACATTTCACCCACCTATGAATATCAACGTAAACCTCCCATATACCAAGGACAGATAAGGAATGTGTTTACAGAGAGCGGCTACATATTACATGGCCTTGTCACATTCTCAAGAGGTCATTAATCACCACCAAACACTTACTCAGGTTCTCCTTCCAGTAAACGTCGGTACTCAGCGATTTCAGTTTCCAGAGTCTCCTTAATTCTCCACAGTGCCTCATAATCCAGTTTGTTGTTCTGTATGGTCTTTAGGATCTCCGATAACTCCTGCTCTACTACAGTTATATCGCCCTGCAATCTGCCCACTTCTTTCTTGTACCGCAGCTCAGTTTCATCAAGTTCTCCCCTTAGTGCATTCGCCTGTAATACAATTAAGTCTTTGTATCCTTCATTGCCCTTTATCGGAGAAGTCACCAAAAAACGTTGGTGAATATACAGCGATGCATTATAAATTATATACTTGATAATATCCCCCTACTAAATTATAGAGGTCACCAAGGTCATAGATTGATGTTTATGGTGCTCTGAGGGGACTTCAAATCTTGCTGTGTGACAAATCTGCTTATGTGACAAATTGATGAGTAGCTTAAAAGGGAACCTGTCATCAACTATAAGCAGCATAAACAAAGTTATGGTGCTCATACTGAGTTAATGAGTCACACTGAGCCGCAACTAGACATGGCTATACTAATTGCATAGCGTGGCCGCTATTCAAAGTTATTGGCAGCTGCAGATGTAGTGTGCCATCCTTCAATGATGGAGCTCCTACACCTACAGTTTAGGTGACGGCCAGGAGTCCAAAGAGCTGTGTCTCATACTCACCCGGTACCCCGTTATTGTGGTATCACCAAGCAAAGTCAGTGCGTGCACAGCCAGAGTGGTGACTCTTTACAGACGGCTGTACGAGTACATTCCCATTCATCTCTATGGGGGTACACACATATATGTAGTGACCCAGTACATCATACTGGTCTCCTCCATAAATGTCATACATGTATGTCTTATGATGATGCACTGTGCAAAGCTGTCTTGTCATTTCCAGTATGTGTTTGCACAGCTTTAGTGCTTGAGAGGTTAACCTTTAATAAAATCCAAAGGCTGCATGTAAATATAGCAAGTTATGTCCTGTCATGTGATGTGAGAGTTTATAAAAGTGAGTGATTGGGAGCGGAAAAGGGTCCATGTCTTCCGGAGTGTTGCTGTTCAGGAGGTCCATGTACATGGGGGCACCTTCAGCCCTCATGTGCTGAAGCATGGAAGAGGAGGAGAGATTTCCTGCATTGCTTGTGAGCTGGATGTAAGGAGAGTGAGCCCCGGAGAGAGAGCGCTTCTGTGAGTTCAAGTGTGTTTCTTCAAGGCCAGTGCAGAGGTACTATCTATCTCTTCTGATTTTCCTACGCGACTGTCTGAAATCTGGATCACCGCATAGAGGTACACCATTCATTTGTCACACCCACGCGTCTCCAAGGCTGGGTGCAGGTACTACAAGTCAATAATTTCTGTTAACACTTGTGCATCTTTAAGTCTAGAAGAACCGTGTGGAGTTACTGTAAGTTAATAATTCCTGAAGTCTGTTCATCTACCTGCACTGTGAAGACTTTTATTGAACTGCCTTGTATTGTTTCCCTTATTATTCAAGTAAAGTTTATACCAGGCTCTTACCATTCCCGGAGACCCGTGGTACTCGAAGACTGTCTGTGGCTGCATTTCTTATCCGCCGAGGGTCATACCGGCATATGCAGGAACTGTGGCGTTACGAGTGACAATTAATCCCCGTTAACCAGTATACTGGGCATTCTCTGTCCTAGGGGGTTTGAGGTGGCCTGCAGTGATATTCTGACCTTGGCTGCATGTGTCCCTCCAGGAAGGGGCATGGTAAGTGCCACCGTGACAAGTCAGCACTATACCCTCCCAGCTCCCCACGTATGTCAGGTGTCCGGGGTCTCTCTATGTAAGGGTGCATTCACACCAACGTATATCGGCTCGGTTTTCACGCCGAGCCGATATACGTTGTCCTCGTGTGCAGAGGGGGGAGGATGGAAGAGCCAGGGCCAGGGACTGTGCTCCCGCCCCCTCTCTGCCTCCTCTCCGCCCCTCTGCACTATTTGCAATGGGGAGAGGCGGGACGGGGGCGGGGCTAATTAACGGACCTTAGCCCCGTCCCCGTCCTGCCTCCTCTCATTGCAAATAGTGCAGAGGGGCGGAGAGGAGGCAGAGAGGGGGCGGGAGCACAGTTCCTGGCCATGGCTCTTCCATCCTCCCCCCCTGCACCCGAGGACAACGTATATCGGCTCGGCGTGAAAACCGAGCCGATATACGTTCGTGTGAATGCACCCGAAGGCTGCATGTAGCCCTCTGTAAAGAGTCAAGCTGGCTTTGTGTGCGCCGACTTTGCCGGGTACACCGCAGGAACTGGGTACCAGATGAGTATGAAACGATAAGTACTATAACTTAGTTTATGGTGTTTATATTGATGATGACAGGTTCTCTTTAGATTTAAAAGGATTGTCCAACCTTGGAAAAACTGATGGCTTATCCTCAGTATAGGCCATCAGTATCTGATCGGTGGGGGTCCACTATTCGTGATCCCAGCTGATTTGATGTGAGAGATACGAATGCCAGAGCTTCTTCTATTTAACATCTGAGCACAATTATGCCTGTATTACAGAATGTTGCATGGTTGTTAGCAACAGGCTTGTCCAATTGAAATTAATAGCCCTTTAGTTGGCTGATCGATAAGGATCCTGAGCGGTGGACCCCTACTAAGCACATATCGATGGCCTATACTGAGGAGAACCCATCAATTTTACAAGTTGGATAATCCCTTTAAATAAACTTCAACAGCTAGGATGTGCAATGCATGCTGGTATATAAACCCCTGCTAATCACCTGGTTTCCTGAAGTCTCCAGTTCCAGCTGCAGTCCTTGTAAGATGGTTCTCTTCTCTCGTACGTCATTTTGTGCCCTCCGAATGTCTTCATCATCCTTTGCGAGTTGCAGGGTTACAGCTTTATACTATAAAACAAAGGACACTATTACATCCCGCATAATGTGTTGTACTGGACACATGACCTTGTCAGCCAACCGCATTGATGAGATGCCGTCTATTCTGGCACCATATATAAATGTTGAAGGATATACATTATACCTGAGTTTGGAATAGAGCATCTGCCTCCTCTTTATTTTTCTTTATTATGCTCTCGTACTGCGTACGAACTCCAGACAAGATGGACGTGAGGTCCGGCCCTTGAACCGCATCAACAGCAACTTCAACTTTTCCTCCATCTAGTTTCTCTCTGAGAGCAGCAAGATCCTGCATTGCAAAATGTATGTCAGGTCACAAGCGTAAGTAAGGCCGGTTTCACATCTGCGTTGAAACATCCGGTTGAAGGTTCCGCCGCAGAACCGCATCAAAATCCTGGAACAGAAAATGCTTTTTTCTCCCCATCTAAAAGCCGGTTAATTGAACGAAAACCAAATGGACCCCATTTTAGTTAACGGGGTCCATTTAGCGCTGTTGTGAACCTATCCTGAGGATAGGGACAACCCTTTTTAGAGTTTTCTAAAACACTACCCGAAACCTTCTAAAATTGATTGCAAACTTTTCCCATGCCATATGTAAATGATATTTAAGTAGAGATGAGCGAGCATACTCGCTAAGAACAATTACTCAAGCGAGCATTGCCCTTAGCGAGTACCTGCCAGCTCGAGAGAAAAGGTTCAGGTGCCGGCGGCAGGGGAGCGGTGAGTTGGGGCAGTCAGCAGGGGGAAGCGGGAGGGAGATCTCCCCTCTGTTCCTCCCCGCTCTCCCCCGCATCTCCCTGCCCGCCGCCGGCACCCGAACCTTTTCTCTCGAGCGGGCAGGTACTCGCTAAGGGCAATGCTCGCTCGAGCAATTGCCCTTAGCGAGTATGCTCGCTTATCACTATATTTAAGGAGTCTGCTGGGTGTTTCTGCATTTTCAGGAGGTCCTGAGCTTCTCAGCGATCCCGCCTCCATGGAGTTGATTGACAGTTTTGCCAGCGGTAAGCACTTAAGGGATTTCTTACACAGAATAATTATCATTCAGATTATCGCTGGATCATGCAAATTTGAACAAGAATTGACTTCCACTTCATTGTTCTTTTTTTGCCTTCCTCTGGATCAACATTGGGGAGGCGTGGGGGAGTAATAGGCTGAACTGGATGGACATATGTCTTTTTTCGGCCTAACATACTTCCGAGAGGGAAAGGTGCACAGGAAAAAACTGGTGACGCAGTTAAACTAATTTGCATGTGGAGTGTGTACAAGAATATGCTTAACAATTCTACCAGTGGATTTCCAGCTATTAAAAATTGCTGATCTATCCACAAGATAGGCAGAGGTCCACCGGTCAGCTGTTCACTGTCACCCTGTACAGAGAAGGAAGCAGATAGCTCTATATATTGTGCAATGGCTCGGCGTGGTATTGCAAGCACAGCTTCCATTGAAATGATTGCAGTGCATAAAAGGTGGAGTGCTTTTTAGTAAATTATTAATGGTACCTGCTTGTGATCATTCTTTAGGGAGAGAAGCTCACTCTGTAGGCTGTCTACATCTGCCCTCAGGCTGTCATTAAGAACAGCATGATTTTCCTTTGCTTTTCGCAATGAGTTCAAATCCCGTTCCATAGACTGATGTAAGGCAAATTCTGTACTCCACCTAATAAAAAAACAATGTTTCTTTTCATTGTGAAGGTATAATGCATAGCAGTGCAGATTATCATTACTTCAAGGCATACCTTATGAGGATTAAAATGAATTTCCCTTAATAAGGCAAGTTTGTATAGCTTGTGTGGAGTGGGGTTCATTTATTTATGATACCGTTATTAAAAGAAGCTTAGTTCCAGGGTTTCTGCTGTGAACTAATAAAATACTCTACCTGCCATATGCCATGGAGACAAGGTCATTAGGAAGACCGAAATAGATTGGAGAAGTGCAGAACCCACTGCATACCATGGAGCATAAATTATAATGGTTGATTATTGTATATAAAGATGATATATTTCTATATATATAATGTGGAACCACCACCAGCTTGTACAATGCCTTGTTGACAACTTGGGTCCATGGTTTCATAGGGTCTGCATCATACATGAACCCTAACATCGGCCTGGAATATCTGGTATCATGACTCACTAGACGCATTGGTATCAACTACATGTTGCCAGTCCTCTAGGGTCCAGTTAGCAACCTTACGAGCCCAGGGGAGGCGCTGTGTCTGGTGTTGTGTTAACAAAGACACTCTGTTGGGTCTTCCATATCTATAGAAGCTGAAGAACGCGACACTGACCTGCGGCATATTCATGTGGTACTTCCAACATTAAATATGGATGTGATTTCTGCCATAGTTGCTTGTCTATTTGCATGGACAATTCGAGCCAGATGCTGCCGGTCATGATTATTAAGCAGCCATGGATGGTAATTAGAGCTGAGCGAGTATATTTGCTAAGGCACATTACTTGAGCGAGTAGTGCCTTAGCCAAGTATCTCCCCGCTCGTCTTTAAAGATTCGGGGGCCGGCGGGGGGCAGGGGAGAGCGGGGAGATCTCGCTCTCCCTCTCTCCCCCCCGCTGCAACTCACCTGTCACCCGCGCCGGCCCCCAAATCTTTAGAGACGAGCGGGGAGATACTCGGCTAAGGCACTACTCGCTCGAGTAATGTGCCTTAGCGAGTATACTCGCTCATCTCTCGCTCATCTCTTCAATTACGTTTTCCTGGTACATATGTGACACTACAGATGGAGGAATTTTAAATTTCCGTATGTGATCAGAAATTGAATGTCCCATCCATCTGGCATCCACTATGATGCCTCGTTCGAATTCCAATAACTCACTTCGCCTTGACATGAGCACGCTGGTCAGTGTTCAACCTAACTTACAAAATAACACCTTATACAGGTGCAGACGTTCCCAAGTGTCACCTAAGGTAACGCCACTTCATAATCAATTTAGATGCTGCTATCCCATGACTTTTAGCCCATAAGTGTATATTACTTCCACTCTGTAGCCTGCTATTACTCCTATGAGACACCTAAAGTGACTCAAATTGGCGACAACTGGTTTGGTGTTTTGACCCTGATCAGACTCCTAATTTCAATGGAACTTTCAAAAATCAGTTTGCTTACCATCAAAACAACCTGATTCACATGGAATGGAACACACAGAAATTTATGCAACAAATCTGTATGTGACGATACTCTTATTGGACTGTAGGGGAAGGTATAGGGCGCTTCTGATCAAACAACTAGGAAAATGCCCTTGCAATTGTGCAATTCTTATAGAAAAATGTGAGGACTATAGGATGTCACTTGGGTCATTGAGACATCTCACGTTGTACCGCCTGCAGCCAGGGGCGTAACTAAAGGCTCAGGTGCCCTGATGCAAAAGGTGAGCTGGGGCCCCCCCTCTATCTGTATCTGTACCCGTACCCGTACCTGTACCTAAACCATGCTGCACAGAGGCATAATTTGAAGCTTCTGGGCCACAATGCAAAACCTGTAACAGGGCCCCGTACAATAATGCTTTATTCATAGTACTGGGCTCCCTATATGGAGAAGAGAGGCCTTATGGGCCCCCTAAGGCTCCTGGGCCCGGGTGCAACCGCATGCCCTCTATAGTTATGCCCCCGCCTGCAGCGCTAGTTCTAGGCGACACCAAACTAGGCACTTGCCTAGGGTCTGCATTCTCTACAGCTGTGTTTACCAAGCTTCTCAGCCTTAGAGCACCCCTGGGAAAAAATGTACCTTGGACAACCACTGTCAAAAATCTTTCTTAGAAAATACTAAAAACAGTTGAAAACAAGAAATTTCCAATACCTATTAATTACTGTTAGCTACTATGAATTTTACAAATAGAAAAGAAAGAGGCCTGCCAGCAGCAGCCGTTGCACAATTTCTTGCTCCCTCCCAGCAGCAGTCATTGCACCCACTTCTCCCCACCTTCCAGTAGCAAATGTTTCATCTCTGCAATGGCAGTGGCCCACACATAGTCTGAAAGTAACGAAAGTGTTGTCCAATAACTTGTCCGCTACTGGCGGATAAATATGTGTTTCTCTGGTGTCGGCTCGAGCTTCCATATTTTAACTGGCAGGCCTGCATTTTATTACCATTGTGCACATGTTGAGCCTTTTCCTGAGGGCCTACCTCACTTACATGTCACTTGTGTGCTTAGTACCGTAATATAGGGGACACGTCTTTGGATGTCTGTTTGGGAGCTGCAGGGCAAGGTGAATCATTTGTAGCAGTCTCTCTAGCTGTAGTCCCTGCAGCTTTGTTCTCTCAAAGACATTGGTTCTGGCATTGTATGAAGCCTATTTTCTTGTGCTGCTGTCCCGCTCTCACACAGATTCTGCAGGACACGTTCTCTACGGCTCCCCAAGCCAACTCCTCACTCCTTTGGCAACTCTCTCTCGGCAATGCAGTCTCTCTTATAGGGGTTCTGTCATTAAAAAAAAAAATCAATACTTACCTATTCCTCCCCAGGCATTCTACTTACCACATCTTCTCTCCGCCCATCTCCTGGCTCCTGCAGTCCCCCAGGTCACCTTTCCTCCAGCTGGCCGATTCTTCTTCTTCCAGTGACAAAGCGTCCATTCTCTGCAATCTCTTTCCTTTAGGTCAATGTACGCTACGTCACTAGTGACAGGGAATGCTGAGCTACTGCCAAGACTGCGCATGCACGCTGTCTTGCAACAATGGTATATGAACACTCATGGTGAGACAGCGCGCATAGCTTGGCATTCCTTACTAGGCAGGGAATGCTATGTCACTAGTGACATACAGGCCTGCAGGAAGGAGATTGCTGAGAATGAACGCTCCAAAACAAGAGGATCGGTCCAGCTTGCGGTGAGGTGACGCGGGGGACTGCAGGAGCCAGGAGAAGATTGACGAGGAGAAGATGCAGTAAGAAGACTGCCTGGGGAGGAATAGGTATTGATTTTTTTTCTTCTAATGACAAAACCCCTTTAAGGCTCAGTACCACTAGAATTGCTTTCCAATTTGCAGCTCTCTATGATCTCAGATCCTCCAGATCTCCCACCTGATGTTTGCAGCCAATGGGAAGTCACATACAACATTCCATAGAGAAATACACTAACTGCAGTAATGTATGACAGCCAGTAGAGGTCGCCCTTATACCATCCAAATTACATTACAATATATAACTATAGGATCCATAATAGAGTTCATAGCAGCTCAAACACGAACCTGGACTTTCACAATTACACCATACCCCCCATCTTCAAAGCAGCTGCTGCCCCATAACTGCTCACATTATTACCCCAGCAGCAGTGTGATTGGAAAATGATTTGCCAGCCAGCTTCCCCCAGTAATCAAAATGTGTGTGTTTCTATACTTTGGTGGTGGAAGACGCAGCTTTTCTCTTTCTCCGCATGCTTCTTTCTAGTAAGGCAGCATGACTAGAAGCTGTGGCAGTACTTTTGGCTAGCTCTTATTGCTGATTCCCATAATTTCCTAGCCTGGGTGTTACGGCACTCCTAGTGGGCTCTCAGGGCGCCCTATTGGTTGGGAATCACTGCTCTAAAAGACCCCTGAGGATAGGAACCCCGGGGGCAATCTAAACTGATCCAGCATTATTTAGCAGTGGATGGTGGTATTATTTGGGAATATATTGATGTATTACTGTATGTGAAGAGTTACTATATGGCAGCATTATGTGTTTTGTTTTTTTAGTATTATTTGGATGCTTCACATTATATGGGCTAAAATTGCATTAAAAATCTGGCTAAAAATTGGAATGGAGGGAACTAATCCAGGATCCCAATTTCTATCAAACCAGCCCTGCATAAGCCTTCTGATATAGTATGCTATGCATTTCTTATACTTACTTCTCCTTGAGGTCATCTGCAGCCAGTCTGCCGTTATCAATAGCCAGTAAGAGCTTTGTATTCTCAGAGACTGAATCTGTAATCTGAAAGTAGAAGGTCATAGTTTGACTTTTAAACAGCATTTCCTCGTACAACAAGAAATAGTTGGAAATATGGTGAAGGGTTAATATTTTATTCTGGATGACCAATGCAGTGCGAATAGGGACGATCGACCACATTGTTACCCCGTGACCGCTCTCTGATTCGCTTTTGGACAGGGATGCCTTCGCCTGGACTCTCTGCACCCTGGTGTGACTGAACCCCATTATAACATAACTGAAACCCACAGAAAGAAAAGCAATAAACGCATCACATATAAGAAAGTGAAATTGCGTTAAACTCCAGTAAGCATCCTATTTCCTATTACACTGCCTTCCGATAAAAGAGGATCTGATGCCGATGTACCTGAAGGGACTGAATGGCCTCTTTGTGTAATATGTAAATTCTGTACATAATATGTAAATGTTATAGAAATAAGGAATAATGAGAACACTATTCCCGGCGGCGGGATGTAGATCTCAACGTCTAAGGTCAATTCTTGCTTATTTATTAAAGAATTGCAATCAGAACAATTTTCCTACATACAGATGTATTTTTCTTTCTTGGACTCTTAGGGCTTCTTCAGATGACTGTATTTGTGCAGAGAAGAGAACTCATTGATGTCAACGGGTTCGCTCTAATGAACGTGTTTTGCATGCGTATTTCGTGCACACGCATAAAATCGGTCCTGCTTAGAGATGAGCGAGCGTACTCGCTTTGGCAAACTACTCGAGCGAGTAGTGCCTTATCTGAGTACCTGCCCGCTCGTCTCTAAAGATTCGGGTGCCGGCGGAGGAGAGCGGTGAGTTGCGGGAGTGAGCAGGGAGGAGCGGGGCGGGGGGGAGAGAGTGAGTGAGAACTCACTCCCCCCGTTCCTCCCCGCTTTTCCCCGCCCCCCGCCGGCACCCGAATCTTTAGAGACGAGCCGGCAGGTACTCGCATAAGGCACTACTCGCTCGAGTAGTTTGCCTTAGCGAGTACGCTCGCTCATCTTTAGTCCTGCTCTATTTTCCTGCCTAATTGTGCACCAAGGACCCCATTGACGTCTTAGGGAGGTGAGCAAATATGCAGTTCTGTGGGAGAAAGGACACATCAGGATCTCATTAGGCTACATAGCCTTTTAAATCATGGTAGCAGTGCACCGCGCATGTGAATTAGCCTTGCGTGCAAAAAAGTACAGTACTATGCGCTAGAAGTACCGCTGGATTTGGGTGCCTCCTTCCTACTAATGCTCTTTATAATGGCCATCAGCACATCACATCTGTCAGCAGCTTTAACCATGGGGCAATAGATGCACCTGCACTGCGCCTCCTGGCAGCGGCACCACTATCAAGAATTTCTGCATCCTCAGTTGAAAAGTATTGTGCAAGTTAAAAAGTAATAAACCAAGATATTTTCGCCTCTCGCTGCTCCGGCTCCTGGTCTCCACTCACTTCTGGCTTTAGTGCATGGCAGTCTAGTTACCATTGAAGCTAGTGATTGGCTGCAGAGGTCACACACCTAGACAGGTACATGACTCCTCAAGTAGAAAGTAAGTGGGAAGCCATGAAGGGAGTGCACCCTGCTGTGTTAGGTGAGTATAAGCTTTTATTACTTTTTTAGGCTGAAAAAGTTTGGGAATGGAGGGGCCAGGGGGCACAGGCAAGGGATCCACAGGGTATGCCTGCACAGGGCCCACTAGGGGGTATCAGAATAGTCCTGACTTTAGTCCTCTCTCTACTGATGGGATACAGATCCTGCATACAATAAGGCGTTAGCCCATTACATTACAGTGCTATTCCCATCCTGTCAGAGAAAGTGGTGCCAGAGGTGGGACTTCTACTAATCTTGAGAATGAAGGAGGCACAGCGCTGCTTTAGAGCTGTGGCCCCTTCATTTTTAGGATTGTGAAGGTCCCAGAGTTTGAACCTCACTATACTGCCATCCTATTATGAGATGGGAATAACCGTTGATTTCCATGTCCCAAATTCATGTTGGGTAGCTCCATACAGAATAACCCAACTGGATAGAACTCATCTATGTGCTGATCCACCAGTACGGCAGAAATCCGAGGCTCAGCTTCGCACTACTGCTATCGATTCTACTAGAAATACATGGCAGATTTTTAGGTAGACATATACTTTATATATGCTTTCTCATGATTTGGGAAGGTGTTTTTAAGAAAAGTTTCAAATATTTTTAACTAACAAGTATAAATGGTTACTGCCCTTCCTTGGAACATCTTAGATCAAGCTTTTAGTGTGAACCCATGTAATCATTCCATCATTATGTGCACCATATTTTTCTTTGCGCCTCACCTGCTTGCTGAGAGTATTAATCAGTGTGAAGTAATCACTGTAGTCTTTCTTAACCCCGGTGTCCTCCGATAATTTCTCTCGAATTTTTATCTCTAATTGTTGGTTTGATTTTTCCAGGGCACAAACATTCTCCAAGTAGCTGGCGAGACGATTGTTGAGGTTCTGCATCACCTCCCTCTCATTAGGTCCATGGGCCAGTGGAGAATGGGGCACTTGAGCTGGAGAGACAACCCAAGGTCTTCCATTATACGAGACACTAGCTGAGGAGGTCCTTAGCTTAGCAGGGCTTCCACGGGGAGAACACAGGGTAGCCATAGGAGCTTGTGTGGACTCTGCATAGAGAGAAATGAAAGTGAAATATAGTAAGTGATACCAGTATATATGCTAAGGAAACTACCGGGGAATGCCAGTGTTTTCATCCGCCCATGTCCGGCATTAGCTGCCTGCACAGGTGGCACAGTGTACCAGCCGCCAGCTTGTAGCAGGGTGTGATAGCCTCTTAGCAAGTGGTGTGGGCAGAGGAGATATAAAGATAAAAAAGTTGTCTTGTAGATATGCTGTCTTCAATAAACATATACAGTAATTGCTTTTTATGGGGTAGAGTGTAGGCACAATTTTATTCAGGTTATGTACTTTACCATTCAGTCGTTGGCTCATGTTTAGACTGGACAATTATCATTCGCTTTCGCTCAGTGAACAATTTTTGAAGATAATCATTCCATGTAAAAGGGCCTTAAAGGGGTGGTCCCACGAAATTAAGTTATTCCCTATCCACAGGTTAGGGGGCAACTAGCTGATAGTTGGAAGTTTTCTTTTTGCGGGACAACCCCTTTAAGGACTAGACCTCCCATGCATCGGGGACACATGTTCTACATGAAAAAAAACTTGGAGCATGCACTAATCTAGTCCAATTTGCAGATAAGACAAACCCATTCAAGTCAATGGGGAGGCACGAACGCTATCTATAAGTTGACCGTATTTCATGGATGTGCTGCTAAGAGATGCAGAAAAGTTTTTTTTAGTGGGTGTAGAAGATGGATGACCTACGGAAGTAAAAAAAAAACAAACAAAAAAAAACATATGAACGACATATGGAACAGCACACAGATGAAAAATGGCCATTTTTTGCAGATACGACATGGACAAATTTTCAAGTGCTTGTGTGAATTCGGCCTCATCCTAATAACTACATCAATGGGTCCATAGTTGTTTATGAAAGAAAACAATAGGAGATTGCAGACGGAGGGAAGCACATAAAAGATGACAATGGAGGCACAAGGTTTTCTTTTCCTCCTTAAGCCAAGACCTAGTCAGGAAAAGAAATTCCCGAATGACCACGATGTCCCCAATATGTCATTGCTGAAGGCTCGGGGACACCTAAATCAGATCGAAGTCAAAAACATGGTGAAGCAGACAGCAACTGTCAGTTCTCCGGCCATTTTACTTATTCTTCCTCTTTCTTGTAGTCGGTTTATATGACATTTTGGTCTTCGGGACGGGATGTTGTTATGGTAACTTTTTGCATAATTTGAATAAGCTGACGCCAAGGAATCCCGTATGCATTTATGACCGTTCTGCCTCCAATAAAACACCTTTTGTTGGTTGAGACAAAAGAATGAAACTCAGCATTTCGCAACTAGACAACGGACATGCTTTGTGGCAAAAAGTGCTGTAAGAGCAGTGAGACCATGGAACTCTCTGCCTGAGGACGTGGTGATGCCAAACACTCTAAAAGAGTTCAAGAGGAGCCTGGACACCTTTCTTGAGTGTAACAATATTACATGTTATAGTCACTGATTACTTCAGAAGGGTCGTTGAATCAGGGATTATTCTGACTGCCAGATTGGAGTCGGTAAGGAATTTTTTCCCGCCAAAGTGAAAAAAATTGGCTTCTACTTCATTGAGTTTTTTTGCCTTTCTCTGGATCAACATTGGATGGGGCGGGGTGGGGGGTTAATAGGCTGTTTCATAAATCTGTCCTTGTTTGTCTGTCTATATGTGAAGCCAGCGAGAGAAAGTTCAGTTCCCTTTAATACTTTCTGAAATAAGGACAATGTAGATACTTCAGACACTAGAGGGTCCCCGATTCCTGCGGTCCTCCATGCCATTGCCCACCCATAAAAATGTCATAGTATGGGCAGAAACACGCGAGTGTTTGCACAAATATGCTCCCTGCAGCGCATTTGTGCATGGACGAGGTTTGAAGAGCAACATAATCAGATTTTTGCACGCATGTCTGCGCATATTACTGTAATTTTTGCGCACCCAAGGCCAGTTCACACGCCCGTGGGGTTTAATGGCTATTTAAGCCTGGTAAGGTCCAGTGGTCTTCTTTTTCTGCATATTGAGCAGCGTTTCAGCTTTCCCCTTGAATATTTGCACACCAGCCATAGTCTTACATAGCAGTGTCGCTGGAAAATAGAGCAGGTCCTATTGCACAAAACGCGCTAACGAGAGCAAACCCATTAAAATCAATGGGTTCTATTCTCTGTATTTAGCGCCCGCAGATTTTGCATGCACAATAATGTGAGCCAACAGGGCCGGGTGATGCCACCCTGTACAATGCAAAATCCTGCAGTACATGCTATTACATATGAAACACCTACTGGAAACCTACAGCTATGAAGTTTCCCATGCACGGCTTAGCTTGGGTTGTAGACAATGGCCATTGTAATACCCTACAACTTTTAGGCTGCATATTTCCACAGTTGACAGCTTGTACCCCAAGGGCAACCACCTGTACTGTATATTTCCCATGCTATATGACCTCACTAGAGCCAATACAATAGAAAGACGAGGATCATCCGATGGAAAAAAGGAACCTATTCCAGTCTACCTACAGCAAAATCTCATTGAGACAACGGGCTACAAAGCATATGTATGTGCAGCTCATGGTTTCCAATGGGTTCTTTCACATGAGAGGTGTTGTGTAGAGATGAGCGAGTATACTCGCTAAGGCACATTACTCGAGCGAGTAGTGCCTTAGCCGAGTATCTCCCCGCTCGTCTCTAAAGATTCGGGGGCCGGCGGGGGGCGGGGAGCGGCGGGGGAGAGCGGGGAGGAACGGAGGGGAGATCTCTCTCTCCCTCTCCCCTCCCCCCTGCTCCCCGCCGCAACTCACCTGTCACCCGCGCCGGCCCCCGAATCTTTAGAGACGAGCGGGGAGATATTCGGCTAAGGCACTACTCGCTCGAGTAATGTGCCTTAGCGAGTATACTCGCTCATCTCTAAGTGTTGTGTAGCCTGAACGAACCCATTGGAAACCCTGGGCTTCACATATATGCATTTTGTAGCGAGATTTTGTAGCCCGTGTGAAGAGGCCTTAGGGTGGATTCACACAAGCGTTACGCAGAGAATAGAATCCATTGATAGCAACGGGTTCATTCTCATTTTACTTTTCTGCGTGCGTGAAAAAAAAACGCAGCATACTCTATTTTGTGTGCATTTGCGCACTAAATGGCCCAAGAGAAGTTTAGGGGACGTGCACACATACGGACTCAATACCCGCGTGATTGTGCAATATGCTGCGGGAAAAAGAACACATCTGGAACTTATTAGGCTAATAGTTAAAATCATGGCGGGGTTGTGTTGCGCGCTCTTGTGACATGGCCCTGCTACTGCAAAAAGTATGGTAATGTGCACATAAACACGCACAAAAGCTTGTTGTTCATGGTGGAAATTCGCTGTGCTTACGCAAGCATTTTTGCGCCTACAGTCGTGTGAATACGACCTAAGGGCGGCTTCACATGGGCGTATGCACAATTGGGTATGACTCAATGCACCGTTTTTGCGCTATTGGCTTATTTTACTGTACGTTTTGTGCTCACAGCCAGGGTATGCTTTTTTGCGCACGGGACACAACCACGCCCCGCTTTAAATAGCTATATAACCTTATGAGTTCCAGGTGTTTTTCTCCTGCGGAATTATTGCGCATCCCATTGTGCATTGTGCACATTTGCAAAACCCCCAGTAGGCTTCTATGGGGAGCTTTAGTGCATAAATATGCACAAACGTATAACAAGCTGCGTTTTTTCTGCATGCGTGAAATGCGTACGCAAATAAGGTAAGTGGGAATGAGTCCATTGAAATCAATGGGTTCTGTTCTCTGCGCATTGCCCGCACAAATTTTGTGCATGCAAATGCACCTATGTGAAGCCACCCTGGTGCTGATGTGGCCCTTGGGCCCCTTTGACACCCCTGCTCTATGGGGACAAAATGATTATTCATTCCTCATTCACGTTAATCGCTGTCAACAGCACATTCCCCGTTCACACAGAAACGTGCTGCTCACAACAATTATTTTTTAGGCTGCACAAAACATGTGATCAGTCGACGATCAAGAATTTACTTGTTCAGCTGTTCACTGCTGTGTTTCCACAGGGTAATGATCACGTGAATCAGTGTTCCAAGGAATGCTATGTTTTCTCCTTAGGGAGAGCGCCTAGAAGGTGAGCAGACTTATAAGGCCATGCATGCTCCTCTGGGTAATATGCAAATAAAGGAAATGGAACAATACCTCTGCAGCGCCACCTATTAGAAGGCAGCATTCTTGCAAGTCAATGTTAGACTCTTTATACAGGCCTTGTAACAATGACTGGAAATTCTGGCTTAGCCTTTAATTCCCAGCCATTGTTACAAGGCTTGTATAAAGAGTCTAATAATGTTGCCTTCCAATAGGTGGCGCTGCAGAGGTACTGTTACATCTCCCTTAACAGTGTTTTAATGAACAGCTCCTGCCTCCCAACTTTTGAACAATAACGTTTTGCAGCAATTGCTACACGTGCCGTGGCAATTTTTCATGGCAGATTATGCCCCTTTAATAGTGCCCCTGCATGCCCCCCTCAGTAATGTCCCCTTATAGGTAGCCTAATGTTGTTATTGCTATAGCCAATCCCCTGCCTCAGGCTTTATTCACACGAGTGTATATCAGCCATGTTTCATGTCCAACCGATATATGCGACCAACTGAGGCATTGGTTCAATGTATTTGTTCACACGGGCGAATATACGGCGTGTAAAAACATTGCACCATAAAAAAATGGAACATACGTGTCCGAAATATGCACCGCCTCCCATAGACTCCTATAGGAGCTGGAAAAAAAAGGGAGGGGGAGGCAGTTTAGCAGCCTCCAATGCTGCGAAAAGCTTACAGGTGCCACTTTATAGGCATTGGAAGTCATTCCGAGGATTTATGCAGAGCGAGGGCTTTCCTTGATGCGACATATTTTTTCGCTTAAAACGTCACAATTGGCCATCTGAATGGACGCGAAAAAGCTAATTAAGCATGGGACTTGTTCACGAAAAAATCGTCCATTCATGCGAATTTACAGCGCGGGGAAGAGCCACCAGCATTGGTATGGCCGAAGCCGTAATTGTCCACAGCAATCACGTGTTAAATGGCACATGATTATGCTACCGGGGAACGAGTGCCGTATAGGAATGGCACTGACGAAAGTGGTGGTATTCCGTGAAAGTATAGGTTTTTTTTTAATTTAGCCCATTGCAGGACCTATTTAATGTTGTGTAGCTACGGCTTATCTTTTGGGTAAGGCTTATAGTTCAACCCCACCCAACCCAAAAAAATAATCAGGATAGGGCTTATTTTGAGGGTAGGTCCTACTTTCAGGAAAACAGTATTTACTTTATAGGAGTTAGGGCTTTTTCACATTGGGCATGATTTTGTCCCGTTATGCGGTCCGGATAATCATGGCCACATAACAGGACAAAACAAAACCATTGATTTTAATGGTTCCCTTCTCGTTAGCGGTTAATTTAACGGGCAAGGAAAGGTAGGACATGCTCTATCTTGTACTTAATCAATACCATAATATGCATTTAAATCAATGCCATAACAGGATGAAAAAGCACATACATGGAGTGATTAATTTGCACTTAAAATAATAGCAGTACAAGATGAGTAGTGGAGTAAATACATAAATAGTCCGCTGATAAGGAATGTGAAAGTTTTATGGCATGGCATGTTGTTATGGCATTGATTTAACTGAAAATTAATCACACCAGGTCTGTGCCTGTTCATATGTATGTATAAATACATGTTTCTTCAGATCTATTCCATAAGCCTGAGGAAGAACCCTAAGTAGGGGTGAAAGCTCGCTATAACATCATGTATTTTTGTTAGCCATTAAAAGGTATCATATCTACAAGATTACTTGGTTTCTCTTACTGAGATCAATCACATTTTGCTCTACTGGCTAACACGGTACCAAACTTTTTTTTGTTATAGGTAGATATGAGATAGATGGATTATATATAGTCTGTATTACTCAATTATCGTTCTGTTAGTTTAACAATATGTATGTATTCACAACTATAAAGTCCTCCTAAAGGATGGCACTTGTGGTGCCACACTGGTTAGTATTCTTGCCTCCCAGCCGCTTGGTGTCTTGGCATTCAAAATCGATCAAGAATAGAGATGAGCGAGTATACTCGCTAAGGCACATTACTCGAGCGAGTAGTGCCTTAGCCGAGTATCTCCCCGCTCGTCTCTAAAGATTCGGGGGCCGGCGCCGGTGACAGGTGAGTTGTGGGGGAGGGAGAGATCTCCCCTCCGTTCCTCCCCGCTCTCCCCGCCGGTCCCCGAATCTTTAGAGACGAGCGGGGAGATACTCAGCTAAGGCACTACTCGCTCGAGTAATGTGCCTTAGCGAGTATACTCGCTCATCTCTAATCAAGAACATTATGTGCATATTGTTTTCCTCTTCTCTCCTTGTTGGTTTCTGTCTGTACATTCTCTGAAAACATACTGATACGTTGATTGGCTTCCTATGAAATGCTTTGTGGACTGGGGCTGATGTGTGTGATGACAAGCCCTGTGCTACAGAATATGGAAGCAACATGACGTAAATGAATAAAACAGCGACAGAACCCCACCATACAGAAGTTACAAGAACTCTGACTGAAATGCAAAAAAACTGCTTTTTAGTAATACAAATGTGGCTGATATAATGATGATCTAATTGCACATAAGATAATGTAATAATATCTATATAATAAAACGAAGCAAATCAATTCCAGCTTGTTAGGCTACAGGAACTTCTAGACTCCAATCCATGTCATAAGTAGAAGTGAAATAAAATTGCCATAATAGAAGCAACACCAAAAAGCCTGCCAACTCCGCACTGCTGATTCTGCGTAATAATGCATTTATATGAGCCATCAATAAAACGCTGATATGAGTCAGATCGCACGACTCAGGTGTTCTAGACAGGAAAGTCAGCCTACTTACCTACCTTCTCCAGATAGATCCTTTGAGAGCTGTGAGCGCAGCTGTGCTGTGTACACTTTATATAGCAGGGGAGGCATCACACCCACAAGGGAGGGGGTGTCCTGAGCTCATTTACTACCTGCTAAATGCTTCTTACTGAAGTCAGTAACAGCAGCCCTGTACAGAAAAGGTGATAGCTACCCATTGAGATCAATGCGTTCTGTTCTATTCAAAAACGTGCGCAAATACGTCCGTGTGAAGCCGCCATTATACTGTATATACAGTCCCTCTTTCCTTGTTCCTGGGATGCTTGAGAAAGAAGTTAAACAGTGAAGCCCCCCCCCCCCAAATGAGGAAAAAACTATATATATTGGACTGTTAGGCAGTTTGCCTGTATTCTGCTTGTGCAATACAACAGCATACTCACACCAGAACACTCCAGTGATTAAATGCTGTATCAGAACCAAGCTCCTAACATAAATACAGCACCAGAACCAAGCTCAGTACTTAAATATAGCACTAGAACCTGGGTCATAACATAAATATAGTACCAAACATATAACAAATCCAGCATGAAACAACCTCACAACATACATACAATACCGGAATCAAGCTCATAACAAAAATGCATCCTCAGAACCAAGCTCACAGCATAAACACATTAGGAATTGTGTTGGGAGTGCCAATTGGCTATCAACCATCAAAACTGACCGGAGGTTCCAACGCAGATGTAAAACCACTAAGGATGAGCGAGTATACTCGCTAAGGCACTACTCGTTCGAGTAATGTGCCTTAGACGAGTGTCTCCCTGCTCATCCTTAAAGATTCGGGGGGGCGGGGAGCTGTGGGGGAGAGCGGGGAGGAACGGAGGGGAGATCTCTCTCTCCCTCTCTCCCGCCCGCTCTCCCCTGCTCCCCGCCGCGACCCACCTGTCAGCCGCGGCGGTCCCCGAATCCTTATGGGCGAGCGGGGAGATACTCGTCTAAGGCACATTACTCGAACGAGTAGTGCCTTAGCGAGTATACTCGCTCATCCTTAAAAACAGACGGAGGGGGAGGATTCATGTAGCTCCACAAGATGTTGCCATACAGAGGAAGAAGATCATCTGGTCAGGTAGACCTAAGGAGGGTGATCACCCCTCGCCTGCTGCCCCCCTAGGCGGCTGACGCCCTGTGTTTCCGCTACATAAAGTGTTTAAGTCTGCTGTCCGGGATTGCTCTATGTCTACAAGTAAGTGGAAAAAACTGTCTCATGCTGTTTGTTATTCCAATACTAGTAAGCAAATGTTGGCTTATTGTAGGGCACTGCACATAATTAGCCCGTATCCCCAAGGCTTTCATAAAAGAGCATCAGCTCTAGAACAGAAAAGAATTTCTATGAGCAAGGATTCTTCATCTCTTATGATTAGGGTTGCCACCCGGCCGGTACTTCACAGGCCTGGCTGGTATTTTGCTTGCCAGGCCGGTGCTGTTTTTTTTTTTACCGGCCATATTTATTAAATCCAGAGATCCGCCGCAGGGGATGGAACGGTGGCGTCACGAGTGACAATTGGACTTAAAGGAGATGTCTCGAGGAAGCAGTGAATTTTTTTTTTTGCCCAGTCCCCCTAATTAAACATACATTACTAATTACCCCTGTAAATTACTTTCCTAGCTGGTTTCTACTTACCGTTCCAGCGTTTCAGCAACTTATAAAACTTTTTCCCAAGATGGCCGCCAGCTCTTTTCGCATCGCTTGCTGTAGCCCGACGTGCGCGCTCCCGAGACGCTACCAGCTGTGTCTCCTTGACAACCAGACGCCCCGCAGCCGCCGACCGGACCCCTGGAGTGAACACCGCCGACCTGTCACCCACCGCCAGGCACAAGGTAACCGGCGCAGTCCCCCCCCCCCATCACAGCCCCCCCGGCCCAGCGCTAGCCCCCCCCCGGCCCAGTGCTAGTTCCCCCATCACAGCGGCAGCCCCCCTGGCCCAGCGCTAGTTCCCCCGGCGCAGCGGCAGCCCCCCCGGCCTAGCGACAGCCCCCCCCATCGCAGCGGCAGCCCCCCCGGCCTAGCGACAGCCCCCCCCCCATCGCAGCGGCAGCCCGGCAGCCCCCCCCCCCGGCGCAGCCCGGCGCAGTGGCAGCCCCCCCCCGGCCCATCACTTACCAGGACAGCTGGACGGCGGGACAGCTGGGCGGCTTCTCCGGACAGCTCGGCAGCTCTGCACCTTCCTCTAACAGAGGAAGGTACAGAATGGCCGCTCCAGCGCGCTCCCGAGCAGTGACAGCTCGTCTGCGCATGCGCAGAAGAGCTGTAGCGGGGAGCACACTGAAGCGGCTCGTGCTGAATGGAGAAGACCGGACTGCGCAAGCGCGTCTAAAAAAGCAAGCTGCCGGCGAATTTAGACGGAACCATGGAGACGAGGACGCTAGCAACGGAGCAGGTAAGTGGAATAACTTCTGTATGGCTCATATTTAATGCACGATGTATATTACAAAGTGCATTAATATGGCCATACGGAAGTGTATAACCCCACTTTGTTTCGCGAGACCACCCCTTTAAGATAACCCCCACTTACTACCCCTTGATGTCCCCTAGCAGTAACGTAGTCAGGTCCAGAGCTACGCCCAGGGGAGAAGATGGTAGAGCCCAGTGACAAGGCCTTGCTCTACCCCGCTGTCTCCTTGGCTGTGGGCCTGCTCCTCGGACGCTGCACATGCAGCAATGTAAATTAAACTATTAAAAAATATTAGGTTCTACTCACATGCAAGTTCTGTGCGTCTCACAATGCGTAGAATCTGCGCGTGAAAATAGTCTGTGTAAATACAGCCTTTGGGCTTAAACAGAGGGGCGTGATGTTGTCCCGTTATACGGTTGTGAAAATCACGGTCGCATAACAGGACGACATTAAACTATTGATTTAAATGGTTTCGTTTTCACTACCAGATTCCCGCGCATTAATAGTAGATGCGAGAAAAGACAGGACTTGCCCTATCTTTCTCGTAGGTAGTTAATACCTATCTTCCCGCTTTGTTTTTCAAACTCACGCCCAATAGGGTAGTTTTAATGGTCCGAAAGCAAAAAAAAGGGTGGTTCATGCGTAACTACACTCCGTAGTGGCGAATGTAGTTGCACATACACCCATCTAAAGAAGCCCTTAGGGTGGCTTCACATGGGTGTATATGTGTTACCATACAGTGCGGCATGGGGTCCCGCGGTCGGCGCGCGTCGCTCCGGCGTCGGCTCCAGCAGCCTGGAGCCCTGTGTCGAGGTCATCCCAGCAGCTTGGGTTGGCCAGTGGGCGGCGGCGTGGGCGTGCCCGCCCGTAGGGTGCCGCCCGCACTCCTCTGTGCTTCTTATACAGCAGTGGGTGGAGTTGCCTCCTCCCACTCTCCGCCCCTGGGCGGAACCTTGTGGTTAAAAGACTGGCAGTGAACTGAGCTCATTGCCAGTTATTGGTTCTGCATGCACCTAGCCAGTCTGTCTGTGGTTCCCCTCAGTCAGTCCCTAGTTGTTGGTCAGCTCCCTCTGGTCCCCTATTACTCTGTCTGTTTGTGTTGGTTCTGTTTGCCTCTAATCTAGTCTGGCCCAGTCAGCACTAGTTGCTATCCTGCACCCTGCCAGTTTGCCTGTGAGCTCCATCTCCAGCCTTGTCAGTTTTGTTGGTCTGATTCATCTGCCTCCTCTGTCGGCACTCTGTTCCCCCCATTAGGTAGTTTCCTGCTTGTCAGCCGCCAGGTCCCCAGCCAGAGCAGGGACCGCCGTCCAGTTGTCCGCCTGGGGTTAGCCAGGGCCGAGGCAAGTAGGCAGGGACAGTGGGGTGCGGGAAGATCAGGGCATCCCACTTGGCACTCGGGGGGCAGAGTGCCGTAACAATACGTTTTTGCACACACCTCAGCGCAACATATTTGTGCCGCGAACGAGGCGCTTTTGCGAGGGTATCTGCGCATTGTACTTTTTTGCACTCACTGTGCCTGTTCATATGCACGCACAGAACACCTCTGACCTAATTTAAAAGGTTATTTTGCCTAATGAGGTCCAGATGTGTTCATTTCCCTGCAGTTTTTGCACTGTTTTTGATGCATTCCCTTGCATATTGCGTGTGCATTTGCACACCCCCATTGACTTCTATGGGACCTCTTAGTGCGCAAATGTGCGCAAAAAAGAAAACATCCAGTTTTTTTGTGCATGCGGGATATGTACATGCAAAAACGAAAAATGTGTACAAGCCCATTGAAATCAATGGGTTCTATTCTCTGCGCACGCACGCAAATACACCTGTGTGAAAGAGCCCTAAGGTTGTGAGTCCTTCTATTTTGTGAATTCAGACTCTATTTACATATCTGCCGTTTGACCTATATTTTGGTAACTCCAAGGCTGACCATGACGCACTCCTCGCTGTTTACATATCGAACCAAACTAGCTGCATCTAGACCAAACAGTCCTTAGCATAATAGGGCGTGGGCATTAGAGGGGGTTCTTACTGCTGAAACACCTGATTATCTTCTCTGGAAGGGAACTATAAGACATCAAGGCGGCCCACACCCGGCACATCAATCCCATCACATAACATTTTATACTTTTACGCTTTTTTGCAAAAGAAATCTTTCCTTTATCTTCTAATTGACTTGGCTTGATCTGTTCATTAGGATCGTTAGCTCCCTTGCTCAGTGGTACATATAGCACTTCAGTGCACAAGCCTTCACCAGAGAAAAAGATTCAATTTGGCACCCAACTGAGACTTGCTACCCCCGTCCTCCATTTAACGTAGTATCGCCTTTCAGCTTAAAGGAGTACTCCCATCTGAAACTTTTTGGCATACAAATATATACTGTAGATACACTTTGGAACCTTTCCAAGGATCCGTGCGGAGCAATGCCGGAGCACGGTCTAGAGATCATATTTCTTTATATGACAGACATGCAATAGGAGCAATTTCTACTCTGATCCACTTTGCTTAAGGCTTCTTTCACACGGGCTACAAAAACGCTTGTATGTGAAGCCCATGGTTTCCAATGGGTTCTTTCAGGCTACAAAACATCGCTCATGATAAAGAACCCATTGGAAGCCATGAGCTTCCCGTGTGGATGCATACATGTTTTTTTTAGTGCTGTCGCATCTTGCGATTTTGTAGCCCGTGAGAAAGAGGCCTTATTGATAGCTATTTTGCTTTGCACAATCCCTGTATTTGTATTATCTGTATTCTTACATTTTACTATGGCCGCCTGCAGACGGCCAGGCCGGATCCGGCTGCGAGAATTCTTGCAGCGGGACCCGACCCCCTGCAGAGACCAGCGCGGCACTCACCTGCTCCCGCGGTGCAGGGCAGCCGGCGCATGTGCAGACTGGAGCTGGCGGCCGGGGAGTGACATTCCTGTGTGGGGGTCTGCGAGCCCTACACAGAAATAGAGCATGCCGCGATTTGTTTTCTGTGATTTCGCACGGACAAATCGCGTTCATCTGCCTAGGATTGCGTTTTCTAATGCAATCCTATGGCAGCTTCCCTGGGCACAAATTCTGAGGGAAATCCCGCCGTGGAATTTCCGCCCGTGTGCACAAGTCCTATATCTCCCAAAATCATGAATGTAATCACATCAATGAACAGTAGGAAGATTCTAATTCTCTCACCCTAGGAGCCACATAGCTCTCGGTCCCAGTGTATTTGGTGGCTTTTACACTCCATGCATGTTCTCAAGAGTGCGAGCGAAATTACCAGATTACCTACCAGTAATCATTTTTCATGACGCCTTGACAGGCATCTATGATAGACTGCTTCCCATCCGGACAGCAAACAAGAGCCCAGATGTCTTTAAAGGTGGGAACATCTTCCACCTCTTAATTTTTGCAAGATTTCATAGACCATTTGAGCATTTTTTCTATTTTTCCTATGTTTTATACCCCTATTTTTTAAGCACGTCAATAGGGAGGGAATTAGTGGTGCTGTCATGGATTCATGGAAAACTAATTACTGGTAAGTAATCTTGTTATTCCCCTTATGCTATGCCATGACAGCACCCATGAGAAATTAAATGGGTTTTCAAGTGTCAGGCTACAGTGGGGTTGGAGCAGAAGCCACTGCTCCGACCCATGTAATGGCTAGTGTTCCTAATTGCAGGAGCAGCTCCTATTGAAATAAATTGAGCTGTGCTTGTAATTGCAGAATCTTTGACCCCAGTTTAGCCTGGCACTGGCAGCCGGTTATGTCTGGAAAACCCCTTTAAACTAGATTACAAACTGGGGGGGGGGGGGTTATATCTGGAAGTGCTACATTACAGATGGCTAATAGCTCATGCATTATTAGGGTACTAGCAATACTCAAAAGCTGACTCATAGTTTTGAAGTAGTAGTATTCTCACCTTATGTTGAAACTATGCCCCACAACCAAATGGATGTTCCAACTCTACAGGATATGTAACAGCTCACTAGCCCACAGGATCCAGCTATCCCCTGTTGTACTAGATTGTCTATTACCTCCAACCAGACTTTGAAACTCACTTTGTTTCCTAGAATTTTAAAGATAAAGATATTGTCTAAATAAATTATCATGAGTGTAAAGGCATCCTACAGCTATTTTTCCACATAAGGATGCAACTTTTGGAAGATAGATTCTTACTAGAGATGAGCGAACGTACTCTGATAAGCACTACTCGTCCGAGTAATGTGCCTTATCCGAGTACCGCTGTGCTCGTGCTCAAAGATTCGGGACGCGCTGCGGAGCGGGGAGCTGCAGGGGAGAGCGGGGAGGAACGGAGGGGAGATCTTTCTCTCCTTCTCTCCCGCCCGCTCTGCCCCGCTCCCCGCTGCGACTCACCTGTCAGCAGCGGAGCACCCCGAATCTTTCAGCACGAGTACAGCGGTACTCGGATAAGGCACATTACTCGGACGAGTAGTGCTTATCCGAGTACGTTCGCTCATCTCTAATTCTTACATAAATTTCCCATTTGAGGTATACTATCACCTGGACTTGCCGAATGTAACCTCCATAGTCCTCATCTTGCTCTTATGCAGTTATTAGAACAGTCTTACCTTAGATTTCCAAAGGTATTCTTTACCATAGATTCCTTACAGAAGATGCATGGTGAAGAAAAAGGCTTTGTCTATCGGTCTTCCCATTTAAGACCACTTGTCAGCCTCTGAGATCAAAGTCCAGCAGCTAAACTCAGAGGCCATAAGAGATACGTAAAAATGTAGTCATTATCACGGCCCAGAGGCCATAAGCAGCAGCTACCTCGGCATTTTCCATCCTGTCCCATGGACGGGAAACAGAAACTAAGGAGGTGAAGGATGTTCCCGAATTTAAAGACAACTAAGAGGTTCCTGATTCCTGTCCGTCTGGGATGCGGTCTCCCACTGGTGCTGTCATGGGCGTAAGGGGAATCTGTGATCTTAATATGGCCCATGTCAAGCACCAGAATGTTTTTGGGCTTGAGGTCTTTGTCTATGACGCCCTTTGAGTGTAGAAACTAGATGCCACACATGAGCTCAGTGGTATAGAAACTGTCAGAAAGAAAATAATAGATGACTACCATCCAGAGGAGTGCGCAAGACACTCAATTACATTCTTTTAACACAATGAGAATAGTCTTTATTGGCAAACAGTTAAATTAATTAACTTCCAAAATGCATACTTTAATAATTCATTGGGTTAGTTCCATAGTGTTCTAACTCCCAATTTGCAAAATCGAATGTATTTCCTTAATTTGAAAATTTAAAGTACAGCATACAACTAGCTTGACAACTAAAAACCTTTTTAATGTCATTTTACAATATATTAGGCTTACATTGTCAAGAGCTATTTCCAATGTTAAAGAGTAAATACACTTTAATTAAAAAATATGTAAAGAATAGGCAATTAGAAGCATTTTTGCACTAGGTTTTATCAGCCTATTCTGCACATTGCCATACAAACCTCTCTTCTGCCATGCGGCTATGTGAAGACAGTGCTGATAAATCCATCTTCAGCTAGCTAACTGCATAGCAGAAAAAAGCTCAGCATAAGCAGGTTTTTCAGGTTGTTATACCTCTATTGCATCTCTGCATAGTAGAAAAGTGAGCTCTAGCTGTGCCTGCACTGTTCTCTCTAGTGTAGGCACAGCTGTTTCCATATAAGAGTTTATTTATAAAACCTGCTTATACAGTATTTTACTGATTTTCAGACAGATTTGCTTGTGCCCCATGATCTGTCTCCAGCGATGCTTTTATTCATCATCAGTCTCCATTGTCCCCCGACACTGTATAAGGAGAAGCCGTTCTCCCCTTTACTGAGACCTTTCCCCACTGGACCCGATGCACTAGGGTCTTAGTACATCTGGTGTACAGTACTGTATGTCACAACCCGATGCACTGAGACCCTGACAGTGCATCGATTCTGGCGGGAAACAGGCATGCTGGGATGGTGTAGTTGAGCAGAGGTCCAGCGGTGTGGTCCATTGGATGCCAAAGACCCCGATACTTGGGATAAATGGGGGTGAGGGAGTCTAGCTGTACAGGATCCCTGATAGCAAACATCCTAAGGGCATGGAAATGTTACCACACCGCTACGTAACAAATACTCCGGTGCATGAATAACATTACCTTCTGATCCCACAAGATAGGGCACGTCGAGAGGACAGGTGATTGGTCAGGGCCACATCACAACAGGTTTCTGGTATGATTTATTAAATCAACTTTCTGGTGAAATTACAAGAGCATAGTCCTCTTCTTTGTCAGTTAGCATCACTGACACCTTGCTTCCAGGAATATATCAAAATGCTGGGTAACTCACAGATAGGCTGTTCCATTTCTCAGATATTGCAGTGCAGAGTAACAACAGCAAGAAAAGAGCAGCAGTACAGTTCTGGAGGAAGCAGGAAACGGTGAGCACGATGAGACTGCTCTCTATTAGCTCCCCTCCAAAGGCTTTTCCGCATCCCTAGGAATATTGGTTAGGGCAGGACCCTTGATCCGAAGGCTACCTATGGGAGGGTGGTAAACCTGCGAGCTAGGCGTAGTGTGGCATAGCAGAGGTTGGATTATCCAAAGAGCTATAGGGAGGAGCTACAGAACTCATGTCTCGTTTCTCTTAATTACTCTTAGGAACTCCGGTAGGGTGGGACTCCCATCCAGGATGCTGTTCCGCTGTTCTGTCCTCGCACTGTCTTGGACAGAGCTTCTTTTTCACCTATCGTACATCTACAATGATTTTGTTTTCCATGTCTTCATCTAACAGACAGTGGCTGAATAAGGCTGCCCACACTTTACTGGACAAGACACAGTCCAGGGTTGAGTTTACTACAGTGAGGGTGATCAATGAGTGGAACAGGTTGCCACAGGCGGTGGTGAGTTCTCCTTCAATGGAAGTCTTCAAATAGAGGCTGGACAGACATTGGCCTGAGATGATTTAGTGAATCCTGCACTGAACAGGGGGTTGGACCCGATGACCCTGGAGGTCCCTTCTAACCCTATAATTCTACAATTCTATGGATATTGTTGCAGGATCCATCCTTTCTTATAGAATGGATAGTTATGTGTATTTCATGAAAAACCAGACACTTTCCCCATCAGAGGTAAGCATGATATTCATACAAGCCGAAAACACAACCGTGTCAATTCCTAATATTGATTGACTTCAGGAAGGCGGCAAAGTGCAGTTCTGCTTTTAAGAGGGTTATCTGGGAGTAGAGAAAGATGGCTGCTTTCTGCAAGAGACAGTGGCATCTTTCCGTGGGTTGTGTCTTGTGTCCAGCTCAGCTCAATTGAAAAGGATGGGGCTCAGCTACAACTCCAGACACAGCGTGCAGATGAGTGTTGCTCTGTTTTTGGGAAAGGGCAGTAATGGTTTTCTAATCATGTGCAACTCCTTAATACATTAGCATATACATGAATTATCGCATAAATTTACGTATAGTTGGCTTTATTGCTCATGAGATACTATATAATCTCTGATTGCAGCCGGAGCTGCTTCAGAATTCTGCAGTCTATGATATCTGGTAGTATGTTATGGTGCAGAAAAGTATGGACTTCTGACTCCCCTATCAAGTATGTAAGTGTCTTGTTGTATACACAAATATATCACATATTTAAGAGCAATGACATCTTATTGAATGGCATAGCACTGGTGAGCACTATGAGATGAAGCTCTGCCTCCATAGTGACACAAGTGGTGACACAAATAGTAAATTTACATCCTGTTGCGTTAAGTACCATCCAGCCAGGATGTAAACTTACATCCTATGGCATTTAAGGGTAAAACAGGTTTTTGGGTAAATACTATTGATAACCTATCCTTAGGTCAGTGTAGTGGGGCTGGATGTCGTGATCAGTGTCAGAGGTGTAAACATCAAAGAAGGACTCACTCTCATTTAAATCAATTGGAGCTGAAGCTACCCATTACCCTTCTAGTACTACCACCTGTAACTCCAGGGTTGAACCCAAACGTGTATTAGGAGGTAGCATGCCGATTGTTTTGTCATGGGTGACACCAGTACTCCAACCTGAGCTCACAGGTGTAATGATGGCGGAATAACTTGAGACGAGTCAGGCAGCTTGAATTAGTAAAACCGGGAGCACACAGATTTACTGAAGCTTTTGGTGATAACAAAATACAATACAATAGAACTTTGCAGCAGTAAGGATATACCAGAGCTGACAATGATGCAGTAATTGAACAAGTTGAACACAGTAGATTTTTCCTTTTAAAACAACTATTTTCTTCAAAGCTCTCTCTCTCTACTCTCCTAGAGGTAACGCAGTAAAGATTTTTCCTCAGTATTAGTTAGCTGGTGGGTTAACTGGAAGTGTAAGTTGCAAGTGTTGGATGATAGTTAAAGATGGCCGCTGACTAGTCCTGGCTTTGAATTCACCGGGTAGTTAAACTCACTGTTCTGTGGAACACTGGCCTCCAACTCAGATCTCCTCACTGCAGGATGGACAAGGGAGCGGAAAGGAACCTCGCTACACTTGCTGGCTTTTTAGAAGACCCTGCTCACTGGGCTGAACTGCTAAACTGCTGAACTCCTCCTCTCCGACCATGACTTGCTGCACACACCTTACTCCTCCGACTCCTCTCTCTCCTCCTCGCTCTGCACACTGACCCCTCCTTCACTTCCCCTCTTGATTCCCGCACTTTTCCTCCTCCACGCCTACTCTGCATAGGGACTCATGTTCTGGTTTCCCGCTCTGGACTCACTCACCAATCAGTAGAGGCATGACAGAAAGCCAATAGGTAACCAGCTATTTGCCAACACCAAGCTCTGAGCTTAGGAAGGGGAAAAACAGGGCTTCTCTGACGCACGGCATGTTCTATGCCTAGGAAAAGTGCATAAACAGGTGTGACAGGACAAAGTTGATGTGACTATTCTGGAGGACCCTCCAGGCCATTACATGTGTACCTCTGCTAGAGATTGTAACGAATATGCTTATGTCTGCGACGTTCCAGGTGGGTGAGTAGCTCTTCCAAGTATACAATGTTACAGGGAATACCATTATATAGATTGTTGTAGGGTTTTCTCATTTGCTACTAGATGTGATATTTCGCTGATGTGTCAGCTTACCATGTGTGCATGGAATGTCTCCCAGTTTGTGACCCACGCATCATGTACTTTCCCTAGTTATGTATTACTTCTGCTACACTCCCTCACACAACAGCTCCATTAATCAGACCTGTCACTCTCTCCTTCCCATTACTGCTAACATCAACACGAAGCACAAGTTTCCTTCTCTTCATGGAGCTTTAGAAGAGAAGCGACAAGTATCAGCGACCTATTGAATGGGTCCAAAGAACATTTTCCTTCCAAAATATGATGTAGAGATGTCATGAGTTGGCCTATCCGTTTTCTAGGTCTTTTAACATTCAATTCAGGTCTCAAAGGATACAGTTTCTCCTTAGAAGAGCGTCTAGAAGGTGTGAGGAGACTTATAAGGCCATGCATGCTCCTCTGGGAGATTCATATGCTGCGGAACAGGGGTATCAAACTTATGTTCACCGTGGGCCACATCAGCCTTATGGTTGCCTTCAAAGACCCAATTATAATAGTAGAGTAAGGACTTGTTAACATGAGCGTACTTGCACAGCGTATTACACACTCAATATGCAGTGAAAAGAACCCATTGATTTCAATGGGTTTGTTCACATAAGCGTATTTTTTCATGCGCAATCGCGTCAAAAAATATACAGCGTGACCTATTTTGGTGCCTATTACGCATCTCATTAGGGCATTGAAGTGGAAACCTCCGTATTTGAGCAATATTTCAATGAACATGGGCACAGAGGTCAGTGGTCACAGACTCTGCCCCGCTGGACTGGAGCTGCAGGCGGGGTGAGTAGAATTCCTTTAAAGGGTTTATCAAGGCAGCACCCACCAGGATACACCAGGATCGGAGTGGAAGAACTGGATCCTAGTGGCAGCTGCCTGGATAACTCAGGATGAGCATTTGTATAGACAAAGAAAAGAATATAAAGTATAAACTGGAAGAAGCAGCTGCAGACGTCTCCGTATTTTTGCCCTTACCATTCAGGAAGTTGTAGACAGTTTTGTACAAACATCTCCTGCCGAAGAATCCTCCTTGTCTTCCAATTCACTGCTGGAATATAAACTCCTACATACCACTGATGACTCCTGTAACATTCTGTCTTTTACTTTGTCTATTTAGTCCTTTTTTGTATCTACATTTAATGCTTCTCCATAGTAAACCATGCAATGTCCCATCGGTTGATATTTGCGCAGACTATGCCGTAACCCAACATGACTGATCCTTCTTTCCCCAATGATATCTGCTGTCAGAAATAATAAAAGAGCCGACTAGATGGACCACCTGGTCTTTTTCTGCCGTCAAGTTTCTGTGTTTCTATGCCTATATCATTAAATAACGGTTCTGACCAATTGTAATTGAAAGTATATCTGTGCTGAATGTAGTCAGGTAGCAAAAATTCCTCCCCCCCCCCTCCTTCTTCCCCCTTTTTCCTTACAATCGAGAGAGTGGTTTGTCATTAGAAAGCTTATGCATTGCTATTAGGTAAGAGATTCTATCTGTTTTTTGTAGCATAGCCATTTCCTCTAAGTCTCCAGATACCTATCCAGATTCTCATCTCGTAGTTATCTAGTTTTTGCATAGCTGCTCATGGTATTTAGCTCATTGTACCACTCCTGAATAACGGGGGGATCTGCATCTTTCCAATGTCTGAGAATTAATACTTTGGCGGCGTTTATGAGGAATGGAAGCCAGTTTGTCTTTCCCATGTTGCCGATAGCTGGATTTAAATTTAATAGTAGTAGTTTTGGGGTGATAGTAATTTTGGTTCCTAAAATAGAATTAAACCTGGTTTGCAAGTCATACCAAAAGGGTTGAAGTAAAGGGCAGGAGAACCATATATGTATATATGTGCTTTTTGTTTTGAGACATAACCAACAGAGTGAAGAGTAGTTTTGATCTACTTCAGAGGCGTAACTTGAAGCTCCTCGGCCCCAATGCAAAACCTGTAACAGGGCCCCCAACTATAATGCTTTACTCATAGTACTGGGTTCCCCATATGGAGAAGAGAGGCCTTATGGATCCCCTAAGGCTCCTGGGCCCGGGTGCAACTGCATCCTCTATAGTTACGCCCCTGATCTATTTTGTTAAGAAGTTCGGGGGGTTTGTACTGTCTTGATATGATCTTGTAGTTTAGTTCCTGAAAGCGCGTGGATATTAAGCTTGAGTGTGAATTTTGTAGGATTTGTTTCACTTCTTCTGGAGAGAATGATATATCTAAATCTCCTTCCCAACTAGCTATATAGGAGGGAGTTTCTTTGTTGTACAGAAGGGTTTGGTAAATTCTAGATATCTTCCTCTTAGTGCGATAATCCTTCCACATTAATTTATGAAAAAGTAAGTCATGGTAAGGATTAAGTATATCTGCTTGGTATAGGGAGATTGAGTCCTTAATAATATGAAAGTCTGGGTCGCTAAGATGAGGGAGTCCTAGTTTATTTTTAAACATATTTTGGGAAAGAAATATATTATTTTCATATAACTCCAGAGAGCAAATAGAGGTGATATTGTGGATAGCATATTTTTAATAAGCTTAAATTTGTTTGGTATTAGGTTTAGGAAGGGTGTATATCCGCTAATATTTGGGATTAATCTTAGTTTTTTCTTGAATTTCTGCCATATTTTAAGTGACAGGGTTGTTATTGGATTTCCAGTCTCTTTAAGATTGTGTTTATTGTAAGGGGTCGTCCAGACCAGGTGTTGAAATTTTGTCATTAAAGACTGTAGTTCTAGATCAACCCATAATTTGTCTTTTGGAGCATGAGTTAGGTCAATTATTCCGTTGAGATGAACTGCATTTTTATAAGTTTCAAAGTCTGGTAGACCAATACCTCCGTGGACGTGATTTTATACCCTAAGGCATTTTCTAGAACTACATTTTTGAGCGGTTTCACATGGCCATATGTGCAACAAAACTCACCGGTTCAGAGAGTAGTTGCGCATGGACACGTTTTTTTTCCTTCTCTAGCTTTTCAAACTTCGCGCCATAGCACAGGAGTTTGAAAAAAACATTGGGACAATAGGTGCTGCCCGATCTTTCCCGCACGTAGGATTAACTACGTGTGGTAAAAATAGGGTAAGCTCTTCATGGGTAAGTATTCATGCCCGAGAAAGGAGCCAATGAAATTGACACTATTGAAATCAGTGATTTTGATTTGAACTATGATGCAGCCATGATTATCACAGCCGCATAACTCGACAAAAACTCGCCCGTGTGTTTAAGCCCTGACATGTCTGAAATATTGGGAGTGGGAGCGGGCATACCTGTAGGGTGTACTGATGTGAGGTTATATACTGATATAGAAACAGTTTCCTTATCACCCACTCCAAAGTGGACATTAGAGCCAAATTCATAAAGGCGTATTTGCGTGTGCAATACGCAGAGAATAGAACCCATTAATTTCAATGGGTTCGTTCACATGTGTGTATTTTCCTGCATATTTCAGTCATGCAAAAAAATGCAGTACACTCTATTTTCCTGCCTATTTGCATAGCAAAAGTCTACATAGAAGTCAACCGGGACGTGCAAATGCATGCAAAATATGAAAAAGTATAGTAAAATACGCAGATGATCGTGTGAAAAAGCATTGTTCATTCTGCAAAAACGCAAGAAAGTATACATACGCTCATGTGAATCTGGCCTAAGTGCCCCTTTTTAATTACCAGTAGGATGACGGAGTCTAGATTCTAATGACAGTGTGAGATGACGCAAGTTAATTCACTGTTCTTAAATACTTTGTAACCCCAAAAAAGAAGAACTGTTGTTTCCTAAGTAGATCTGCTGTCCTTTAAACCGTGAGAAGCTCCCAGACTGAGCTGGGTAAGGGAGGATGAACAGAGGCACAGTGAAGCGCCAGTAGGAGGCTCCGCCTTCCCCCTGAAGTCAGCGGTAATGCGACTAGCGCCTCACCACTAGGAATAGCAGCCCCCAACAGAGAACTGAACGAGGTTAGTCCCTGCCGAAGGCTCATCCCAACCTGAAGAGTCAGGAATGTTCAAGGCACCTGGTAAAAAGGGAAATTTTAGCTGCTCCATAGGGAAAAGTGTGGACACAGCAGAGAGAGGGCCTAGGACTGTTAAAGGGGCAGCAGCAGCATTGAAGAATGTGCTGCAGAGAGAGGCCACATAGAGACAGCTGAAGTGGTGGCGGATACTGATAATGGAGAGCAGCGTGATCAGTGCTGTCCACATTCCAGAGAGTAGCATAAGATAGGCAGCAAAAGAGCCCTGATGACTGTGGAGCCGAATACAGACGGAGAAAGAGCCATGATGACCAGCGGCTAAAGAACAGAGGTGTCACGGTCTGCAGTACAGTAACCACAGAGGTGCAACGGTCTGCATGGCAGAGTGTCATTACTGTGGCTTTACACACTGTTTTCCGATACAAAGCTGGTTCCATCTTGGTTTACATCTTCTATGTAGTAAACTGCATGGGGACATAAACCAGATGGAACCATAGAGGTCAATATGTGAGATGGAGACTTCTTTGTTCTCCATTTGACATAGTTTCTGCCCTGTCTGTCTTTTAACCTATTAAGGGCTTATTCCCATGAGCATATATCGGCCGTGATTTTACGGCCAGCCGATATACGCTTCCATCTAAGCAGTCCCCCCTTCCCTCCCACTCACCAGCTCTCTGTCTCTCTCCTCCACTCCTGCGTTTGCAATGGGAGGGGGCGGACCTAATCTCTGCTCTGTCCCGCCCAGTCCCATTGCTGGCTATGGACAAGGGGCAAGTGAGGGGGCAGAGCTTAGCCCCACCCCCATTCCACCCACTCCAAATCACTCAGAGGGGAGGAAAGAAGCAGAGAGACGGTGAGTGGGAGGGACAGTGTATATCAGCCGGGCGTGAAAACCCGCCGATATACGCATGTCTGAATAAGCCCTAAGAGCCAAGCACAATAGATTTATGGGTATTGGGCTTTAATCCTTGCTGCTAGCAAAAAAAAATGCATTAGGCATGAGTGTTTTTTAACTGCTTCTACCTTTCCTTTACAGGCTACATAGTGCCCAGCGAGCGCTATGTAGTGAACAGAGAAAGCGGAAGTGTTACTTCCGCTATTTAACCTGGTTATCATGTGACCACTGGGTGCCCCCTGCTACAGCACAGATGCAGGGTCCTAGCAGACCTAGATCAACTCTGTTCGTGACTACAGAGGGATGTGTTCCCTGTAACTGGGACTCCTATGGATGCCCCAGCTATGGTGGAAAAGAGTGAAATAAAAAAAAAAATACAATGTGAATGACCCCCCGAGGTTTTATATGACATCATGGTGGACATAGATGGTGAAAAATAGTTGCAATAATAAGTAAAAGAAATTACTGAATAAAATAAAAAAATATATATATATAAAAAGAAAATGACCCGTCGCCGATGCCAACCAAAACCGCCGGCGTATGCGCCATGTAATCCAAGATTATACATATTATATATCAAAACGTCCGGAGCAAAAATGAACCCATTTCTGTACTTTATTTTAGCAAAAATATACTAAAATAAACAACTATAAATTTTTTAAAAAAATCCTTTTTTTTAATAGTTTTTTACCCCCAACAAGACAAAAAAAAACCAAAACACAACAAAAATAATTTTGGTAGCTGAATTAAGAAAAATAGGGCCGTAAAATCACCACATGGGTAATATCCCTGAGAAGTGTCTGCTCCTTTAGGACCTTAAGGGGTTAAAAAGGCCAGAAAAGCACCAAGGTCTTCATCTGACATATTCACCCTTACTGCTCCGTCTTGGTCACTAGAAAGCAGGACAGACCAGCACTGGGTTGGAAAAACAAAGGGTAGAAAAAGCCCAAATCAGTGTAAAAACAGTCCAGCTTCAGTCCAGTTTCAACTTAACCGTGAACGTCCATTATGTTTTCCGACCACTTGGGGTCGCTGTTATCCAAGAAACAATATATAGTGATGTTATAGACAGAAAAACACAAAAACCTTTGAGGGTGTAATTAAAATGGTTTCCAAGTGTTATCCCCAGGTATCATTTATTCATCCTCCCCGTTTTATGATATTGTCTGACATCCTCAAATACTTGCTGTTAGGGGTTCTTGCGTATTCGCGTAACATATATGGTCCAGAAACACTGTCTTTTCTTCTTAGTGAGAGCACCCAGATGGTGAGTGAGGAGACTGAAAAGGCCATTCATGTTCCTCTGGGTAATATGCAAATAAAGGAGATGGAATAATACCTCCTTGAGGGAATTCTTCCTTCCAATAGGTGGCGCTGTGGAGCTATTATCCCATCTCCCTTATTTATACGTATGAGCATAATGCGCAGAGGCCAGAACCTATTGATGTCAGTGGGTTTGTTCTCTTTTTTTTGTGTATGTGCAAAAAAATATTATTTCTACGTATTGCACAGCAAAGGACCCTATAGAAGTCTACGGGAGGTGCGCAAATACGCGCTGCAATTCTGTGAAAAACAAAACACATCTGGACCTCATTAGGCTAAAAAGTCTTTTAAATCAGGGCGGAGGTGCTTTGTTCGCGCCTGTAAGCATTTTGTTCACTGTGCAAATGCGTTGCGCTGAAATGTGCGCAATTGCGCATGCGGTCGTCTGATTAATCCCTAAGATTAGGAATCACAAGAGTTGTGCTCCCATGAAATTAATCCTGGAATCGCTCAGTTTTCATTGCACTGGGCAGAAGACTGTCTGTAACGCCTTGTTCATATGGCAGAATTTCATTGCAGATCTTGGTGTGGATTCCGTACCCAAATGCATAGCAAAATCCACTGATCTCTATGAGATTTCAGTGGTTTCACTTTCAGCACCTCTTTCCCAGCTCTGATTTGTACGGCTGGGAAAAGATAGGACTTGCCCTATCTTTCCTGCATGTATAGAAACTATGTGCAAGGGTAATTGGGTAGCCACTAGCTTCCCGCCTCTTTTTTGAAACTCCTGCACTCTGGCATGGAGTTTGAATTGCCAGTGAGGAAGAAAAAATCTCCCTCGTTCAGGCGCAACTATGCTGCCGAACGTAGTTGCACCCGCCCTCATCTGAATTCGCCCTTAGGGCTTGTTCACAGAAGGGAATTTGTGCAGTTAACTTACATGTGCAAAAAAAAATGTGACTATTAGAACCAATGGTTTCCTATGGAAACATTCAGATGAAGGAATTTTAGCCGAGCAAATAAATAAATAAATCACACCTAAAAAGAAAGGACATCAGCGACTGAAATTCCCTACTGCGCGAAAATATAGGTCCTCCTGACCTAGCTTTGGTGCGCAAAGAGCAGGAACCTCCATAGACTTCTATGGGAAACTATGTGAGCCGGCTGGCAAAGGGAGATTAAGAGATTCCCCAGCAACGCTGCCGGAGGGGTTCCCCTGCAGCGGAGATGGAGGAATTCCCCCGCAGAAGGGAATCCCTCTAGCCCTTCTCCTGAGGAACCCCTCCAGCCCCGCTGCTGGGGAACCCCTCTAGCCCCACTGCTGGGGAACTCCTAGCATGAGCCCTATTCTTTTCTATGAGCAGCGTATGCAATGCTGTTCATACACTATGCATTGCGGCAATTTCATATGCAACCCCGCTATGAAATAAAATGGGAAATTATAAAAAAAATTAAAACTACGCTATCATACGCAGTGCACTTGCTGCCCATACGCGGTCTCTGCCGGCTCACACAGACTGGTAAAACACTGCGGGATACCCATGGACATGAGCCCTAAGAGATAGCAGCAGGGAGCAGGAGAAGATTTTACATGGGATTTCACAGTGTGGAAAGGGAGGAAAACAATATAAAGGTCCTTTGACATGGAAAGATTTGCTCTGACAGACGAGCGCTGATTAACGAGATTGGCGCTCGTCTGCAACAATGATTTTTTTCAGTTGTACAAAAAATGTGATCAGCCGACGAATGAGCGTTTGCTCATTTGTTGACTAATCGGGTGCAGCTTCAAAGGGGCAAGCAGTCAGGCAATTGAGCACTCTTGTGTAAAAGCGCCATACAGAGGTTATCCAGTTGTAAACTATTGGTGGCCTATGCTCAGGAGAGATCATCAGTAGTAGATATGCTGGGATCCATCACTCAGGACCCCCGCCAACAGCTCTTCACCAAATCAGCATGCTTATGCTTGGAACTGATCTATGCAGGAAGCAAACAGCTCCGTTCTTACAGCAGTGGCCAGGCTTGGTATTGCAGGATAATTTCCCATTCATTTCAGTAGTAACTTGGCTTGCAATACCAAGCTTCACCACTGCTGTAAGAACGGAGCTGTCTTCTTCCTGCAGAAAGCAGCTCAGTGCATAAGCGCACCAGCCCAGCAAACAGCTGTTCAGCTTCTAACCATAATTTAAGCGCACTACTGTGGAATAGGTCTAAAATGCATTTAGTCAGCGAGGCCCTGTAGTATAACATGAAATTTGGTAGTCTCATGCCTCCTGGCTCCTTAGGGGAAGTAAGGGCCCTCCATCCCTGAAGCAATTCCACCTCTGATTTCGAAAGAGTCACATTAAGTACTTCGGACTTATTTAAATTTACCTTAAAGTTGGATAGCCTGCCGAACCGTTCAAGTTCTTTCAGAATACATGTGCGGGCTACTCTGGGGTTGGTGACATAAACCAGGAGATTGTCCGCATAGAGGGCGACTTTGTGCTCTACTTGCCCTATCTTTACCCCCTGTATGTTGGGGTTTGCTCTTAGTGCATTTGCCAGGGATTCCATTACTAATATATATATATATATATATATATATATATATATATATATATATATATATATATATATATAGGAAGGGAGACAGAGGACAACCCTGTCTAGTGCCATTGCTGATCTGAATTGCGTGTGATAGTTGTCCGTTGACACGGACCCTTGCTGAAGGGCCACAATAAAGAGCCATGACCCAACCCTATGCTTATCTTTCTCAACGTTGCTTTGAGGTACCCCCAATCCACCCTATCAAACGCCTTTCCGGCATCTACCAATAGCAGGCACAAAGGGTCCCCCAATCTGCGAGCCCTTGACACCATGGCCAAAGTCCTAATCGGATTGTCCCCTACCTCCCTCCCTGGAACAAATCCTACCTGATCCCTATGTATCAGAGAGGGAATGGGAGGTCGCAGACAAGCGGACAGCATCTCTGAGTATATTTTGGTATCAATATTTAGCAGTGAAATCGGCCGGTAGTTACTGCACTCCGAAGGGTTCTTCCCCGCTTCAGGCAAAACGGTTATGATAGCCTGCAATGCCTGTGCAGGAAAGGGGCAGTCACGGGAAATGGTGTTAAAGGCTTCTAACGTAAGAGGGGCCAATGCTTCTCCACATAGCTTGAAGAAACGCGGTGTAAAGCTGTGCAGTCCTAGGCTCTTACCCATTTTAAGGGACTGAATTATGTCAGTTACCTCCTCCAAGGAAAAATCTTCCTCAAGGATGTACCTGTTGTCTGCCGAGATACTATCCGAAACATAGTTGAGTAGAAAAGAGTCCCTTTCTAGCATCTCTTCTCAAGTGGTCTTCGTTGAGTGAAAGCCATTCACTATTTTGGAATTGAAATGGACCAGGCCCTCCCCTCTAGATTGAATGGAAAAAACATATGCCTGTGGGGACCACAGATTAAGAGCCCTAGTTAGCCCCCTACTGCACTCATTACCATATTCATAGAAACTCCCCATGCTCTATCTCTCTGGCAAAGTGAGGCTTGATCCAAGAGGAGAAGAATCTTATTGCAGACAGCCGATATCTCAGCAGATTTTTGGTCTAAGGGTAAGGCCTTATTTGACAAATCTAAGAGACCCAATTGGGCAAACAGCCCTTCTAATGATTTAGCTCTTTCTCTCTTCTTGAGTCATGTCCAGTGAGAAAGAAAAATGCCACTCAACACACATTTAAGCGCTTCCCATTTAACGGGCGATGAGGTACTGTCAGTCTCCTGGTCAGCTTCAAAGTGTTCTATCACACGTTGATTGTCTTTTAAGCATACTGCGTCATTTAACAGGTTGTCGATTAACTGCCAGCTATGACTAGTCCTCTCCCCTCGTCCCTCTCTATCGACCCCCCCCCCCCATACCGAAGCGTGATCTGACCACAGGAAGGACCCCATGGAACTTTTTGGACTACCATCGAGTATCCTATGTGAGATATACAAGTAATCTATGTGTTGGTAGTTGTTGTGTGCCAATCAATAAAAACTACAATCCCTCTCCCCTGTAGAATTCGCCACAAATCTACCAAATTCAAATTTGTGAGTTCTCTCTGTAGTCTACATGTAGCTGTGGAGGAATCCCCGACTTACCCCCAGAGGAGTCAAGGTACCCGAGTCCATACAGATATTGAAGTCACCTCCTAGAATAACGTTGGAGCCATCAGTGAAGGATGCCAGGGCCCCAACATCCAGATTCTGAAGCGTACCTGTGCCTGGTTTGGGAAATAGACATTTGCTATTGAACATACTTCCAAACCCATCTGTATTTTCAGGAATAAGTATCGCCCTTCCAAATCCTCTTTGGATGCAATACATTTATGTGGAAGCTGCTTATGAATGGCCATTTATGTGGAAACTGCTTATGAATGGCCATTAAAGTACCACCTGCTTTTTTTAAAGGATGCCGGCTATGGTGCCAAGTCTTATAGTAACGATATGTGCATTTGGGAATATGACCTGCCTGGAAGTGCGTTTCTTGAAAGTGTGCTATCGTGATTTTATTTTTATGTAGATGGTCTACTCTCTGCCCTCTCTTAGCTGGTTTGTTCAGGCGCCTCACATTGAAGGTGCCAAACGAGAGGTTGGCCATCATGTAATGCAGCAGAGAACCCTTCAGCAGCTGGACCCATGGCCCATATATGATGTATAATGTAACATCTTCTATAAAGATAAAGAATGGCGCACATTATGACTAGGTTAATATTCTACGGCTTATAAACCACATTTTCATTCAGAATGATTCCTGATAAGGGCTACATACTAATAGCAGAAGATCACAGCATGGTGCTGAACATGCCATGATTGTTGTATATTCTGTCACAGGAAAGGAAATTAACGCCAAAGTCCAGTCATGGGCTAGAAAATGATATGTAAGTCACTACCTATACACCAGAGGTGTCCAACTCATTTTCACTGAGGGCCACATCAGTCCAGCGCCTGCATTCAAAGGGCCGATTATAATTGTAAGACTGTATAGTAAGGGCTTGTTCACATTAATGTATTTTTGCAGCGTATTATGCACGCAAACATGCGTATTCACTGCATCTTACTGGGCCCATCTGTATTCTTTTTTTGCGTGCACAAATACACAGGCGTAAGCAATTTTTTACGCTTGTTAGTGGCTGTGGTAATAATAGTGTCCCCCATAGTAGCCCAGTAGTAGTAGCTCCCCCATAGTGGTCACATTAATAATAGTGACCCACATAATGACACCAGTACTAATAGTGACCCCCATAGTGATACCAGTAACAATAGTGACCTCCATAGTGCCTCCAGTAATAATGGTGTCCCCCTATATTGGCCCCAGTATTAATTAGTGACCCCCATAGTAGTCTAAGTAGTAATAGCAACCTCCCTATTGGCTTCTGGCCGGGCAGCGCCCCTAGGGCATTCCTCCCACCCATCTTGCAGGTCCGTTTCTGTGACTGCTGACGTCTTTCCTCAGTGTCTGAACTACATACAGAATGGCACACGCAGACACCGAGGGAAAGAGGTCAGACTGCACTGCCGCCGGCGAACTGTATCTGCAAGCTGTGTGAGTGGAATGTTGCACAGGTATGTTACATGGCCAGTGGGCCACATAAAATAAGGTGGCGATTCAGCCCGCGGGCCTTGTGTTTGACACATGTGCTATAGAATATGATTACTTGCTATTAGAGATGAGCGAACGTACTCGTTTTGAGTAATTACTCGATCGAGCATCGCTATTTTCAAGTACCTGGCTACTGGGGTGCAAAGATTCGGGGGCGCCGGGGAGCGGGGGATGGCGTGGTGGAGCGGGGGGTAGCAGTGGGGAACAGGGGGGGGCTCTCTCTCTCTAACACTCCCCCCCACTCCCCTCTGCAACCCCCCGCTCACCCACGGCGCCCCCCGAATCTTTTCACCCGAGTAGAGAAGTACTCGAAAATCGCGGTGCTCGAGTGAAAAAGGGGCGTGGCCGAGTACGTTTGCTCATCTCTACTTGTTATTCATTTTTCTCAGATCTTTCTCATTGGCACCTTTTCTGCTCTGCCTAGGGCTCTTTCAACACAAGCCAATAAATAGTTCAGATTCCCTCATTCCCCATCATTCAGTTTCTGCATGCATAAAACTGAGCGACAGATTGGCCCGTGTGAACAGGCAGTTGTTCACTTATGAATGACTGCCTGTTCATTGTGTATAGAGGCGGACAGGCCGGAATGATCCCCAGTCTGCTCTACCTCCATTCATATATTGGCTATGGAGGTGGGCGGCCGGAACAATCTCTGACTGCTTACCTCCATTCAATAGCAATGATCGTTCATGTGTAAAAGCACAGTAATGATTATCGTTGGGACAACCGTTTGAGCATATGTGCCCGACAGATTGCCCAGTGTACTCGTGAAAGGGCCCTTATTAAGGCAGAGCTATGATCTTTGACTACGATTTATGTACAGTGTCTTCTGGGATTCTACAGTAGTCTAAGGTATACCCCTCTCTCATCATTGGTTCAGGAAGACACCCCCCCGTCTTATCATTGGCTCTTGGAGACACACCTACTGTCTCATCATTAGTTCAGGGTTCTGCTCTTCAGGCTTCCCCTGCAGCTCCACCTCCTTTGATTGGCTGCTGCCTGTAAGCAGGTCTATCATAAATTCACCGCAAAGTTAGTGCACAGAGAGCTGATTACTATTAAAGCAAGGGCAGAATGATTCTAAAGTGCAGATTGCTAAATCACCAGTGAGAAAAACAGAGATCAGCTCATTTCTATACATATTGTATCCTGGGAGGAATAAGCCCTAGTAAGAAGGAATCTGGAGAGTCGTTGTAATTTAATTGTCCTAAATGAGGAGTATTTTGATGCAAGAAAAAAAAATCTCAAGGATTATAATTAGAGATGAGCGAATCTACTCAGTTTGGGTGTTTTTGAACTCGAGCACCGCTTTTTCCGAGTAACTCACTACTCGGACGAAAAGATTCGGGGGGTGCCGGGGGTGAGCGGGGGGTTGCAGAGGGGAGTGGGGGGGGGGGGGGGAGAGAGAGCTCCCCCCTTGGTCCCCACTACTACCCCCCGCTCCACCATGCCGCCCCCCGAATCTTTTCGTCCGAGTAATTAGTTACTTGGAAAAAGTTGATTCGCTCATCTCTAATTATAATATGATTAATTTTCTGCATTATTTCTATGTTCTCATGGTAATATAGTTAGTAGGTGAACTTTGGAAAGGTTATCACTCGTTAATAATTATTAATTTAAAGACATCTAAATCAAGAGAGCCTTATATATTAACAAGAGTGGCCAGGGGTCTGTTTCATGCGGCTCTTGACCAGCCAATCAGAGAGTAATAGACATTTAGGCACCATTCACACAACAGTATGTATGAATGGGACTAAATGCACGTACGTATCCACAGCACTTCAAAATGCAAATCCACAAGAGAGATACAATGGTCAACCTTGGATTTCTGCTGTATATACTGTAACAGATACTAAAATATCCAACATATGAACGTACCATTAAAGGGATTTTTGCCACAGGATAGGTGAGAAATATCTGATCACTGGGGGTTTCAACACTGAGGAGTCCCACCAATCATGGGGAAAAGGATCCCATATCCCCATTTGAATAGATTGGAGGTCAAGCTCTCCATTTAAAGGGGTTGTCCAAGTCAGAGTTCACAATAGTTATAAATCATCACACAATACTATAGTAAGTCCATCCATTACATTCCCTCTTGATTTTCTGCTCTTCATTCTCAGGAATCCACTGTACACGGTTTGTTCGCATCTTGCACTTCATGTCCAAATACTTCCTGTGTACTGTATCTACTACATTTCCCATAATCCTCTTGGCTGTATCTCAGACAGTATAGCATTCTCCTCTCACACCTCATGACTGCTAAATCCTGCCCTCCGATCATCTTCCTTCACTGTAGGTTATGATGATAGCTATGATAATGGCCATCAAGTTTCTGCACTGAGATGACAAACGCCAAGCATGAAATCAGATGAAGCCATCTGGGGTGTTATGTGACATAATTTATAATCCATATGGGGTACTTCCTTCCCATGCCCACCGCATACCGCCCTGATACAGATCATTTTACCCCAGCTCAGACTTCCTTAAAATCTGTGCCTAAATCCCTTCCATCCATCCAAATGCCATGACTATGAAAACGAAAGTCAATGGAAACCGTCCGATCCACTACCACAGATTCCACGGGAAAAGCAGGAGATTTTTTTAAAAACTGTACTGCGCATGTCCAACGGCGAGCTGTGCAGACCATCCGCAGTACAGAAAATGTGACGTACGTGCGGACACCACTGCCGGTAGGGTTGGATTATGCTGCGTGCGGAATCCTACCCACCTGTGGACATGAGGCCATAGTACAACATGACAGTGCCTCATTGCATAGTTTCTAGCCCATACAAATATATACAGTCAGCCCACAGAATGGGTACTGCTTATGGTACATTATGGAAGGCCACTTCTATAGTGGTAATAACTTGGTTTATACCTCTCTCCCTGCCGGATCCCAGTCTAGGGCAATTCCTGATGGGCCCTTCTGGTGAGTGCCATGGTAAGTTGGGTCTGAGTATCCGAATGCTCGATATGGCCAAGAAGGAAGCTTCCGGGAATCAATCCACCCCACCGGTGGTGAACTTTATATGTTCAGACTGCTATAAGGCTGGAACAATAATAGAGGTCATTCTACATTATGGGCACAATAGTATGAACACTTTTGTGTCGGTAGTATTATAGTTTTACCACTACTGTATGATCCATACTATTTCATAGGCACAACAGCAAGGTGACAGCAGTGTTTAGACACTACATGATTCTTGTATGCAGGGAGACTATCTGCTGTCAGTGGCATCATTTGGAACAATGCAGGAACATCATATGCATAACCAAAGACACCTTTAGGCCGTATGCAGACTGCCAAGTGCAAGTTGCGCCTGAGATTCTTAAGCAAAATTCACATCTGGCAGCACACACATCTGAATGCTGTTTAATACCCGTGGGCAGTGGACATTGCGTGTCTGAGTTTGGTCCAATAATCAGATCAGAATAGAAAATGCTGTGAGTTTTTTCACATGGACCATCGGTCTGTGTGAAAAACACTCATTTGAATAGCCTAATTGGCTCTAATGGGTGCAAGTGCTGTCCATTAAATAAATGTATAAGGAGGGCCATGTCAATAAAAAGACGGGCACTGCTAGCGCTAGAAGAGAAGACTCCTACCCCTTAGTGATTTTGGTCATGATCCAGCTTGCTTGTCACCACCCCGAACTGTCCCGCATTAGGGACAGTATAGAGGGCTAAGCTCTGCCCCCAGGATGGAGCTTGAACATTCGAGGTGCTGGTTAGGCATTGTAAAAACGCAAGTACCTGTACAACAGCCCTGGGCATTGTGATGCAGAAAGCAGCAGCATGGAGTGGGGCACAGCAGGAGCAGGATTTAAAGTAGTGGAGGTCCGCCAACACGTAGAGACACAACAACCATTTTTTCATAGTGGGGGCTGGCCAGAAGGCTCCTGTATGATCGATGGGGGCTCAGAATGAAAAACTGAGGGGCCTACAAAAGGTCTGCTGTGCAGATGAAGGAAAGGCTGTAGAGGCTGTTGCAGCACATAAAGAAGTGGCCACCAGGGGAAGAAGCAGCTGAACCACTGGGGCTGAGGAGCCCGCAGTGCATGGAAGCAAAAGGAGTCTTCCTCACTGCCATCACCCTAAGGCCGAGATGAGATACCCGTGCAAAGGTCCAAAGAAAAGAATAAGTGAGCCACAGTGCGATGCAGGCATTACAGGTCACCTCAGACAAGTCGCTCTGACAGCGGCCTGAGCATGCAGGGGTAGGTCTTGCCCCCAGGAAGGGAAGAGGAGAATGGCACTTATCAGTGCCGGAGATGGATACCTCTGCTGGCCCAGCACTGGGAGTGAAGAGTTCAGACGCACACAGTGCTAGTTTGAGTCTTTGCTCCACTGCCAGACAGCACATCAGTGAGTGAGAGAAGCAGAAAGGTGTATGGATGCACCATTTTGTTGTAGCCTTTCGGGGGCTTCTGAGAGCAGGTTCCATTCCCTTAATGATGTGGCCCCACTATAGGAATAAAGGGAATGGGGCTAGACCCTGCAAAAGCTCTAGCTACCTCCCCAGAGCACAGCAGAATTGTGCGCCACAGTCACGATCTAAAAGGCTCTGACCCACATCACAGCATGCCTGTGAAAGCTGTCGCAGTGGCCAATAGAGAGGGGCAGTTCAGTGGGCTGTACCCGCACAGGTGCAGCGACCCGTTACCACCCTTGGCGCTGGGGAAGATGGCGGGATAGAACGCTTACCTTTGTCACGGGCGGCTCCACCACCTCCCCTTCAAGGCCACAAAGTGTAGTTTAACCAGCCGCTCACAGGTCCTGTAAATAACACCTGTGTAGGGAAACATTCAATACCTGATTGTCTTCGTGACGCCAGTGCCCCTTTCAAATGTTGTGTGTAAATAACAAAGTCCACAGACAAAGGAATAATTTTTCCAAAGCCAAAAGCACACGGTTTTTCTCTTATATCTTAATTCAAACAGTGCGGTTCAATTACACGGTTTCAACAGTCTTAAGCAAAAGTATGCAAACACTTGTTCTTAAATTCTTCCCTTGTATCCAGAAGTCACTCTCTTTTTTGGGAGCATCTGTAGTCTAAGTTATCTAACAGACCCTTATTGGAGTGCTTCCATTGCAAAACTAGGCACATAACTCAATACAGTTCTTCTCTTAAATATCTCCTTACTCCCAAACTCCAGCTATACAGTCTCTCTCATGTGCACTCCTTAGTGAAGCAGACATATGGATGAACCATGTACACGCCACCACCGACTCCAGGAAAACATGATCAGCTCCCCAATCTCTCCCAAGTAAAGGCCTTCTATTGCTGCGGGAGGGCGCCTGGGACACAGCATGGGTAAGCTCTAAGACTCCTGCCTCCTCACACAGCTCCTTTTCTCCATTGCATCTCCACTCTCCAACCACCTCCTTTCACGTCTTTCTCCCGAATAACAGTCCACAGACTAATTCCTCCCCCTATCATCTGACTCACTTTACATCAGACGCATACACAGGAGGTTAGGAAGGACACATAACCAGACTAGACTGATACAACACCAGACATTAACCCTTTTGTGACCCTTCTGAGTCAATACACATCACAGTATACAATCCACCACTCTGGACAGTGACATTAGACAAACACAAATACACTATCACCCTGGGCCACTACACAGCCACTGACCAGATAGACCATCAGAGGACCCCAAGGACCAGGCAAAACTGAAGATGAAGAAGTGGCCAGATTCCTGGGATGAAGTGACCTGCAGTGCATTGGAGGAGAGGAAGGTTCCCTCGCCGCAATTACTTGGCACTACGGTGGTGCCAAAGAGGTTGATGCTGCAGAAAAAGGATGGGTTCATGCCACTGGGATGTTTGTAATAGGACTCTTTTTCCCAGGACACCTTTATGTAATATCCCTGGCGAAGGTTGGGGATAATGGACTGTGCTAACATTAGCATTTAAGGTTTAATACGGTGCCATAGGTTAATGCAAGACCTGGCTAAGTAGGGGAAATATTACATGGTTATGATGCATTGTGGTGTGATATTATAATGTTATGTAAAGTGTTATGTTGATGTTTAATGTATATGATACATCTATGATGGAATATAAGAGGCACATGTCAGAGCAGTAATATGGATTCGAGCAATGTAACGCGGGAGATGAGCTGCCAGTATTAGTGTGTGACGACCTCTAGATATGTAAGTGATGTCTACGATGCGTGTAAGCATTCTGTATAGGGGACGATGCTCCTATGGGACATTTGAGAACAGAGCCTACAGCCATAGATGATTATTTATGTAGTGCTTAAGCCATAATCAAGAGAAGTGATATTGGATAAAGGTGTGATTAATCATGTGCCTTGCTTTGGCAAAATGAAGAAGTAATGGAGATGTATATGTTGTCAAGAAATGCTGTATCAAGAGGAAGTATATTGTTAGGTTGTGCTGCTGGAGTTTGTTGTTCTACAGGGTTCCAGGAGCACACCTGCAAAGGTGAGGGTTAATTGAGCTGGCTTGGTGTGATTGTTCAGGTCAGCCAATCCCCTGGGTCTGGGTGTAGATATATACCCCAGCCCCTCTGCAATGAGGAAGATGTATTTGCTCAGTCTTGTCTGCTGTCTGAGTAGTGTCCTGTCAGCTTGCAGTTTGCTGTGTGAGTAGTGTCTGTTTAGTGTCTTGCTAGAGTAGGGACTGCAAGACACGAGGAGCCTTGTCGGGGCCTTGCAGCTTAAGTTTATTGGCGAATGTACAAAATAATCCCTCGCTTTTATATTCAGCTTTACCATCTGCTTTAGTGTGCGAGGTTGTGTGGTAAGTGAGTTTGCGCATTCAACGTGTCAGTTCTGCCTGGTTGTATCATCCTTTCAGGGAGAGCAGGGCCAAGGTTCCAGTGTGTGGCCGCCCTTATAGAGGCGATCGCTCTGCTTGTAGGTAGGGCCAAGTCATCTGCAGCACAGGTTCAGTTTCCCCCAAACCGTGTCTTTCAACCACGTTCGTTTGGACCTGGTGCTTAGTTGCCTACACGAACATAACATATATTTTAAGTCATAGAACGTACGCAGAGTGCTGTCGCTTTAGAGAGAAAGTTAATGGCAAGTTTTTGGTAATGTTAAAGTATCACGAACCCTCCTATAGAGCGTAATAATGTTCATGCTAATGATCATCAATAAAGTTTTTTTTTTAAATGCTCTGCCTCTATCCGAGCCCTGTTGGGGCCATGCAGGAGGAGACAGACTCTAAAAACTGACCTTAAATCACTCATGAAGCCAACAAAGTTTGCTGTTCAGTTTACATTTGTTATAAAGGTCTAGTTACAAGACCTCATACCTCCCTTCCTCCCTCCCCAATCCTACCCACATAGACCCCTTTTAATCCACCCCTTTTTCCTTTTCTTTTTTTCCTTTCTCTTCCCCCCCTCCAACTCTTCCCAAAAACGTTTCCTGATGCAACAAGATATATTTTAAACATTTGCTATAAACTAAAATTGGGTCCTCAGAACCAGACATATGTACCATAATACTTGAAAATGATTGCTAAGGATCTAGTATCCTCTATCGCTGTATACCATGCATCTACAGCTTGCCCTACTTATGGAAAAAGTTAATAAAACCATTTTGAAGTAAAAATGATCTGCCTCTGCCTATCATCATCGCCTCACCATCTCGCATCCTGCAACACCAAGCATTACCACCCGTCATTACGCATTGATGGCAGTAGACTACTATGTATGAGATATCACTAGGCCGGGAGGTGATGGCAATGTCACAGATCACATGACGCACTGCCGGAACAAAGAACGGATGCATCGCCAGACCGGTAAGTATGTTACAACATGCTCATGTTGTGATTGTGGTTGGTGCCAAGCAGCTGTCCTGGGCACCTGGAAGACATAGCGGGGCTTAGTAGGCGTATGAACGTGATACCGCGATAAGCAGACCCGATATCTTTCTTTAAGTGTGTTATAAACGGGCTATGCACAGTGGAGGATCATTGGCAAGTTTCAAAAGTAGTCCAGACAACCTACAATGCAGGGGCGTAACTATAGAGGATGCAGGGGATGCGGTTGCACCCGGGCCCAGGAGCCTTAGGGGGCCCATAAGGCCTCTCTTCTCCATATAGGGAACCCAGTACTATGAGTAAAGCATTATAGTTGGGGGCCCTGTTACAAGTTTTGCATTGGGGCCCGGAAGCTTCAAGTTACGCCTCTGCTACAATGTATTTAATTCATGGGCAGATCGATATGCAAACAGCCTGATTGGGATATCACCAATCTCATTGTTAGGAGATCTAGGTTCTTGGCACAGTCACAATTAATATCCTTATGTGATCTATTAAGGTCAGTGCTTGGCACTACTAAAAATTTGCATCAGGAAAGAATGATGGGTGCGTTATAGAGACATCATTACTATACCATGAATTTGAAAAACAAGCATATATTATCCTGCATTCTATGAAAGCTCGGAGGCAGAGAGGATAATGCAAATTTACGTACCATTAAAAAAGTGAGAGCCGCCCCCACACTCCTATATGGTGTTTAAAATAACGCAATTATAAGAAAAACTCACTGCATAAAAACACACCAAAATACAGGGGCTACTATAAAAGTACAGCTTTTACCATATCATCAAGTTGGGAAAATGAAGGGATTATAGAATTCTACAATCTGGCTTGTAAAATGAAAGCATTTACATTTCACTTTGTATAAACCCCAAAACATTCCCACTAATTAAACATCATTTGGAAAGATTACAATTCGCCAAAAATGTGTATTCTGGTGTGCTATTTTTTTTCTACTTTTGTACAGAAATTTAATGTTCAGAGATTTACTTTGAAATTATGGATAATTTTCCAATTGTATCTACAGGGAGAACTCAGTGTTTTAATTATAGAATTCTCCGATGGTTAAATACGCCTGCTGGCCGGCTCCTGGGTTTGGTGGCAATGCGATGTATTGTGTCTGAGTGGTCGCTCTGTTGGAGGCTTTTTGGGCAATGTTATCATTTTATATCTAATTATAGAGTACAGAAAGTTTGTCGCTTGAGGCTCTGTTGATATTGTCCCTTCAGTTAGATGCAGGAATGCATTGAGGGGAAAAGAAGGGGAGCTTTGATTCTTGGAGAGGGGACCTGACGACCAATATTTTGGCAGGAATCTATCTTCTATACTCCAATGGCTTTCATAATGTCTTTTCAGTGTTTATGACATAAAAAAAACAGCCGTTATGAAATCTCAGTGTCCTAAATGCCTGGCCTATGGAGATAGATATATATGCAAACTTAATATTTTTAGTATTTTAGATTGCATTACCAGCCCTGCAGTCTTCTCTTCCTCCGGTGTTTTTGTACTGAAGACAAAACTCATCTCATAGTTTCCAATAGGGGTCAGTTCTTAATCCGGTGTCAGCAATTTTGCCACCGGACTATAACAACGTCAGTTGGAGGCTAAATGGCTTTACTTTTAGCAATCCCCTTTCCTGGGTGCTAACAATTTCTCAACTGCTCAGAAACCCCCAGAACTTACAGTAGAGCTGAATATCATAAAAAACGGAAATTACAAGACAAAGAAATATGAGGGGTCAGAAACGCTCTTTTCTGGCTTTGCTTTTGATTCCCAGTCATTGTAGCAAGACTTGTATAAAAAGTCCCACTTTGACTCGAAGGAATGCTGCCTTTCAGTAGGTGGCACTGTGGAGGATTTATTCCATCTCCCTTATTTTTATTTATTTAAAGAAATATGAAGCATGTATCAACACATGTGAGAATGGTGATGAGTATGAAGGAACCTGGAGGGGTGGCTAGAGCAGATTGTATGGAACTGAAATAATTTAAAACACTGACCCTAACACTGGCTTTCCCTACAGCTGTCCCTAATCTCTCCCTGACACTCTTCCTCAACACCAGATCCCACTGTCCCTAAACAATCATACGTTATGCCTATTGATGATCTTGTACAAAACACTATCCCTGAGAACAGAGGGCACTAGGATCCAGACAAGAAGCTAAAGAAGCAAATGTTGGAATACCCCAAGACAAAAAGAAGCAAACAAGGAAAGATTAGACTAACCACACACTGGAAATACAGACGGGACTAGAAAGCCAGGGAGCAAGACACGCTGACTGGGCAGATTAGACAACAGAACTGAACTAGAATGAGAACAAGATATACTTGCATACTGCTGGAGTTGACATTGAACCATGCATGGACTTATGTCAAGTTTGAGATATAGTCCATTACGATTTTTTGTCTATGCAAGCTTAGTATTACTGTTGAACAAGCAATACTGGATTGAACACACATCGTCACAGCTATCAAAAGCACCACACTGCTGAAAACAAAGAATATTTAAAGACAGGCTACCCAATCAAATGCTCCTCTCTGTGACAGGGTTCGGCAATGTGGTTAACTGATCCCCTCCAATAGATCATGGCAACTGTCCCAATAGCAACATTAGAAAGCAGGAAATAACGATGGAGCAAGATTGCTCCTGCTGATGTTATCGTGGACATCACTCTTGGGTTTCCCAGCTACAGTTTCAGATAGGCACAGAGTACACAACCTTATTTGTGTCTAGCTCTGGCAGAAAATAACTGCCCCCAACTGCTATATGTAAACCAGCTCTTAAATGATAACAGGTAATAATATAAGCTAATTGAAGTCACTAAAACATCCTGATAAACACTTTTCAGTAGAGTACAGTCAGTAAATGTATTGTAGCCAAGCCATGGGGTGGAGGGAGAAGAACTAAGACTGGGCTCACACGCCTGGCCGGCGGCCCTGCGTACCTGAACAATCTGTATTGCGGATGACCGTGGCGGCTTGCCGTTGTTCATGCACAGTACAGATATTTTTTTTCAAATTTATGTCCCATGGTCCATACACAATGTTAATGGAAACCGCATGTGTGAGCCTGGCGTTAAAGAACATCTGCATTGGAAGCTATGTTCAGAGGTTCTGTCACAGATCTGGTACAAAATCCCAGAAGAAACAGCGTTGCATGCAGAGCTTCTCCTTCCCGTAAAATGTGGGCAGATGAGCGGAAAAGGAACGGACGCCATTACAGTCAATAGGTTCCATTTGGCGTTGTTTGATTCCATCATAATACCGACCCATTTGGTCAAGGGATTCCACTTTTCCTGCTCCCCAAACACCCCTTCCACTGACTAACGGCCCTTTTACATGGGCCGATAAATGATTCAGATTTCCGCATGCAAGCCCCACTGAAAGACGAACAAGAATTCATTTGTTTCCCTTCGGCATTCAATTTCTGCATCCAGAAAACTGAAAGAAGCATCCACCCGTGTAAACAGACACCCGGCGCGCTCCACCTCCATTCACTGAGCAAAACTTGTTCCTGTGTAAAAGCACAGAAACGATCATCACTGGGACCAGCTGTTGGGCATTTGCTCCTGATAGGTCATTCCGTAACACAAAATAGGTACAGAATCCATAAGTGCTAAATTCAGGTTTCCCAGTGGGATAATCAGATAGTGAAAGTGAAGATCACAGCGAGAGATTTAATTCTACAAATGAAAGCCAAGAACTGTAGTGCTAAAGATCCAGCTGGAAACATCCTGTACTGGACATGATTCAGGAAGCCTTGACAGAACTCCAATATAACACTGAGGGATTCATGCACTGATACATCAAGAATGTATCCAAGATTCAGGTTCCTATAACGCCACCATCGACAACCTTATATACTATGGATGAGTAAAGTGAGAAAGAAAGTTGTGAGGAGCAAGAAATACTGAAACAAAGTCTTTAGACTGAGATTTAACAGTTTGTTGTACTTTTTAATCATATGGAAGAGTTCCCACAGGAAATAATATTCTTAAAGGGTAACTAAAGTTTCATAAAAATGCTGACATGCCAGAAATTTTGATTGGTGGGATCCAAATGCTGAAACAAAGGGGCACAAGCGCTCATTTGAACTACCTTCCTGAGCGCTTTTGTTCCTTTTTTGAACATCCAGACCCCAGCTATCAAAACTTCTGACGTACCATTATGAGATGTCAGAAGTTTTCTGTGACCAAATTATTGAGGGCCTATCTTCAGGATAGGTTATTAGTTAATCAATGAGGCTACTCCTTTCGGGATCCCCCTTCATCTGCTGACTGAAAAGACACTGGCATTCAGGTGAGCTCTTCAGTCCTTTCCAGGCAAAGTGCTGTACATTGTATAGCAGTTGTACCTAATATAGCAGCTCAGTCCCATTCATTTGCCAAGGCAAATAGGAACATAGAATGCATCAAAAGATATCTAGGGGCGCATGACAAGAACATTGTTCTCCTTCTTTACAAGTCACTGGTCAGACTACACATGGAATATTGTGTACAGTTTTTGGCTCTGACACTCAAGAAGGACATATCAGAGCTTGAGCAGGTACAAAGGCGGGCAAATAAAGTAATAAATGGAATGCATGGACAACAGTACCCAGAGAGGTTATCAAAATTGGGGTTAAGTAGTTGAGAAAAAAGACAGCTGAGGGGCGACCTCATAATTATGTATAAATATATCAGGGGGCAATACAGAGATCTCCCCAATCATCTGTTTTTAGCCAGAACTGTGACTGTAACATGGGGGCGCCCTCTACGTCTAGAAGAAAGAAGGTTTCTACACAACATAGAAGGGCTTCTTTACTGTAAAAGCAGTGAGACTATGGAACTCTCTCTCTGAGGACGTGGTGATGGAGAACTCACTAAAAGAGTACAAGAGGAGCCTGGATGACTTTCTTGAGTAATAATATTACATCTTATATCACTGATTACTTCAATAGGGTCAGTGATGCGGGGATTATTCTGACTGCCAGATTGAAGTCAGGAAGGATTTTTTTCCCCTCGGGAAATGGAGTAAAATAGGCTTCTACTGCATTGTGGTTTTGTCTTCCTCTGGATCAACATAGGGAGATAATAGGAAGAACTGCATGGACATGTCTTTGTTACTATATAAGATTCTGGCTTTGGCTTATATTCCCAATCACTGTTATAAGACTTGTTAAAGGGTCTGACATTGACATGCAGAAATGCTGCATTCTAATAGGTGGCGCTGTAGAGGCATTGTTCCATCTCCCCATTTGGACTTTAAGTGTAATGAATGGGAGTATTGGTTCATCTAGAGTGAGAGAAAGATGCCCAACCTAGTTAAATGTTGGCGATTCCTAATGAGTTCCCCTTCTATTATCTCAGGGTGCCCTAATAAAGTATTTGAAACTTGATATTCCAATGTCATTTAAAGAGAACCTGTCATTAGGTTCATGCAGCCCTATCTACGGGCACAGACATTGCAGACACGTATGTTTTATTCTGAAACACTGCGGTACTTCAGAAAAAACATGCTTACACCCCTTCATGATGCGGCCTACTTTGGTACTTAGAGAGGTTGTTTGGTAACTTTTTAAATTTAAATTGCAGATGTGGTAAAATAATAAATCAAGCAGTACTTACCCATTCTTGGCCCCAGCAGCCCTGCTGTTCTCCTATCCTTTGACTTAGGCTTCTTTCCCATGAGCATATACCGGCCCATCCTGGAAATATCTTTTGGGCTGGAATACATTGGCCGCTGCATGGGTTCCTATGGGAGCCAATGACAGTGGCCGGAGGTGGGAGGGAGTTTACCAGCGTGGCTGCTAAACTCCCTCCCTCTGCTCTCCTCCCTGCTTGCTCTTTGCAATGGGAGGGGGCGGGACAGGGAGAGCTAAGCATCACCTATTCCGCCTCCTTCCATTGCTGGCTGTGGACAAGGGTTGGCGCTAGGCTCTGCCCCCTCCCTGCCCCTTGTCCGCAGTCAGCAATGGGGGGAGGCGGGACAGGGTGGCACTTAGCCCCGCCCCTGCCCCCTCCCATTGCAAAGAGCGAGCGGGAAGGAGAGCAGAGGTGAGCCTGCGAGGGGAAGGGAGGGGAAAGGGTCGACGGCATGGTAGCCTCAGCATATTTGCGCCAGAGCGCATGCCATGTGAACGGCATAACTCTGGGTCACTACACCTTTACATTTGCCCTGCTATGTGCCACTCTTCTTCACCCTGACATGGAAACTACATGTGAACAGGCGCGGTTAGATGTTTGGGGTCACACAGAATGGCATTGAGGACCTCATGTAGATGCATGTTGTGCGCCCTTAATTTAAGTTAAACTCCATTGGCTAATAAAATGGATTATCGTACAATATAATCAGAAAAAGCCTTCCCGTTACTCCCTGTAGGTGTAACGGGGTGCACTTCTGTAAGAGTAGGGGATGGCCAAGCTCAAAGAACTTCACTTGGCAGGGGCACCTTGCATGCTGCATCCGTATACTTTGTGCTTTGTAAATGACCCTTATTGTTTCCTGTTTTCAAGACCGTCGTGTGGGAGTGACCATTTCACAAAACTTGGCTGCCTTCCTTGTAACCTGTCAAGACTAAACACTTGCTGAAAAAACAATACACATTGTTTATACCCAAGTAACAGAAGAACGCAGTGATGCAAGTATTAGTTCCTATTAACAAAGTAAACTCAGCATACCATAGCCGTCCCATCAGGTGTAATTACACTTCCTTCCTCTGTGTACTTTACCATTTACACCATCTAGGTAGATTAGGGTTTGCACAACAGAATACATTGCCCTCTCACTAAAGAAATGATACAGGATAATACATTGCAATATAGTGAAAATGTGCGTCCCCTTCTTTCTCCGTTCATAATGTATTCTTTGACTGCCTCTATATGTTCTTGTGTTGGCTCATTTGCATTTGTATTGTGCCACTGCCTAGATGGGTGCTAAGGTCAATTGGGACTCAAGAAAAGAGGGGGAAATTTATGCAAAAGTGTTGATTGCATTTGTATGTAATGAAATCATTCAATATTCATCGGAGTATAGAATCTAATCTTGCAGGAAAACTGAAGGACATAAGAGTCACTGGGAAACCGTAATGAGCTTCTGTAGTGATTAAAAAAACACTTGAGTTTTTCGAAAATGGCAGTGGAAATAGTGTCTAATCAGCAGTGAATGTGGGAGGCAGAGATTGGAGTGACATTCTGCTGAGAAGACGGCGAAATGTATGCACGCTGTAAACTTTGACATGCCAGCCTCGATCTGTGTTGCAGAATCATAAACTAGGCAGATACTTTTTCGAAAGCAATTTCTTGTCTGTCTCCGTCCAGCCGTCTTCATCACAACAATTCTCAATTATGTTGCTTTTCAAATGTTCAAACAGTATTGATGGTTCCGTGACAGGTTGGTCCTTTTTGGATGACTCTCCACACTGGTAACAAAGTGACGTCCTTAGGAAGTCTTAATATCACTTTGTAACTAATGGACAGCATCAAGTTCTAATGCTTTCATACCCGAAACAGGCCCATAAGATTGGAGAAAATAGAGAAGGTCTATGTATTTCATTGCTTGGAATTACTCAACAGAGACACATAAAAGTGAAATCACGATGATTAGCAATTTTTTGAAAATTAAATGTGAGTTAATATGTATATATAGATATGCAGAAGAGAGGTCCGATGTTGGGGCTCTCCTCCGCATACTGTAATATACATATGCAGAAGAGAGGTCCGATGTTGGGGCTCTCCCCCACATACTGTAATATACATATGCAGAAGAGAGGTCCGATGTTGGGGCTCTCCCCCACATACTGTAATATACATATGCAGAAGAGAGGTTTGATGTTGGGGCTCTCCCCCACATACTGTAATATACATATGCAGAAGAGAGGTCCGATGTTGGATCTCTCTTCTGCATAGTGTTGGAACCGTGATGGACCTCACCGGATATGGGAGCTATGCAGGAAAATCTCAATGTCGGCCAGGGTCCAACACTGCATTGGAAAGGGTTAATAGCATGTCCAAATGCATTCATCAAAAAAGCTTCCTGACACCACACAAGCTGTCATACAAAAAGAAAAAATATAAACATAGTATACAGAAGCATACATAGTAATCATGGGGCCCCATAGCCAAACTCAGAATTTGACCCCCCCAAAAATAAAAATTATATTAGAGGCAGTATATCTATAACATGAAGATACAGCGGCTCAGCTCTAGTATATCTCTAAATCACTCAGTCACTGTATAATAGTCAGATAGTGATTACAGTGTGGTGACATTTCCTCTGATTGGTGACATCCATTTTTGTTTTTGTCCTTTATGTGGGTCCAAACTCTCATGAAGCCTTCCTCGAGCCATGACTCGTCTCTGCACTTTATACTCATCCAGCTGTTATCCGCTATGAACCTCTCACTACCCCTTTGTATTGCAGACATACTCCCTTTGTGGCCCTTCCATAGTGCAGGTGTCCCTCATGTGGCCCCACAATAGTGAAGGTGTCAACCCTATGGCCCTCCAACAGTGCAGGCGTCCCTACAGTGCAGGCATCCCTCATTGTGGCCCTCCCAAAGTGCAGATGTCCCCCGGATGTCCCCCTCATGGTTCAGGTGTCTCCTCTTTGTGTTTCTCTTAGGTCTCTAAATCTCTCAGTAACTGCCATTCCTGCTGGCGAGAAGCTTCTGCTCTCTCACTCAGTGCAGGCTGCTCTCCCCCCTCCTTTCTGCTCTCTGTGTAGTACTGCCGAGACAGGAGGGGGAGCAGCCTGCACAGAGTGAGAAAGCAGAAGCGTCCCGGCAGCAGGAAAGGGAGTTACTGAGAGATATGCGCTGCGGCTGATGGCCGGGCATTAGGAGAAGGGGAAGGCGGATCAGCAGTGGAACATCAGCCTTGGCCGCTCTGTGTCACAGGCTCCGTAGCAGTCGCGTGATATGCCTACATTGGCAGCACGCCACTGATCATGTATGACGTGGATAGGATTAAAGGCACCTACCCTAATATTTGGTTGTATAACCTTTGGCAGCAATGGCAGCCTCCAAACCTTATTTGTAGCCATCTACGAGCTTCTTGTACCTGTCTGCTGGAAGTTTTTACCACTAAAGTTCTCTCAAGCTCTTGAATGTTTGCGCTCCTGGCATCAACACTGGACACCATGATACCAGGAGTTTGGAAACATGATGCTGCGGCCTCTGATTGGCTGCAGCTGTCAAGTGCTTCCGCAGTCCGACTTCATGGAAGTCACCGCCAAATGCCAGCTGTGACTGTCAACTGTGGCCCGGGATTCCAGAAGAGGTGAGTATATCCTCGTTTTAGATTTCACGCATGTCCCAGCAGCCCAAGGATGCAACGATTTTTGCCATTGTTTGGCCCTTTTTTATAGTGGTAGTCATGCATCATAAAATGGCATGATTATTTCTTTCTCCGTGTTGGTATGATTAGGACAATACCAAAATTATACTTTTTTAGGTTTTTCCACTTTTGCACAATAAAAAACATGTGTCTAGAATTTTTTTTTTTGCATTGCTGCATTCAAAGCCCCATAACTTTTCTATTTTTCTATTGGCAGAGCTCTGTGAGGGCTAGTTTTTTGCACAACATGCTGCAGATTTTATGGGTACCATTTTGAGGGAAATACATCTTTTTTGATTATTTTTATTGTTTTTTTTGGGAGGTGAGATGACTAAAGCAAGTATTTTGGCTGTTTCTTAGGGGGGGGGGGGATTTTTTTTCTGTGAAGGATTAATAATGTGTTCAATTTATTGTACAGGCCGTTATGGGCATGACAATACCAAAGGTGCAGTTTAATTAAAAATGGAGAAAGTGGGCAAAAAAGTTTTTCTTCACTACTAATTTTATTACACATTTTTATTTTCATTATTTACATTTTTGTTTCATGATTTTTTTATGTCCCTGTATGGGACTTGAAAACATGATCATATGATCAGTATTATTATTATTATTATTGCCATTGCTAGCGATCATATATCTGGTTCCCATGACAATCCATTGGTCCTACACAAAAATATTGTGGCGGGACAATGATGTCATACAAGCCACAATCAACATCAATTGCATCAAGTAAGACATTAAAAGCAGGGATCGGTGTTCTGACCAATCCCTGCTGATGCAGGAGGAGGTTGTCAGTCCCAGCTGGCTTCCACTGCAGATGGCACGGGCTCGACGTCTGAGGCGGTGCCATGCACAGGACGTAAGTTTCTGTCCTGTTGCCTTCAGTACCATGCAACAAGGATAGGGAACTAGTCATATCCAAAATATCACAATCATATCAGTAAGGGCACCATTTGCACACGACCAACAGCTCTACAGACCATACAGTGCTGAATGCTAGGAAATACTGTACAATAGAGGTCTAATCCCTTAAAGTGCTGAATGTGCAAAAAATACTCAATAGCTCAAAAAAAAAAGAATTACCAACGCGTTTCAGTAGACCTGCTAGCTCATAAGGGGACAATGAATGAATGAATGTCTCAATACACACAAAGTAGCAGTATATGCATAAAGCACAATCAATTCATCAAACAAAATAATTAATGAGCCACATGCAACGCCTTGATATATATATATTTCACAATAGCATAATTGATTTAATACACCGTATCGATTGCATTAATCAGCTGACCATAATATCCGCATGGCTCTATGCAGCAGCGCTTCTATCCTGCGATGGACCTGCCAGCTGTTACTACTGTCCTGATGTAACTATTACATCTATCTGTGACCTTGGCATCTTTAGTATACAGCATTGCTTGCATTATATTATATATTGCATTATATTATGTTTGTTGTAGCCAATTGATTGTTCCCTTTACCGTTGATTAATTTGGCTAACTAGATTGACGCGGTGTTTGCTACGCGAACATAAAATGTTAGCAAGAATGGTTGTAATGTTTTAAGAGCTGTCAAGCTGAGGATTTGGCTTAGCTGAGTGTATATATCTGCATGTAGCAGAGCTGAGTGTATATATGCATCGTCCGAGGAGCGGGCCCACAGCCGAGGAGACAGCAGAGTAGAGAAAGGCCTTGTCACGGGGCTCTACCATCTCCTCCCCGGGGGGTAGCTCAGGACCCGATCACGTTACTGCTGGGGGAGATCAGAGGAGTTGTAACAGGGGGCTACCTTAATTCCAATTGTCACTCGTGACGCCATCGTTCCCACCTCTGCAGTGGATCTTCCCGATGAAATAAAGTAGTACACACACACAGGGCAACTTTTCTGAACAAGAACCAGGAACGGTCGGCTTCATCCGTTTACTGTAAATGTCTCAAAGTAATTCCAAACAGTCTTGGTACAAGTGCAAAAACCAGAGTGGTGCAACAGGGAGGGTTCTCGGGGTAATCGGATAATCCACAGTCCCAGTTATCTGTAGGCCACTACATATACCTGTGTGTAGTAGAGTTGAGTGTGATATCTTTTCTGTAGTCTTAAATAAGACTGCATGTAAACAACCCTGACTGCAAACAATTCCTTTAACACAATGACCACTGTAGCTCTACTGCAGCAGATATAGCAGAGCTGAGGGTGTTTTGTGCATGACTTCTAGTACATTTGCCCTCAGCTGGGAATTTGCGAACATTCAGGACCCTATATCATATAAAGAATGCACTTTACCAAGTTTTCGGTGCATTCCTTATCCTCTCCCACCCTTCCTCAAGAGAAATATTGTGTAAATAGCTTGGTTGTCCAAAGCTCATGACACAAACAATGCCTCGAAATTGTTCTTAAAGGGGATTTGCACGATATGCAAAAAATGTAGCCAAAAGCAGGGAAAAGATTTTTAAAAAAGCATTACTCACCCATTTAAGCCCCCTCTGCTCCAGCACAGCCGCCTTGTGCCAGTCTTTGATTACTTGGCTGCAGTAAGCTGCCACTTTAGTGGCGCGACTTTGTAGAGCCGCAAAATCACGATATCGCCATGAGAAAACGCAGCGATATCGCACAGAACACAGCTGCAATAGAGCTGCAATTCTCTCGTGGGATATCACTGGTGTGAAGAAGGCCTTAAACAAGCACATCTTTTTAAGGTGGTGGCTTAGCTGACTACTGATAGCCAGGCTCCTGCTCTAACAACCAGGAACAGAGAAACCTCAGATCCTGGCAGTTTAACCTCTTATATGCCACAGTTGATAGAAACTGCAGCATCTAAGCAGCTGACAGAGGGAGAGGGATCCTTCCATCACTCATCAGCACCCTGCAGTGCGATTGCAAGGTACTAAGGGGTTCCCAAGGCAGCTGGAAGCCTGATAAAGCCTTCCATGCCTTCTATGAAACTCAGCCTCCTATTAGGCCCCCATATCACAAAGTCTAATAGGCAGTGTACTATGCCAATGATCAAACAAATGCATCTTCAAGTCTCCTTCAGGATCTAAAAGCAGTGTCCAAAGAGGTTCAATAAAGTTCAATTTAAAGAGAAAAAAATCCAGTTAAAATATATATATATTTTACCATATGAAAATCTGTTTTAAATGCGCAAAATAAAATAAAAAAATTAAAAAAACATAATTGACACAGAAAAGCAAATATTTTGTTATTTATCTCGCATGTTGAACTCTGTAAAAATAATTTTAGAAAGTAATGCCAGAATTGCTATTTTTCTTTTATTTGCCTCTCAAATAAATAAATACAAAGCGATGCAAAGGTCACGTGTTCCTAAAAATGGTATCAATAAAACCGACAACTCTTCCTGCAAAAACAAGCCGTCTCATGGCTCTGCTGCTGGAAAAATAAAAATGTTATTGGTCTTAGGGCTTATTTACACCAGCGTATATTGGTCAGCGTTTTCACAGATGGCCTATATACGCTTCCATCTAAGCCGTTTCCCCCTTCCCTCCCCCTCACTGGCTCTCTGCCTCTCTCCTCCACTCTGGCGTTTGCAATGGGAGGGGGCTAGGGCGGAGCTAAGCTCCACTTTGTTCTTGCCCACTCCCATTGCTGGCTAAGAACAAGGGGAGGGGAGGGAGCAGGAGCTTAGCTCTGCCCCCATCCCGCCCACTACCATTGCAATGCGCTCGGAGGGGAGGAGAGAAGCAGAGAGCCAGTGAGGGGGAGGGAAGGGGAGGACTGCTCAGATGGAAGTGTACATCAGCCGGCCATGAAAACACCGGCCGATATACGGTCGTGTAAATAAGCCCTTAGAATGCATTGATGCAGATAGAATTGGTTTTCTTTAAAAACATGTTTATATTGTACTAAAATTGTTAAAAATATTTAAAAATGATATAACTTGGTATCGCAGTTATCATGCTGATCCATATTTAAAAAAAATATACATATGTTATTTTTACCAAATGGCGAATACTATAAAGACAAAACCCCAAAACATCGAAGGAATTTCACCATCTTCCCCATCCTAAAAAAAAAACATAATAAAAGTTATACAATGCATTATATGTACTCCAGAATGGTACCATTAACATATATGACTTGTGTTTCTCCAAACACTAGCCCTCATTTGGCTATGTCAACAATTTGGCTATGTTCTTACAATGCGACGAAGAAAATCGCTTGGTCCTTAAGACACAAAATAGTTGGTCACTAAGGAGTTCAGGTTTTTATTAGCAATATCCCATCATTTTCTTTGAAATGCTTTTAGAAAACGACATCATCCTGTTATCACAGCTGAAATACTTGTATTAACCATTCTCAGTATGATGGGGTGCCCTGCTCCACCGCACCATTCCTGCCAACTGTAATAGATAATACACTTAAATTATACTGTACGGTGGGTCTTGCAGGAAAGGCTTGGAAGATAATAATCTTATTTCAGTATCCAACTGTACGCCACTTATTTAATACTATATATTATAACAGATTGTAATAGCAGATACTTCTTGCGGAAGAGGCGTTAGTAAGGTTTACAGACTGGTTAACGAGATAGGCAAATGTAGCCATTTTCACCATGTTTTTTGTATTTTTTTGCATGGCGTGCACCATGCAGGCTAAATAATGAACTGACTTTTTTCTCTGTGTTATTATGAACACGACGATAACAGATTGGTGATCCCCCCCCCCCCCTTACATTGTAAAGGGGAAAAAGTGTTTTTTTTTAAATACTTTTTTAAAACTATTTATTGTCCCACTAGGGGACTTGAATATCAGCATATTTTATAATTCTTATAATACACTGTTATACTTCAGTATAGCAGTGTATTATAAAGCATATTAAGCTCAGACACACCTAGAAGCCATATTCAAGCCCCTGGGTGCCATAGTAACCCATTGGGACCCCGTTCAGGATTATGGGGGTCTGATGGGTGACAGAGGGAGCCCCCCTCCTCTGTCAACCTTTTACATGCCGCTGTTGCATTGCCCATGGCATGTAAAAAGTTAAACAGCGGAGAAAAGCAGTTTCTCCGATCCCTGCTGCTAGAGCAAGAGCCAGGCTGTCACCTAAAAGCCAAGCACCTGCACCACATGGTATGGGAGACCCATGCCAGGCTTCTGCTGCAGCTCTGTAAAAAGGTGATTGCATCAGAATAAAGCCCATTAGTGACCACAGTCAAAAGGCATATGAGCAGTTGTTAAGGAGTTAATATTTTCAGGAATATGTTGGGTATGGGTAAATTTTATAGTACATATGTTCGTCTTCCTGAGAAAAGGGACATAATTGTCATGGTGTGCTGCTGCTGCCCATCCTGCTCACCGGCTACTGGGTCTGTGGTTGGACACCGCTGTCAGCCACGTGCTGCACTAACTCCACTGCTCGATGTCTACCCTTAAGGCTCAAACGTGCTCCAGCGCTCTCTCATAAAGGGCCAGTGCATGCTTCCTAAACCTGTTCCCCTCCAATCACCACTCACCCCTGGCTAAATTAGGCATTCTCCCCTATGGAGGATGCCTAAGCAATTGGTCCCATCCATTATGACAAAACCTAAATTAGTGTTTGCTCTCACTTCTGCCTATTTTTTGACCTTTCTGACTTCTGTGCTCCAAATCTTGGCTAAGTTTTCTGGATTTTCTGCCTCCCGGGACCCCCGCCAATCAACTGTTCACTAGGTCACTATGCTTGGGCTTTGAGATGATTTCTGCAGGGAGCCGACAGCTCCGTTCTCACTGCAGTGGCCAGGTTTGATGTTATAGGCATTGTTTCCGATGCAGGGAGAAAGGAGCTGTCTACTTCCTGCAGAAATCAGATTTTAGCATGAGCACAAGTCCTGATGAAGGGCTGATCATTGGCGGTCTTGGGTGGCGAACCCTTGCCGATCTACTATTGTGCATCCTCATCGGAAGTCAGCTGTGACTGACAGCCAGCCTCCTGCTGCAACAACGGGGGATCGGTGAAAAACTGATCCCTGCTATTAACCTCTTACATGCTGCCATTAATGTTGATTACGGCATGTAAAGAGTTCAAAGAAGGAGGGGCTGCCCTTTTTGGGTCGATTATTCCATATGTCAGGGATCTATAGACTTGGGCCTTATAGGCAAGCGCAGGGTTTCTACACTATATTAGTTCTGCCTTTCTGGATACCTCTTGAAATTTTAGCTAAACATTTGTCTTTTTGGTGGCCAATGGCCTATGATTACTATTCTTAGTGATAATGCATTGGAGTACTTGCATACTGCAATGTATTGCCATAGCAATCATAGGTTCACAGGTTCAATTCCTACACAGAGACATAAAAAAAGTTTAAAAAAAAAGAAATAAAACTGAAAAGAAATAGCAATAGAAAAAAAAAATTATTACACACTCTCCCAAAACCAACCTGTACAATAAATTGAGCACACTTTTTATGCTGCATGGTAGAGGCTGTAAAAAAAAAGAGAGCTAAAAACGAGTGATCAAAATAGCCATATGTATCCCCAAAATAGTAACACTAAAACCTACAGCTCAGCTTGCTTCTCATTTAATTTTTTTTGCAGATGAGATCCCCAAAAAACAGCAATTCTGGCACTTTTTTTTGCTTTCTACACAGTTCATCATGCAGATTAAATAACATGTCACCCATTCAGTTTGGATTGTCATGGACATGGAAATACCAATGTTGTGGCTTTTTTTTGTTTTTATAAGGGTGATAAGGGGTTTGAGTTATTGGATGCCCCTGCACTTGACCAGGGTCTAAAGGATGTGGATGTTCCAGTATGCAGTACAATTATTTAGTATGGTGTCGTTTACAATAGTACATAGACATTGGATTGTCATAGTATAGTACAGTGTATTACAGCATAGTATAATACATTATATTGTAGTATTATAACATACGATGACCAATGACTGCCACTATAATGCCAACAGATACCATTACCCAGCTTTCTAAGTCCATGAATGGCATCTAAGCCTCCATCGCTACAGAATGTAATCTTGCATACAGTAGCAGTGGTAATGCATGTGTCATTTACAGCCTATAGGAAGCTGGGTACTGCAGTGACTGTCATATCTTAATATATTACACTTTATTCCAGTGAGCTCTTTATGTAGACTGACATATAAATCACTGGTAGAAGTAAATTTACACCTATATATAATTTATTGCAAATGGGAACTTAATTGGCTAAATTTAGATATATGCTGCTTGAGTGCTTAGGAAAGCATGAACTGTAAATATGGCCCTGCTGGCATACCTAAAGGTAATATCAATAGAGTCAATGTGCTGCATTAGAATGTAGTGATGTCACAGCCAGCAATCATTAGGTAAGTGAAGGTGCACTGGAATCTTCTCAGTTGTTCACTAGCTCTTCCAGAGATTCAGTCTCCAGCAAGAGGTTCTTGAGCCAAATATGGCACGAATGTTTAAAGTGTACCTGTTCATCCTGCTCTGCCTAATTCTTGGAGATACTTTGGAAGCAAAACCATTGCCAAAGAACAAAATGGATATGGAAGAAGAATGGAGGGAAAGGATTAATCCAGGGGTCTCTATTTCCGCTAATGAGACTGGAATGGAACAGAAAACCACTTCCACTGAAGAGACATTAGGGCCAGAAGACACTATGATCCAAAGTAAAGATCAAGGAAAGTCTCGGTCTCTGGACACAATCAAAGAGACCATCAGCACCGCCATCTCCAGGCTGACCAAGTGGCTTCTAGTTGGCCTGGTAATCATTGCTCTGTGCGCTTGCCTGTTATTACCCTGCATGAGGAGAATGTGCAATAAGTGTGCAGATACAATCCCAGAAGAAAAAACTGATAGACATCTGTACCAAGAAGAAAAGTCAGGAAGAATAAGATAATGCATAATGGTGGTGTCTGCAGGTGGTGGGCTGGCTAGTGATAATGGTGAAGATCAAAGGTCTCCACCAACCACTATCAATTGCCTCTCCCACCATCTGCTGCCATCCCTATCAATTGCCATGACCACCACTAGGAGCCACCACCATCAATTTCTGCATCCATATGTATTTAGCGACAGAAGCCATTGTGAGAATAAATAAGATTTTCTCTATTTTTGTATGTGTGTTTTTAATTTATATTATATATATACCCCCCTTTAAATAATAGAGCACAGCTATACTGGTAGATTAATAATTAACTTCTATTTTAATTATACAGTACCTTAACTACTTGAGTTTAATAGTGCCAGGAACAGCCATCTTCTCAAGATCGCTTCACAGCCCAGAGACGAGTCATCATTAGTGATGAGCGAGGTGGCGGCGGGGGGCGGGGAACGGAGGGGAAATCTCTCTCTCCCCCCCGCTTCCCCTTGCTCACTCCCCGCGCCGGCACCCGAATCTTTTCTTCCGAGCAGGCAGGTACTTGCTAAGGTCAATGCTTGCTCTAGTAATTGCCCTTAGCGAGTATACTCATCATGCATCATCAACTCTTACAACCAATAACTAGTTTACTTTCACCTTGGTTGGAATGACTTTGTGTGAATCCATACATATACAATGACTGACTGATTCATCAACGCAGACCCGAAACTACTGAGGTTAGAAACATGAAATTTAAACAGTAGCTTCTTTGTATAATGTAGAGATCCACTAAGGCCTCATGTCCACAGGGAAAATCAGGCCCGCTACGGATTCTCCATGGAGAATCCGCAGCGGGTCCCTCCTGCCCCGCGGACATGAGGCATTAAAATAACAATGGTTGTGATTGGTTAACCCAGTGCCGGCTTTCATCGGTTGACGCGGCGCTGAATTAACCAATCAGAGGATTAGCTTGCTGGAGGCGGGGCATTCAAGCCCTGCATCCAGAAAGCAATGCTCTGTCGGCGTGGAGGAGGGTGCAACAGCCTGCAGCAGCGCCACATACCATCGCAAGGACAAAACGCCAGCGATAGGTGAGTATAGACCCCCCGTGAGCCTCAGCTTATAAGTTTTTTGACTTGCAAGCAGGCTCATAACCCGAGTTTTTGCTCGTAAATCAGAGCAAAAGTTCGGAAGAGAGCCTGCCCACAAGTCAAAAAACTCGCAAGCTGAGGCGCTCGCACCCCTAGGTTCCACTGTATAGGATATTGCTCTAAACATGCAAGTGCCATCACCATTAATTTGCTCAATAGATTATTTTTGCCAAGTTTCAAGTTCATAGCTGAAAACTTTTGGCAAACCTTACCAGTCGTGGCCAGGGGAACACAAGCTGATAAAGTAAGGTCATGTTTAAAATCTTCATATTTGTGGCCTCATAATCAGAAGCTCGCCCTAATAACAAACATGAGAGCTCTCTTAAGAGGTGACGCTTCCAATGGACATTTTTCAGAGATGTTACATAGAAGAGGAGATGGAGAAAACTCTACATTTGAGGGTAAGATCATCATAACACCAAGCTTAGCCATAGTGGTGACATCTCTTACAGAATTGACTACTTAGGTGTACCCCGACATCTCTGACATCAAAGCGAAGCTAATAAATTGGTTATGCGAGCTAACTCCCAAAAAAGACAAAGCAGCTATTAATGATCTTTTGTTGAAATCATTTGAAGGAGAAGAAATGCAACATAAGACTAGACATTCAGTACTACAAACTGATGATGCAGTAATATATCCTGTGGAATTCCCAAATACCCTCAACCCAACTGGTCTCCCGCTCCATAACCTCATTCTTAAGTTTAGAGCACCAATTATGAACCTAAACCCTCCGAAATTATGAGCAGTAATGGCACCAGAGTGCAAATGAAAGTTCTCTATTGAAATGTTATCGAAGCCACAGTAATCACTGGATGTGCTAAAGAGGAAGCTGCATTTGTACCACGAATACTTTACTCCATCCCATTTATTCAGCCATGCCATTTGTGTCAGGGCCATTGTATATCCTGTACACATGGGTGGTATGGAGGATCTGCATAAATTTTGTTTATACCTTAAATGTCCAGAGGCAACTTTTTTAAAGGGGAGGTACTGTTAGGTTGTGCTTCTGGGACTTGTAGTACTCTGGGTTCCAGGAGCACATCTGCACAGGTGAGGGTTAATTGAGCTGGCTGGGTGTGCTGGTCAGCCAATCCCTTGGGTTTCGTGGTAGATATATATACTCCAGCTCCTCTGCAGGAGGAAGCGTTATCTCCTCAGTCTTGTCTGCCTGTGTTTGTGTCATGTCAGCTTGCAGTTTGCTGTGTGTGTAGTGTCTGGTCAGCTTGTAGCTTGCTGGGTGTTTGGAGACCTGTGCTGCCTGTTTTGTGTCTTGCTAGAGTAGGGACTGCGAGGATACTTGATCGCGGCCTTGCAGCTTAAGTTCATTGGCCAATGTACGAACCAATCCCTCGTCTTTATATTCAGCTTTACCATCTGCTTTAGCGTGCGAGGTTGTGTGGTAAGTGAGTTTGCGCATTGGGTTTGTCTGTACTTGTCCTGGTTCCACGTACCACCTATTCTAGGAGAGCCAGGGCCGAGGTTCCAGAGTAGGGCCGCCTTTATTGAGGCGATCGCTCTGCTTGTTAGGTAGGGTCTCGCCATCTTCCCTTCAGCAAAGGGTCAGTTTCCCCCTCCGTGTTTTGTATGCCAGTTCTGTCATTTTCCTTAGTCTGTCGGTATGTCAGTTGTCCCAAATCCCTGACCATTGGTCACGTTCGTGTGGGCCTGGTGCTTATTTGCCCACACGAACGTAACATTATATGATAAAGACAGATAAAATTTTAGAACATAAGTTAATTAGTGATGGGTTGCTACATAATAATTAAAAAGATAGTTATGATTTGTATCATCTAGAAAGCGTTATACAAATTTTACGCAGACTAAGTCACGGGCAAAATCCAGTGTTATGTATATAAGTGCTTATTGATAATAAACTCAGACGGCCTTCTATCCCATCAAACTTGTGTGTGATTTGTAAGTTTCCTCGAGCTCGAACATTAACTCTTTAAATTTGACCACCTGAAAGCATACCAACTACCGAATATTGCGCTAACAAATTTGGCATCCCAACAGGTAGA